>NW_018744517.1:1200000-1800000 GCF_001683475.1 Chenopodium quinoa
TAATTTCACATAAACATGCAAATAAATTGCTTGTAGTGTGAAATTTTATGGTGAAGATGATTTTTAAGCCCTTAAAATGGTAAAGATTCAATCTTTAATGGTTTAAATGGTTGAATCTTAACTTGCTAAAATCAATATTGAACTAGTTTTTGGTTTTAATAATTTTGGAAGTTGATTAAAATCTTAAATGTTCATACTTGTGCTTGAAATATTTTTATTCTTCATATTAGATGGTTACAATATTCAAATGTGCATAAGTAAGTGTTGGATAAATTATTTGATTAGGTGATTGATTATTTATTCAACTATTTCTGTCATATCTCATTATTAAATTATGTTGGTTAAATTAATTGTGAGAAAAGCCCTCAATTTTGTTGCATCAAGTTGAGCCAAAAATAATTTAAAGAATGGTTCTTGAATTAATTTTGGTTTATGCACTAAAATTGAATTTTATTTATTTGGACTTGTTTTATCCTCAATATTGCTCAATATTAGTTTTAAAATCAATTTAGAATTAACTTTTATGCACACAAAAATTCGGAATAAAGTTTGAAGCACAACAAGCACAAAATCGAAGGCAATTCTACAAGCACCTAGGCTTAGCTAGCAGGGCTGCTTGCGCGGCCCACGTGTTGCTACCAAGCTAGGGGGTGTGCTTGAGTGTGCGAGCAAGTTTTTGTAGGGTGCGACAATGCTACCCGCAAGCACTACCAAGCAGCGCCCAGCCCGCGTAGGCTAGGGCTGCCAGGCAACGCGTAGTGCGAGCACTAGCAAGCACAGCCACGCACTGCCAATGCCAGCAGCATGCAAGTGTGCGTAGCATGCCATGAGGCTGCTGGTGCAAGCAGGCGCTCCATGCACTGCTAGCTGGGTGTGCCAGCACTATAGGCTGGGGTTCTTAGCAAGTCTAGACACTTGGCTGGGATGCTAGGCACTGGGCCATTGAGGGGTTGCTATTTTGCTAAGTCTTGTGATTTTGTTTAAATAAAAACGAGGCTAGGCATCGGTTTTTCCCAGCACTTGCAAAATTATTTGAAAATTCTTTTGGTTAACCGGCTTAATTAATTTTAATTGGATTAATTTTAATTAAGATGGATGTGAAATTTAGTTGGAGCTTCATTAATTGTTTTAGCTTAAATTAGCCTTGTTTGTACTATTATTATTGCGTTAATTGACAAAATAGGATAATTACTTTGACTAGTTTTAATTAGGCGCGTTAAATGAATTAACCACCTAAGTTAATAACTAGTTTTGCGCTCGTTTTGAATTGTTGCTTGAATTATTTGTAAAATGCATGGACCATTCACTTCTAAGGTGAATGGATGAATGGAATGGATGTTCGAATGCAGGTTTTTCAAAATGGCAACTAGTGGGGCCCGACTAGGATAGATTATACGAACTGCGTTCCGTTTTGTATTTTTGTAAATCTAAATACGGATTGCGTGCCGTTAAGTATTTTTGTACTTCAATTATTTAGATTTTTCCTAGATTTACTAGTAGTTGCATAATTGTTGGTGATGTCCCAAAGATGGCGTTTCTAAGAAGACTAAGCCAAAAAGATGCAATGATGACCCTTCAAGATTAGGAGATTCAAGTTTCAAGGGGTCTTGCTAGTTGCCAATTGCATCTTTATTTATGCCTTATATATATATTGCTTATATATAATTGCGATATTAGATACATGTTTAGGATTTCGAATGTTGAATGATTAATTTAGTTCACTTAAATCACACAACATAAAAACCATATGTCCCTATAAAATTTAGTTAAAATTTGCCATTCTAAAATTACACTTACCGAACTAATGAGAATAGTAATTGGCTATGCCAAAGCAAGGCATTTCTATTTTCCTAAGGACGTAGGGTATACTAGGTGTACGCCTTATTATTGGTTAAACTTAACGATATCAATAAGGAGTCCTTAGATGTCGAGGCAATGGAGATAAACGTCAACAAAGCATTAGATTCGGCGTTTTACCAAACCAAGAATAGCTTAAAGCTATTAGTAATTGGATTGCTTACCATAAAATATTAAGTGTTAAGACAAGCCAAAGCATGCTTAATTACTTTTTGATTTTTTGGGGTCTTGTAATCGTTTTATTCTCGCCTAAAAGGGACAATTTTAAATGTGTTGATAAAACGCTTATTAAGATTGAAAGTATGCTTTAAATTACTATTTTTACTGGTTTTATGAATGGTTTTTCATTGCAAATTCTTTCATTTGTAGAAAAATGTCTGCTACTAACACCAACAACAACCAGTTTTCTCTCTGCTCAATTCTCGATAAGGAGAAATTGAATGGGACAAACTTCTTTGATTGGCAAAGGAATTTGCGAATAGTTCTCATGCAAGAGCTAAAGGAATACGTACTTGACGAGGAAATGCCCGACATTCCTAATAAGGAGGTCACTTACGCTGCCCTATACCGATGACACGTTGCCAATCGGGATGTCAAATGCATCATGTTGGACACAATGTATCCGAATCTCCAAAAGACATTCTTTAAGAAGGAGTCGGATTTTAAGATCATATTGAACTTCAGAATATGTTTCAAGAGCAGGCCTGAACTGAAAGGTTCGAGACCCATAGGAAAATCCTTTAGATCAAGCTCAAGAAAGGAGAGCCCGTCAGTCCTCATGTGCTCTAAATGATTGGATTATTTGAGAACATAGGAAGACTTGATGCGGGGTACTTGAACGAGATGGAAATTGACATTATTCTTCATTCCCTGCAAAAAGGATATGATCAGTTCAAGATGAACTATAATATGCATAGCATCGAGAAAACCCTCACCAAGCTTCATGGGATGTTGAAGCAGGTCAAGCAAATGCTCAAGGGTGAGGGGAAGCATGATATGCTTATGGTCAAGAAGGGCAAGCCATTCAAGCGCTTGGGCAAGAGCAACAAAGAAAAGAAGGTAGCGTCTTCCCAACCAAGTTTCGAATGTTTCTAGTGTAAGAAGAAGGGACATTGGAAACGAGATTGCGTCAAGTTCAAGGAGGATAAGAAGAACGACACCGTTACTTATGGATTAGGTGTATTTGTTATAGACCTTAACTTTACTAGAAAAGCTTCATGCGGATTAGATATTGGATGTGGCTCACACCTTTGTTCCAATGCTTAGGGACTAAGGAAAAATGGAAGGCTAGTGAAGGGAGAATTGGAACTTCAGGTAGGCAATGGAGCAAGGATTGCGGCTGTATCTATTGGAATACTTAGTTTTTCTTTGCCTTCTGGGCCTGTTTTAGAACTTGAAGATTGTTTTACTCATTACCAAGACAATTATTTCAATTTCGACGTTGGACACCAAAGGTTTTTAATTCCAGATAAGGGACAATAGCTGTTCATTTTATCTTGAAAATGTTTTATATGGTACGGCATTCAAAAAATGGTCTTTATGTGCTTTCACTAGTAAAACTGGTTTATAATGTTAATGATACCACAAATAGGGCTAAGACCACCGAGTCGAATCAAACCACCTTGTGGCATTGTCGTCTTGGCCACATAAACATCAAACGCATCAAGAAACATCTTCACGAAGGGATTCTTGATTCATTTGACTTAGAGTCGTTTGAAAACTACAAAGGATGTATACTTGTCAAGATGATAAAACAATTATTCTCCAAGTTAGGAGAATATCTAGTGACTTATTAGGTCTCATACACATGGATGGATCACTAGTAGAAAAAACTAAATAGGCACACTAGTAGAAAAATTGAAAAAGGCAACCCCCTTTTCCCACCGGTTCTTAAAAACCGGTGGGAAAAGTTAAAAAAAAAAAAAACCGGTACACCTATAGCACCGATTCTTGAAAACCGGTGCCAACATTAATGGGCGGGAATGGGAAATTCATAGTTGGCACCAGTTCTCACCTAAACCGGTGCCAACTTCTTTAATTAGCACCGGTTCAAACCGGTGCCAACTGTTTTTTTTATTAAAAAAAACAAAAAAAAAAAGAAGATAGGGTTAGAGTTCGCACCGGTTTAAGGAGAACTGGTGCCAACTATGCTATTTTGCACCGGTTCAAACCGGTGCCATGTTTAAAATAAAAACCCGGGTTAATTAATAACGTTCTTCTTCTTTTTGCTCTAATTTCACTTCACGCACTGTGCCATTGAATTAATTTGATTTTCTCTTCAATTTTTCCCTCTTCTCATCTCTTCTCCTGCTAGCGTGTTCATTCAACGGTCTTCGTTTTCCATTGAAGAGCAGTGAGCTTTCTCATCCTCCATTGAATTAGTACTCCATACGCATCCCTCCATTGAAACAGCTTCAAGCTAATTAAGGTAAGTTTTTTATAAGTTTTACTTACTCCATTGTTCAATTCCCTCGTACTCTTGAGTTTTTGGTGGATTTGCTTTACAATTTAGTAATTACAAGTTTCTTGTAATCTAGGGTTTGTTAATAGACGCGCATTGCCCCCCCTCCACAACTACGTTCTTGCTCTCACAGTTGGTTAAGGCGCGAGTTTCAGGTACTGTGCATCTTTCGGGATTTGCCCTTGGTTGTTTGTGTATTGGTTTGTTGTGCCTAGGTTGTATAGGTGTTGGGCCTGTGTTTATTTTTGGTTGTTTGTGTTTTGGTTTGCATTGTTCTGGTAAGGTGCTGGGCGTTTTGGTTTGCATTGTGTTTTGGCTAATTAAGGTAAGGTGTTGGGCGTTAGTGTTTGGGTGCTGCTATGTGGTGCATGGTGCAGCTCAGTGAGGCTATTTTTCTTGGATGCCTGTTGCTATAGCCTGGTAGTGATGATGGCTGTTGCTATACCTTTATTGGTGAAATATTCTGTCTCCATTAGTTCAGCATAACAATATATAATTGTAAGGTAAGAGGGGTAACCTAATAGAAATGGTTTGCGAAAAATTGGATTAAGTAAAACTATTGAGTATTATTTAAAACGTCTGAAAACAGAAAGTGTAATAGCTACCCACATATTGTGGGTGGGCACTAAAAAATTGGAGGTAATATGATGCATGCTACAAAAGAGACCATTTTATTTTTATTTATAAGGTTTTTTTGTTTGTTTTTATAGGTTGATATGTGAATTGAAGTTCAAGTTTAGCTTAAAGATTATACATATTTAGCTCAAGTTGGAAGTATTGGTATGAATTATAAACTTCTCTAAGCTATAAATATTTCTTTCTCTTTATTATTGTTTTTATAAAAGTTTTTTCATGCTAGCTATTAGACTTGTGTATTATATAATGACAAACTAAATACAACAATAAATATATGAAATGCTTGCATCATCATATGCCTAGATACCCGTTCAAGGCTTTCTCATTAGGAGAAAGTCTAAAATAGTCCCCGGTTGGGACTTTTCTTGAACGTTTACTCTCACTTAGGTGGTGAATGTATGTCAATTTTTTTCGATTTTAAGGAACATCTTGGCTTACCATTTCCTCGAACACCATGTTCTCTGGGTACATATGTGGGTAACTTATTACCTACATCGTGTACTTGGAGAACTGGGGGGAAATGCTGCCGGATTTTCCTTAAAATTGGAAAGTCGACATACATTCACTAGTGAGAGTAAACGTTCAAGGATGGGTTAGATTGGAGTGATAAGGACCCTTTGGAAGCATATATGCATTTTTGTATCTATATGAATTTTATATGCATGTTGTGTGTTTGAATTTGATTTACATATATAATAGATGGTAGCAATTATACATGATTAGTAATATGTTGCCATGTTTAGAGACAATTTACTTAATGGAGAAGGATCGTGGCTGGATGTATGGTAGACGTGATACATAGGAATTCTTTAATGGGGTTCAAGAGTTTTGCGAGAGGGCTTCATCTTTCAAGCGCAGCATGGGTTTTGATTGCCTCTATTTTCCTTGTGTTGATTGTAATAATGTGAAGGTGGTCAATAGTGTTGATATCATTAGAGATCATGTAGTTTGTCATGGGTTTAGGCTTAAATACCATGTGTGGATTTGGCACAGTGAAGAAGGAGAGTACAGTGGGGATGTTATTGGGAATGATGTGAATGATGATAGAAGCAATGACATTTGTGTGGACGAGGAGTACAATAATAATGATGAACATATTGATCATGGTGCTGAGGATGGATTTGAGGATGATCATATGTATGAGGTCGAGGATGAAGTGGTGGATGAGATGATGCGTGGTTTTGAAGGTGACGTGTTTGAGTCATTATCGGAGGCTTCTAAAAAGCCTTTGTATCCTGGGTGCAAAAAATACTCCAAACCATCAGCCGTGCTAAAACTTTTCAACATTAAGTCGAAGCATGGGTGGACGGACAGTAGTTTTACTTCTTTGTTGACCGCGTTAAGTGAGATGTTGCCCGACGGGAATGAAATTCCTAAGTCTTACTATTACGCAAAGAAGCTCATGTGTCCATTTGGTTTGGAGTATAAGAAGATACATGCATGTCCTAATGATTGTATTCTGTATCGAAATGAATATGAAAAATTGGAGGAGTGTCCATGATGTAAGAAGTCGCGCTACAAGCGCATGAGTTACAATGCTGGTACGAAGGGACCGCCTGCTAAGGTGTTGTGGTATCTTCCCATTATTCCAAGGTTTAAGCGTCTGTTCTCTTTACCACAAGACGCTAAAAACTTTAGGTGGCATGCAGAGGGAAGAAAGAAAAACAGAATGCTGAAGCACCCAGCTGACTCCCTGCAATGGAAGAACATAGATATGAAGTTTGCGGAATTTGGTGATGAAGTCAGAAATTTAAGGCTTGGTTTGTGCACGGACGGGATGAATCCATTTGGCACTCTTAGTACCCAGCATAGCACATGGCCGGTACTTTTAGTCATCTACAATTTGCCTCCTTGGTTGTGCATGAATCGGAAATACGTAATGCTTTCACTTTTGATATCGGGGTCAAGGCAACCAGGAAACAACATAGATGTTTATCTTGCGCCACTTGTTGATGATTTGAGAAAGATGTGGGACGAAGGGGTTTCTGTGTTAGATGCTCATAAGAATGAGATGTTCACATTGCGTGCTGCTCTTATGTGGACCATTAATGATTTTCCTGCATACGGCAACTTGTCTTGGTATAAGAACAAAGGGAAAAAAGCATGCCCCATTTGTATTGATGATACGCCAAGAAGACGCCTTGATCATTGTCACAAAGAGGTGTATTTGCGGACCAGAAGGTTTCTCAGGCGCGATCATCCGTACCGTAGGCAGAAAAAGGCTTTTGATGGGGCAGCGGAAAAGGGGACTGCGCCTAGGCCGTTGACTGGTGAGGAGGTTTACGCTCGAGTTAAGGGTGTACGAACAGTCTTTGGGAAATCAGAAAAAGCGGCGGAGTCAACTGCTCTCTTTAAAAAAGAATCAATCTTTTGGTTGCTCCCGTACTGGAAAGAACATGACGTTAGGCACTGTCTTGATGTAATGCATATAGAGAAGAATGTGTGTGATGCTCTTGTGGGAACGCTGATGAATATCCAAAGCAAGACAAAGGCCGGAAAGGGTGCACGATACGATTTGAAAAAGATGGGGGTGGGTCCAGAATTCAGGTTTCATGAAAGGGTTAGTAAGGGAAAGGAACAGGAAAAGGAAAATGAATTGAGTTCGAAAACAGGAAAGGGGAAGAGCAAGGGAAAGGGAAAGGCCACGGATGCGTCGAAGAAGAAAAATGAGGGAAAAGCCAAGGAGGGCAAGGCCTATTTACCTCCGGCTTGCTACACATTGTCAAGGGTTGAAAAACGGATGTTTTGTGCATGTTTGTATGGCATTAAGGTTCCATCAGGGTACGCATCTAACATGAAGAGATTTGTATCCTTAAATGGAGAATTGAAGCTGATAAGTATGAAATCCCATGATTGTCATGTTCTGATGCAAGTTTTCCTACCAATTGCAATACGTGGTATTTTACCAAAGCACGTGAGGGAACCTATTACAAGCCTCTGTTCGTTTTTCAATACAATATGCAGCAAAGTGCTTGATCCTTGTACACTTGATGCTTTACAGGCGGATGTGGTTGTGACTTTATGCAAATTTGAGATGTACTTCCCACCCTCGTTTTTCGACATTATGGTGCATTTGATTCTTCATTTGGTGCATGAGATTAAGTTGTGCGGTCCAGTGTTCATGCGGTGGTGCTATCCTTTTGAAAGACATATGGGTACATTGCAAGATAAAGTGAGGAATCGGGCTCACCCGGAAGGAAGTATTATTCAAGGGACCGTGGCTGAGGAGGTCGGTAATTTTGTGGCCGACTATATAGCCGTTGCTAAACCTATTGGTATTCCTACTTCTCGACACGAAGGGAGACTTGATGGTCATGGCACAATTGGGTCGAAACGAATGTCACCTGATTGAGATAAGTTCTTACAAGCGCACCTTTATCTGTTGCACCATGTTGCAGATGTTCACCCATATTTAGACGAGCACATGGCTAGTTTGCGTGATGAATATCAAAAGGTGAACAGGCACTGATGCTGTTGCATAATAAGAAGTTTGTGAGTTGGTTTCATGATCGAGTGATGGTTGGAAAGTATGAGAGTGTCACAGATACAGTAAGGTGGCTTGCTTATGGTCCTAGGGATAACGTTCGCTCATTTGAGGGATATGACATAAATGGGTACACATTTTGGACTGAGCGTCAAGATTTGAAATCATCCTCGACCCAAAACAGTGGTGTAACGCTTGTGGCATCGTCAAGGGAGTTTGCAAGTGCTAAAGATAAATCACCTGTTGATGCAGAGTTGTCATACTACGGTCGAATTCAAGAAATATGGGAGCTTGATTATTGTGACTTCACGATTGCTCTTTTTCGGTGTAAGTGGGTTGATAATATCAGGCGTAATGTCAAACATGATGAATTTACTCTTGTAGATCTTGGCCACCTGAATGATAGTGCTGAACCATTCATCCTTGCATCTCAAGACAAGCAAGTGTTTTACGTAAGTGACCCAGTCGACTCAAACTGGTCTATTGTGCTAGCAGGCAAAAGAAGAATCCTTGGTGTTGGAGATGTCAAGGATGAGGAAGAATATGATGTGTTTGATGACTCGGCACCTTTCACTATTCCTAGACTTGTTGTACCAAATGAGATAGACGACCAAGCCAATTACATGCGATCAGACCACGACGAAGGAATATTAGATTGAGGTACTATGTTTTGTTAGTTTGAAATTGTAGGCGTCGAAAGTATTATTAATTCACATTTCTAGGTGAAAATGAATGAAATTGTTAACTTACTTTCCCATTTTTCGTATTTTCTTGTAAATGAATGAAGTAACTTAGTTCCGCATTTTCTATGTTAATTTGTATTGTAATTCAGCAATTTATATTTGATTATTAGTTTACCTTACAAATTTATTTATATTACAACTAATAACGTGTTATGTTTGTAATGACAGGTTTTATATCTCATGGCGGATGATCACTACCGTATTAGAGTGGAGGATGTAGAGGATGATGATGATTATTCATTTGGGGATGGGGACGAGTTGTATGATGTGAACAAGGAGCCTGATTTGGGTGAGGTAGAAGATCAGGCTCAAGATGTTTTGGATCTTATGCTTGATGAGTTTGAAATTGCAGCTGAACAAGCGCCTCCTATCGAAAATGCAATGTCTGAGTCGTTTGATGAGAATCCTAGTGGAGGGGGGGGGGGTAAAGGCACCAGCGAATAAAAAGCTGAGGGGTCCGACGACAAGCTTCAAGAAACCTGTCGGTCCAATGGTCCTAGAGTATGACAGGGTAGGCCAACCTATAGGCAAATGGGGTCGTCAGTATGCTGTTCAAGTTGGGATTTGTGCGCGCAAAATTCCCATTACTCTTCGTTTGAGCGAAGTACCTACAGGCTTGATTGACACGTTTTGGAATGATACTAGGGCAAGTGTTTTTGTTTTGCACATTTACAAATTCCTTCAATTTATAGTTATTAAATGGGCAAACTAATAATGACTATTATTTGTGCTTGCAGAGTCTATTTAACATTCCAAATGAGTACGCCAAGCGAAGGGTGTTTGAATCCTTACTTGCGGCAAGATTCAGAGGCCTCAAGACCACCTTAGTTCGTCGGTTTATCACAAAGAAACTTGTGAGAAAACCAAAGAACAAGAAAGGAGGTGGCAATGATGATGAAGTCATCGATGAAGAGAAACTCCCATGGAAAATATGGCCTAGCATATCAAAGGAAGATTGGGATACTTTCGTTCTTCAAAAAAGCAAAAAAGAAGCAATTGTAAGTTTAACTAACTCTGATGACAAATGTAAAATATATATGATATTTTGGTAGTTTTGAAACTAATATGTCTAATTATGTAGGAAATAAGGGAGCAGAATTCCAAGAATGCATTGAAGAAGCAATACCACCATCGTATGGGGTGTATGACATTTGACGAATGGAGGGAGACGTGGGTGAATGAAGGAGTATACCCCACTGCGCTTCTAGGGTCCTCCACAGTGCCCTCGGACTCCACGACCAGTACTTTGGTGAGTCGTGCAGGAGATTTCTTTTGTTCTTTGCCTTCTCGTGACAATAAAACCGGAAAATGGTCCTTCAAGGCTCCGAAAACGAAAGAAATGACAGATAAACTTGTAAGCAACTATGACTTGTGAACTGCATGAATCTTTTGCATATATATCACTTTTTATAAACATTAACTTGATGTTGCCTTTTTGTTTTTGCTACAACTTGAGTACACTGAAGAGCTTGTTGAAGGCAAGCTCATCCCAACAGTGGAGAAGGACCCTTTCACCTTGGCTTTGGGAAAGCCCTACCATCCAGGACGCGTATTGGGTGCGGGGGGGAGCTTGCTAGGATGGGAGAAGGTGATGGGTTTGGAATATACTAAATTAGGGAGATCCCGGGCAAGTGTGAACTCATCGGTCAACTTAGATGCCACGGTGGCATCAATTAAGGAACGAGTGCGCAACGAGATGCGAGAAGAGTTCAATGCATGGGCAAAGCAAATGAACTTGCCGAGTTTGCCTTTCTCCTCGGCTACACCGGTCAACTCTTCTAGTCACCCACGGAAACAAGGAGAAGATAAGATACATGCAGACGAGGAGGTACATGATCAAGTGGTTTCTAATGTATAAGTTTTGACTTTTTGAGTTACGTGGGTTCTAATTAGCCTCGCACTATCAATAAACTTTTGCAGGTTAGTAATCCTGCACATGCGTACTTGAGGGAGCATGAAAATCCAACACCTCATGACTTTCCAGTTCTACAGGTGAGTTGTTTAGTTATTTCTTTGGATGGTGATATCGGTTCTTTGATTCTGCTGCGAATTTGTGTTGTTTTTTGTGTTGTTTCTTTATATTGGATTAAGTTTGTTGTATGTTGTTGCGGTTGAGTTGCTGTTGATGTGTTGCACTATTGCACCACTGGACCAGTGCACAAGTGAACCCGTGCACAGCACCAGTGCAGGCAGCACCGGTGCACAGCACAAGTGCAGGCAGCACCAGTGCACAGCAGAGTGCAGGCAGCACCAGTGCACAGCAGAGTGCACCAGTGTACAGCAGCATGCAGCAGCTGTGCAGCTGTGCTAATGTGCTGTTGTTGTTGTTCTGTTTTTCGTTATTTGTTTTGCTCTTCCCTTTTTTTTGGTTCTACTTGTTTCTTACAAGTGATATTCCAAATTGGTGCAGGAAGAGACCCGTTGTGAAATTCTTCTCCCGGGCGAATCGCTTAGTGGAGCTTTGAAGGTCGTTGCATATGGTAGTGCACAACCGGCCGAACAAGGTACGGTCCATTTGCGACCGCTTCGACCTGAGCATTATTCGGTCCGGATCCATTCTGTGGTTGCCGGGTTCGAGGACATCCTAATACCTGCGCCCGTAGAGGAGGATAAGTTTACTACACTTTGGGAGGTAAAAGGTAGTTTTGTGCAATGGCCATGTGCTTGGATATGGTTGATGAACCAGGTAATTAAGATTTAAAGTTCACGCTTTACCCTATACCCGATTTTCATTCCAAGAGTTGGATGAAATTCTTTTCTAACCATTTGTGTGATTTTTCTTATTAGCCATTAAGGAAAAGCCAAACTCCAAAGTAGAGGGTGGAGGGGCCAAAAAGCATTGATCAACCGATGCCAAAGAAGAGGAGTTAGCATGGCTCGGTGATTGAAAAAGCGTCGAACAAGAGCTCTTCACAAGGTTCAGCTATGCAAGCTACTCCACTAGTTGAAGACATGGTGTTTCAATCGCTCTCTAAGGAGTTAACTTATCTGCACAACCGTGTTTGCGTGTTGCCTAGTGACAGCCCCATTCAAGTTCCACTACCTAAGGAAATGTTCCACTTCGATGATGATGCAATGGCATGGCTATTCAAAGAAGATGTGAAGAAATATCTAAGTGGTGCAGTGCTTAACATTTCCCTCATTCAAATATGTATCAGGTAATTCAACTAGTACTCAATTTATGCTATTCAGTTTAGTGGTGATTGTCGATTGGTTTTCAATTAATATTCTATTATCATGCATGCAGAACACTCCAGGAGAACTTATGGGAGCTTGGTTCTCCATGTTAAATTAGGTGGCTATACCCTGAGAAGATCTCCACTGCTAGAATCTTAGGCAACCACGCTGACGTGTTGTACTATGTTGAACGGGGTATCAAGGAATCAGTGTGTGCGGGAGACATGTTTATATTTGCCCCATATTATGAGGAGTATGTCATATTATGCTTGTCAAATTCATTTGTTTTCCCAGTTTATATGTTGTACTTGCCTAATTATTGATTTGTTTGTCTCGTGTCAATGTATGTACGTAGTTATCATTGGACCCTACTGGTGATTTGTGTTTCCAGTAACACAATCTTCTTCTTTGATTCTGCTCGGTTACCTCAACCAAGAAAGCGCCTCGTGAAGTCCATACAGCAAAAGTAAATATACATCGCTTCAATTCTTGCTATTGATTACCATAACCTAACTCATATATATTAATTATACTAATCAAATTTGAACTTATTTTTCTATGTAGTGTTATGAAGAAGATAAATTCTCGAGCTCCTCGAGGTCCTACATGGAAATCACCGATGGTAATGCCACATGATATTGTGATTTTCGTAATATACAATGCGTAAGATGTCTCTAATTTGCTATGTGTGTTTGATTCATGTACTATGTTCCTCATGCTAGTGCGCACAACAAGATAACGGAGTTGATTGTGGCATATACGTGATGAGATTCATGTTTGACATAGTGAATCATTGTACAGACACACAACAGCTTGAAGAGGTTTGCCAGTTTGGTTGAAAAAGCGTTCTAAAACCCCTTAATTGCTATTTTCTTGTAATTTCAAGCCTTTTCCACCTATAAATAACTAATTCAGACATGATATGACTATTTATGAGTTCACTTGAAAAGAAATGTAAGAAATAGGCATTCTAGTAGTGAAAATGGCCTTACTCCGGCCAATTAGGTTGAAAAAGCGTTCTAAAACCCCTCAATTGCTATTTTCTTGTAAATTCAAGCCTTGGCCACCGATAAATAAGTGATTAAGACATTTTATGACTATTTATGAGTTCACATGACAAGAAATGTAGGAAATAGGCATCCTAGTAGTAAAAATGGCCTTACTCAGGCCATTTTGGATGAAATTGCGTTATTCTAAAAACCCTTAATTGTTATTTTCTTGTAATTTAAAGCCTTGGCCACCTATAAATTAGTGATTAAGACATTTTATGACTATTTATGAGTTCACTTGACAATAAATGTAGGAAATAGGCATCCTAGTAGTGAAAATGGCCTTACTCGGGCCATTTTAGTTGAAATTGCGTTCTAAAACCCCTAATTGCCATTTTCTTGTAATTTCAAGCCTTGGCCACCTATAAATAAGTTATTAAGACATGGTAAGACTATTTACGAGTTCACTTGACAAGAAATGTAGGAAATAGGCATCCTAGTAGTGAAAATGGCCTTACTCGGGCCATTTTAGTTGAAATTGCGTTCTAAATCCCATTAAATGTAATTTCTTGTAATTTCATGCCTCTTCCACCTATAACTAAGTGATTAAGACATGATATGACTATTTATGAGTTCACTTGACAAGAAATGTAGGAAATAGGCATCCTAGTGGTGAAAATGGCCTTACTCGGGCCAATTTGGTTGAAAAAGCGTTCTAAAACCCCTTAATTGCTATTTTCTTGTAATTTCAAGACTTGGCCACCTATAAATAAGTGATTAAGACATTTTATGACTATTTATGAGTTCACTTGACAAGAAATGTAGGAAATAGGCATCCTAGTAGTAAAAATGGCCTTACACGAGCCATTTTGGTTGAAATTGCGTTCTAAAACCTATTTTCTTGTAATTTCAAGCCTTGGCCACCTATAAATAAGTGATAAAGACATGTTATGACTATTTATGATTTCACTTGACAAAAAATGTAGGAAATAAGCATCCTAGTAGTGAAAATGGACTTACTCTAAGCCATTTTGGTTGAAATTGCGTTATTCTAAAAACACTTAATTACTATTTTTTTGTAATTTCAAGCCTTGGCCACCTATAAATAAGTGATTAATACATTTTATGACTATTTATGAGTTCACTTGACAAGAAATGTAGGAAATAGGCATCCTAGTAGTGAAAATGGCCTTACTCGAGCCATTTTAGTTGAAATTGCGTTCTAAATCCCTTTGAATGTAATTTCTTGTAATTTCATGCCTTGGCCACCTATAACTAAGTTATTAAGACATGATATGACTATTTATGAGTTCACTTGACAAGAAATGTAGGAAATAGGCATCCTAGTGGTGAAAATGGCCTTAGTCGGGCCAATTTGGTTGAAAAAGCGTTCTAAAACCCCTTAATTGCTATTTTCTTGTACTTTCAAGCCTTGGACACCTATAAGTAAGTGATTAAGACACGTTATGACTATTTATGAGTTCACTTGACAAGAAATGTAGGAAATAGGCATCCTAGTAATAAAAATGGCCTTACTCAGGCCATTTTGGATGAAATTGCGTTATTCTAAAAACCATTAATTGCTATTTTCTTGTAATTTCAAGCCTTGGCCACCTTTAAATAAGTGATTAAGACATTTTATGACTATTTATGAGTTCACTTGACAATAAATGTAGGAAATAGGCATCCTAGTAGTGAAAATGGCCTTACTCGGGCCATTTTAGTTGAAATTGCGTTCTAAAACCCCTTCATTGCCATTTTCTTGTAATTTCAAGCCTTGGCCACCTATTAATAAGTGATTAAGACATGGTAAGACTATTTATGAGTTCACTTGACAAGAAATGTAGGAAATAGGCATCCTAGTAGTGAAAATGGCCTTACTCGGGCCATTTTAGTTGAAATTGCGTTCTAAATCCCTTTAAATGTAATTTTTTGTAATTCATGACTTTTCCACCTATAACTAAGTGATTAAGACATGATATGACTATTTATGAGTTCACTTGACAAGAAATGTAGGAAATAGGCATCCTAGTGGTGAAAATGGCCTTACTCGGGCAAATTTGGTTGAAAAAGCGTTCTAAAACCCCTTAATAGCTATTTTCTTGTAATTTCAAGCCTTGGCCACCTATAAAGAAGTAATTAATACATGTTATGACCATTTATGAGTTCACTTGACAAGAAATGTAGGAAATAGGCATCCTAGTAGTGAAAATGGCCTTACACGAGCCATTTTGGTTGAAATTGCGTTCTAAAACCTATTTTCTTGTAATTTCAAGCCTTGGCAACCTATAAATAAGTGATAAAGACATGTTATGACTATTTATGAGTTCACTTGACAAAAAATGTAGGAAATAGGCATCCTAGTAGTGAAAATGGACTTACTCTGGCCATTTTGGTTGAAATTGCGTAATTCTAAAAACACTTAATTACTTTTTTCTTTGTAATTTCAAGCCTTGGCCACCTATAAATAAGTGATTAAGACTTTTTATGTATATTTATGAGTTCACTTGACAAGAAATGTAGGAAATAGGCATCCTAGTAGTGAAAATGGCCTTACTCGAGCCATTTTAGTTGAAATTGCGTTCTAAATCCCTTTGAATGTAATTTCTTGTAATTTCATGCCTTGGCCACCTATAAATAAGTGAATAAGACATGATATGACTATTTATTAGTTCACCTAACAAGAAATGTAGGAAATAGGCATCCTAGTGGTGAAAATGGCCTTACTCGGGCCAATTGGTTGAAAAAGCGTTCTAAAACCCCTTAATTGCTATTTTCTTGTAATTTCAAGCCTTGACCACCTATAAATAAATGATTAAGACACATTATGACTATTTATGAGTTCACTTGACAAGAAATGTAGGAAATAGGCATCCTAGTAGTAAAAATGGCCTTACTCAGGCCATTTTGGATGAAATTGCGTTATTCTAAAAACCTTTAATTGCTATTTTCTTGTAATTTCAAGCCTTGGCCACCTTTAAATAAGTGATTAAGACATTTTATGACTATTTATGAGTTCACTTGACAATAAATGTAGGAAATAGGCATCCTAGTAGTGAAAATGGACTTACTCGGGCCATTTTAGTTGAAATTGCGTTCTAAAACCCCTTAATTGCCATTTTCTTGTAATTTCAAGCCTTGGCCACCTATAAATAATTTATTAAGACATGGTAAGACTATTTATGAGTTCACTTGACAAAAAATGTAGGAAATAGGCATCCTAGTAGTGAAAATGGCCTTACTCGGGCCATTTTAGTTGAAATTGCGTTCTAAATCCCTTTGAATGTAATTTCTTGTAATTTCGTGCCTTGGCCACCTATAACTAAGTGATTAAGACATGATATGACTATTTATGAATTCACTTGACAAGAAATGTAGGAAATAGGCATCTTAGTGGTGAAAATGGCCTTACTCGGGCCAATTTGGTTGAAAAAGCGTTCTAATACCCCTTAATTGCTATTTTCTTGTAATTTCAAGCCTTGGCCACCTATAAATAACTGATTAAGACATGTTATGACTAATTATGAGTTCACTTGACAAGAAATGTAGGAAATAAGCATCCTAGTAGTGAAAATGGCCTTACTCGGGCCATTTTGGTTGAAATTGCGTTATTCTAAAAAGCCTTAATTACTATTTTCCTGTAATTTCAAGCCTTGGCCACCTATAAATAAGTGATTAAGACATTTAATGACTATTTATGAGTTCGCTTGACAAAAAATGTAGGAAATAGGCATCCTAGTAGTGAAAATGGCCTTACTCGGGCCATTTTAGTTGAAATTGCGTTCTAAATCCTATTAAATGTAATTTCTTGTAATTTCATGCCTTGGCCACCTATAACTAAGTGATTAAGACATGATATGACTATTTATGAATTCACTTGACAAGAAATGTAGGAAATAGGCATCTTAGTGGTGAAAATGGCCTTACTCGGGCCAATTTGGTTGAAAAAGCGTTCTAATACCCCTTAATTGCTATTTTCTTGTAATTTCAAGCCTTGGCCACCTATAAATAACTGATTAAGACATGTTATGACTAATTATGAGTTCACTTGACAAGAAATGTAGGAAATAGGCATCCTAGTAGTGAAAATGGCCTTACTCGGGCCATTTTGGTTGAAATTGCGTTATTCTAAAAAGCCTTAATTACTATTTTCCTGTAATTTCAAGCCTTGGCCACCTATAAATAAGTGATTAAGACATTTAATGACTATTTATGAGTTCGCTTGACAAAAAATGTAGGAAATAGGCATCCTAGTAGTGAAAATGGCCTTACTCGGGCCATTTTAGTTGAAATTGCGTTCTAAATCCTATTAAATGTAATTTCTTGTAATTTCATGCCTTGGCCACCTATAACTAAGTGATTAAGACATGATATGACTATTTATGAATTCACTTGACAAGAAATGTAGGAAATAGGCATCCTAGTAATGAAAATGGCCTTACTCGGGCCAATTTGGTTGAAAAAGCGTTCTAATACCCCTTAATTGCTATTTTCTTGTAATTTCAAGCCTTGGCCACCTATAAACAACTGATTAAGACATGTTATGACTAATTATGAGTTCACTTGACAAGAAATGTAGGAAATAGGCATCCTGGTAGTGAAAATGGCCTTACTCGGGCCATTTTGGTTGAAATTGCGTTCTAAATCCCTTTAAATGTAATTTCTTTTAATTTCATGCCTTGACCACCTATAACTAAGTGATTAAGACATTATATGACTATTTATGAGTTCACTTGAAAAGAAATGTAGGAAATAGGCATCCTAGTGGTGAAAATGGCCTTACTCGGGCCAATTTGGTTGAAACTGCGTACTAAAACCCCTTAATTGCCATTTTCTTGTAATTTCAAACCTTGTCCAACTATAAATAAGTGATTAAGACATGTTAATACTATTTATGAGTTCACTTGATAAGAAATGTAGGAAATAGGCATGCAAGTAGTAAAAATGGCCTTACTCGGGCCATTTTGGTTGAAATTGCGTTATTCTAAAACCCCTTAATTGCCATATTCTTGTAATTTCAAGCCTTGGCCACCTATAAATAAGTGATTAAGACATTTTAAGACTATTTATGAGTTAACTTGACAAGAAATGTAGGAAATAGGCATCCTAGTAGTGAAAATGGCCTTACTCGGGCCATTTTAGTTGAAATTGCGTTCTAAATCCCTTTAAATGTAATTTCTTGTAATTTCATGCCTTGGCCACCTATAACTAAGTTATTAAGACATTATATGACTATTTATGAGTTCATTTGACAAGAAATGTAGGAAATACGCATCCTAGTGGTGAAAATGGCCTTACTCGGGCTAAATTGGTTGAAAAAGCGTTCTAAAACCCATTAATTGCTATTTTCTTGAAATTTCAAGCCTTGGCCACCTATAAATAATTTATTAAGACATATTATGAGTATTTATGAGTTCACTTGGCAAGAAATGTAGACAATAGGCATCCTAGTAGTGAAAATGGCCTTACTTGGGCCATTTATGTTGAAAAAAACGTTCTAAAACCCCTTAATTGCTATTTTCATGTAATTTAAAGCCTTGGCCACTTTTAAATAAGTGATTAAGCCATGTTATGACTCTTTATGAGTTCACGTGACAAGAAATGTAGGAAATAGGCATCCTAGTAGTGGAAATAGCCTTACTCGGGCCATTTTGGTTGAAAAAGCGTTTTAAACCCATTAATTGCTATTTTCTTGTAATTTCAAGCCTTGGCCACCTATAAATAATTGATTAAGACATGTTATGAGTATTTATGAGTTCACTTGACAAGAAATGTAGGAAATAGGAATCCTAGTTATGAAAATGGCCTTACTCGGGCCAATTTGGTTGAAAAAGCATTCTAAAACCCCTCAATAGCTATTTTCTTGTAATTTCAAGCCTTGGCCACCTATAAATAAGTGGTTAAGACATTTTATGACTATTTATGAGTTCACTTGACAATAAATGTAGGAAATAGGCATCCTAGTAGTGAAAATGGCCTTACTGAAATTGCGTTCTAAATCCCTTTAAATGTAATTTCTTGTAATTTCATGCCTTGGCCACCTATAACTAAGTGATTAAGACATGATATGACTATTTGTGAGTTCACTTGAAAATAAATGTAGGAAATAGGCATCCTAGTGGTGAAAATGGCCTTACTCGGGCCAATTTGGTTGAAACTGCGTTCTGAAACCCCTTAATTGCCATTTTCTTGTAATTTCAAGCCTTGGCCACCTATAAATAAGTGATTAAGACATTTTAAGACTATTTATGAGTTCACTTGATAAGAAATGTAGGAAATAGGCATGCTAGTAGTAAAAATGGCCTTACTCGGGCCATTTTGGTTGAAATTGCGTTATTCTAAAAACCCTTAATTGCTATTTTCTTGTAATTTCAAGCCTTGGCCACCAATAAATAAGTTATTAAGACATTTTATGACTATTTATGAGTTCACTTGACAATAAATGGAGGAAATAGGCATCCTAGTAGTTAAAATGGCCTTACTCGGGCCATTTTAGTTGAAATTGCGTTCTAAAACCCCTTAATTGTTATGTTCTTGTAATTTCAAGCATTGGCCACCTATAAATAAGTGATTAAGACATGTTAAGACTATTTATGAGTTCACTTGACAAGAAATGTAGAAAATAGTCATCCTATTAGTGAAAATGGCCTTACTCGGGCCATTTTGGGTAAAATTGCGTTCCAAAACGCCTTAATTGCTCTTTTCTTGTAATTTCAAGCTCTATTCACCAATAACTAAGTGATACAAACATTTTATGACTAATTATGAGGTCACTAGACAAGAAATGTAGGAAATAGGCATCCTAGTAGTGAAAATGGACTTACTCGGGCCATTTTGGTTGAAATTGCGTTATTCTAAAAACCCTTAATTGCTATATCCTTGTAATTTCAAGCCTTGGCCACCTATAAATAAGTGATTAAGACATTTTAGGACTATTTATGAGTTCACTTGACAAGAAATGTAGAAAATAGTCATCCTAGTAGTGAAAATGGCCTTACTCGGGCCATTTTGGGTAAAATTGCGTTCCCAAACGCCTTAATTGCTCTTTTCTTGTAATTTCAAGCTCTATTCACCAATAACTAAGTGATACAAACATGTTATGACTAATTATGAGGTCACTAGACAAGAAATGTAGGAAATAGGCATCCTAGTAGTGAAAATGGACTTACTCGGGCCATTTTGGTTGAAATTGCGTTACTCTAAAAACCTTTAATTGCTATTTTCTTGTAATTTCAAGCCTTGGCCACCTATAAATAAGTGATTAAGACATGTTAAGACTATTTATTTGTTCACTTGACAAGAAATGTAGGAAATAGTCATCCTAGTAGTGAAAATGGCCTTACTCAGGCCATTTTGGGTAAAATTGCGTTCCAAAACGCCTTAATTGCTCTTTTCTTGTAATTTCAAGCCTTGGCCACCTATAAAAAAGTGATTAAGACATTTTAAGACTATTTATGAGTTCACTTGACAAGAAATGTAGGAAATAGTCATCCTAGTAGTGATAATGGCCTTACTCGGGCCATTTTGGGGAAAATTGCGTTCCAAAACGCCTTAATTGCTCTTTTCATGTACTTTCAAGCCTTGGCCACCTATAAATAAGTTATTAAGACATTTTATGACTATTTATGAGTTCAATTGACAATAAATGTAGGAAATAGGCATCCTAGTAGTGAAAATGGCCTAACTCAGGCCATTTTAGTTGAAATTGCGTTCTAAATCCCTTTAAATGTAATTTCTTGTAATTTCATGCCTTGGCCACCTATAACTAATTGATTAAGACATGATATGACTATTTATGAGTTCACTTGAAAATAAATGTAGGAAATAGGCATCCTAGTGGTGAAAATGGCCTTACTCGGGCCAATTTGGTTGAAAATGCGTTCTAAAACCCCTTAATTGCCATTTTCTTGTAATTTCAAGCCTTGGCCACCTATAAATAAGTGATTAAGACATGTTAAGACTATTTATGAGTTCACTTGATAAGAAATGTAGGAAATAGGCATGCTAGTAGTAAAAATGGCCTTACTCGGGTTATTTTGGTTGAAATTGCGTTATTCTAAAAACCCTTAATTGCTATTTTCATGTAATTTCAAGCCTTGGCCACCTATAAATAAGTTATTAAGACATTTTATGACTATTTATGAGTTCACTTGACAATAAATGTAGGAAATAGGCATCCTAGTAGTGAAAATGGCCTTACTCGGGCCATTTTAGTTGAAATTGCGTTCTAAATCCCTTTAAATGTAATTTCTTGTAATTTCATGCCTTGGCCACCTATAACTAAGTGATTAAGACATGTTAAAACTATTTATGAGTTCACTTGATAAGAAATGTAGGAAATAGGCATGCTAGTAGTAAAAATGGCCTTACTTGGGCCATTTTAGTTGAAATTGCGTTATTCTAAAAACCCTTAATTGCTATTTTCTTGTAATTTCAAGCCTTGGCCACCTATAAATAAGTGATTAAGACATGTTAAGACTATTTATTTGTTCACTTGACAAGAAATGTAGGAAATAGTCATCCTAGTAGTGAAAATGGCCTTACTCGGGCCATTTTGGGTAAAATTGCGTTCCAAAATGCCTTAATTGCTCTTTTCTTGTAATTTCAAACTTTGGCCACCTATAAATAAGTGATTAAGACATGTTAAGACTATCTATGAGTTCACTTGACAAGAAATGTAGGAAATAGTCATTCTAGTAGTGAAAATGGCCTTACTCGGTCCATTTTGGGAAAAATTGCGTTCCAAAACGCCTTAATTGCTCTTTTCTTGTACTTTCAAGCCTTGGCCACCTATAAAAAAGTGATTAAGACATTTTATGACTATTTATGAGTTCACTTGAAAAGAAATGTAGGAAATAGGCATCCTAGTAGTGAAAATGGACTTACTCGGGCCATTTTGGTTGAAATTGCGTTATTCTAAAAACCCTTAATTGCTATTTTCTTGTAATTTCAAGCCTTGGCCACCTATAAATAAGTTATTAAGACATTTTATGACTATTTATGAGTTCACTTGACAATAAATGTAGGAAATAGGCATCCTAGTAGTGAAAATGGTCTTACTCGGGCCATTTTAGTTGAAATTGCGTTCTAAATCCCTTTAAATGTAATTTCTTGTAATTTCATGCCTTGGCCACCTATAACTAAGTGATTAAGACATTTTAAGACTATTTATTTTTTCACTTGACAAGAAATGTAGGAAATAGTCTTCCTAGTAGTGAAAATGGCCTTACTCGGGCCATTTTGGGTAAAATTGTGTTCCAAAACGCCTTAATTGCTCTTTTCTTGTAATTTCAAGCCTTGGCCACCTATAAATAAGTAATTAAGACATGTTAAGACTATTTATGAGTTCACTTGACAAGAAATGTAGGAAATTGTCATCCTAGTAGTGAAAATGGCCTTACTCGGGCCACTTTGGGAAAAATTGCGTTCCAAAACGCCTTAATTGCTCTTTTCTTGTACTTTCAAGCCTTAGCCACCTATAAATAAGTTATTAAGACATTTTATTACTATTTATGAGTTCAATTGACAATAAATGTAGGAAATAGGCATCCTAGTAGTGAAAATGGCCTTACTCGGGCCATTTTAGTTGAAATTGCGTTCTAAATCCCATTCAATGTAATTTTTTGTAATTTCATGTCTTGGCCACCTATAACTAAGTGATTAAGACATGTTAAAACTATTTATGAGTTCACTTGATAAGAAATGTAGGAAATAGGCATGCTAGTAGTAAAAATGGCCTTACTCGGGCCATTTTGGTTGAAATTGCGTTATTCTAATAACCCTTAATTGCTATTTTCTTGTAATTTCAAGCCTTGACCACCTATAAATAAGTTATTAAGACATTTTATGACTATTTATGAGTTCACTTGACAATAAATGTAGGAAATAGGCATCCTAGTAGTTAAAATGGCCTTACTCGGGCATTTTAGTTGAAATTGCGTTCTAAATCCCTTTAAATGTAATTTCTTGTAATTTCATGCCTTGGCCACCTATAACTAAGTGATTAAGACATGTTAAGACTATTTATGAGTTCACTTGACAAGAAATGTAGAAAATAGTCATCCTAGTAGTGAAAATGGCCTTACTCGGGCCATTTTGGGTATAATTGCGTTCCAAAACGCCTTAATTGCTCTTTTCTTGTAATTTCAAGCTCTATTCACCATTAACTAAGTGATACAAACATGTTATGACTAATTATGAGGTCACTAGACAAGAAATGTAGGAAATAGGCATCCTAGTAGTGAAACTGGACTTACTCGGGCCATTTTGGTTGCAATTGCGTTATTCTAAAAACCCTTAATTGATATTTTCTTGTAATTTCAAGCCTTGTCCACCTATAAATAAGTGATTAAGACATGTTAAGACTATTTATTTGTTCACTTGACAAGAAATGTTGGAAATAGTCATCCTAGAAGTGAAAATGGCCTTACTTGGGCCATTTTGGGTAAAATTGCGTTCCAAAACGCCTTAATTGCTCTTTTCTTGTAATTTCAAGCTCTATTCACCAATAACTAAGTGATACAAACATGTTATGACTAATTATGAGGTCACTAGACAAGAAATGTAGGAAATAGGCATCCTAGTAGTGAAACTGGACTTACTCGGGCCATTTTGGTTGAAATTGCGTTATTCTAAAAACCCTTAATTGCTATTTTCTTGTAATTTCAAGCCTTGGCCACCTATAAATAAGTGATAAAGCCATGTTAAGACTATTTATTTGTTCACTTGACAAGAAATGTAGGAAATAGTCATCCTAGTAGTGAAAATGGCCTTACTCGGGCCATTTTGGGTAAAATAGCGTTCCAAAATGCCTTAATTGCTCTTTTCTTGTAATTTCAAGCTTTGCCCACCTATAAATAAGTGATTAAGACATGTTAAGACTATCTATGAGTTCACTTGACAAGAAATGTAGGAAATAGTCATCCTAGTAGTGAAAATGGCCTTACTCGGTCCATTTTGGGAAAAATTGCGTTCCAAAACGCCTTAATTGCTCTTTTCTTGTACTTTCAACCTTGGCCACCAATAAAAAAGTGATTAAGACATTTTATGACTATTTATGAGTTCACTTGACAAGAAATGTAGGAAATAGGCATCCTAGTAGTGAAAATGGACTTACTCGGGCCATTTTGGTTGAAATTGCGTTATTCTAAAAACCCTTAATTGCTATTTTCTTGTAATTTCAAGCCTTGGCCACCTATAAATAAGTGATTAAGACATGTTAAGACTATTTATTTTTTCACTTGACAAGAAATGTAGGAAATAGTCATCCTAGTAGTGAAAATGGCCTTACTCGGGCCATTTTGGATAAAATTGCGTTCCAAAACGCCTTAATTGCTCTTTTCTTGTAATTTCAAGCTTTGCGCCACCTATAAATAAGTGATTAAGACATGTTAAGACTATTTATGAGTTCACTTGACAAGGAATGTAGGAAATAGTCATCCTAGTAGTGAAAATGGCCTTACTCGGGCCATTTTGGGAAAAATTGCGTTCCAAAACACCTTAATTGCTCTTTTCTTGTACTTTCAAGCCTTGGCCACCTATAAATAAGTGATTAAGACATTTTATGACTATTTATGTGTTCAATTGACAATAAATGTAGGAAATAGGCATCCTAGTAGTGAAAATGGCCTTACTCGGGCCATTTTAGTTGAAATTGCGTTCTAAATCCCTTTAAATGTAATTTCTTGTAATTTCATGCCTTGGCCACCTATAACTAAGTGATTAAGACATGTTAAAACTATTTATGAGTTCACTTGATAAGAAATGTAGGAAATAGGCATGCTAGTAGTAAAAATGGCCTTACTCGGGCCATTTTGGTTGAAATTGCGTTATTCTAAAAACCCTTAATTGCTATTTTCTTGTAATTTCAAGCCTTGACCACCTATAAATAAGTTATTAAGACATTTTATGACTATTTATGAGTTCACTTGACAATAAATGTAGGAAATAGGCATCCTAGTAGTTAAAATGGCCTTACTCGGGCCATTTTAGTTGAAATTGTGTTCTAAATCCCTTTAAATGTAATTTCTTGTAATTTCATGCCTTGGCCACCTATAACTAAGTGATTAAGACATGTTAAGACTATTTATGAGTTCACTTGACAAGAAATGTAGAAAATAGTCATCCTAGTAGTGAAAATGGCCTTACTCGGGCCATTTTGGGTAAAATTGCGTTCCAAAACGCCTTAATTGCTCTTTTCTTGTAATTTCAAGCTCTATTCACCAATAACTAAGTGATACAAACATTTTATGACTAATTATGAGGTCACTAGACAAGAAATGTAGGAAATAGGCATCCTAGTAGTGAAACTGGACTTACTCGGGCCATTTTGGTTGAAATTGCGTTATTCTAAAAACCCTTAATTGCTATTTTCTTGTAATTTCAAGCCTTGGCCACCTATAAATAAGTGATTAAGACATGTTAAGACTATTTATTTGTTCACTTTACAAGAAATGTAGGAAATAGTCATCCTAGTAGTGAAAATGGCCTTACTCGGGCCATTTTGGGTAAAATTGCGTTCCAAAACGCCTTAATTGCTCTTTTCTTGTAATTTCAAGCTATATTCACCAATAAATAAGTGATAAAAACATGTTATGACTAATTATGAGGTCACTATACAAGAAATGTAGGAAATAGGCATCCTAGTAGTGAAACTGGACTTACTCGGGCCATTTTGGTTGAAATTGCGTTATTCTAAAAACCCTTAATTGCTATTTTCTTGTAATTTCAAGACTTGGCCACCTATAAATAAGTGATTAAGACATGTTAAGACTATTTATTTTTTCACTTGACAAGAAATGTAGGAAATAGTCATCCTAGTAGTGAAAATGGCCTTACTCGGGCCATTTTGGGTAAATTTGCGTTTCAAAACGCCTTAATTGCTCTTTTCTTGTAATTTCAAGCTTTGGCCACCTATAAATAAGTGATTAAGACATGTTAAGACTATCTATGAGTTCACTTGACAAGAAATGTAGGAAATAGGCATCCTAGTAGTGAAAACGGCCTTACTCGGGCCATTTTGGGAAAAATTGCGTTCCAAAACGCCTTAATTGCTCTTTTCTTGTACTTTCAAGCCTTGGCCACCTATAAATAAGTGATTAAGACATTTTATGACTATTTATGAGTTCACTTGACAAGAAATGTAGGAAATAGGCATCCTAGTAGTGAAAATGGACTTACTCGGGCCATTTTGGTTGAAATTGCGTTATTCTAAAAACCCTTAATTGCTATTTTCTTGTAATTTAAAGCCTTGGCCACCTATAAATAAGTGATTAAGACATGTTAAGACTATTTATTTGTTCACTTGACAAAAAATGTAGGAAATAGTCATCCTAGTAGTGAAAATGGCCTTACTCGGGCCATTTTGGGTCAAATTGTGTTCCAAAACGCCTTAATTGCTCTTTTCTTGAAATTTCAAGCCTTGGCCACCTCTAAATAAGTGATTAAGACATGTTAAGACTATTTTTGAGTTCACTTGACAAGAAATGTAGGAAATTGTCATCCTAGTAGTGAAAATGGCCTTACTCGGGCCACTTTGGGAAAAATTGCGTTCCAAAACGCCTTAATTGCTCTTTTCTTGTACTTTCAAGCCTTGGCCACCTATAAATAAGTGATTAAGACATTTTATGACCATTTATGAGTTCACTTGACAAGAAATGTAGGAAATAGGCATCCTAGTAGTGAAAATGGACTTACTCGGGCCATTTTGGTTGAAATTGCGTTATTCAAAAAACCCTTAATTGCTATTTTCTTGTAATTTAAATCCTTGGCCACCTATAAATAAGTGATTAAGACATGTTAAGACTATTTATTTGTTCACTTGACAAAAAATGTAGGAAATAGTTATCCTAGTAGTGAAAATGGCCTTACTCGGGCCATTTTGGGTCAAATTGTGTTCCAAAACGCCTTAATTGCTCTTTTCTTGAAATTTCAAGCCTTGGCCACCTATAAATAAGTGATTAAGACATGTTAAGACTATTTATGAGTTCACTTGACAAGAAATGTAGGAAATTGTCATCCTAGTAGTGAAAATGGCCTTACTCGGGCCACTTTGGTTGAAATTGCGTTATTCTAAAAACCCTTAATTGCTATTTTCTTGTAATTTCAAGCCTTGGCCACCTATAAATAAGTGATTAAGACATGTTAAGACTATTTATTTGTTCACTTTACAAGAAATGTATGAAATAGTCATCCTAGTAGTGAAAATGGCCTTACTCGGGCCATTTTGGGTAAAATTGCGTTCCAAAACGCCTTAATTGCTCTTTTCTTGTAATTTCAAGCTATATTCACCAATAAATAAGTGATAAAAACATGTTATGACTAATTATGAGGTCACTAGACAAGAAATGTAGGAAATAGGCATCCTAGTAGTGAAACTGGACTTACTCGGGCCATTTTGGTTGAAATTGCGTTATTCTAAAAACCCATAATTGCTATTTTCTTGTAATTTCAAGACTTGGCCACCTATAAATAAGTGATTAAGACATGTTAAGACTATTTATTTTTTCACTTGACAAGAAATGTAGGAAATAGTCATCCTAGTAGTGAAAATGGCCTTACTCGGGCCATTTTGGGTAAATTTGCGTTCCAAAACGCCTTAATTGCTCTTTTCTTGTAATTTCAAGCTTTGGCCACCTATAAATAAGTGATTAAGACATGTTAAGACTATCTATGAGTTCACTTGACAAGAAATGTAGGAAATAGGCATCCTAGTAGTGAAAACGGCCTTACTCGGGCCATTTTGGGAAAAATTGCGTTCCAAAACGCCTTAATTGCTCTTTTCTTGTACTTTCAAGCCTTGGCCACCTATAAAAAAGTGATTAAGACATTTTATGACTATTTATGAGTTCACTTGACAAGAAATGTAGGAAATAGGCATCCTAGTAGTGAAAATGGACATACTCGGGCCATTTTGGTTGAAATTGCGTTATTCAAAAAACCCTTAATTGCTATTTTCTTGTAATTTAAAGCCTTGGCCACCTATAAATAAGTGATTAAGACATGTTAAGACTATTTATTTGTTCACTTGACAAAAAATGTAGGAAATAGTTATCCTAGTAGTGAAAATGGCCTTACTCGGGCCATTTTGGGTCAAATTGTGTTCCAAAACGCCTTAATTGCTCTTTTCTTGAAATTTCAAGTCTTGGCCACCTATAAATAAGTGATTAAGACATGTTAAGACTATTTATTAGTTCACTTGACAAGAAATGTAGGAAATTGTCATCCTAGTAGTGAAAATGGCCTTACTCGGGCCACTTTGGGAAAAATTGCGTTCCAAAACGCCTTAATTGCTCTTTTCTTGTACTTTCAAGCCTTGGCCACCTATAAATAAGTGATTAAGACATTTTATGACTATTTATGAGTTCACTTGACAAGAAATGTAGGAAATAGGCATCCTAGTAGTGAAAATGGACTTACTCGGACCATTTTGGTTGAAATTGCGTTATTCTAAAAACCCTTAATTGTTATTTTCTTGTAATTTCAAGCCTTGGCCACCTATAAATAAGTGATTAAGACATGTTAAGACTATTTATTTGTTCACTTGACAAGAAATGTAGGAAATAGTCATCCTAGTAGTGAAAATGGCCTTACTCGGGCCATTTTGGGTAAAATTGCGTTCCAAAACGCCTTAATTGCTCTTTTCTTGTAATTTCAAGCTTTGACCACCTATAAATAAGTGATTAAGACATTTTAAGACTATCTATGAGTTTACTTGACAAGGAATGTAGGAAATAGTCATCCTAGTAGTGAAAATGGCCTTACTCGGGCCATTTTGGAAAAAATTGGGTTCCAAAGCGCCTTAATTGCTCTTTTCTTGTACTTTCAAGCCTTGGCCACCTATAAATAAGTGATTAAGACATTTTATGACTATTTATGAGTTCAATTGACAATAAATGTAGGAAATAGGCATCCTAGTAGTGAAAATGGCCTTACTCGGGCCATTTTAGTTGAAATTGCGTTCTAAATCCCTTTAAATGTAATTTCTTGTAATTTCATGCCTTGGCCACCTATAACTAAGTAAATAAGACATGTTAAAACTATTTATGAGTTCACTTGATAAGAAATGTAGGAAATAGGCATGCTAGTAGTAAAAATGGCCTTACTCGGGCCATTTTGGTTGAAATTGCGTTATTCTAAAAACCCTTAATTGCTATTTTCTTGTAATTTCAAGCCTTGGCCACCTATAAATAAGTGATTAAGACATGTTAAGACTATTTTTTTGTTCACTTGACAAGAAATGTAGGAAATAGTCATCCTAGTAGTGAAAATGGCCTTACTCGGGCCATTTTGGGTAAATTTGCGTTCCAAAACGCCTTAATTGCTCTTTTCTTGTAATTTTAAGCCTTGGAAACCTATAAATAAGTGATTAAGACATGTTAAGACTATTTATGAGTTCACTTGACAAGAAATGTAGGAAATAGTCATCCTAGTAGTGAAAATGGCCTTACTCGGGCCATTTTGGGTAAAATTGCGTTCCAAAACGCCTTAATTGCTCTTTTCTTGTAATTTCAAGCTTTGACCACCTATAAATAAGTGATTAAGACATTTTAAGACTATCTATGAGTTTACTTGACAAGGAATGTAGGAAATAGTCATCCTAGTAGTGAAAATGGCCTTACTCGGGCCATTTTGGAAAAAATTGGGTTCCAAAACGCCTTAATTGCTCTTTTCTTGTACTTTCAAGCCTTGGCCACCTATAAATAAGTGATTAAGACATTTTATGACTATTTATGAGTTCAATTGACAATAAATGTAGGAAATAGGCATCCTAGTAGTGAAAATGGCCTTACTCGGGCCATTTTAGTTGAAATTGCGTTCTAAATCCCTTTAAATGTAATTTCTTGTAATTTCATGCCTTGGCCACCTATAACTAAGTAAATAAGACATGTTAAAACTATTTATGAGTTCACTTGATAAGAAATGTAGGAAATAGGCATGCTAGTAGTAAAAATGGCCTTACTCGGGCCATTTTGGTTGAAATTGCGTTATTCTAAAAACCCTTAATTGCTATTTCCTTGTAATTTCAAGCCTTGACCACCTATAAATAAGTTATTAAGACATTTTATGACTATTTATGAGTTCACTTGACAATAAATGTAGGAAATAGGCATCCTAGTAGTTAAAATGGCCTTACTCGGGCCATTTTAGTTGAAATTGCGTTCTAAATCCCTTTGAATGTAATTTCTTGTAATTTCGTGCCTTGGCCACCTATAACTAAGTGATTAAGACATGATATGACTATTTATGAATTCACTTGACAAGAAATGTAGGAAATAGGCATCTTAGTGGTGAAAATGGCCTTACTCGGGTCAATTTGGTTGAAAAAGCGTTCTAATACCCCTTAATTGCTATTTTCTTGTAATTTCAAGCCTTGGCCACCTATAAATAACTGATTAAGACATTTTATGACTAATTACGAGTTCACTTGACAAGAAATGTAGGAAATAGGCATCCTAGTAGTTAAAATGGCCTTACTCGGGCCATTTTAGTTGAAATTGCGTTCTAAATCCCTTTGAATGTAATTTCTTGTAATTTCGTGCCTTGGCCACCTATAACTAAGTGATTAAGACATGATATGACTATTTATGAATTCACTTGACAAGAAATGTAGGAAATAGGCATCTTAGTGGTGAAAATGGCCTTACTCGGGCCAATTTGGTTGAAAAAGCGTTCTAATACCCCTTAATTGCTATTTTCTTGTAATTTCAAGTCTTGGCCACCTATAAATAACTGATTAAGACATGTTATGACTAATTACGAGTTGACTTGACAATAAATGTAGGAAATAGGCATCCTAGTAGTTAAAATGGCCTTACTCGGGCCATTTTAGTTGAAATTGTGTTCTAAATCCCTTTAAATGTAATTTCTTGTAATTTCATGCCTTGGCCACCTATAACTAAGTGATTAAGACATTTTAAGACTATTTATGAGTTCACTTGACAAGAAATGTGGAAAATAGTCATCCTAGTAGTGAAAATGGCCTTACTCGGGCCATTTTGGGTAAAATTGCGTTCCAAAACGTCTTAATTGCTCTTTTCTTGTAATTTCAAGCTATATTCACCAATAAATAAGTGATACAAACATTTTATGACTAATTATGAGGTCACTAGACAAGAAATGTAGGAAATAGGCATCCTAGTAGTGAAACTGGACTTACTCGGGCCATTTTGGTTGAAATTGCGTTATTCTAAAACCCTTAATTGCTATTTTCTTGTAATTTCAAGACTTGGCCACCTATAAATAAGTGATTAAGACATGTTAAGACTATTTATTTTTTCACTTGACAAGAAATGTAGGAAATAGTCATCCTAGTAGTGAAAATGGCCTTACTCGGGCCATTTTGGGTAAATTTGCGTTCCAAAACGCCTTAATTGCTCTTTTCTTGTACTTTCAAGCCTTGGCCACCTATAAATAAGTGATTAAGACATTTTATGACTATTTATGAGTTCACTTGACAAGAAATGTAGGAAATAGGCATCCTAGTAGTGAAAATGGACTTACTCGGGCCATTTTGGTTGAAATTGCGTTATTCTAAAAACCCTTAATTGCTATTTTCTTGTAATTTCAAGCCTTGGCCACCTATAAATAAGTGATTAAGACATGTTAAGACTATTTATTTGTTCACTTGACAAGAAATGTAGGAAATAGTCATCCTAGTAGTGAAAATGGCCTTACTCGGGCCATTTTGGGTAAAATTGCGTTCCAAAACGCCTTAATTGCTCTTTTCTTGTAATTTCAAGCTTTAACCACCTATAAATAAGTGATTAAAACATGTTAAGACTATCTATGAGTTTACTTGACAAGGAATGTAGGAAATAGTCATCCTAGTAGTGAAAATGGCCTTACTCGGGCCATTTTGGGAAAAATTGCGTTCCAAAACGCCTTAATTGCTCTTTTCTTGTACTTTCAAGCCTTGGCCACCTATAAATAAGTTATTAAGACATTTTATGACTATTTATGAGTTCAATTGACAATAAATGTAGGAAATAGGCATCCTAGTAGTGAAAATGGCCTTACTCGGGCCATTTTAGTTGAAATTGCGTTCTAAATCCCTTTAAATGTAATTTCTTGTAATTTCATGCCTTGGCCACCTATAACTAAGTGATTAAGACATGTTAAAACTATTTATGAGTTCACTTGATAAGAAATGTAGGAAATAGGCATGCTAGTAGTAAAAATGGCCTTACTCGGGCCATTTTGGTTGAAATTGCGTTATTCTAAAAACGCTTAATTGCTATTTCCTTGTAATTTCAAGCCTTGACCACCTATAAATAAGTTATTAAGACATTTTATGACTATTTATGAGTTCACTTGACAATAAATGTAGGAAATAGGCATCCTAGTAGTTAAAATGGCCTTACTCAGGCCATTTTAGTTGAAATTGCGTTCTAAATCCCTTTGAATGTAATTTCTTGTAATTTCGTGCCTTGGCCACCTATAACTAAGTGATTAAGACATGATATGACTATTCATGAATTCACTTGACAAGAAATGTAGGAAATAGGCATCTTAGGGGTGAAAATGGCCTTACTCGGGCCAATTTGGTTGAAAAAGCGTTCTAATACCCCTTAATTGCTATTTTCTTGTAATTTCAAGCCTTGGCCACCTATAAATAACTGATTAAGACATGTTATGACTAATTACGAGTTCACTTGACAAGAAATGTAGGAAATAGGCATCCTAGTAGTTAAAATGGCCTTACTCGGGCCATTTTAGTTGAAATTGCGTTCTAAATCCCTTTGAATGTAATTTCTTGTAATTTCGTGCCTTGGCCACCTATAACTAAGTGATTAAGACATGATATGTCCATTAATGAATTCACTTGACAAGAAATGTAGGAAATAGGCATCTTAGTGGTGAAAATGGCCTTACTCGGGCCAATTTGGTTGAAAAAGCGTTCTAATACCCCTTAATTGCTATTTTCTTGTAATTTCAAGCCTTGGCCACCTATAAATAACTGATTAAGACATGTTATGACTAATTACGAGTTCACTTGACAATAAATGTAGGAAATAGGCATCCTAGTAGTTAAAATGGCCTTACTCGGGCCATTTTAGTTGAAATTGTGTTCTAAATCCCTTTAAATGTAATTTCTTGTAATTTCATGCCTTGGCCACCTATAACTAAGTGATTAAGACATTTTAAGACTATTTATGAGTTCACTTGACAAGAAATGTGGAAAATAGTCATCCTAGTAGTGAAAATGGCCTTACTCGGGCCATTTTGGGTAAAATTGCGTTCCAAAACGCCTTAATTGCTCTTTTCTTGTAATTTCAAGCTCTATTCACCAATAACTATGTGATAAAAACATGTTATGACTAATTATGAGGTCAATAGACAAGAAATGTAGGAAATAGGCATCCTAGTAGTGAAACTGGACTTACTCGGGCCATTTTGGTTGAAATTGCGTTATTCTAAAAACCCTTAATTGCTATTTTCTTGTAATTTCAAGCCTTGGCCACCTATAAATAAGTGATTAAGACATGTTAAGACTATTTATTTTTTCACTTGACAAGAAATGTAGGAAATAGTCATCCTAGTAGTGAAAATGGCCTTACTCGGGCCATTTTGGGTAAATTTGCGTTCCAAAACGCCTTAATTGCTCTTTTCTTGTACTTTCAAGCCTTGGCCACCTATAAATAAGTGATTAAGACATTTTATGACTATTTATGAGTTCACTTGACAAGAAATGTAGGAAATAGGCATCCTAGTAGTGAAAATGGACTTACTCGGGCCATTTTGGTTGAAATTGCGTTATTCTAAAAACCCTTAATTGCTATTTTCTTGTAATTTCAAGACTTGGCCACCTATAAATAAGTGATTAAGACATGTTAAGACTATTTATTTGTTCACTTGACAAGAAATGTAGGAAATAGTCATCCTAGTAGTGAAAATGGCCTTACTCGGGCCATTTTGGGTAAAATTGCGTTCCAAAACGCCTTAATTGCTCTTTTCTTGTAATTTCAAGCTTTGACCACCTATAAATAAGTGATTAAAACATGTTAAGACTATCTATGAGTTTACTTGACAAGGAATGTAGGAAATAGTCATCCTAGTAGTGAAAATGGCCTTACTCGGGCCATTTTGGGAAAAATTGCGTTCCAAAACGCCTTAATTGCTCTTTTCTTGTACTTTCAAGCCTTGGCCACCTATAAATAAGTGATTAAGACATTTTATGACTATTTATGAGTTCAATTGACAATAAATGTAGGAAATAGGCATCCTAGTAGTGAAAATGGCCTTACTCGGGCCATTTTAGTTGAAATTGCGTTCTAAATCCCTTTAAATGTAATTTCTTGTAATTTCATGCCTTGGCCACCTATAACTAAGTGATTAAGACATGTTAAAACTATTTATGAGTTCACTTGATAAGAAATGTAGGAAATAGGCATGCTAGTAGTAAAAATGGCCTTACTCGGGCCATTTTGGTTGAAATTGCGTTATTCTAAAAACCCTTAATTGCTATTTCCTTGTAATTTCAAGCCTTGACCACCTATAAATAAGTTATTAAGACATTTTATGACTATTTATGAGTTCACTTGACAATAAATGTAGGAAATAGGCATCCTAGTAGTTAAAATGGCCTTACTCAGGCCATTTTAGTTGAAATTGCGTTCTAAATCCCTTTGAATGTAATTTCTTGTAATTTCGTGCCTTGGCCACCTATAACTAAGTGATTAAGACATGATATGACTATTCATGAATTCACTTGACAAGAAATGTAGGAAATAGGCATCTTAGTGGTGAAAATGGCCTTACTCGGGCCAATTTGGTTGAAAAAGCGTTCTAATACCCCTTAATTGCTATTTTCTTGTAATTTCAAGCCTTGGCCACCTATAAATAACTGATTAAGACATGTTATGACTAATTACGAGTTCACTTGACAAGAAATGTAGGAAATAGGCATCCTAGTAGTTAAAATGGCCTTACTCGGGCCATTTTAGTTGAAATTGCGTTCTAAATCCCTTTGAATGTAATTTCTTGTAATTTCGTGCCTTGGCCACCTATAACTAAGTGATTAAGACATGATATGTCCATTAATGAATTCACTTGACAAGAAATGTAGGAAATAGGCATCTTAGTGGTGAAAATGGCCTTACTCGGGCCAATTTGGTTGAAAAAGCGTTCTAATACCCCTTAATTGCTATTTTCTTGTAATTTCAAGCCTTGGCCACCTATAAATAACTGATTAAGACATGTTATGACTAATTACGAGTTCACTTGACAATAAATGTAGGAAATAGGCATCCTAGTAGTTAAAATGGCCTTACTCGGGCCATTTTAGTTGAAATTGTGTTCTAAATCCCTTTAAATGTAATTTCTTGTAATTTCATGCCTTGGCCACCTATAACTAAGTGATTAAGACATTTTAAGACTATTTATGAGTTCACTTGACAAGAAATGTGGAAAATAGTCATCCTAGTAGTGAAAATGGCCTTACTCGGGCCATTTTGGGTAAAATTGCGTTCCAAAACGCCTTAATTGCTCTTTTCTTGTAATTTCAAGCTCTATTCACCAATAACTATGTGATAAAAACATGTTATGACTAATTATGAGGTCACTAGACAAGAAATGTAGGAAATAGGCATCCTAGTAGTGAAACTGGACTTACTCGGGCCATTTTGGTTGAAATTGCGTTATTCTAAAAACCCTTAATTGCTATTTTCTTGTAATTTCAAGCCTTGGCCACCTATAAATAAGTGATTAAGACATGTTAAGACTATTTATTTTTTCACTTGACAAGAAATGTAGGAAATAGTCATCCTAGTAGTGAAAATGGCCTTACTCGGGCCATTTTGGGTAAATTTGCGTTCCAAAACGCCTTAATTGCTCTTTTCTTGTACTTTCAAGCCTTGGCCACCTATAAATAAGTGATTAAGACATTTTATGACTATTTATGAGTTCACTTGACAAGAAATGTAGGAAATAGGCATCCTAGTAGTGAAAATGGACTTACTCGGGCCATTTTGGTTGAAATTGCGTTATTCTAAAAACCCTTAATTGCTATTTTCTTGTAATTTCAAGACTTGGCCACCTATAAATAAGTGATTAAGACATGTTAAGACTATTTATTTGTTCACTTGACAAGAAATGTAGGAAATAGTCATCCTAGTAGTGAAAATGGCCTTACTCGGGCCATTTTGGGTAAAATTGCGTTCCAAAACGCCTTAATTGCTCTTTTCTTGTAATTTCAAGCTTTGACCACCTATAAATAAGTGATTAAGACATGTTAAGACTATCTATGAGTTTACTTGACAAGGAATGTAGGAAATAGTCATCCTAGTAGTGAAAATGGCCTTACTCGGGCCATTTTGGGAAAAATTGCGTTCCAAAACGCCTTAATTGCTCTTTTCTTGTACTTTCAAGCCTTGGCCACCTATAAATAAGTGATTAAGACATTTTATGACTATTTATGAGTTCAATTGACAATAAATGTAGGAAATAGGCATCCTAGTAGTGAAAATGGCCTTACTCGGGCCATTTTAGTTGAAATTGTGTTCTAAATCCCTTTAAATGTAATTTCTTGTAATTTCATGCCTTGGCCACCTATAACTAAGTGATTAAGACATATTAAAACTATTTATGAGTTCACTTGATAAGAAATGTAGGAAATAGGCATGCTAGTAGTAAAAATGGCCTTACTCGGGCCATTTTGGTTGAAATTGCGTTATTCTAAAAACCCTTAATTGCTATTTCCTTGTAATTTCAAGCCTTGACCACCTATAAATAAGTTATTAAGACATTTTATGACTATTTATGAGTTCACTTGACAATAAATGTAGGAAATAGGCATCCTAGTAGTTAAAATGGCCTTACTCGGGCCATTTTAGTTGAAATTGCGTTCTAAATCCCTTTGAATGTAATTTCTTGTAATTTCGTGCCTTGGCCACCTATAACTAAGTGATTAAGACATGATATGACTATTCATGAATTCACTTTACAAGAAATGTAGGAAATAGGCATCTTAGTGGTGAAAATGGCCTTACTCGGGCCAATTTGGTTGAAAAAGCGTTCTAATACCCCTTAATTGCTGTTTTCTTGTAATTTCAAGCCTTGGCCACCTATAAATAACTGATTAAGACATGTTATGACTAATTACGAGTTCACTTGACAAGAAATGTAGGAAATAGGCATCCTAGTAGTTAAAATGGCCTTACTCGGGCCATTTTAGTTGAAATTGCGTTCTAAATCCCTTTGAATGTAATTTCTTGTAATTTCGTGCCTTGGCCACCTATAACTAAGTGATTAAGACATGATATGTCCATTAATGAATTCACTTGACAAGAAATGTAGGAAATAGGCATCTTAGTGGTGAAAATGGCCTTACTCGGGCCAATTTGGTTGAAAAAGCGTTCTAATACCCCTTAATTGCTATTTTCTTGTAATTTCAAGCCTTGGCCACCTATAAATAACTGATTAAGACATTTTATGACTAATTACGAGTTCACTTGACAATAAATGTAGGAAATAGGCATCCTAGTAGTTAAAATGGCCTTACTCGGGCCATTTTAGTTGAAATTGTGTTCTAAATCCCTTTAAATGTAATTTCTTGTAATTTCATGCCTTGGCCACCTATAACTAAGTTATTAAGACATTTTAAGACTATTTATGAGTTCACTTGACAAGAAATGTGGAAAATAGTCATCCTAGTAGTGAAAATGGCCTTACTCGGGCCATTTTGGGTAAAATTGCGTTCCAAAACGCCTTAATTGCTCTTTTCTTGTAATTTCAAGCTCTATTCACCAATAACTATGTGATAAAAACATGTTATGACTAATTATGAGGTCACTAGACAAGAAATGTAGGAAATAGGCATCCTAGTAGTGAAAATGGACTTACTTGGGCCATTTTGGTTGAAATTGCGTTATTCTAAAAACCCTTAATTGCTATTTTCTTGTAATTTAAAGCCTTGGCCACCTATAAATAAGTGATTAAGACATGTTAAGACTATTTATTTGTTCACTTGACAAGAAATGTAGGAAATAGTCATCCTAGTAGTGCAAATGGCCTTACTCGGGCCATTTTGGGTCAAATTGTGTTCCAAAACGCCTTAATTGCTCTTTTCTTAAAATTTCAAGCCTTAGCCACCTATAAATAAGTGATTAAGACATGTTAAGACTATTTATGAGTTCACTTGACAAGAAATGTAGGAAATTGTCATCCTAGTAGTGAAAATGGCCTTACTCGGGCCACTTTGGGAAAAATTGCGTTCCAAAACGCCTTAATTGCTCTTTATTTGTACTTTCAAGCCTTGGCCACCTATAAATAAGTGATTAAGACATTTTATGACTATTTATGAGTTCACTTGACAAGAAATGTAGGAAATAGGCATCCTAGTAGTGAAAATAGACTTACTCGGGCCATTTTGGTTGAAATTGAGTTATTCTAAAAACCCTTAATTGCTATTTTCTTGTAATTTCAAGCCTTGGCAACCTATAAATAAGTGATTAAGACATGTTAAGACTATTTATTTGTTCACTTGACAAGAAATGTAGGAAATAGTCATCCTAGTAGTGAAAATGGCCTTACTCGGGCCATTTCGGGTCAAATTGTGTTCCAAAACGCCTTAATTGCTCTTTTCTTGTAATTTTAAGCCTTGGAAACCTATAAATAAGTGATTAAGACATGTTAAGACTATTTATGAGTTCACTTGACAAGAAATGTAGGAAATAGTCATCCTAGTAGTGAAAATGGCCTTACTCGGGCCATTTCGGGAAAAATTGCGTTCCAAAACGCCTTAATTGCTCTTTTCTTGTACTTTCAAGCCTTGGCCACCTATAAATAAGTGATTAAGACATTTTATGACTATTTATGAGTTCACTTGACAAGAAATGTAGGAAATAGGCATTCTAGTAGTAAAAATGGCCTTATTCGGGCCATTTTGGTTGAAATTGCGTTATTCTAAAAACCCTTAATTGCTATTTTCTTGTAATTTAAAGCCTTGGCCACCTATAAATAAGTGATTAAGACATGTTAAGACTATTGTTTTGTTCACTTGACAAGAAATGTAGGAAATAGTCATCCTAGTAGTGAAAATGGCCTTGCTCGGGCCATTTTGGGTCAAATTGTGTTCCAAAACGCCTTAATTGCTTTTTTCTTGTAATTTCAAGCCTTGGCCACCTATAAATAAGTAATTAAGACATGTTAAAAATATTTATGAGTTCACTTGACAAGAAATGTAGGAAATTGTCATCCTAGTAGTGAAAATGGCCTTACTCGGGCCACTTTGGGAAAAATTGCGTTCCAAAACGCCTTAATTGCTCTTTTCTTGTACTTTCAAGCCTTGGCCACCTATAAATAAGTGATTAAGACATTTTATGACTGTTTATGAGTTCACTTGACAAGAAATGTAGGAAATAGGCATTCTAGTAGTAAAAATGGCCTTACTCGGGCCAATTTGGTTGAAATTGCGTTATTCTAAAACCCCTTAACTGCTATTTTATTGTAATTTCAAGCCTTCTCCACCTATAAATAACTGATTAAGACATTTTATGATTATTTATGAGTTCACTTGACAATAAATGTAGGAAATAGGCATCCTAGTAGTGAAAATGGCCTTACTCGGGCCATTTTAGTTGAAATTGCGTTCTAAATTCCTTTAAATGTAATTTCTTGTAATTTCATGCCTTGGCCACCTATAACTAAGTGATTAATACATGATATGACTATTTATGAGTTCACTTGAAAAGAAATGTAGGAAATAGGCATCCTAGTGGTGAACATGGCCTTACTCGGGCCAATTTGGTTGAAACTGCTTTCTAAAACCCCTTAATTGCGATTTTCTTGTAATTTCAAGCCTTGGCCACCTATAAATAAGTGATTAAGACATGTTAAGATTATTTATGAGTTCACTTGATAATAAATGTAGGAAATAGGTATGCAAGTAGTAAAAATGGCCTTACTCGGGCCATTTTGGTTGAAATTGCGTTATTCTAAAAACCCTTAATTGTTTTTTTCTTGTAATTTCAAGTCTTGGCTACCTATAAATAAGTTATTAAGACATTTTATGACTATTTATATGTTCACTTGACAATAAATGTAGGAAATAGGCATCCTAGTAGTGAAAATGGCGTTACACGGGCCATTTTAGTTGAAATTGCGTTCTAAATCCCTTTAAATGTAATTTCTTGTAATTTCATGCCTTGGCCACCTATAACTAAGTGATTAAGACATGTTAAGACTATTTATGAGTTCACTTGACAAGAAATGTAGAAAAAAGTCATCTTAGTAGTGAAAATGACCTTACTCGGGCCATTTTGGGTAAAATTGCGTTCCAAAACGCCTTATTGCTTTTTCTTGTAATTTCAAGCTCTATTCACCAATAACTAAGTGATACAAACATGTTATGACTAATTATGAGGTCAATAGACAAGAAATGTAGGAAATAGGCATCCTAGTAGTTAAAATGGACTTACTCGGGCTATTTTGGTTGAAATTACGTTATTCTAAAAACCCTTAATTGCTATTTTCTTGTAATTTCAAGCCTTGGCCACCTATAAATAAGTGATTAAGACATGTTAAGACTATTTATTTGTTCACTTGACAAGAAATGTAGGAAATAGGCATCCTAGTAATTAAAATGGCCTTACTCGGGCCATTTTAGTTGAAATTGCGTTCTAAATCCCTTTAAATGTAATTTCTTGTAATTTCAAGCCTTGGCCATCTATAAATAAGTGATTAAGACATGTTAAGATTATTTATGAGTTCACTTGATAAGAAATTTAGGAAATAGGCATCCTAGTAGTAAAAATGACCTTACTCGGGCCATTTTGGTTGAAATTGCGTTATACTAAAAACCCTTAATTGCTATTTTCTTGTAATTTCAAGCCCTGACCACTTATAAATAAGTGATTAAGAAATTTTATGACTATTCATGAGTTCACTTGACATTAAATGTAGGAAATAGGCATCCTAGTAGTGAAAATGGCCTTCCTCGGGCCATTTTAGTTGAAATTTCGTTCTAAAACCCCTTAATTGCTATTTTCTTGTAATTTGAAGCCTTTTCCACCTATAAATAAGTGATTAAGACTTGTTAAGACTATTTATGAATTCACTTGACAAGAAATGTAGGAAATAGGCATCCTAGTAGTGAAAATGGCCTTACTCGGGTCATTTTGGTTGAAATTGCGTTCTAAATCCCTTTAATTGTAATTTCTTGTAATTTCAAGCCTTGGCCACCTATAAAAAAATTATTAAGACATGTTAAGACTATTTATGAGTTCAGTTGACAAGAAATGTAGGAAATAGTCATCCTAGTAGTGAAAATGGCCTTACTCGCGCCATTTTGGTTAAAATTGCGTTCCAAAACGCCTTAATTGCTCTTTTCTTGTAATAACAAGCCTTGGTCACCTATAAATAAGTGATTAAGACATGTTAAGACTATTTATGACTTCACTTGATAAGAAATGTAGGAAATAGGCATCCTAGTAGTAAAAATGGCCTTACTCGGGCCATTTTGGTTGAAATTGCGTTATTCTACAAACCCTTAATTGCTATTTTCTTGTAATTTCAAGCCCTGGCCACTTATAAATAAGTGATTAAGACATTTTATGACTATTTATGAGTTCACTTGACAAGAAATGTAGGAAATAGGCATCCTAGTAGTGAAAATGGACTTACTCGGGCCATTTTGGTTGAAATTGCGTTATTCTAAAAACCCTTAATTGCTATTTTCTTGTAATTTCAAGCCTTGGCCACCTATAAATAAGTGATTAAGACATGTTAAGACTATTTATTTGTTCACTTGACAAGAAATGTAGGAAATAGTCATCCTAGTAGTGAAAATGGCCTTACTCGGGCCATTTTGGGTAAATTTGCGTTCCAAAACGCCTTAATTGCTCTTTTCTTGTAATTTTAAGCCTTGGAAACCTATAAATAAGTGATTAAGACATGTTAAGACTATTTATGAGTTCACTTGACAAGAAATGTAGGAAATAGTCATCCTAGTAGTGAAAATGGCCTTACTCGGGCCATTTCGGGAAAAATTGCGTTCCAAAACGCCTTAATTGCTCTTTTCTTGTAATAACAAGCCTTGGTCACCTATAAATAAGTGATTAAGACATGTTAAGACTATTTATGACTTCACTTGATAAGAAATATAGGAAATAGGCATCCTAGTAGTGAAAATGGCCTTACTCGGGCCATTTTAGTTGAAATTGCGTTCTATAACCCCTTAATTGCCATTTTCTTGTAATTTCAAGCCTTCGCCACCTATAAATAAATGATTAAGACATGTTAATACTATTTATGAGTTCAGTTGACAAGAAATGTAGGAAATAGTCATCCTAGTAGTGAAAATGGCCTTACTCGGACCAATTTAGTTGAAATTGCGTTATTCTAAAAACCCTTAATTGCTATTTTCTTGTAATTTCAAGATTTGGCCACCTATAAATAAGTGATTAAGACATTTTATGACTATTTAAAAGTTCACTTGACAATAAATGTAGGAAATAGGCATCTTAGTAGTGAAAATGGCCTTAATCGGACCATTTTAGTTGAAATTGCGTTCTAAATCCCTTTAAATGTAATTTCTAGTAATTTCATGCCTTGGACACCTATAAGTAAGTGATTAAGACATGATATGACTATTTATGAGTTCACTTGAAAAGAAATGTAGGAAATAGGCATCCTAGTGGTGAAAATGGCCTTACTCGGCCCAATTTGGTTGAAACTACGTTCTAAAACCCGGTAATTGCCATTTTCTTGTAATTTCAAGCCTTGGACACCTATAAATAAGTGATTAAGACATGTTAAGACTATTTATGAGTTCACTTGATAAGAAATGTAGGAAATAGGCATGCTAGTAGTAAAAATGGCCTTACTCGAGCCATTTTGGTTGAAATTGCGTTATTCTAAAAACCCTTAATTGCTATTTTCTTGTAATTTCAAGACTCGGCCACCTATAAATAAGTTATTAAGACATTTTATGACTATTTATGAGTTCAATAGATAAGAAATGTAGGAAATAGGCATCCTAGTAGTAAAAATGGCCTTGTTCGGGCCATTTTGGTTGAAATTGCGTTATTCTAAAAACCCTTAATTGCTATTTTCTTGTAATTTCAAGCCTTGGCCACCTATAACTAAGTGATTAAGACATGATATGACTATTTATGAGTTCACTTGAAAAGAAATGTAGGAAATAGGCATTCTAGTGGTGAAATTGGCCTTACTCGGGCCAATTTGGTTGAAATTGCGTTCTAAAACCCCTTAATTGCCATTTTCTTGTAATTTCATGCCTTGTCCACCAATAAATAAATGATTAAGACATGTTAAGACTATTTATGAGTTCAGTTGACAAGAAATGTAGGAAATAGTCATCCTAGTAGTGAAAATGGCCTTACTCGGGCCATTTTGGGTAAAATTGCGTTCCTAAACGCCTTAATTGGTATTTTCTTGTAATTTCAAGCCTTGGTCACCTATAAATAAGTGATTAAGACATTTTATGACAATTTATGAGTTCACTTGACAAGAAATGTAGGAAATAGGCATTCTAGTGGTGAAATTGGCCTTACTCGGGCCAATTTGGTTCAAATTGCGTTCTAAAACCCCTTAATTGCCATTTTCTTGTAATTTAATGCCTTGGCCACCTATAAATAAATGATTAAGACATGTTAAGACTATTTATGAGTTCAGTTGACAAGAAATGTAGGAAATAGTCATCCTAGTAGTGAAAATGGCCTTACTCGGGCCATTTTGGGTAAAATTGCGTTCCAAAACCCCTTAATTGGTCTTTTCTTGTAATTTCAAGCCTTGGTCACCTATAAATAAGTAATTAAGACATTTTATGACTATTTATGAGTTCACTTGACAAGAAATGTAGGAAATAGGCATCCTAGTAGTGAAAATGGCCTTACTCGGGCCAATTTGGTTGAAATTGCGTTATTCTAAAAACCCTTAATTGCTATTTTCTTGTAATTTCAAGCCTTGGCCACCTATAAATAAGTTATTAAGACATTTTATGACTATTTATGAGTTCACTTGACAATAAATGTAGGAAATAGGCATCCTAGTATTGAAAATAGCCTTACTCGGGCCATTTTAGTTGAAATTGCATTATTCTAAAAACTCTTAATTGCTATTTTCTTGTAATTTCAAGCTTTGGCCACCTATAAATAAGTTATTAAGACATTTTATGATTATTTATGAGTTCACTTGACAATAAATGTAGGAAATAGGCATCCTAGTAGTGAAAATGGCCTTACTCGGGCCATTTTAGTTGAAATTACGTTCTAAAACCCCTTAAATGCTATTTTCTTGTAATTTCAAGCATTGGCCACCTATAAATAAGTGATTAAGACATGTTAAGACTATTTATGAGTTCACTGTACAAGAAATTTAGGAAATAGTCATCCTAATAGTGAAAATGGCCTTACTCGGGCAATTTTGGGTAAAATTGCGTTCCAAAACGCCTTAATTGCTCTTTTCTTGTAATTTCAAGCTCTATTCACCAATAACTAAGTGATACAAACATGTTATGACTAATTATGAGGTCACTAGACAAGAAATGTAGGAAATAGGCATCCTAGTAGTGAAAATGGACTTACTCGGGCCATTTTGGTTGAAATTGCGTTCTTCTTAAAACCCTTAATTGCTATTTTCTTGTAATTTAAAGCCTTGGCCACTTATAAATAAGTGATTAAGACATTTTATGACTATTCATGAGTTCACTTGACATTAAATGTAGGAAATAGGCATCCTAGTAGTGAAAATGGCCTTACTCGGGCCATTTTAGTTGAAATTTCGTTCTAAAACCCCTTAATTGTTATTTTTTCTTGTAATTTAAAGCCTTGTCCACCTATAAATAAGTGATTAAGACATTTTAAGACTATTTATGAATTCACTTGACAAGAAATGTAGGAAATAGGCATCCTAGTAGTGAAAATGGTCTTACTCGGGCAATTTTGGGTAAAATTGCGTTCCAAAACGCCTTAATTGCTCTTTTCTTGTAATTTCAAGCCTTGGTCACCTATAAATAAGTGATTAAGACATTTTAAGACTATTTATGAGTTCAGTTGACAAGAAATGTAGGAAATAGGCATCCTAGTAGTAAAAATGGCCTTACTCTGGCCATTTTGATTGAAATTGCGTTATTCTAAAAACCCTTAATTGCTATTTTCTTGTAATTTCAAGCCTTGGTCACCTATAAATAAGTGATTAAGACATTTTATGACTAGTTATGAGTTCACTTGACAAGAAATGTAGGAAATAGGCATCCTAGTAGTAAAAATGGCCTTACTCGGGCCAATTTGGTTGAAATTGCGTTGTTCTAAAAACCCTTAATTGCTATTTTCTTGTAATTTCAAGCCTTGGACACCTATAAATAAGTGATTAAGACATTTTATGACGATTTATGAGTTCACTTGACAATAAATGTAGGAAATAGGCACCCTAGTAGTGAAAATGGCCATACTCGGGCCATTTTAGTTGAAATTGCGTTCTAAAATCCCTTAATGTCCATTTTCTTGTAATTTCCAGCCTTGGCCACCTATAAATAAGTGATTAAGACATGTTAAGACTATTTATGAGTTCATTTGACAAGAAATGTAGGAAATAGACATCCTAGTAGTTAAAATTGCGTTCCAAAACGCCTTAATTGCTCTTTTCTTGTAATTTCAAGCCTTGGTCACCTATAAATAAGTGATTAAGACATTTTATGACTATTTATGAGTTCACTTGACAAGAAATGTAGAAAATAGGCATCCTAATAGTAAAAATGGCCTTCCTCGGGCCAATTTGGTTGAAATTGCGTTATTCTAAAAACCTTTAAATGCTATTTTCTTGTAATTTCAAGCCTTGGCCACTTATAAATAAGTGATTAAGACATTTTATGGCTATTTATGAGTTCACTTGACGATAAATGTAGGAAATAGGCATCCTATTAGTGAAAATGGCCTTACTCGGGCCATTTTAGTTGAAATTGCGTTCTAAAACCCCTTAATTGCTCTTTTCTTGTAATCAAGCCTTGGCCACCTATAAATAAGTGATTAAGACATGTAAAGGCTATTTATGAGTTCACTTGACAAGAAATGTAGGAAATAGTCATCCTAGTAGTGAAAATGGCCTTACTCGGGCTATTTTGGGTAAAATTGCGTTCTAAAACGCCTTAATTGCTCTTTTCTTGTAATTTCAAGCCTTGGTCACCTATAAATAAGTGATTAGGACATTTTATGACTATTTATGAGTTCACTTGACAAGAAATGTAGGAAATAGGCATGCTAGTAGTAAAAATGGCCTTACTCGGGCCATTTTGATTGAAATTGCGTTATTCTAAAAACCCTTAATTGCTATTTTCTTGTAATTTCAAGCCTTGGCCACCTATAAATAAGTTATTAAGACATTTTATGACTATTTATGAGTTCACTTGACAAGAAATGTAGGAAATAGGCATCCTAGTAGTACAAATGGCTTTATTCGGGCCAATTTGGTTGAAATTGCGTTATTTTAAAAACTCTTAATTGCTATTTTCTTGTAATTTCAAGCCTTGGCCACCTATAAATAAGTTATTAAGACATTTTATGACTATTTATGAGTTCACTTGACATGAAATGTAGGAAAAAGGCATCCTAGTAGTACAAATGGCTTTATTCGGGCCAATTTGGTTGAAATTGCGTTATTCTAAAAACTCTTAATTGCTATTTTCTTGTAATTTCAAGCCTTGGCCACCTATAAATAAGTGCTTAAGACATTTTATGACTATTTATGAGTTCACTTGACAATAAATGTAGGAAATAGGCATCCTAGTAGTGAAAATGGCCTTACTCGGGCCATTTTAGTTGAAATTGCGTGCTAAAACCCCTTAATTGCCATTTTCTTGTAATTTCAAGCCATGGCCACCTATAAATAACTGATTCAGACATGATATGACGATTTATGAGTTCACTTGACAAGAAATGTAGGAAATAGACATCCTAGTAGTGAAAATGGCCTTACTCGGGCCATTTTAGTTGAAATTGCGTTCTAAATTCCTTTAAATGTAATTTCTTTTAATTTCATGCCTTGGACACCTATAACTAACTGATTAAGACATGATATGACTATTTATGAGTTCACTTGACAAGAAATGTAGGAAATAGGTATCCTAGTGGTGAAAATGGCCTTACTCGGGCAAATTTGGTTGAAAAAGCGTTCTAAAACCCCTTAATTGCTATTTTCTTGTAATTTCAAGCCTTGGCCACCTATAAATAATTGATTAAGACATGTTATGAGTATTTATGAGTTCACTTGACAAGAAATGTAAACAATAGGCATCTTAGTAGTGAAAATGGCTTTACTCGAGCCATTTATGTTGAAAAAGCGTTCTAAAACCCCTTAATTGCTATTCTCATGTAATTTCAAACCTTGGGCACTTTTAAATAAGTGATTAAGACATGTTATGTATTTTTATGAGTTCACTTGACAAGAAATGTAGGAAATAAGCATCCTAGTAGTGGAAATGGCATTACTCGGGCAATTTTGGTTGAAAAAGCGTTCTAAAACCCTTTAATTGCTATTTTCTTGTAATTTCAAGCCTTGGACACCTATAAATAATTGATTAAGACATTTTATGAGTATTTATGAGTTCACTTGACAAGAAATGTAGGAAATAGGCATCCTAGTAGTGAAATTGGCCTTACTCGGGCCAATTTGGTTTAAAAAGCGTACTAAAACCCCTTAATTGCAATTTTCTTGTAATTTCAAGCCTTGGCCACCTATAAATAAGTGATTAAGACATTTTATGACTATTTATGAGTTCACTTGACAATAAATTTAGGAAATAGGCATCCTAGTAGTGAAAATGGCCTTACTCGGGCCATTTTAGTTGAAATTGCGTTCTAAAACCCCTTGATTGCCATTTTCTTGTAATTTCAAGCCTTGGCCGCATATAAATAAGTGATTAAGGCATTTTAAGACAATTTATGAGTTCACTTGACAAGAAATGTAGGAAATAGGCATCCTAGTAGTGAAATTGGCCTTACTCGGGCCAATTTGGTTGAAAAAGCGTACTAAAATTCCTTAATTGCAATTTTCTTGTGATTTCAATCCTTGGCCACATATAAATAACTGATTCAGACATAATATGACTATTTATGAGTTCACTTGACAAGACATGTAGGAAAAAGGCATCCTAGTAGTGAAAATGGCCTTACTCGGGCCAATTTGGTTGAAAAAGCGTTCTAAAACCCCTTAATTGCTATCTTCTTGTAATTTCAAGCCTAGGCCACCTATAAATAACAGATTAAGACATGTTATGACTAATTCAGAGTTCACTTGACAAGAAATGTAGGAAATAGGCATCCTAGTAGTGAAAATGGCCTTACTCGGGCCATTTTGGTTGAAATTGCGTTCTTCTAAAAACCATTAATTGCTATTTTTTTGTAACTTCAAGCCTTGGCCACCTATAAATAAGTGATTAAGACATATAAAGACTATTTATGAGTTCATTTGACAAGAAATGTAGGAAATAGTCATCCTAGTAGTGAAAATGGCCTTACTCGGGCCATTTTGGGTAAAATTGCATTCTAAAACGCCTTAATTGCTCTTTTCTTGTAATTTCAAGCCTGGGTCACCTATAAATAAGTGATTAAGACATTTTATGACAATTTATGAGTTCACTTTACAAGAAATGTAGGAAATAGGCATCCTAGTAGTAAAAATGGCCTTACTCGGGCCAATTTGGTTGAAATTGCGTTGTTCTAAAACCCCTTAATTGCCATTTTCTTGTCATTTCCATCCTTGGCCACCTATAAATAAGTGATTAAGACATCTTAAGACTATTTATGAGTTCAGTTGACAAGAAATGTAGGAAATAGTCATCCTAGTAGTGAAAATGGCCTTACTCGGGCCATTTTGGGTAAAATTGCGTTCCAAAACGCCTTAATTGCTCTTTTCTTGTAATTTCAAGCCTTGGTCACCTATAAATAAGTGATTAAGACATTTTATGATTATTTATGAGTTCACTTGACAAGAAATGTAGGAAATAGGCATCCTAGTAGTAAAAATGGCCTTACTCGGGCCAATTTGGTTGAAATTGCGTTATTCTAAAAACCCTTAATTGCTATTTTCTTGTAATTTCAAGCCTTGGCCACCTATAAATAAGTGATTAATACATTTTATGACTATTTATGAGTTCACTTGACAATAAATGTAGGAAATAGGCATCCTAGTAGTAAAAGTGGCCTTACTCGGGCCAATTTGGTTGAAATTGCGTGATTCTATAAACCCTTAATTGCTATTTTCTTGTCATTTCGAGCCTTGGCCACCTATAAATAAGTGATTAAGACATTTTATGACTATTTATGAGTTCACTTGACAATAAATGTAGGAAATAGGCATCCTAGTAGTGAAAATGGCCTTACTCGGGCCATTTTAGTTGAAATTGCGTGCTAAAACCCTTAATTGCCATTTTCTTGTAATTTCAATCCTTGGCCACCTATAAATGAGTGAGTAAGACATTTTAAGACTATTTATGAGATCACTTGACAAGAAATGTAGGAAATAGGCATCCTAGTATTGAAAATGGCCTTACTCGGGCCATTTTATTTGAAATTGCGTTCTAAATTCCTTTAAATGTAATTTCTTGTAATTTCATGCCTTGGACACTTATAACTAAGTGATTAAGACATGATATGACTGTTTATGAGTTCACTTGACAAGAAATATAGGAAATAGGCATCTTAGTGGTGAAAATGGCCTTACTCGGGCCAATTTGGTTGAAAAAGAGTTCTAAAACCCATTAATTGCTATTTTCTTGTAATTTCAAACCTTGGCCACCTATAAATAATTGATTAAGACATGTAATGAGTATTTATGTGTTCACTTGACAAGAAATGTAGACAATAGGCATCCTAGTAGTGAAAATGGCTTTACTCGGGCCATTTTGGTTGAAAAAGCGTTCTAAAACCCCTTAATTGCTATTTTCATGTAATTTCAAGCCTTGGCCTCTTTTAAATAAGTGATTGAGACATTTTATAACTTTTTATGAGTTCACTTGACAAGAAATGTAGGAAATAGGCATCCTAGTAGTGGAAACGGCCTTACTCGGGCCAATTTGGTTTAAAAAGCGTACTAAAACCCCTTAATTGCAATTTTCTTGTAATTTCAAGCCTTGGCCACCTATAAATAAGTGATTAAGACATTTTATGACTATTTATGAGTTCACTTGACAATAAATTTAGGAAATAGGCATCCTAGTAGTGAAAATGGCCTTACTCGGGCCATTTTAGTTGAAATTGCGTTCTAAAACCCCTTGATTGCCATTTTCTTGTAATTTCAAGCCTTGGCCACATATAAATAAGTGATTAAGGCATTTTAAGACAATTTATGAGTTCACTTGACAAGAAATGTAGGAAATAGGCATCCTAGTAGTGAAATTGGCCTTACTCGGGCCAATTTGGTTGAAAAAGCGTACTAAAATTCCTTAATTGCAATTTTCTTGTGATTTCAAGCCTTGGCCACATATAAATAACTGATTCAGACATAATATGACTATTTATGAGTTCACTTGACAAGACATGTAGGAAAAAGGCATCCTAGTAGTGAAAATGGCCTTACTCGGGCCAATTTGGTTGAAAAAGCGTTCTAAAACCCCTTAATTGCTATCTTCTTGTAATTTCAAGCCTAGGCCACCTATAAATAACAGATTAAGACATGTTATGACTAATTCAGAGTTCACTTGACAAGAAATGTAGGAAATAGGCATCCTAGTAGTAAAAATGGCCTTACTCGGGCCAATTTGGTTGAAATTGCGTTATTCTAAAAACCCTTAATTGCTATTTTCTTGTAATTTCAAGCCTTGGCCACCTATAAATAAGTGATTAATACATTTTATGACTATTTATGAGTTCACTTGACAATAAATGTAGGAAATAGGCATCCTAGTAGTAAAAGTGGCCTTACTCGGGCCAATTTGGTTGAAATTGCGTGATTCTATAAACCCTTAATTGCTATTTTCTTGTCATTTCGAGCCTTGGCCACCTATAAATAAGTGATTAAGACATTTTATGACTATTTATGAGTTCACTTGACAATAAATGTAGGAAATAGGCATCCTAGTAGTGAAAATGGCCTTACTCGGGCCATTTTAGTTGAAATTGCGTGCTAAAACCCCTTAATTGCCATTTTCTTGTAATTTCAATCCTTGGCCACCTATAAATGAGTGAGTAAGACATTTTAAGACTATTTATGAGATCACTTGACAAGAAATGTAGGAAATAGGCATCCTAGTATTGAAAATGGCCTTACTCGGGCCATTTTATTTGAAATTGCGTTCTAAATTCCTTTAAATGTAATTTCTTGTAATTTCATGCCTTGGACACTTATAACTAAGTGATTAAGACATGATATGACTGTTTATGAGTTCACTTGACAAGAAATATAGGAAATAGGCATCCTAGTGGTGAAAATGGCCTTACTCGGGCCAATTTGGTTGAAAAAGAGTTCTAAAACCCATTAATTGCTATTTTCTTGTAATTTCAAACCTTGGCCACCTATAAATAATTGATTAAGACATGTAATGCGTATTTATGTGTTCACTTGACAAGAAATGTAGACAATAGGCATCCTAGTAGTGAAAATGGCTTTACTCGGGCCATTTTGGTTGAAAAAGCGTTCTAAAACCCCTTAATTGCTATTTTCATGTAATTTCAAGCCTTGGCCTCTTTTAAATAAGTGATTGAGACATTTTATAACTTTTTATGAGTTCACTTGACAAGAAATGTAGGAAATAGGCATCCTAGTAGTGGAAACGGCCTTACTCGGGCCATTTTGGTTGAAAAAACGTTCTAAAACCTCTTAATTACAATTTTCTTGTAATTTCAAGCCTTGGCCACCTATAAATAATTGATTAAGACATGTTATGAGTATTTATGAGTTTATTTGACAAGAAATGTAGGAAATAGGCATCCTAGTAGTGAAAATGGCCTTACTCGGGCTAATTTGGTTGAAAAAGCGTTCTAAAACCCCTCAATTGCAATTTTCTTGTAATTTCTAGCCTTGGCCACCTATAAATAAGTGATTAAGACATTTTATGACTATTTATGAGTTCACTTGACAATAAATGTAGGAAATAGGCATCCTAGTAGTGAAAATGGCCTTACTCGTGCAATTTTAGTTGAAATTGCGTTCTAAAACCCCTTAATTGCCATTTTATTGTAATTTCAAGCCTTGGCCACATATAAATAAGTGATTAAGACATGTTAAGACTATTTATGAGTTCACTTGACAAGAAATATAGGAAATAGGCATCCTAGTAGTGAAATTGGCCTTACTCGGGCCAATTTGGTTGAAAAAGCGTACTAAAACCCCTTAATTGCAATTTTCTTGTAATTTCAAGCCTTGGCCACCTATAAATTACTGATTAAGACATTTTATGACTAATTATGAGTTCACTTGACAAGAAATGTAGGAAATAGGCATCCTTGTAGTGAAAATGGCCTTACCCGGGCCATTTTGGTTGAAATTGCGTTCTTCTAAAAACCATTAATTGCTATTTTTTTTTGTAATTTCAAGCCTTGGCCACCTATAAATAAGTGAATAAGACATGTTAAGACTATTTATGAGTTCAGTTGACAAGAAATGTAGGAAATAGTCATCTTAGTAGTGAAAATGGCCTTACTCAGGCCATTTTGGGTAAAATTGCGTTCTAAAACGCCTTAATTGCTCTTTTCTTGTAATTTCAAGCCTTGGTCACCTATAAATAAGTGATTAAGACATTTTATGACTATTTATGAGTTCACTTGAGAAGAAATGTAGGAAATAGGCATCCTAGTAGTAAAAATGGCCTTACTCGGGCCATTTTAGTTGAAATTGCGTGCTAAAACCCCTTAATTGCCATTTTCTTGTAATTTCAATCCTTGGCCACCTATAAATGAGTGATTAAGAAATTTTAAGACTATTTATGAGATCACTTGACAAGAAATGTAGGAAATAGGCATCCTAGTATTGAAAATGGCCTTACTCGGGCCATTTTAGTTGAAATTGCGTTCTAAATTCCTTTAAATGTAATTTCTTGTAATTTCATGCCTTGGACACTTATAACTAAGTGATTAAGACATGATATGACTGTTTATGAGTTCACTTGACAAGAAATATAGGAAATAGGCATCCTAGTGGTGAAAATGGCCTTACTCGGGCCAATTTGGTTGAAAAAGAGTTCTAAAACCCATTAATTGCTATTTTCTTGTAATTTCAAACCTTGGCCACCTATAAATAATTGATTAAGACATGTAATGAGTATTTATGTGTTCACTTGACAAGAAATGTAGACAATAGGCATCCTAGTAGTGAAAATGGCTTTACTCGGGCCATTTTGGTTGAAAAAGCGTTCTAAAACCCCTTAATTGCTATTTTCATGTAATTTCAAGCCTTGGCCTCTTTTAAATAAGTGATTGAGACATTTTATAACTTTTTATGAGTTCACTTGACAAGAAATGTAGGAAATAGGCATCCTAGTAGTGGAAACGGCCTTACTCGGGCCATTTTGGTTGAAAAAAACGTTCTAAAACCTCTTAATTACAATTTTCTTGTAATTTCAAGCCTTGGCCACCTATAAATAATTGATTAAGACATGTTATGAGTATTTATGAGTTTATTTGACAAGAAATGTAGGAAATAGGCATCCTAGTAGTGAAAATGGCCTTACTCGGGCTAATTTGGTTGAAAAAGCGTTCTAAAACCCCTCAATTGCTATTTTCTTGTAATTTCTAGCCTTGGCCACCTATAAATAAGTGATTAAGACATTTTATGACTATTTATGAGTTCACTTGACAATAAATGTAGGAAATAGGCATCCTAGTAGTGAAAATGGCCTTACTCGTGCAATTTTAGTTGAAATTGCGTTCTAAAACCCCTTAATTGCCATTTTATTGTAATTTCAAGCCTTGGCCACATATAAATAAGTGATTAAGACATGTTAAGACTATTTATGAGTTCACTTGACAAGAAATATAGGAAATAGGCATCCTAGTAGTGAAATTGGCCTTACTCGGGCCAATTTGGTTGAAAAAGCGTACTAAAACCCCTTAATTGCAATTTTCTTGTAATTTCAAGCCTTGGCCACCTATAAATTACTGATTAAGACATTTTATGACTAATTATGAGTTCACTTGACAAGAAATGTAGGAAATAGGCATCCTTGTAGTGAAAATGGCCTTACCCGGGCCATTTTGGTTGAAATTGCGTTCTTCTAAAAATCATTAATTGCTATTTTTTTTGTAATTTTAAGCCTTGGACACCTTTAAATAAGTGATTTAGACATGTTAAGACTATTTATGAGTTCAGTTGACAAGAAATGTTGGAAATAGTCATCTTAGTAGTGAAAATGGCCTTACTCGGGCCATTTTGGGTAAAATTGCGTTCTAAAACGCCTTAATTGCTCTTTTCTTGTAATTTCAAGCCTTGGTCACCTATAAATAAGTGATTAAGACATTTTATGACTATTTATGAGTTCACTTGAGAAGAAATGTAGGAAATTGGCATCCTAGTAGTAAAAATGGCCTTACTCGGGCTAATTTGGTTGAAATTGCGTTGTTCTAAAAACCCTTAATTGTTATATTCTTGTAATTTCAAGACTTGGACACCTATAACAAGTGATTGAGACATTTTATAACTATTTATGAGTTCACTTGACAATAAATGTAGGAAATAGGCACCCTAGTATTTAAAATGGCCTTACTCGGGCCATTTTAGTTGAAATTGCGTTCTAAAACCCCTTAATTGCCATTTTCTTGTAATTTCAAGACTTGGCCACCTATAAATAAGTGATAAAGACATGTTAAGACTATTTATGAGTTCAGTTGACAAGAAATGTAGGAAATAGTCATCCTAGTGGTGAAAATGGCCTTACTCGGGCCATTTTGGGTAAAATTGCGTTCCAAAACGCCTTAATTGCTCTTTTCTTGTAATTTAAAGCCTTGGTCACCTATAAATAAGTGATTAAGACATTTTATGACTATTTACGAGTTCACTTGACAAGAAATGTAGGAAATAGGCATCCTAGTAGTAAAAATGGCCTTACTCGGGCCTATTTGGTTGAAATGGCGTTATTCTAAAAACCCTTAATTGCTATTTTCTTGTAATTTCGAGCCTCGGCCACCTATGAATAAGTGATTAAGACATTTTATGACTATTTATGAGTTCACTTGACAATAAATGTAGGAAATAGGCATCCTAGTAGTGAAAATGGCCTTACTCGGGCCATTTTAGTTGAAATTGCGTTCTAAATTCCTTTAAATGTAATTTCTTGTAATTTCATGCCTTGGACACCTATAACTAAGTTATTAAGACATGATATGACTATTTATGAGTTCACTTGACAAGAAATATAGGAAATAGGCATCCTAATGGTGAAAATGGCCTTACTCGGGCCAATTTGGTTGAAAAAGCGTTCTAAAACCCATTAATTGCCATTTTTTTGTAATTTCAAGCCTTGCCCACCTATAAATAATTGATTAAGACATGTTATGAGTATTTATGTGTTCACTTGACAAGAAATGTAGACAATAGGCATCCTAGTAGTCAAAATGGCTTTACTCGGGCCATTTTGGTTGAAAAAGCGTTCTAAAACCCCTTAATTGCTATTTTCATGTAATTTCAAGCCTTGGCCTCTTTTAACTAAGTGATTGAGACATTTTATAACTATTTATGAGTTCAGTTGACAAGAAATGTAGGAAATAGGCATCCTAGTAGTGGAAATGGCCTTACTCGGGCCATTTTGGTTGAAAAAGCGTTCTAAAACCCCTTAATTGCTATTTTCTTGTAATTTCAAGCCTTGGCCACCTATAAATAATTGATTAAGACATGTTATGAGTATTTATAAGTTCACTTGACAAGAAATGTAGGAAATAGGCATCCTAGTAGTGAAAATGGCCTTACTCGGGCCAATTTGGTTGAAAAAAGCGTTCTAAAACCCCTCAATTGCTATTTTCTTGTAATTTCAAGCCTTGGCCACCTATAAATAAGTGATTAAGACATTTTATGACTATTTATGTCTTCACTTGACAATAAATGTAGGAAATAGGCATCCTAGTAGTGAAAATGGCCTTACTCGGGCCATTTTAGTTGAAATTGCGTTCTAAAACCCCTTAATTGCCATTTTCTTGTAATTTCAATCCTTGGCCACATATAAATAAGTGATAAAGACATTTTAAGACTACTTATGAGTTCACTTGACAAGAAATGTAGGAAATAGGCATCCTAGTAGTGAAATTGGCCTTACTCGGGCCAATTTGGTTGAAAAAGCGTACTAAAACCCCTTAATTGCAATTTTCTTGTAATTTCAAGCCTTGGCCACCTATAAATTACTAATTAAGACATGTTATGACTAATTATGAGTTCACTTGACAAGAAATGTAGGAAATAAGCATCCTAGTAGTGAAAATGGCCTTACTCGGGCCATTTTGGTTGAAATTGCGTTCTTCTAAAAACCATTAATTGCTATTTTTTTTTGTAATTTCAAGCCTTGGTCACCTATAAATAAGTGAATAAGACATGTTAAGACTATTTATGAGTTCAGTTGACAAGAAATGTAGGAAATAGTCATCTTAGTAGTGAAAATGGCCTTACTCAGGCCATTTTGGGTAAAATTGCGTTCTAAAACGCCTTAATTGCTCTTTTCTTGTAATTTCAAGCCTTGGTCACCTATAAATAAGTGATTAAGACATTTTATGACTATTTATGAGTTCACTTGAGAAGAAATGTAGGAAATAGGCATCCTAGTAGTAAAAATGGCCTTACTCGGGCCATTTTAGTTGAAATTGCGTGCTAAAACCCCTTAATTGCCATTTTCTTGTAATTTCAATCCTTGGCCACCTATAAATGAGTGATTAAGAAATTTTAAGACTATTTATGAGATCACTTGACAAGAAATGTAGGAAATAGGCATCCTAGTATTGAAAATGGCCTTACTCGGGCCATTTTAGTTGAAATTGCGTTCTAAATTCCTTTAAATGTAATTTCTTGTAATTTCATGCCTTGGACACTTATAACTAAGTGATTAAGACATGATATGACTGTTTATGAGTTCACTTGACAAGAAATATAGGAAATAGGCATCCTAGTGGTGAAAATGGCCTTACTCGGGCCAATTTGGTTGAAAAAGAGTTCTAAAACCCATTAATTGCTATTTTCTTGTAATTTCAAACCTTGGCCACCTATAAATAATTGATTAAGACATGTAATGAGTATTTATGTGTTCACTTGACAAGAAATGTAGACAATAGGCATACTAGTAGTGAAAATGGCTTTACTCGGGCCATTTTGGTTGAAAAAAGCGTTCTAAAACCCCTTAATTGCTATTTTCATGTAATTTCAAGCCTTGGCCTCTTTTAAATAAGTGATTGAGACATTTTATAACTTTTTATGAGTTCACTTGACAAGAAATGTAGGAAATAGGCATCCTAGTAGTGGAAACGGCCTTACTCGGGCCATTTTGGTTGAAAAAAACGTTCTAAAACCTCTTAATTACAATTTTCTTGTAATTTCAAGCCTTGGCCACCTATAAATAATTGATTAAGACATGTTATGAGTATTTATGAGTTTATTTGACAAGAAATGTAGGAAATAGGCATCCTAGTAGTGAAAATGGCCTTACTCGGGCTAATTTGGTTGAAAAAGCGTTCTAAAACCCCTCAATTGCTATTTTCTTGTAATTTCTAGCCTTGGCCACCTATAAATAAGTGATTAAGACATTTTATGACTATTTATGAGTTCACTTGACAATAAATGTAGGAAATAGGCATCCTAGTAGTGAAAATGGCCTTACTCGTGCAATTTTAGTTGAAATTGCGTTCTAAAACCCCTTAATTGCCATTTTATTGTAATTTCAAGCCTTGGCCACATATAAATAAGTGATTAAGACATGTTAAGACTATTTATGAGTTCACTTGACAAGAAATATAGGAAATAGGCATCCTAGTAGTGAAATTGGCCTTACTCGGGCCAATTTGGTTGAAAAAGCGTACTAAAACCCCTTAATTGCAATTTTCTTGTAATTTCAAGCCTTGGCCACCTATAAATTACTGATTAAGACATTTTATGACTAATTATGAGTTCACTTGACAAGAAATGTAGGAAATAGGCATCCTTGTAGTGAAAATGGCCTTACCCGGGCCATTTTGGTTGAAATTGCGTTCTTCTAAAAATCATTAATTGCTATTTTTTTGTAATTTTAAGCCTTGGACACCTTTAAATAAGTGATTTAGACATGTTAATACTATTTATGAGTTCAGTTGACAAGAAATGTTGGAAATAGTCATCTTAGTAGTGAAAATGGCCTTACTCGGGCCATTTTGGGTAAAATTGCGTTCTAAAACGCCTTAATTGCTCTTTTCTTGTAATTTCAAGCCTTGGTCACCTATAAATAAGTGATTAAGACATTTTATGACTATTTATGAGTTCACTTGAGAAGAAATGTAGGAAATTGGCATCCTAGTAGTAAAAATGGCCTTACTCGGGCTAATTTGGTTGAAATTGCGTTGTTCTAAAAACCCTTAATTGTTATATTCTTGTAATTTCAAGACTTGGACACCTATAACAAGTGATTGAGACATTTTATAACTATTTATGAGTTCACTTGACAATAAATGTAGGAAATAGGCACCCTAGTATTTAAAATGGCCTTACTCGGGCCATTTTAGTTGAAATTGCGTTCTAAAACCCCTTAATTGCCATTTTCTTGTAATTTCAAGACTTGGCCACCTATAAATAAGTGATAAAGACATGTTAAGACTATTTATGAGTTCAGTTGACAAGAAATGTAGGAAATAGTCATCCTAGTGGTGAAAATGGCCTTACTCGGGCCATTTTGGGTAAAATTGCGTTCCAAAACGCCTTAATTGCTCTTTTCTTGTAATTTAAAGCCTTGGTCACCTATAAATAAGTGATTAAGACATTTTATGACTATTTACGAGTTCACTTGACAAGAAATGTAGGAAATAGGCATCCTAGTAGTAAAAATGGCCTTACTCGGGCCTATTTGGTTGAAATGGCGTTATTCTAAAAACCCTTAATTGCTATTTTCTTGTAATTTCGAGCCTCGGCCACCTATGAATAAGTGATTAAGACATTTTATGACTATTTATGAGTTCACTTGACAATAAATGTAGGAAATAGGCATCCTAGTAGTGAAAATGGCCTTACTCGGGCCATTTTAGTTGAAATTGCGTTCTAAATTCCTTTAAATGTAATTTCTTGTAATTTCATGCCTTGGACACCTATAACTAAGTTATTAAGACATGATATGACTATTTATGAGTTCACTTGACAAGAAATATAGGAAATAGGCATCCTAATGGTGAAAATGGCCTTACTCGGGCCAATTTGGTTGAAAAAGCGTTCTAAAACCCATTAATTGCCATTTTTTTGTAATTTCAAGCCTTGCCCACCTATAAATAATTGATTAAGACATGTTATGAGTATTTATGTGTTCACTTGACAAGAAATGTAGACAATAGGCATCCTAGTAGTCAAAATGGCTTTACTCGGGCCATTTTGGTTGAAAAAGCGTTCTAAAACCCCTTAATTGCTATTTTCATGTAATTTCAAGCCTTGGCCTCTTTTAACTAAGTGATTGAGACATTTTATAACTATTTATGAGTTCAGTTGACAAGAAATGTAGGAAATAGGCATCCTAGTAGTGGAAATGGCCTTACTCGGGCCATTTTGGTTGAAAAAGCGTTCTAAAACCCCTTAATTGCTATTTTCTTGTAATTTCAAGCCTTGGCCACCTATAAATAATTGATTAAGACATGTTATGAGTATTTATAAGTTCACTTGACAAGAAATGTAGGAAATAGGCATCCTAGTAGTGAAAATGGCCTTACTCGGGCCAATTTGGTTGAAAAAGCGTTCTAAAACCCCTCAATTGCTATTTTCTTGTAATTTCAAGCCTTGGCCACCTATAAATAAGTGATTAAGACATTTTATGACTATTTATGTCTTCACTTGACAATAAATGTAGGAAATAGGCATCCTAGTAGTGAAAATGGCCTTACTCGGGCCATTTTAGTTGAAATTGCGTTCTAAAACCCCTTAATTGCCATTTTCTTGTAATTTCAATCCTTGGCCACATATAAATAAGTGATAAAGACATTTTAAGACTACTTATGAGTTCACTTGACAAGAAATGTAGGAAATAGGCATCCTAGTAGTGAAATTGGCCTTACTCGGGCCAATTTGGTTGAAAAAGCGTACTAAAACCCCTTAATTGCAATTTTCTTGTAATTTCAAGCCTTGGCCACCTATAAATTACTAATTAAGACATGTTATGACTAATTATGAGTTCACTTGACAAGAAATGTAGGAAATAAGCATCCTAGTAGTGAAAATGGCCTTACTCGGGCCATTTTGGTTGAAATTGCGTTCTTCTAAAAACCATTAATTGCTATTTTTTTTTTGTAATTTCAAGCCTTGGCCACCTATAAATAAGTGAATAAGACATGTTAAGACTATTTATGAGTTCAGTTGACAAGAAATGTTGGAAATAGTCATCTTAGTAGTGAAAATGGCCTTACTCCGGCCATTTTGGGTAAAATTGCGTTCTAAAACGCCTTAATTGCTCTTTTCTTGTAATTTCAAGCCTTGGTCACCTATAAATAAGTGATTAAGACATTTTATGACTATTTATGAGTTCACTTGAGAAGAAATGTAGGAAATAGGCATCCTAGTAGTAAAAATGGCCTTACTCGGGCCAATTTGGTTGAAATTGCGTTGTTCTAAAAACCCTTAATTGCTATTTTCTTGTAATTTCAAGCCTTGACCACCTATAAATAAGTGATTAAGACATTTTATAACTATTTATGAGTTCACTTGACAATAAACGTAGGAAATAGGCACCCTAGTAGTGAAAATGTCCTTACTCGGGCCATTTTAGTTGAAATTGCGTTCTAAAACCCCTTAATTGCCATTTTCTTGTAATTTCCAGCCTTGGCCACCTATAAATAAGTGATTAAGACATGTTAAGACTATTTATGAGTTCTGTTGATAAGAAATATAGGAAATAGCCATCCTAGTAGTGAAAATGGCCTTACTCGGGCCATTTTGGGTAAAATTGCGTTCCAAAACGCCTTAATTGCTCTTTTCTTGTAATTTCAAGCCTTGGTCACCTATAAATAAGTGATTAAGACATTTTATAACTATTTATGAGTTCACTTGACAATAAATGTAGGAAATAGGCACCCTAGTAGTGAAAATGGCCTTACTCGGGCCATTTTAGTTGAAATTGCGTTCTAAAACCCCTTAATTGCCATTTTCTTGTAATTTCCAGCCTTGGCCACCTATAAATAAGTGATTAAGACATGTTAAGACTATTTATGAGTTCAGTTGACAAGAAATGTAAGAAATAGTCATCCTAGTAGTGAAAATGGCCTTACTCAGGCCATTTTGGGTAAATTTGCGTTCCAAAACGCCTTAATTGCTCTTTTCTTGTAATTTCAAGTCTTGGCCACCGATAAATAAGTGAGTAAGACATGTTAAGAATATTTATGAGATCACTTGACAAGAAATGTAGGAAATAGGCATCCTAGTATTGAAAATGGCCTTACTCAGGCCATTTTAGTTGAAATTGCGTTCAAAATTCCTTTAAATGTAATTTCTTGTAATTTCATGCCTTGGACACCTATAACTAAGTGATTAAGACATGATATTACTATTTATGAGTTCACTTGACAAGAAATGTAGGAAATAGGCATCCTAGTGGTGAAAATGGCCTTAGTCGGGCCAATTTGGTTGAAAAAGCGTTCTAAAACCCCTTAATTGCTATTTTCTTGTAATTTCAAGCCTTGGCCACCTATAAATAAGTGATTAAGACATTTTATGACTATTTATGAGTTCACTTGACAATAAATAAAGGAAATAGGCACCCTAGTAGTGAAAATGGCCTTACTCGGGCAATTTTAGTTGAAATTGCGTTCTAAATTCCTTAATTGCCATTTTCTTGTAATTTCAAGACTTGGCCACCTATAAATAAGTGATTAAGACATGTTAAGACTATTTATGAGTTCCGTTGACAAGAAATGTAGGAAATAGTCATCCTAGTAGTGAAAATGGCCTTACTCGGGCCATTTTGGGTAAAATTGCGTTCCAAAACGCCTTAATTGCTCTTTTCTTGTAATTTCAAGCCTTGGTCACCTATAAATAAGTGATTAAGACATTTTATGACTATTTATGAGTTCACTTGACAAGAAATATAGGAAATAGGCATCCTAGCAGTAAAAATGGCCTTACTCGGGCCAATTTAGTCTAAATTGCGTTATTCTAAAAACCCTTAATTGCTATTTTCTTGTAATTTCAAGCCTTGGGCACTTATAAATAAGTGATTAAGACATTTTATGACTATTTATGAGTTCACTTGACAATAAATGTAGGAAATAGGCATCCTATTTGTGAAAATGGCCTTACTCGGGCCATTTTAGTTGAAATTGCGTTCTAAAACCCCTTAATTGCTCTTTTCTTATAATTTCAAGCTTTGGCCACCTATAAATAAGTGATTAAGACATGTAAAGACTATTTATGAGTTCACTTGACAAGAAAAGTAGGAAATAGTCATCCTAGTAGTAAAAATGGCCTTACTCGGGCCAATTTGGTTGAAATTGCGTTATTCTAAAAACCCTTAATTGTTATTTTCTTGTAATTTCAAGCCTTGGCCACCTATAAATAAGTGATTAAGACATTTTATGACTATTTATGAGTTCAATTCACAATAAATGTAGGAAATAGGCATCCTAGTAGTGAAAATGGCCTTACTCGGGCCATTTTAGTTGAAATTGCGTGCTAAAACCCCTTAATTGCCATTTTCTTGTAATTTCAAGCCTTTTCCACCTATAAATAAGTGAGTAAGACATGTTAAGACTATTTATGAGATCACTTGACATGAAATGTAGGAAATAGGCATCCTAGTATTGAAAATGGCCTTACTTGGGCCATTTTGGTTGAAATTGCGTTCTAAATTCCTTTAAATGTAATTTCTTGTAATTTCAGGTCTAGGACACCTATAACTAAGTTATTAAGACATGATATGACTATTTATGAGTTCACTTGACAAGAAATGTAGGAAATAGGCATCCTAGTAGTAAAAATGGCCTTACTCGGGCCAATTTGGTTGAAATTGTGTTATTCTAAAAACCCTTAATTGCTATTTTCTTGTAATTTCGAGCCTTGGACACCTATAAATAAGTGATTAAAACATTTTATGACTATTTATGAGTTCACTTGACAATAAATGTAGGAAATAGGCATACTAGTAGTGAAAATGGCCTTACTCGGGCCATTTTAATTGAAATTGCGTTCTAAAACCCCTTAATTGCCATTTTATTGTAATTTCAAGCCTTGGCCACCTATAAATAAGTGATTAAGACATGATAAGACTATTTATGAGATCACTTGACAAGAAATGTAGGAAATAGGCATCCTAGTATTTAAAATGGCCTTACTCGGGCCATTTTAGTTGAAATTGCGTTCTAAATTCATTTAAATGTAATTTCTTGTAATTTCATGCCTTGGACACCTATAACTAAGTGATTAAGACATGTTATAACTTTTTATGAGTTCACTTGACAAGAAATGTAGGAAATAGGCACCCTAGTAGTGAAAATGGCCTTACTTAGGCCATTTTAGTTGAAATTGCGTTCTAAAATCCCTTAATTGCAATTTTCTTGTAATTTCCAGCCTTGGCCACCTATAAATAAGTGATTAAGACATTTTATGACTATTTATGAGTTCACTTGACAATAAATGTAGGAAATAGTCATCCTAGTAGTGAAAATGGCCTTACTCGGGCCATTTTGGGTAAAATTGCGTTCCAAAACGCCTTAATTGCTCTTTTCTTGTAATTTCCAGCCTTGGCCACCTATAACTAAGTGATTAAGACATGATATGACTATTTATGAGTTCACTTGACAAGAAATGTAGGAAATAGGCATCCTAGTGGTGAAAATGGCCTTACTCGGGCCAATTTGGTTGAAAAAGCGTTCTAAAACCCATTAATTGCTATTTTCTTGTAATTTCAAGCCTTGGCCACCTATAAATAATTTCTTAAGACATGTTATGAGTACTTATGTGTTCACTTGACAAGAAATGTAGACAATAGGCATCCTAGTAGTGAAAATGGCTTTACTCGGGCCATTTTGGTTGAAAAAGCGTTCTAAAACCCCTTAATTGCTATTTTCATGTAATTTCAAGCCTTGGCCTCTTTTAATTAAGTGATTGAGACATGTTATAAATTTTTATGAGTTAACTTGACAAGAAATGTAGGAAATAGGCATCCTAGTAGTGGAAATGGCCTTACTCGGGCCATTTTGGTTGAAAAAGCGTTCTAAAACCCCTTAATTGCTATTTTCTTGTAATTTCAAGGCTTCTCCACCTATAAATAAGTGATTAAGACATGTTAAGACTATTTATGAGTTCTGTTGATAAGAAATATAGGAAATAGCCATCCTAGTAGTGAAAATGGCCTTACTCAGGCCATTTTGGGTAAAATTGCGTTCCAAAACGCCTTAATTGCTCTTTTCTTGTAATTTCAAGCCTTGGTCACCTATAAATAAGTGATTAAGAAATTTTATAACTATTTGTGAGTTCACTTGACAATAAATGTAGGAAATAGGCACCCTAGTAGTGAAAATGGCCTTACTCGGGCCATTTTAGTTGAAATTGCGTTCTAAAACCCCTTAATTGCTATTTTCTTGTAATTTCCAGCCTTGGCCACCTGTAAATAAGTGATTAAGACATTTTAAGACTATTTATGAGTTCAGTTGACAAGAAATGTAGGAAATAGTCATCCTAGTAGTGAAAATGACCTTACTCGGGCCATTTTGGGTAAAATTGCGTTCTTCTAAAAACCATTAATTGCTATTTTATTTGTAATTTCAAGCCTTGGCCACCTATAAATAAGTGATTAAGACATGTTAAGACTATTTATGAGTTCAGTTGACAAGAAATGTAAGAAATAGTCATCCTAGTAGTGAAAATGGCCTTACTCAGGCCATTTTGGGTAAATTTGCCTTCCAAAACGCCTTAATTGCTCTTTTCTTGTAATTTCAAGCCTTGGCCACCGATAAATAAGTGAGTAAGACATGTTAAGAATATTTATGAGATCACTTGACAAGAAATGTAGGAAATAGGCATCCTAGTATTGAAAATGGCCTTACTCGGGCCATTTTAGTTGAAATTGCGTTCAAAATTCCTTTAAATGTAATTTCTTGTAATTTCATGCCTTGGACACTTATAACTAAGTGATTAAGACATGATATGACTATTTATGAGTTCACTTGACAAGAAATGTAGGAAATAGGCATCCTAGTGGTGAAAATGGCCTTAGTCGGGCCAATTTGGTTGAAAAAGCGTTCTAAAACCCCTTAATTGCTATTTTCTTGTAATTTCAAGCCTTGGCCACCTATAAATAAGTGATTAAGACATTTTATGACTATTTATGAGTTCACTTGACAATAAATAAAGGAAATAGGCACCCTAGTAGTGAAAATGGCCTTACTCGGGCCATTTTAGTTGAAATTGCGTTCTAAACCCCTTAATTGCCATTTTCTTGTAATTTCAAGAATTGGCCACCTATAAATAAGTGATTAAGACATGTTAAGACTATTTATGAGTTCCGTTGACAAGAAATGTAGGAAATAGTCATCCTAATAATTGAAATGGCCTTACTCGGGCCATTTTGGGTAAAATTGCGTTCCAAAACGCCTTAATTGCTCTTTTCTTGTAATTTCAAGCCTTGGTCACCTATAAAAAAGTGATTAAGACATTTTATGACTATTTATGAGTTCACTTGACAAGAAATATAGGAAATAGGCATCCTAGCAGTAAAAATGGCCTTACTCGAGCCAATTTGGTCTAAATTGCGTTATTCTAAAAACCCTTAATTGCTATTTTCTTGTAATTTCAAGCCTTGGGCACTTATAAATAAGTGATTAAGACATTTTATGACTATTTATGAGTTCACTTGACAATAAATGTAGGAAATAGGCATCCTATTAGTGAAAATGGCCTTACTCGGGCCATTTTAGTTGAAATTGCGTTCTAAAACCCCTTAATTGCTCTTTTCTTATAATTTCAAGCCATGGCCACCTATAAATAAGTGATTAAGACATGTAAAGACTATTTATGAGTTCACTTGACAAGAAAAGTAGGAAATAGTCATCCTAGTAGTAAAAATGGCCTTACTCGGGCCAATTTGGTTAAAATTGCGTTATTTTAAAAACCCTTAATTGCTATTTTCTTGTAATTTCAAGCCTTGGCCACCTATAAATAAGTTATTAAGACATTTTATGACTATTTATGAGTTCACTTGACAATAAATGTAGGAAATAGGCATCCTAGTAGTGAAAATGGCCTTACTCGGGCCATTTTAGTTGAAATTGCGTGCTAAAACCCCTTAATTGCCATTTTCTTGTAATTTCAAGCCTTTGCCACCTATAAATAAGTGAGTAAGACATGTTAAGACTATTTATGAGATCACTTGACATGAAATGTAGGAAATAGGCATCCTAGTATTGAAAATGGCCTTACTTGGGCCATTTTGGTTGAAATTGCGTTCTAAATTCTTTTAAATGTAATTTCTTGTAATTTCATGTCTAGGACACCTATAACTAAGTTATTAAGACATGATATGACTATTTATGAGTTCACTTGACAAGAAATGTTGGAAATAGGCATCCTAGTAGTAAAAATGGCCTTACTCGGGCCAATTTGGTTGAAATTGCGTTATTCTAAAAACCCTTAATTGCTATTTTCTTGTAATTTCGAGCCTTGGACACCTATAAATAAGTGATTAAGACATTTTATGACTATTTATGAGTTCACTTGACAATAAATGTAGGAAATAGGCATACTAGTAGTGAAAATGGCCTTACTCGGGCCATTTTAATTGAAATTGCGTTCTAAAACCCCTTAATTGCCATTTTCTTGTAATTTCAAGCCTTGGCCACCTATAAATAAGTGATTAAGACATGATAAGACTATTTATGAGATCACTTGACAAGAAATGTAGGAAATAGGCATCCTAGTATTTAAAATGGCCTTACTCGGGCCATTTTAGTTGAAATTGCGTTCTAAATTCCTTTAAATGTAATTTCTTGTAATTTCATGCCTTGGACACCTATAACTAAGTGATTAAGACATGTTATAACTTTTTATGAGTTCACTTGACAAGAAATGTAGGAAATAGGCATCCTAGTAGTGAAATTGGCCTTACTCGGGCCAATTTGGTTGAAAAAGCGTACTAAAACTCCTTAATTGCAATTTTCTTGTAATTTCAAGCCTTGTCCACCTATAAATAACTGATTCAGACATGATATGACTATTTATGAGTTCACTTGACAAGAAATGTAGGAAAAAGGCATCCTAGTAGTGAAAATGGCCTTACTCGGGCCAATTTGGTTGAAAAAGCGTTCTAAAACCCCTTAATTGCTATCTTCTTGTAATTTCAAGCCTAGGCCACCTATAAATAACTGATTAAGACATGTTATGACTAATTATGAGTTCACTTGACAAGAAATGTAGGAAATAGGCATCCTAGTAGTAAAAATGGCCTTACTCGGGCCATTTTGGTTGAAATTGCGTTCTTCTAACAACCATTAATTGTTATTTTTTTTGTAATTTCAAGCCTTGGCCACCTAAAAATAAGTGATTAAGACATGTTAAGACTATTTATGAGTTCAGTTGACATGAAATGTAGGAAAAGGTCATCCTAGTAGTGAAAATGGCCTTACTCGGGCCATTTTGGGTAAAATTGCGTTCTAAAACGCCTTAATTGCTCTTTTCTTGTAATTTCAAGCCTTGGTCACCTATAAATAAGTGATTAAGACATTTTATGACTATTTATGAGTTCACTTGACAAGAAGTGTAGGAAATAGGCATCCTAGTAGTAAAAATGGCCTTACTCAGGCCAATTTGGTTGAAATTACGTTGTTCTAAAATCCCTCAATTGCTATATTCTTGTAATTTCAAGCCTTGTCCACCTATAAATAAGTGATTAAGACATTTTATGACTATTTATGAGTTCACTTGACAATAAATAAAGGAAATAGGCACCCTAGTAGTGAAAATGGCCTTACTCGGGCCATTTTAGTTGAAATTGCGTTCTAAAACCCCTTAATTGCCATTTTCTTGTAATTTCAAGACTTGGCCACCTATAAATAAGTAATTAAGACATGTTAAGACTATTTATGAGTTCAGTTGACAAGAAATGTAGGAAATAGTCATCCTAGTAGTGAAAATGGCCTTACTCGGGCCATTTTGGGTAAAATTGCGTTCCAAAACGCCTTAATTGCTCTTTTCTTGCAATTTAAAGCCTTGGTCACCTATAAATAAGTGAATAAGACATTTTATGACTATTTATGAGTTTACTTGACAAGAAATATAGGTAATAGGCATCCTAGCAGTAAAAATGGCCTTACTCGGGCCAATTTCGTCTAAATTGCGTTATTGTAAAAACCCTTAATTGCTATTTTCTTGTAATTTCAAGCCTTGGGCACTTATAAATAAGTGATTAAGACATTTTATGACTATTTAGGAGTTCACTTGACAATAAATGTAGGAAATAGGCATCCTATTAGTGAAAATGGCCTTACTCGGGCCATTTTAGTTGAAATTGCGTTCTAAAACCCCTTAATTGCTCTTTTCTTATAATTTCAAGCCTTGGCAACCTATAAATAACTGATTCAGACATGATATGACTATTTATGAGTTCACTTGACAAGAAATGTAGGAAAAAGGCATCCTAGTAGTGAAAATGGCCTTACTCGGGCCAATTTGGTTGAAAAAGCGTTCTAAAACCCCTTAATTGCTATCTTCTTGTAATTTCAAGCCTAGGCCACCTATAAATAACTGATTAAGACATGATATGACTATTTATGAGTTCACTTGACAAGAAATGCAGGAAATAGGCATCCTAGTAGTAAAAATGGCCTTACTCGGGCCAATTTGGTTGAAATTGCGTTATTCTAAAAACCCTAAATTGCTATTTTCTTGTAATTTCGAGCCTTGGACACCTATAAATAAGTGATTAAGACATTTTATGACTATTTATGAGTTCACTTGACAATAAATGTAGGAAATAGGCATCCTAGTATTTAAAATGGCCTTACTCGGGCCATTTTAATTGAAATTGCGTTCTAAAACCCCTTAAATGCCATTTTCTTGTAATTTCAAGCCTTGGCCACCTATAAATAAGTGATTAAGACATGATAAGACTATTTATGAGATCACTTGACAAGAAATGTAGGAAATAGGCATCCTAGTATTTAAAATGGCCTTACTCGGGCCATTTTAGTTGAAATTGCGTTCTAAATTCCTTTAAATGTAATTTCTTGTAATTTCATGCCTTGGACACCTATAACTAAGTGATTAAGACATTTTATAACTATTTATGAGTTCACTTGACAATAAATGTAGGAAATAGGCACCCTAGTAGTGAAAATGTCCTTACTCGGGCCATTTTAGTTGAAATTGCGTTCTAAAACCCCTTAATTGCCATTTTCTTGTAATTTTCAGCCTTGGCCACCTATAAATAATTGATTAAGACATGTTAAGACTATTTATGAGTTCTGTTGACAAGAAATATAGGAAATAGCCATCCTAGTAGTGAAAATGGCCTTACTCGGGCCATTTTGGGTAAAATTGCGTTCCAAAACGCCTTAATTGCTCTTTTCTTGTAATTTCAAGCCTTGGTCACCTATAAATAAGTGATTAAGACATTTTATAACTATTTATGAGTTCACTTGACAATAAATGTAGGAAATAGGCACCCTAGTAGTGAAAATGGCCTTACTCGGGCCATTTTAGTTGAAATTGCGTTCTAAATTCCTTTAAATGTAATTTCTTGTAATTTCATGCCTTGGACACCTATAACTAAGTGATTAAGACATGTTATAACTTTTTATGAGTTCACTTGACAAGAAATGTAGGAAATAGGCATCCTAGTAGTGAAATTGGCCTTACTCGGGCCAATTTGGTTGAAAAAGCGTACTAAAACTCCTTAATTGCAATTTTCTTGTAATTTCAAGCCTTGTCCACCTATAAATAACTGATTCAGACATGATATGACTATTTATGAGTTCACTTGACAAGAAATGTAGGAAAAAGGCATCCTAGTAGTGAAAATGGCCTTACTCGGGCCAATTTGGTTGAAAAAGCGTTCTAAAACCCCTTAATTGCTATCTTCTTGTAATTTCAAGCCTAGGCCACCTATAAATAACTGATTAAGACATGTTATGACTAATTATGAGTTCACTTGACAAGAAATGTAGGAAATAGGCATCCTAGTAGTAAAAATGGCCTTACTCGGGCCATTTTGGTTGAAATTGCGTTCTTCTAACAACCATTAATTGTTATTTTTTTTGTAATTTCAAGCCTTGGCCACCTAAAAATAAGTGATTAAGACATGTTAAGACTATTTATGAGTTCAGTTGACATGAAATGTAGGAAAAGGTCATCCTAGTAGTGAAAATGGCCTTACTCGGGCCATTTTGGGTAAAATTGCGTTCTAAAACGCCTTAATTGCTCTTTTCTTGTAATTTCAAGCCTTGGTCACCTATAAATAAGTGATTAAGACATTTTATGACTATTTATGAGTTCACTTGACAAGAAGTGTAGGAAATAGGCATCCTAGTAGTAAAAATGGCCTTACTCAGGCCAATTTGGTTGAAATTACGTTGTTCTAAAATCCCTCAATTGCTATATTCTTGTAATTTCAAGCCTTGTCCACCTATAAATAAGTGATTAAGACATTTTATGACTATTTATGAGTTCACTTGACAATAAATAAAGGAAATAGGCACCCTAGTAGTGAAAATGGCCTTACTCGGGCCATTTTAGTTGAAATTGCGTTCTAAAACCCCTTAATTGCCATTTTCTTGTAATTTCAAGACTTGGCCACCTATAAATAAGTAATTAAGACATGTTAAGACTATTTATGAGTTCAGTTGACAAGAAATGTAGGAAATAGTCATCCTAGTAGTGAAAATGGCCTTACTCGGGCCATTTTGGGTAAAATTGCGTTCCAAAACGCCTTAATTGCTCTTTTCTTGCAATTTAAAGCCTTGGTCACCTATAAATAAGTGAATAAGACATTTTATGACTATTTATGAGTTTACTTGACAAGAAATATAGGTAATAGGCATCCTAGCAGTAAAAATGGCCTTACTCGGGCCAATTTCGTCTAAATTGCGTTATTGTAAAAACCCTTAATTGCTATTTTCTTGTAATTTCAAGCCTTGGGCACTTATAAATAAGTGATTAAGACATTTTATGACTATTTAGGAGTTCACTTGACAATAAATGTAGGAAATAGGCATCCTATTAGTGAAAATGGCCTTACTCGGGCCATTTTAGTTGAAATTGCGTTCTAAAACCCCTTAATTGCTCTTTTCTTATAATTTCAAGCCTTGGCAACCTATAAATAACTGATTCAGACATGATATGACTATTTATGAGTTCACTTGACAAGAAATGTAGGAAAAAGGCATCCTAGTAGTGAAAATGGCCTTACTCGGGCCAATTTGGTTGAAAAAGCGTTCTAAAACCCCTTAATTGCTATCTTCTTGTAATTTCAAGCCTAGGCCACCTATAAATAACTGATTAAGACATGATATGACTATTTATGAGTTCACTTGACAAGAAATGCAGGAAATAGGCATCCTAGTAGTAAAAATGGCCTTACTCGGGCCAATTTGGGTAAAATTGCGTTCTTCTAAAAACCATTAATTGCTATTTTATTTGTAATTTCAAGCCTTGGCCACCTATAAATAAGTGATTAAGACATGTTAAGACTATTTATGAGTTCAGTTGACAAGAAATGTAAGAAATAGTCATCCTAGTAGTGAAAATGGCCTTACTCGGGCCATTTTGGGTAAATTTGCGTTCCAAAACTCGTTAATTGCTCTTTTCTTGTAATTTCAAGCCTTGGCCACCGATAAATAAGTGAGTAAGACATGTTAAGAATATTTATGAGATAACTTGACAAGAAATGTAGGAAATAGGCATCCTAGTATTGAAAATGGCCTTACTCGGGCCATTTTAGTTGAAATTGCGTTCTAAATTCCTTAAAATGTAATTTCTTGTAATTTCATGCCTTGGTCACCTATAACTAAGTGATTAAGACATGATATGACTATTTATGAGTTCACTTGACAAGAAATGTAGGAAATTGGCATCCTAGTAGTAAAAATGGCCTTACTCGGGCTAATTTGGTTGAAATTGCGTTGTTCTAAAAACCCTTAATTGCTATTTTCTTGTAATTTCAAGCCTTGGCCACCTATAAATAAGTGATTAAGACATTTATGACTATTTATGAGTTCACTTGACAAGAAATGTAGGAAATAGGCACCCTAGTAGTGAAAATGGCCTTACTCGGGCCATTTTAGTTGAAATTGCGTTCTAAAACCCCTTAATTGCCATTTTCTTGTAATTTCAAGACTTGGCCACCTATAAATAAGTGATTAAGTAAGGTTATGACTATTTAGGAGTTCCGTTGACAAGAAATGTAGGAAATAGTCATCCTAGTAGTGAAAATGGCCTTACTCGGGCCATTTTGGGTAAAATTGCGTTCCAAAACGCCTTAATTGCTCTTTTCTTGTAATTTCAAGCCTTGGTCACCTTTAAATAAGTGATTAAGACATTTTATGACTATTTATGAGTTCACTTGACAAGAAATGTAGGAAGGCATCCTAGTAGTAAAAATGGCCTTACTCGGGCCAATTTGGTTGAAATTGCGTTATTCTAAAAACCCTTTATTGCTATTTTCTTGTAATTTCAAGCCTTGGCCACCTATAAATAAGTGATTAAGACATTTTATGACTATTTATGAGTTCACTTGACAATAAATGTAGGAAATAGGCATCCTAGTAGTAAAAATGGCCTTACTCGGGCCAATTTGGTTGAAATTGCGTTATTCTAAAAACCCTTAATTGCTATTTTCTTATAATTTCATGCCTTGGACACCTATAACTAAGTGATTAAGACATGATATGACTATTTATGAGTTCACTTGACAATAAATGAAGGAAATAGGCATCCTATTAGTGAAAATGGCCTTACTCGGGCCATTTTAGTTGAAATTGCGTTCTAAAACCCCTAAATTGCTCTTTTCTTATAATTTTAAGCCTTGGCCACCTATAAATAAGTGATTAAGACATTTAAAGACTATTTATGAGTTCACTTGACAAGAAAAATAGGAAATAGTCATCCTAGTAGTAAAAATGGCCTTACTCGGGCCAATTTGGTTGAAATTGCGTTATTCTAAAAACCCTTAATTGCTATTTTCTTGTAAATTCAAGCCTTGGCCACCTATAAATAAGTGATTAAGACATTTTATGACTATTTATGAGTTCACTTGACAATAAATGTAGGAAATAGGCATACTAGTAGTGAAAATGGCCTTACTCGGGCCATTTTAGTTGAAATTGCGTTCTAAAACCCCTTAATTGCCATTTTCTTGTAATTTCAAGGCTTGGCCACCTATAAATAAGTGAGTAAGACATGTTAAGACTATTTATGAGATCACTTGACAAGAAATGTAGGAAATAGGCATCCTAGTATTTAAAATGGCCTTACTCGGGCCATTATAGTTGAAATTGCGTTCTAAATTCCTTTAAATGTAATTTCTTGTAATTTCATGCCCTGGACACCTATAACTAAGTGATTAAGACATGATATGACTATTTATGAGTTCACTTGACAAGAAATGTAGGAAATAGGCATCCTAGTGGTGAAAATGGCCTTACTCGGGCCAATTTGGTTGAAAAAGCGTTCTAAAACCCATTAATTGCTATTTTCTTGTAATTTCAAGCCTTGGCCACCTATAACTAAGTGATTAAGACATGTTATGACTAATTATGAGTTCACTTGACAAGAAATGTAGGAAATAGGCATCCTAGTAGTGAAAATGGCCTTACTCGGGCCATTTTGGTTGAAATTGCGTTCTTCTAAAAACCATTAATTGTTATTTTTGTTGTAATTTCAAACCTTGGTCACCTAAAAATAAGTGATTAAGACATGTTAAGACTATTTATGAGTTCAGTTGACATGAAATGTAGGAAAAGGTCATCCTAGTAGTGAAAATGGCCTTACTCGGGCCATTTTGGGTAAAATTGCGTTCCAAAACGCCTTAATTGCTCTTTTCTTATAATTTCAAGCCTTGGTCACCTATAAATAAGTGATTAAGACATTTTATGACTATTTATGAGTTCACTTGAAAAAGAAGTGTAGGAAATAGGCATCCTAGTAGTAAAAATGGCCTTACTCGGGCCAATTTGGTTGAAATTGCGTTGTTCTAAAATCCCTTAATTGCTATTTTCTTGTAAATTCAAGCCTTGGCCACCTATAAATAAGTAATTAAGACATTTTATGACTATTTATGAGTTCACTTGACAATAAATGTAGGAAATAGGCTTACTAGTAGTGAAAATGGCCTTACTTGGGCCATTTTAGTTGAAATTGCGTTGTAAAACCCATTAATTGCCATTTTCTTGTAATTTCAAGGCTTGGCCACCTATAAATAAGTGAGTAAGACATTTTAAGACTATTTATGAGATCACTTGACAAGAAATATAGGAAATAGGCATCCTAGTATTTAAAATGGCCTTACTTGGGCCATTTTAGTTGAAATTGCGTTCTAAATTCCTTTAAATGTAATTTCTTGTAAATTCATGCCTTGGACACCTATAACTAAGTGATTAAGACATGATATGACTATTTATGAGTTCACTTGACAATAAATGTAGGAAATAGGCATCCTATTAGTGAAAATGGCCTTACTTGGGCCATTTTAGTTGAAATTGCGTTCTAAAATCCCTTAATTGCTCTTTTCTTATAATTTCAAGCCTTGGCCACCTATAAATAAGTGATTAAGACATGTAAAGACTATTTATGAGTTCACTTGACAAGAAAAATAGGAAATAGTCATCCTAGTAGTAAAAATGGCCTTACTCGGGCCAATTTGGTTGAAATTGCGTTATTCTAAAAACCCTTAATTGCTATTTTCTTGTAATTTCGAGCCTTGGACACCTATAAATAAGTGATTAAGACATTTTATGACTATTTATGAGTTCACTTGACAATAAATGTAGGAAATAGGCATACTAGTAGTGAAAATGGCCTTACTCGGGCCATTTTAGTTGAAATTGCGTTCTAAAACCCCTTAATTGCCATTTTCTTGTAATTTCAAGGCTTGGCCACCTATAAATAAGTGAGTAAGACATGTTAAGACTATTTATGAGATCACTTGACAAGAAATGTAGGAAATAGGCATCCTAGTATTTAAATGGCCTTACTCGGGCCAGTTTAGTTGAAATTGCGTTCTAAATTCCTTTAAATGTAATTTCTTGTAATTTCATGCCTTGGACACCTATAACTAAGTGATTAAGACATGATATGACTATTTATGAGTTCACTTGACAAGAAATGTAGGAAATAGGCATCCTAGTGGTGAAAATGGCCTTACTCGGGCCAATTTGGTTTAAAATGCGTTCTAAAACCCATTAATTGCTATTTTCTTGTAATTTCAAGCCTTGGCCACCTATAAATAATTGCTTAAGACATGTTACGAGTATTTATGTGTTCACTTGACAAGAAATGTAGACAATCGGCATCCTAGTAGTGAAAATGGCTTTACTCGGGCCATTTTGGTTGAAAAAGCGTTCTAAAACCCCTTAATTGCTATTTTCATGTAATTTCAAGCCTTGGCCTCTTTTAAATAAGTGATTGAGACATGTTATTACTTTTTATGAGTTAACGTGACAAGAAATGTAGGAAATAGGCATCCTAGTAGTGGAAATGGCCTTACTCGGGCCATTTTGGTTGAATAAGCGTTCTAAAACCCCTTAATTGCTATTTTCTTGTAAATTCAAGGCTTGGCCACCTATAAATAATTGATTAAGACATTTAATAACTATTTATGATTTCACTTGAGAAGAAATGTAGGAAATAGGCATCGTAGTAGTGAAAATGGCCTTACTCGGGCCAATTTGGTTAAAAAAGCGTTCTAAAACACCTCAATTGCTATTTTCTTGTAATTTCAAGCCTTGTCCACCTATAAATAAGTGATTAAGACATTTTATGACTATTTATGAGTTCACTTGACAATAAATGTAGGAAATAGGCATCCTAGTAGTGAATATGGCCTTACTCGGGCCATTTTAGTTCAAATTGCGTTCTAAAACCCTTTAATTGCCATTTTCTTGTAATTTCAAGACTTGGCCACATATAAATAAGTGATTAAGACATGTTAAGACTATTTATGAGTTCACTTGACAAGAAATGTAGGAAATAGGTATCCTAGTAGTGAAATTGGCCTTACTCGGGCCAATTTGATTGAAAAAGCGTACTAAAACCCCTTAATTGCAATTTTCTTGTAATTTCAAGCCTTGTCCACCTATAAATAACTGATTCAGACATGATATGACTATTTATGAGTTCACTTGACAAGAAATGTAGGAAAAAGGCATCCTAGTAGTGAAAATGGCCTTACTCGGGCCAATTTGGTTGAAAAAGCGTTCTAAAACCCCTTAATTGCTATCTTCTTGTAATTTCAAGCCTAGGCCACCTATAAATAACTGATTAAGACATGTTATGAGTAATTATGAGTTCACTTGACAAGAATGTAGGAAATAGGCATCCTAGTAGTGAAAATGGCTTTACTCGGGCCATTTTGGTTGAAATTGCGTTCTTCTAAAAACCATTAATTTTTTATTTTTTTTGTAATTTCAAGCCTTGGCTACCTAAAAATAAGTTATTAAGACATGTTAAGACTATTTATGAGTTCAGTTGACATGAAATGTAGGAAAAGGTCATCCTAGTAGTGAAAATGGCCTTACTCGGGCCATTTTGGGTAAAATTGCGTTCTAAAACGCCTTAATTGCTCTTTTCTTGTAATTTCAAGCCTTGGTCACCTATAAATAAGTGATTAAGACATTTTATGACTATTTATGAGTTCACTTGAAAAAGAAGTGTAGGAAATAGGCATCCTAGTAGTAAAAATGGCCTTACTCGGGCCAATTTGGTTGAAATTGCGTTGTTCTAAAATCCCTTAATTGCTATTTTCTTGTAAATTCAAGCCTTGGCCACCTATAAATAAGTGATTAAGACATTTTATGACTATTTATGAGTTCACTTGACAATAAATAAAGGAAATAGGCACCCTAGTAGTGAAAATGGCCTTACTCGGGCCATTTTAGTTGAAATTGCGTTCTAAAACCCCTTAATTGCCATTTTCTTGTAATTTCAAGACTTGGCCACCTATAAATAAGTGATTAAGACATGTTAAGACTATTTATGAGTTCAGTTGACAAGAAATGTAGGAAATAGTCATCCTAGTAGTGAAAATGGCCTTACTCGGGCAATTTTGGGTAAAATTGCGTTCCAAAACGCCTTAATTGCTCTTTTCTTGTAATTTCAAGCCTTGGTCACCTATAAATAAGTTATTAAGACATTTTATGACTATTTATGAGTTCACTTGACAAGAAATATAGGAAATAGGCATCCTAGCAGTAAAAATGGCCTTACTCGGGCCAATTTGGTCTAAATTGCGTTATTCTAAAAACCCTTAATTGCTATTTTCTTGTAATTTCAAGCCTTGGGCACTTAAAAATAAGTGATTAAGACATTTTATGACTATTTATGAGTTCACTTGACAATAAATGTAGGAAATAGGCATCCTATTAGTGAAAATGGCCTTACTCGGGCCATTTTAGTTGAAATTGCGTTCTAAAACCCCTTAATTGCTCTTTTCTTATAATTTCAAGCCTTGGCCACCTATAAATAAGTGATTAAGACATGTAAAGACTATTTATGAGTTCACTAGACAAGAAAAATAGGAAATAGTCATCCTAGTAGTAAAAATGGCCTTACTCGGGCCAATTTGGTTGAAATTGCGTTATTCTAAAAACCCTTAATTGCTATTTTCTTGTAATTTAAAGCCTTGGCCACCTATAAATAAGTGATTAATACATTTTATGACTATTTATGAGTTCACTTCACAATAAATGTAGGAAATAGGCATCCTAGTAGTGAAAATGGCCTTACTCGGGCCATTTTAGTTGAAATTGCGTGCTAAAACCCCTTAATTGCCATTTTCTTGTAATTTCAATCCTTAGCCACCTATAAATGAGTGAGTAAGACATTTTAAGACTATTTATGAGATCACTTGGCATGAAATGTAGGAAATAGGCATCCTAGTATTGAAAATGGCCTTACTTGGGCCATTTTAGTTGAAATTGCGTTCTAAATTCCTTTAAATGTAATTTCTTGTAATTTCATGTCTTGGACACCTATAACTAAGTTATTAAGACATGATATGACTATTTATGAGTTCACTTGACAAGAAATGTAGGAAATAGGTACCTAGTGGTGAAAATGGCCTTACTCGGGCCAATTTGGTTGAAAAAGCGTTCTAAAACCCATTAATTGCTATTTTCTTGTAATTTCAAGCCTTGGCCACCTTTAAATAATTGATTAAGACATGTTATGAGTATTTATGTGTTCACTTGACAAGAAATGTAGACAAAAGGCATCCTAGTAGTGAAAATGGCTTTACTCGGGCCATTTATGTTGAAAAAGCGTTCTAAAACCCCTTAATTGCTATTTTCATGTAATTTCAAGCCCTGGCCTCTTTTAAATAAGTGATTAATACATTTAAAGACTTTTTATGAGTTCACTTGACAAGAAATGTAGGAAATAGGCATCCTAGTAGTGGAAATGGCCTTACTCGGGCCATTTTGGTTGAAAAAGCGTTCTAAAACCCCTTAATTGCTATTTTCTTGTAATTTCAAGCCTTGGCCACCTATAAATAATTGATTAAGACATGTTATGAGTATTTATGAGTTCACTTGACAAGAAATGTCGGAAATAGGCATCTTAGTAGTGAAAATGGCCTTACTCGGGCCAATTTGGTTGAAAAAGCGTTCTAAATCCCTTTAATTGTAATTTCTTGTAATTTCAAGCCATGGCCACCTATAAATAAGTGATTAAGACATGTTAAGACTATTTTTGAGTTCACTTGAAAAGAAATGTAGGAAATAGGCATCCTAGTAGTGAAAATGGCCTTACTCAGGCCATTTTGGTTGAAATTGCGTTCTAAATCCCTTTAAATGTAATTTCTTGTAATTCATGCCTTGGCCACCTATAAATAAGTGATTAAGACATGTTAAGACAATTTATGAGTTCACTTGACAAGAAATGTAGGAAATAGGCATCCTAGTAGTGAAAATGGCCTTACTCGGGCCATTTTAGTTGAAATTGCGTTCTAAAACCCCTTACTTGCTATTTTCTTGTAATTTCAAGCCTTTTCCACCGATAATTAAGTGGTTAAGACATTTTAAGACTACTTATGAGTTCACTTGACAAGAAATGTAGGAAATAGGCATCCTAGTAGTGAAAATGGCCTTACTCGGGTCATTTTGGTTGAAATTGCGTTCTAAATCCCTTTAAATGTAATTTCTTGTAATTTCATGCCTTGGCCACCTATAAATAAGTGATTAAGACATTTTAAGACTATTTATGAGTTCACTTGACAAGAAATGTAGGAAATAGGCATCCTAGTAGTGAAAATAGCCTTACTCGGGCTATTTTGGTTGAAATTGAGATCTAAAACCCATTAATTGCTATTTTTTTTGTAATTTCAAGCCTTTTCCACCGATAATTAAGTGATTAAGACATTTTAAGACTACTTATGAGTTCACTTGACAAGAAATGTAGGAAATAGGCATCCTAGTAGTGAAAATGGCCTTACTCGGGTCAATTTGGTTGAAAAAGCGTTCTAAACAACCTCAATTGCTATTTTCTTGTAATTTCAAGCCTTGGCCACCTATAAATAACTGATTACGACATTTTATGACTATTTATGAGTTCACTTGACAAGAAATGTAGGAAATAGGTATCCTAGTAGTGAAAATGGCCTTACTCGGGCCATTTATGTTGAAAAAGCGTTCTAAAACCCCTTAATTGCTCTTTTCTTGTAATTTCAAGTCTTGGCCACCTATAAATAATTTATTATGACATGTTATGACTATTTATGAGTTCACTTGACAAGAAATATTGGAAATAGGCATCCTAGTAGTGAAAATGGACTTACTCGGGCCATTTTGGTTGAAAAAGTGTTCTAAAACCCCTTAGTTGCTATTTTCTTGTAATTTCAAGTCTTGGCCACCTATAAATAAGTGATTAAGACATGTTAAGACTATTTATGAGTTCACTTGACATGAAATGTAGGAAATAGGCATCCTAGTAGTGAAAATGGCCTTACGCGGGCCATTTTGGTTAAAATTGCGTTCTAAATCCCTTTAAATGTAATTTCTTGTAATTTCAAGCCTTGGCCACCTATAAATAAGTGATTAAGACGTGTTAAGACTATTTATGAGTTCACTTGATACGAAATGTAGGAAATAGGCATCCTAGTAGTGAAAATGGCCTTACTCAGGCCATTTTGGTTGAAATTGCATTCTAAATCCCTTTAAATGTAATTTCTTGTAATTTTTCAAGCCTTGGCCACCTATAAATAAGTGATTAAGACATGTTACGACTATTTATGAGTTCACTTGACAAGAAATGTAGGAAATAGGCATCCTAGTAGTGAAAATGGCCTTACTCGGGCCATTTTAGTTGAAATGGCGTTTTAAAACCCATTAATTGCTTTTTTTTGTAATTTAATAATATTTATGTCTTTGTTATTATTTTCAATTATTATTATTATTAATACATTAATAATACTAATTATTATTAATATAATAATAATAATAATAATTATTAAATTTAATAATAATAATAATAATTGTTATTAAATTTAATAATAATAATAATAATAATAATAATTATTATTATTATTATTATTATTATTATTATTATTATTAATTATCGGTATTATGTGCATGATCTCACTATTATTATATTTATTAGTATTAGTATTAATATATATTATTTTCGGAAAAAAAAAACAAGTCATTGGCACCGGTTCATGCTTAAAATCGGTGCCAACTACATTGAATTTATTAAAAAAAAAACTGGCGCCATTAAAGTTGGCACCGGTTAACCGATGCTAAATGGCTTTATTTGGCACCGGTTAACCGATGCTAAATGGCTTTATTTGGCACCGGTTAACCGGTGCCAACTTAATGGCGCTAGTTTTTTTTTTATTAAATTCAAGGTAGTTGGCACCCGTGAACCGGTGCCAAATGGCTTTAGTTGGCTCCGGTTTTGAACCGGTGCCAAATTTTTTAGGATTTGGCATCCCTCAAATCCCCAACGGTTCAAAACCGGTGCCTTAGGGGGGGGGGGCTTTTGAACCGGTGCCAAATTAGGTTTTTCGTGTAGTGGATGCGGACCAATGAGCACAACCGAAAAGATATGGTTATCGCTATTTTATCACATTTACAGACGACTATAGTAGATATGGCTATGTATACCTAATGTCGCAAAAATCTAAGTCCTTTGAGAAGTTCAAAGAATATTTGAGTGAAGTGGAAAATCAACTTGGCAAGAAAATCAAAGCCCTTTGATCGAATCGAGGTGGTAAGTATTTAAGCTATGAATTCGACAACTATCTGAAAGAAGATGGTATTCTCTCACAATTGACACCTCCATGAACTCCACAATGAAATGGAATGTCCGAGAGGAGAAATCGAACTCTGTTAGACATGGTACGATCCATGATGGGTCTTACCGATCTTCCCATCTCCTTTTGGGGACACGCACTTCAGACCGCGACACTAACACTGAACCGCGCTCCGTCAAAAGTTATAGAAAAGACTCCATATGAAATGTGAACGAAGAAACCTCCACGGTTGTCTTTGCTTAATATTTGGGATTGCGAAGCATATGTCAAAAGACTCATGTCCGACAAGCTTGCACCAAAATCGGACAAATGTTTCTTTGTGAGGTATCCAAAAGAAACAAAGGGGTATTACTTCTACAACCAATCTGAGAACAAAGTATTTGTTGCTCGAGAGGATGTCTTTTTGAAAAAGGAGCATCTTTCCAAAATGACAAGTACGAGGAAAATTGAACTTGATGATGTTTAAGATAATGAGCAACAAAGTCAAACTAACAAAAATGACAATCAAAGTGCTTTGGAAGCATCTGTTGATTAAAGTCAGAGTCAAACTGTTAATAAAAATGCTCAATCTATTACCCTGTGTAGGTCGCAAAGGCCAAGGTCTTAACCAGATATATACCTCGGTATCATCTTAACCGAGAATCAAGACATTCTACTTATGGATGAAGATGAGCGAGCGACATACAAACAAATTCTGACGAGTCCTGACTCTGAAAAATGGCAAGAAGCCATGAAATATAAAAGGTCTCCTGTATCTAACAGGCCCACCTCAGCAGGCAAGAGCCTGTAGGACCTTGGCTTAAACACAGGGTCGGTTGACCTTGAGACGAGGGAGCCTGAAACGCCCTCGAGCCGACAGCCTGTTGGAGCAACCGACTCCAATGCGGCTGGGGGTAGGGTGACCCCTCAGCCTGAAAATAAAGGTATGGCTTTCACCTTTAATCCCCCCTGGCTGCTTGGGCCTATATGAGTCAAGTCCCAAGCTACCCAATCAGGGGAATCCTGCGACAGCCGGTAGAATATAGGTGTCGCCTATGCTCATTACTTAACAAATGACTCTATTGGTGCATATGCCTCTTCCCGTTGGCCATACCTCCAAAAATATGCAAAGAGGATGTTGAGGACCCTCACACGTTCCAAGAAGGAGGCGGTGCCGGGTGTGCATCAGGTCTACATTGATCGCCTCAATGCCCTGCTTGCTGAGGTTATTTGTCGGTTAGGGTACTTAAACAAAATTAGCTCTCCACCGCCTGGTATATAGAATGCGTCACTACTAGAAAACAGCTAATCAACGACGGAAGTAATCCCTCAGAAGAGCCAAAAATTCCGTCGGAACTGCCGGTCTCCGACGGAATTCCGTCGGAACGCACTGTCGTATTACATTTTTTAGGAATTTCGCTATGTTCCGACGTAATTTCCGTCGATAGGATCCATTCCAAAAGATTTTCCAACGGAATTATTGTTGTTGGATTCAAGATTAACTTAAACGAGAAATCCGTCGCAACATTCCGACAGATTTAATTCCTTCATTGTTACACCCTTCCGACAGAAAATTCCGTCGGAGACAACTATGCTTCCGACGGAATTTCCGTCGGAAAATTTTATAAAAAAAAATAAAAAAAAAGCTTACCCCTAACCCACTGCCCAAAATCCACACCCACCCCACCACCGTAACCAGTTACCCTTCCCCCCCCTGCCACCGTAACCAACCACCCCACCCCACCTCACCACTGTAACCCCATTAACCACCCAACTAACCCACAATTAAGAAATATCAGGAAATAATTGAAAAAACAACCCACAACCTCCAACCAACCACATCCAACCCCCACAACCTACGCACCCACAACCCCCACCCAACCACATCCAACCCCCACAACCTACGGAATCAAACCCCCACCCAACTACATCCAACCCCAACAACCTACAAAATCAAACCCCCACCCAACCACATCCAACCCCTTTTCCCACCGAATTGAAAAAATCCGAATAAAAAGCAAATTAAAATATAAAAAAAAAGATTCATACCTTGATTCCACCACACAAAACCTCAAAATAGGGTTTACAAGGCCAAATTCGACCATGAAAACTCTAGATCTAAGGTCTTCATGGTCGAATTTGACCTAAAAACCCATGTTTTAACCATATAAAACCTTGATATTGTCGGAGTTGTTGTTGACGGTTGCGCTTTTTGTTGCTGTTGTTGAGAGTACGAGAAAGAGAAGAAGAGGAAAAGCTTTATGTTGTTGTTGAGGGTGCGAGAAAGAGAAAGAAAAGAAGTGGAAATCACAGAGGAATAAAAGAGGAGAGGAGAGAGAAAAGAGAAATTAAAGGGGAAGGGGGAGATTAGGGTTTCAGGGCTTTTAACTCGGTTTAATATATACATATATATATTTATATATACATATATGTATATATATATATATATATACACATATATATATATATACATATACATATATATATACATATATACATATATTTTATAAAAAAAAAGCCAAAATCAATCGGAATAAGCATTAAATTCTGTCAAAAATTTAATTTTCTGACGGAATATTCCGCAGGAAGTCTACTTTTCCAACGGAGTATGTATATATATATGTATATACACACATATATATTTTTGTTCCAATATTAATGTTCCGAAGGAATTTTCCGTTGGAAAGTTTATAATTTCCTACGGATTTATATTCTGTCGGAAATTTCCTACGGAATAATAATCCGTCGGAATTTCTGTTTTTTCCAATGGAAATACGTGTCTGTCGGAGACTGCCCATTGGGAATTGGATTATTTCTAGTAGTGCGTTTTTACCTTTTTGCCGGTTGTAGAATATTTGAGAGACTAACACCTTTCCGGCTGATTTTTGTAGGTGATGCTGAGGGTAAACGACCTCAAGGTTCCCTTGAGGAAGAAGCGGGAGAAGGTAAGGGACGCCAGTAGGCGGGCGACTGATCTCACTGATGTTACTCAATACAACACACTAATGTATGAAATTAAAACTAAAAGGCGGGAGATGAAACAGGTTGAGCTTATCAACGAGCTTACTGAGGTTGTGGAGACAACCAACAAGAAAGCGGCTGACTTTGAGCTGCTAGTTAAAAACCTCTAGTCTGATGTCAATGCTCTAGGGGATGCTGATAAGGAGAACACCAAACTGAGGGCAGACGTCTCCCGGTTGAAGAACGAGTTGGCCCAAACGCAGGCTGACCACAGGCAGAGCTGGCAGCCGAGCAGGACTGGCTGGTCGCTGAAAACGAGCAAGATTATGGGGCTCATATAAAGATGGCCTGTTCCCTCGTCCACACGGACTGCGAATGGGAGTTCTTTAAGCTAAGGTACAAGTATGCCACCGAGGTGTACGATTCTCAGGCTCTTGGCCTTGAGAAGCCGACTCCCATCGAGGAATGCGCTGGCATTGATGATCAGGAGGAGGAGTAGGCGAAAGAACAAGCGCCAGTTCATGCTAATCAAGCCCAACCTCAGCAAACTCAGGAGGCTTCTCCATCTAGCCAAGGCCAGACGTCTCCACCTCCTTAGTAGCAATGAACTTTTTTTTTTTATTTCCGGCCTGCGTGCTGAGAGTTTTATGTCTATTTCTTTCCTCCTCGGATGTAGTTTCGGTTGACAATTACTTTCTAATAGAATTTGCCGATTGGGTCGGTTTTGCCTATATTTGCCTTTAATTTATTTTGTTTCAATTTTTTCAATTTTCTAGCATGCATGCACAAATCTTTTTGCAAAGTAACTAAGCACATGCGGTTTAAAAAATGCATTGGCTTATTCTGCCCCTGGACGATTGTTTTCTTGGCAATTGCCCCACCCTTAGCAGGCAGCCGTCTAATCAAGAATCCAGACGAATAGACAGACGATCATCGGTCGCCTTTAGAGATATTTCTCAAATTATTTTTTAAGTTGGAATAGCATACGGTTTCGGCTAGGGACTTACCTAGATTACTCTATTAACCGGCTGTGATTTAGCCCCTAAGGTAATTAGTCTTTGCCAGTTGCATAATAGCAAACGGCCATAGGCCGGGTGTAGGTGCCATAACCATGTTATGTTTTAGCTGCTAAGGCTTTGGCCTTGCTTAATTTTTATTTGTAACCGGTTGTAGTGCCTTTGGGCAAAGACCTGTTATATCTGACCAAGATATCAGTTACCGTTTATGTTGCTTTGAAATAATGACCGGTTATATCGAGGCCTCAATTGGTTATTCGAACGGCTGTGAGTTATCTTTAGCCTAGACAGTCGGTTAAAGCCACTTGAGTTATGATTTATAGAATAATGTACCACCCAAATGGGAGATGCTCTCTTCGACGAATTCACCCGAATGGGCGTCGCCAGTTGCCTGCTCATGTTGGAGCAGGCGGTGGTTTGAAAGTTATCGGCCATTGGCCCCAAAATAGCTGAAAAGTCTTAAAAGTTTAAAACTTGTGATTGAAATTTAGTTATTCATCACAATAGAAAATCTAATTTTTCAATTTTACACAAGTTAGTGTTGGAAATTTTCAATAGATGAATGGGTTCATTTTTCCAACTCTTTTTATTTTTGTTAAATCTCATTATTAATTTATGTATGGTTAAATTAATTGTGAGTATAGCCCTTCAATTTTGTAGCATCAAGATGAACAAAAAATAATGTAAAAAATGGTTCTTGAATTGATTTTTGTTTGTGCACTAAAATTGAATATATTTAAGTTTAACTTGTTTTATTTTGATTCTTACTTAATGTTGGTTCTAAAATAAATTTAGAATCAATTTTATGTCACACATATATCGGGATTAAATCACAAGATAAAAGCATGCAAATCAAGGCTACGATCGCCCAAGAACACCTTAATGCTAGCGGGGCTTTCGAGGTGTGTGTGGGGCTGCTCATTCCTCGAAGGCACGTTGTTGTGTGGCGTGCTTGAGCTAGGTGCAAGCTTTGTGCTGATCGCATGATGTTGTGTGTGCGTGCTTGGTGCATCGAGGATGCGCAGCTAATGCACGCAAGGTGCTGCGTTTTGGGTGCGTTGGTGTTGCGTTGTGTTGCTAGGTAGCACAAGCTCGCATGACTTAGGACCTTTTAGGCCGTGACTTGTGCATGTGCAAGTGCGCTGATGTGGTCGTTGTAACGCGTAAGCGACATCGTAAGTCAGTCCACGTGCTTGGGCCACAAGCGGTCGTGTGGGTGCAGCCACGCAAGGCACCTCGAGCCTTGTTGCTAAGCCCTTGGGCATCGTCGGTCTATGTGTTTTGCGATTTTTTGCTATTTTAATTATTTTATTTTTTTAACGAGGCTAGGCCTTGGTTTTGCCGACACTTGAAAATTTTTTTTGCAAAATTTGGGTTAACCGGCTTAATTAATTGGATTAATTAAGATGGATACAGAATTTAGTGGGAGCTTCTTTAATTACTTGAGCTAATTTTATTGCGTTTAATCACATAATCGGTTAACAAATTTGACTAGTTTTAATTAGGCGCATTAATCGGATTAACCACCTAAGTTAGTAACTAGTTTGTGCGTGTTATGCATTGTTACTTAATTTTCCGTTGTGAAATGCATGGGCCATTGACATATATTGAATGAATGAATGGAATGTATGTTGTATCACAGGTTTTGTGAAAATGACAACTAGTGGGGCCTGATTAGGATAGTAAATACGAGTAAATACGGACTGCGATCCGTTATGTATTTTTGTAAATCTAAATACAGTTTGAGTACCGTTGCGTATTTTTGTACCTTAATATTTAGATTAGTCCTAGTCATAATAACTAGTAGTTGCATATTTCGTGGAGATGTCTCAAAGATGGCGTTTCTAAGAAGACGAGCCAAGAGAATACATCGAAAACCCTTGGAGACTTGAAGACTCAAGGGGTCATGCTAGTTGCCAAATGCATCTTTTACTTATGTTTTATATGTATAATTATGTTTATATATGAATGAATGGTGTGATAGATGCATGTTTAGAATTTCAAATGTTGCGATGATTAATTAAGTTCACTTAAATCAACCAACATAGAAAACCTAGGTCCCTATAAAATTGAGCTAAATTCGCCATTCCAAGAACAACACATACCGAACTAGTGCGCGTAGTGATGGGCTACGCCAAAGCAAGGCATCAATACTTCCCTAGGAACGTAAGGTATACTAAGTATACAAGTTGGTCATGGTTAAGCTCAACAATATCAGTAAGGAGTCCTTAGATGTCGTGGCAATGGAGATAAAACGTCAAGAATGTATTAGATGCGACGTTTTATCGAACCAAAAGAAGCTTAGAGATATTAGCAATTGGATTGTTTACCCTAAAATACTGAGTGTCAAGATAAGCCAAAGCATGCTTAATCACTTTTTGATTTTTGGGATCTTGGAATTATTTTATTCTCGCCTAAAATGGACTAATATTAATGCGTGGATAAAATGCTCAATAAGGTTGAAAATTTGCATGTATGCTTTAAATTCAAATTTATTGGTTTTATGAATGGTTTTTTTATTTCAAATTCTGTCAATTGTAGAATCATGTCTGCAACTAATAACAACTCTATGTGCCCGGAACTCCCCGACAAGTTGGCTTTTAGTCTAAACTTGGTTAACTTCAAGGAATGGGAAGTGGAACTCCGAAAAACTCTTCGGAATTGTTCCATGGAGTACATTCTTGATACTCCTATTCCAAGCTCCTTCTCTAAGGGAATCATGAGTGATGAGACTCATGATGCATGGTCTTTCGATTGCAAGAAAGTCAAACGACTAATGGCTAATTCCATCCTGGAAGAATGGAAGGAAAAGTTCTCCTCTATTTTCCGGACATGCTGCTCAAAGCACTTGAGGACATTGTCAATGTAAGAGTCATCAAGAGTCTCAATGGAAACTATGATGGAATCATGTTTGATGTGACTAGGGCACTCTCAAACATGAAGATAAAGCAATCGAAAGAGGGTTTCCTTGCCAAGGAGAGGTACCAACTTTGGTTAAGGGTCAACAATACCAAATTGAGACCCGGTATGTCCCTCCGACCTCATGTGATAAGAATGACTAGGCTCTTTTAGCACATGAAGCTTCTCGGAATCCCATTGCAGGATGAGATGGCGGGTTATATCTTGCTTGCCTCACTCCACTTTGAACTATGATGCAATTAGGTTGCATATAGCTACGGGAAAGGAGTCACACTTTTTAAGTGATGTGGTGCAACTTCTTCGCCAGGCAACCTCCTATAGAGCAACCAAAAGGCCCTTGAGAGCAAAGAAGAAGGAGTTCAAGAACAAAGGGAAGATGTGATGCTTCTATTGTGGTGGGCAAGGCCACTACAAGAGGGAATGCAAGATCTTCCAAAGGGATGAGGAGGAGAGGAATTTTTCATCTACCTTAGGTATCTTCATTAACACTTGTGTATAAAGCTATTCATAGGTATTGGATACCATGTTTAGCTCACTTTAATCTCCCATTTTCATGGACCAAGTGAGAAAGGGCCTCACAAGTGGATGTGCAACTATGAGCGGACGACGAAGATAGTCTTTCCGTCGTGTTTGTAGGCACATTATTTGTCTTTGGCTTGTAATGAATTAATTCTAATTAATCATGCTTTTGAACATATTTTGATCTATGGCGTTGGACGCCGGGTTATTTGTTTAGAAGACTATAAAAATAGTTGTTTTTTTAATGTCTGGTGTATATGTTCTATGAGATTACACATTTTATATGTGATTAGACAAATTTAATGACACTTCCAAAAGCGCTAAGACCATTGAGTCGAATCAAACCTACTTGTGGCATTGTCGTCTTGGACACATTAACATCAAACGCATCATGAAATTTCATCATGAAGGTATTCTTGACTCATTCAACTTTGTTCGTTTGAAAATTGCGAAGAATTCTTATTAGGCAAGCTGATAAAGCAACCATTCTCCAAGTTAGGATAAAGGGCTAGTGACTTATTAGGTCTTATACATACTGATGTGTGTAGACCAATGAGTACACCCGCAAGGCAAGGTTATCGATATTTCATCACCTTCACGGACAACTATAGTAGATATGGTTATGTCTACCTTATGTTGAACAAATCTGAATCTTTTGAGAAATTCAAAGAGTTTAAGAGTGAAGTGGAAAATAAACTTGGCAAGAAAATCAATGAACTTCGATCGGATTGAGGTGGCGAGTATTTGAGCCACGAATTCGATGTTCATCTGAAAGAAAATGGCATTCTCTCATAATTATCACCTCCCGGAACTCTACAATGGAACGGAGTGTCCGAGAGGAGGAATCGAACCTTGTTAGACATGGTCCGATCGATGATGGGTCTTAGCGATCTTCCTATCTCTTTATGGGGACAGACACTTCTAACCGCGGCACTAACTTTGAACCAAGCTCCGTCAAAAGCTATTCTAGACGAAGAAACCTCCACGGTTGTCTTAGGTATTCTGGACGAAGAATGCTTATGAATTATGGACTAAGAAAGCATATGTCAAACGATTAATTTCGGACAAACTTCACCCCAAATCAGACAAGTGTTTCTTTATGGGATACTCAAAAGAAACCAAAGGTTATTACTTCTACAACAAATCCGAGAACAAAGTGCTTGTTGCTTGTGATGGTGTCTTGTTGGAGAAGGAACACCTTTCCAAAATGACAAGTGGGAGGAAAATTGAACTCGATAAACTTCGAGAGGATGAGCAACAAAGTCAACCGGACAAAACTAACAGTCAAAGTGCTTTAGAATCAGTTGTTGACATTGATTAGTGTCAAACCGAAAATCTGCAAAGTCAAACCGACAATGCAAATGCTCAACTTATTACCCTGTGTAGGTCGCAACAGCCAAGATCTCAACCAAACAGATACTTCGGTGTTATCTTAACCGAAGATCAAGACATCCTAACAATGGACGGAGATGAGCCAGCGACATACAAACAAGCTATGTTGAGCCCCGACTTTGCAAAATGGCAAGAGGCCATGAAATCCGAGATGGACTCTATATTTGAAAATCATGTCTAGGAATTGGTTGATTTTCCCAAAGGTTACACACCTATCGATTGCAAATGGATTTTCAAGTTGAAAATCGACAAAGATGGAAATGTATCTATACACAAATCTAGATTGGTGGCAAAAGGTTACAGGAAAATTCACGATGTTGATTATGATGAAACCTTTTCACCTATCGCCATGCTTAAGTTCGTCCAGATTATCCTAGCAATTGCCGGATATTATAATTATGAAATATGGCAAATGATGTAAAAAACGCCTTCCTTAATGGGATTTTGGATGAAGCTATGTACATGACAGAACCAGAAGGTTTTGTTGATTCAAGTAATGCAGGGAAGGTATGTAAGCTTAAGAAGTCCATTTATAGACTAAAGTAGGCAAGCAGAAGTTGGACTCTGCGATTCGAGGAAGCCATTAGTAAGTTTGGTTATATCAAGAATTCAGATGAGTCTTGTGTTTAGAAGAAGGTCAGCGGGAGTGACATCGTATTCCTCGTCTTATATGTCGATGACATATTGCTCATTGGAAAAATCATTCTAATATTGGAGTTTGTAAAGACTTGGCTTGGAATGTGTTTTTCAATGAAGGACTTGGGAAAGGCACAATACATATTATGCATCAAGATCTATCAGGATAGATTTAAAAGGATTATTGGATTGAGCCAAAGTACTTATATTGATAAGGTAATAGCATGTTTCAACATGGAAGGGGCCAAAAGAGGGCAACTGCCCATGTCACATGGCATTAATCTCAGTAAGAAGCAGTGTCAGCAGACATAAGATGAGCGAGAGAGGATAAATTAAATTCCATATGCTTCGCTTATTGGATTGATCATGTATGCCATGATATGTACTAGGCCGGATGTATCGTATGCCTTGAGTGTTACGAGCTGATACCAATCCGACCTAGGGGAGGCGAATTGGACTACGGCCAAGAATATCCTAAAGTACCTGAAAAGGAACAAGGATAAATTTCTGGTCTATGGTGGTAGTAATGATTTGGTTGTCGAAGGTTATACTGACGTGAGCTTCCAGACCGACTGAGACGACTCCAAGTCAAAGTCAAGGTACATATTAAGCCTAAATGTAGAAGCGTTTTTGTTGGAAGAGTGCTGAGCAAAGCACCACTGCAGATTCCATAACTGAAGCCAAATACTTGGCAGCTTTAGAAGTAGCTAAGAAGGCAGTTTGGATTCGTAAGTTCATTCGTTAACTTGATGTTGTACCCTCCATCAAGGGTCCGATAGACCTCTATTATGATAACAATGGAGCTATTGCTCAGGCCAAGTAGCCAAGGGAACATCAGAAGGTCAAAAATGTCAAGAGGCGATTTCACATGATAAGGGAATGGAACTCCGAAGGTGAAATCAGAATTTGTAAGATTGCAACGGACGACAATGTAGCCGATCCACTCCCTAAACCTTTGCCTCAAGTGAAGCACAACAAGTACATTGAGGCAATGGGAATCAGGCCTATTAGAGATATTCTTTGATTTCCCTGTTATGTGTTTTAATAAATTTGAGGTTTTAATGTAAAACACTATGTTGAACCATTCATTTTTTAGCAATTAAATTCTAAGCAAATTTATTATTACTCCATTTCTATTTAATTGTTGTTTAGAATGAAATAATGAGTCCATTCGATTTCTGAGAATATTCAAAGTAGGGTATCAAGACCATGTTTTGGATAAAGAAACACCTGTTAAATGAACATTGAATAATTTAATCGAAAAATTATCCCAAATCAAGGTCATTTAAATGATGGACGTTTAATGACAGCTTAAGATTAGTGTGTAGTATGATTTATAGCACCGTTTCTTGTGCTACGAGGACATGATTGTCATAAATCATTTACACAGGTATCGGTTTGGAACTATACCGGATCGACCTATGAGAGTACTTTAAGAGATTTAAAATCGTCATAAGTATATTTCTCATTATAGCTATCAGAATCTTTTTCCTCGATCATGATTATATCGGCAACACTCAGGCGACTAGGTCCTCTCATTAAGGGACGCTAACAATACAAGACTGGGAATGTCCCCCTAATAACAGTAGGGAATATATCTTTGTTGTTTACAAGGCCTCTCGAAGAGTCAGACTATGAAAATGCATGGCCGTGCTCAGATGGATTTTAGAAATCATCTGCTTATTGATAGTCGAACTCGGAAATCGAGAACACTTCTGGACGTAATACGGATGACGAAGAATCTAAAATATAGTTCATGAAGAGACATTAAGTGACATAGGAAATGGACTATACACTAACGCATTCAGACAGTTGCTTACTTGATCTCACTTAGAAAGCTAATTATTAAGTGAGGTCAAGTTATTGGAATGCGTAGCTGGAGGCCCTTCCGATCAGTTATATTAATGTTTAATTAATGGTACAACTTAATCTTGACTGATCCCTTTTGGTCGCACCCCAATTGAGTAACTGATCTAAGACAATGAATCAATCCGACAAATTAGATAAGTCATTAGAGTATTACGAACAAATACGTCTAATATCGCTTAGAGCGTCAAAACCGAGCGTTTTAAGTCGATTCGAATTTAGTATTCGACGGGACGAGAAATCAAGTAAGCAACAAGTACGAGCTAAGTCATGGCTTTGCATTGGCCTAGCCATGCGAGTGCTAGGCTAACCTAAGCCACCAACCGCACCGCAACGCATGCTGCAAGCTAAGCATGCATGTGCGTGCTAAGCTTGTTGGTCGAGCATCCTTGTGGGGCTGGTGGTCAAGGCCGCAAGCAAGCTAGCAACTGGCGCGCCATGCGTGCTAGTGTGCTAACATGTTGGGCCTACCAGACATCGCCCAACACACGCAACGTAGCAGCAGCAGCCCGCATGGCGTGCATGACATGCTTATTGTGCGTATGCGTGGGAGGGCTAGCCAGCTAGTCCAGCCTTGTTGTTAGGCGCCAGCAAGGCAGCCTTGGCAGCTAAGGCAGGCTTCCAACTAGTTGTGCGTTGGCCAGCATCCGGTCAAAGAGGGGATCGGTTTTGGTGGTTTGCTTGGGGAGCAAGTGGTGTTTGGTCCCCCCCCCCCGGTAGTGGTCCTCACCTAACATTGCTCACCATTTGCCACTTGCCGATTGTTAATTCATTTGTATTTTAATTTATTTTTGAATTAAAATAAATGGAGAAAAAAAAATTTTCACCAAATCTCCCACATTGATGGGAGATGGGTAATCAAGGCTCCCTACCCTATAAAAACCCATCTTTGGGATTGGGAAGGAGCACTTGAGTTGAGAATTTTAAAGGATATCCTTGAAGAGAATACCTCAATTCTAATACTCTAGTTCTTGGTCTAGCCACGACTAACCTTCGGGGTAGGGACCCTTCGGGTCGCGTCTCGAGGGTGCGAGCCGTCGGAGGCTTACGCACTTGCGAAGCTAGAGCTTTCAAGTACGAGCTCGCAAAAGAGTAAAGCACGTGTCAAGGGTAAGATCGTCTTTTCTCTTTCTCTCTCTTTATTGTTTAATTATGTGATTGCATGTTTAGTTACATCAATTTGTGTGCGGGTCTTGGGCGGGTTTCATTCCGCCTAGTGTCAGACACTACGAGACCCAACAGTAATTACTAGTAGTTGCATAATTAGTGGAGATGTCTCGAAGTCGGCATTTCTGATAAGACAAGCCAAGAGGATGCAACGAAGACTGGAAGACTCAAGGGGTCATGCTAGTTGCCAAATGCATCTTTTACTTATGTTTTCTATATATAATTACGCTTATATAATTAGGATTTTGAATATTGCGATGATTAATTAAGTTCATTTAAATCAACCAACATAGAAACCCTAGGTCCTTATAAAATTGAGCTAAATTTGTCTTTTTTAGATAACACTTATCGAACTAATCAATGTGAATAGTGATGGGCTATGCCAAAGCAAGGCATCACTATATCGCTGGGAACGTAAGGTATACTAGGTATACAAGTTGATTTTGGTTAAGCTCAACAATATCAGTAAGGAGTCCTTAGATGTCGTCGCAATGGAGATAAAACGTTAAGAAAGAATTAGATACGACGTTTTATCAAACCAAGAGTAGCTTAGAGCTATTTGCAATTGGATTGCTTACTTTAAAAAATTAAGTGTTAAAACAAGCCAAAGCATGCTTAATCATTTTCTGATGTTTCGGATCATTGAATCATTTTATTCTCACCTAAAAGGGACAAATTTTAATACGTGGATAAGACGCTTAATAAGATTGAAAGTTTGCAAGTACGCTTTAAAATTCAAACTTATTATGTTATTATCTTGATAAATTGTTATACTTTGCACTTATATTTGTAGAATTCTAAATCAAATTATATTTTTTTCAATGATTGGTAAAGGAAATCCTTGAGGATAGTTTTCAAAGAGAGGAAAAGCATTCCTAAAATACAACTCTCATAAATGACTTTTATAACTAAGTCCGAAAGGACGGTTGGATATCTATGTATTTTTGATAAACATGAAATATTGAGTTGAAGACTCAAATTTTCAGTAGTTGACAACCAACATATCTTTTCGCTTTATACACTAATGAGTACAACTTATTGATGTAGTAATTCAAGTACGAATTAAAGGAACAGGTGGAACTTTGTTTTAAGGCGCATTAGATGCTTAATTATGCCTTACAAAGTATAAAATTCAAAACACTTAAACAAATGGTTCTTAAAGTTATGAGTTGATGTATGATAAGAAATATAGGAAACAAGGAACAAAGAAAACGAATAAGATTCCTTTTTCTACCCTTGAGTTCATGTTATTGTAGTTAACCTAGCAATTCGTTAACTTCACAAGTATCGGATACTTCTTGAGTGTTCCACTTTGAAATTGGCCTTAAACCATTGAAGCTAAGCTAAGTTATTGACCTTACAAGCTTAGAATGAAGCAAGTAGTGCTACATTAGTTGTAAGGTCATTTGTTTTTCTTAAAGACCTTTTAAGCTAAGGTCGGAACGAATAATGATTATTATGTTCCATGATTAGAAAACGATCCGTTTACACATGGAAAGGCTCACATTAAAAGTAAAACAACAATAGTTGCGGGCTTTATTTGAATGGCATGGTTGTCTAAGCCATGAGTCAAGAATGCTTGATTATAAACAAACATTTCACTAACATGAAAACTCAAAAAGTTCAAGTCATGGACATTATTTTTGTTCCAAACATCTTTAGCAATGTCACATCGACAAGAATGTACTTTAGGCTCTATTAAATAGAATCTTTATTGTTGATCAATTCAGAATCGTTCTAAGGCAAGCAAGTATTACTTGTTGAAATCGACAAAGAAAAGAACTATTAAAACTCTCATTAGCATGAATCCTTACAAGCTTGTTTATGGCAAAGCTTGTCATCTTCCGGTTGAGCTCAAGCACAAGACCCAATGGGCTATTAAAACAATCAACTTTGACTTGGTGAGTGCCGGTTAAAAGAGATTGTTGGACCTTCATGAGCTAGAGGAACTTCGAATGAATGCATATGATTATGCTAATTCCTACAAAGTTAGTTCCTAGGAGTGGCATGACAAACACTGACAAAAAGGAGTTCAATGTTGGTGATAAGGTTTTCCTTTACAACTCTCGAATGAAGTTATTTCTTAGAAAGCTCATGTCCCATTGGTGTGGTCCTTTCATCATTTAATAAGTTTTTCCCCATGGAGCGGTTGAAATCTCTAATTTGGATTCCTCATGCTCATTCATGGTCAATGGTCGTAGACTTAAGCGCTATTATGATGGTGCCTTTGTTGGTCTCGTTCATAAGATGGTTCTCTACAACCCACCTTAAGATGGTGTAGAACGTCAAGCTATTGACGAAAAACAAGCGCTTTTAGGGAGGCAACCCAGATTTTTAACTCTTTCTCCTCATTTTCTTTTCATTCTCCTTAAATTTATTTCTTCTTATTATTTTTTGGTTTAATTGGCTTTTTTTTATCTCTCGTGTTTTTAGGTAATTGCATTTTCAAGAAATTTTGATTTCTAAAAATTTTGCTGCCAATTTTGAGATTGGAGATTTGCTTAATCTCATTTGAAGATCGAATTGAAGTTTGAGTTGTGTCTTGGTGGGCACAAAGCGACGCTCTCATGAAATTGAGGAGTTAAGCCTAAAAGGAACTGTGTCCTTCGAAGAAGTGTATTATTCTAATCAAGGATTAAGAATCAATTACGGAGTTAATTATTCAGTAAAGGGAAGTGATCGAAAATTCAGGCTAGAGGCCATCTCCGATCAGTGAGATTAATTATATTAGTTTCACAACTTTCCTATTAACTAAACCTAATGGGTCACACCCAAGCGTGAAACTGAACTAAGGCGACAAATTAAGTTTAAGGTCTTAATACGTCAAACAAGAGGATAAGTGCTCCGATGTCGAATTTCGAGCATAGAGCGTCGAAGTTAAACATCAAACGTCGAGTTAAATTCTAGGAATTAACGAGACATACAAATAAGTACAAAAACAATGAATAAGTAAAAATGCGTAGCCCTAGCCTCGCATGGATTACCGCAAGGCAAACACTGGCCGCAAGCCTAGCTTAATGCGCGCACACACTAGCAAGGGGTGCTGGGCAAGTGCATGCCACAAGCTAGCATCGGTCGTGGGCGCACCAAGCCGCTTACGTAGGCTTGCTGGGGTATTTGCCGAGTGCGGGCTCAGCTAGCACGTTAGCAAGCTAGCAGCTAGCAAGGTTGTTGGGGTATGCGAGCTACTACTGCTGCCAGCATGCAAGGCCTGCTAGCCTGCACATAACAGCCAACAAGTGTGCGAGGCTTGGTGGCGAGGCGAGCAGCAGCGTGGGCCTTGTTGGCCAGCCCAGCCGAGAGCACTAGGCTTCCAGCGAGGTAGGCCTTACAGTCCAAGGCTGCTGCCAGCTAGGCCGCATCTTTTTGGTGGATTTGGATGCTTGGGGATCAAGGAGGTAAATGGTCTTCCCTTGTGGTGCTCACCAAACCCACCCATGTGATGACTACTTGTTGTTTGATTATTTATTTTGTACATTTTACTTTATTTCAGAATTAAATTAAATACAATTATTTCTCAACTTTGCAAAAGCCCCACATTGATGAAATATCAAGGGGATGGAGGTGCTTCTCCTATAAATACCCAAGGCTTACCTTGGGAATAAATTGCAAGAGTTGAACTCTATAAAAGGCATATCCATTGAGAAAACATTATAAAGAGATCCACTTGTTCGTAGTGTTAATATTATCCTAACCGGTAATATTGACCAAAGTATGGGCGCGCGGGTGGACCTCATTGGAGGAGTTGCATTTGAGGCTATAACATTGTTTGTGGGTTTGTATTCGTGATAATGTTAATGCTCAACCTTTAACCCTACATAGGTCGCAAAGGCCAAGATCTTAACCAGACAGATACCTCGATGTCAACTTAACCAAGAATCAAGACATCCTAATTATGGATGGTAATGAGCCAGTGATATACAAATGAGCTATGACGAGCTCTGACTCTGCTAAATTGCAAGAGGCCATGAAATTCGAGATGAACTCCATGTTGGAGAATCGAATCTGGGAGTTCATTGATTTGCCCAAAGGCTACAAATAATGCTGGGAAGGTATGCAATCTTAAGAAATCCATTTATGGATTAAAGCAAGATAACACGAGTTAATATCTGCGATTTGATGAAGCAATCAGAAAATTTAGCTTCATCAAGAATCTAGATGAGTCTTGTATATACAAGAAGGTCAGTGGGAGTGACATTTCATTCCTAGTATTGTATGTCGATGAAATATTGCTCATTGGGAACATCATTCCAATGTTGGAGTCTATATAGGCTTGGCTTGGAAAGTATTTCTTAATGAAAGACTTGGGATAGATACAATACATATTGGGCATCAAAATCTATCTGGAAAGATCTACAAGGATGAGTGGATTGAGCCAAAGTACTTACATCGATAAGGTATAGGAACGGTTCTAAATTGAGGGTGCCAAGAGAGGTCATCTACGTATGTCTCTCATGGTATATCTCTCTGCAAGAGTCAGTGTCCAAAGAAACATGATGAGCGAGAGAGAATGAATCAGATCACATATGCTTCGCTAATAGGATCGATCATGTACGCCATGGTACAAATCGATACCAATCAGACCCGAGAGTGGTGCATTGGACTGCGACCAAGAATATCCTAAAGTACCTGAAAAGGAACAAGGATAAAATCCTGATCTATGGTGTGAGTAAGGATTTGGTTGTTGAAGGTTATACTAACGCAAGATTCCAGACTAATAGAGACGACTTCAGATCGCAATCTGGATACATAATATGTCTAAATGGCGGATCGTTCAGTTGAAAGAGTGTTAAGCAAAGCACGGTTGCAGATTCTATAACTTAAGCCGAGTACATAGCAGCCTCAGAAGCAATTAAGGAGGCAATTTAGATTTCAAATTCATTGGTGAACTTCGTGTGGTGACCTCAATCAAGAGACCGATTAACCTGTTTTGAGACAATAATGGGGCTATTGCTGAGGCTAAGGAGCAGAGGTTACATCAGAAGGTGAAACATGTTGAGCGGTGAGTTCACCTCATAAGGGAATGGATTTTCAGAGATGAAGTCAAGGTTTACAAAGTTGGAACGGACGATAACATAACCGATCCACTTACTAAACCTTTGCCTCAAGTGAAACATGATTAGGGGATTTTCCCCAGCCAATCATCGTCTGACACGTGGACCATTCAGGCTCTGCCGTGTGTTCGATACATGGACCAGTTGGAGCCTGCCATGTGTCAAGCGTTGCTCAGTCCACCTAGGACCAGTTGTGCCACGCCACGTTGCCTTCCAAATGCCAACAGGAAAAAACGGCCACCTAGGCCCAATTTCCGGGAGAAGCCCAATCAGCCCTAGGTTGACCTAAACCTAGGATTGACACGCTTCCCAAGACTATAAATACATTCATTAATCCTCATTAAAGGGGGATGGAGAATTAACTACTCTCACCTAGGGGAACCTAAACACATTAATCAGTCCTCCCCTAGAGGAACCATATCTCCCACCTTTACTTTCCGCACCATTTACTCGTCAAACAAGTACTAACTTGATCGTTGTAGGCGGAGCTCCCACCACCCGGAGTCTCCATTGTTTTGCAGGTACAAGCGCACGGATTCCTGTCCTGGAATTGTAACTTTCCCGCAGGACAATCTAAAAACCCCGAAACAAAGCACAACAAGCAAGTTGAGGTAATAAGAATTAGGCATATTGGAGACTGGCTCTAATTTTCTATTTTATGCTTTTTTATTAAGTTTAGGATATCACATGTAAAACACTAAGTTAACCTTTCATATATTGAATAATTTTATTTTCCTACAAAATTATTATTCCATATCTATTAAATTGTGGTTTAGAATTAAATAATGAGTGCATTTGATTTGACGACATTCAAAATAGAGCATCAAGAAAATGTCTTGGATAAAGAAACACCTGTTAAGTGAACATTGAATGTCCTATTGAAACTATCCCTGATCAAGGCCATTTAAAAGTTTGATGACTAATGACCACGCGAGATTAGTGTATAATATGATTTATAACACTGATTCTTGTGCTACAAAGACAAAAATATCATAAATCATTTGCATAGGTATTAGTTAGAATTATACTGGATCGACCTATGAGAATAATTTAAGAGATTTAAATTGATCATAAGGATATTTCTCATTATTGCTATCGGTACCTCTTTCCTCAGCCATGAGTAATGTAAGTTCGCTTAATTGAGCACTAGTCTGTTTTGATGTTGTCAAACGTCTGTCATAAAAGGAGATTATAAAGGCGACACTCAGGCAACTATGTCTTTTAGTAAGAGATGCTCATTAATGCAAGAATAGGAATGTCCTTCTATTAACAGTAGGAAAAATGTCTTTGTTTTTTACAAGGCCTCTTGAAGAGCTAGACTGTGAAAAATGCATGGTTGTGCTCTGATGGACTTTAGAAATCATCTGTACTTGACAGTCGAACTTGGAATTTTGAGAAACACTTCTTAACGTAACAAGATGACAATAAATCTTACCTTTTAGTTCATGAAGAGACATTAAGTGACATATGAAAAGGGCAATACTCACATTGCAAACTTGTCTAGAAATACAAGTGGAAGATTGAAAGGAATGGTGTCCTTTGAACAAATGTATTATTACGGTAGAGGGTACTGAAACTATTTATGGAGTTATTTATTTAGTGAATTCAAGTGATCGAGAAGTCAGGCTAGAGGCCGTCTCCGATAAGCGAGATTAATTATATTAATCTCACATCTTTCCTTTTAACTGATCCCAACGGGTCACACCCAAGCATGCAACCGAAGTAAGGCAACAAATTAAGTTGAGGTGCTTAATACGTCAAACAAGAGGATACGTGCTCCCACTTAGGATTCCGAGTTTAGAGCATCAAAGTTGAACGTCGAACGTCGAGTTAACTTTTAGGAGTTTACGAGACGTACAAATAAGTCAAACAACAATAAATAAGTCAAATGCATAGCCCCAGCCTTAAATTGGCCTAGCCATACGAGGGCTAGGTTAGCATGGACTACCGTAAGGAAAAAAACTGGCCGTAAGCATAGCTTGATGCGTGCACGCACTAGCTAGGGGTGCTGGCCGAGTGCATGCCGAAAGCTAGCATTGGGCGCAAGCCCAGCAAGCCGCTTGCGTGGGCTAGCTAGGCTGCTTGCCAAGTGGGGCTACTATACGCTAGCATGCTAGCAAGCTAGTAGTGCTTGCAAGGCCATGCTAGCTGCTGTTAGTGCCAGGATGCCGAGCTTACGAGCCTACGCACAACAGCTCGCAAGTGTGCAAGGCTTACTAGCGAGGCAAGCAGCAACGTGGGAATAAATTGCAGCAGTTGAACTCTATAAAAATCATCTATGTTGAGAAAACCTTATATAGAGATACTCTTGTTAGTAGTGTTAATATTACCCTAGTCGGTAATATTGACCAAAGTTTGGGCGCGCGGGTGGACCTTGTTGGAGGAGTCGCTTTTGAGGCTCTAGCTCCGTTCGTGGGTTCGTGTTCGAGCTAGGTAGAATACACACTTCAATGGTATGAACGCATTTTCCTTCCTCTCTCTTTCTCTTTATTTTGTGTTAATTGTTTTATTAATTATATGTATGTTTTAGTTTAGTCACTTTAATTTATGCATTTGTTTCTTGGGCGGGTTTTGGTTCTGCACGGTGATCACACGCCGTAAAACCCAACAGATCCCACTATGAAGAGGCTTAGGAACTAAACTCTTCGATGAGCATCAAAATCTCGTGATGAGATTGATGCTCGTTCCTACCGAGCATATTTACGGGCAACTAACTCTTAGCGCGCATCGTATCTGTGCAGATGCGAGCCTACACAACGCAGCCGCGGTGCAGAATTTACAAAATGTGCAAAATTCGACAAGGAACTCAGCGCAGGCGTGCACGACATATGCGCGGGCATGCAAGTTCGGCCGCGGGCGCACAACACTGGGTATAACTAAACTCGTGCTGTCGTTGCCAGTTACCGACTTTATTTCTTCTCTCATTAATTTTCTCTCTTCTCTCTCCTTTCTCAATCTTCAATCACTTACTTGATTTTGGTGCTTTTTATTGATTGATTTATCACTCACATACACATTTAGCTTGATTTTTCACTCTTAATTCTAATGTTCTTGTGATAATCCTTCAATTTCTCTTGCTTTTGAATTTTGGGTATTATTGAGTATTGAGATTTGAACTTGCAATTATGCCATATAGTTAATTGATTTTCATCATTCATTCACTTTCCAAAGTTTTCCTAATCAATAATTGACGTATGATTTCTATGTTCGTAGTTGATTATTACTCTACTTCTTGATTTTGGAACCCTAGGATATGCTTCAATGATGAATACTTATTGCTTGTTCTTTTTTCCATTATTTTGTGTGTTGTGATATTGTTTATTGATCATATGAAGATTTTATATCATATGACTCCTTGCTTGATTGAATTTTTGGTACCACCATTGTTAGTCTACATCTTCTTCAATAAGTTTGGATGATGTTCCTATTTCTATTTCTCTATTGTTTGGGGGTTTGTTTGAGCCATGTTTGCGCTTAATCCTTGTATGCATTACCTATTGAATATATGGTTTATTTTGTTTTTTTTTTGTCTTTGCTTTGATTGTATCACTCCATGGATGTTTACTCTTGCTTTCTTGTGATTATAGATGGCTCCTCTTCGTCGTGCTAAGCGACCCCATGGCTCTAGTAGTAATTCTTCTACTAGGAAGGTGATTCCACCGCCCCCAAGCATAAGTGAAACCTAAGGAATTGATTTCACAAAGACGGAACATTGGGATAACTTTACTCGTCTCTTTACAAGAAAGCTTCTTTCAAATAGATTTTATAATGCTTCTATTACATCTAAACTTGGAATCGATGAGGATGTTCGGGGACTAGCTCGTAATTTGGGCCTAGAGCAATTTATTGGTTTTAATGCCCCTACTTATGCATGTTTGACTTTCGCATTCATCTCATCATTTGAGCTCCATGAAACCTAAGAGAAGCGATGCTACCATTCGAACTCACTAGAAGAAAAAATGAAATAGGCACTCCCCCTTTTGCACCGGTTCTTGAAAATCGGTGTGCAAAGAAATGGGAGGGATTGGGAAATTGACCTTCCGCACTGGTTCCAACCACACCGGTGCGAAATTATATTTTTCGCTTAAAAAAAAAAAAAAAAAAAAGGGGGAAAGGGATTTCGCACCGGTTCAAACCAAACCAGTGCGAAATATTATTTTGCACCAGTTAACCGGTGCCAAAGAGGGTATTTCGCACCGGTTAACAAGTGCTAAATTATTGAATTGCCACCGGTTTTGAATCGGTGCAAAATATATAGAGATTTGGCATCCCTCAAATCTGGAACGGTTCAAAACAGGTGAAGAAAGGGGGGTTTGAACCGGTACTAAAGACCCTTTTTTGCCCAGTGACTCTCACCTTCCAACTTTTCAACAATGATCATACGGTCCCAGTTTACTTCCTCAATGAGATTTTGAAGTTTCCTATTTCGTTGGATGAGGAAGGTTATATTTATTTGGATTTTACCACAATGCAAGCGGATCATGAATATAAGAAGCGAAAGTGGTGGATGCACATTTCGGTTGAAGATAGCTATAACCCGCAATATTCATAAGCCTTCTACTCAATCAACTACTCACCTATGCCTTGTACTCAAAAGAGTCTCTAAGTGCCATCTGTCGTGAAAAGTTGTGTTGCTTGTGGATGGAAGATCAAGAGTTTTGGGAGCTTGAAGTTATCAATTTTGCGGAGCACTTGATTTGTCAATTCCTTGACATTAGAGATAGTGTTACACTTTCCGGAAGCATCCAACTTGGTGGTTTGATCATAATATTTGCCCTCTCTCTCAACAAGAGGTACGAAAGCTTGCTTGCTTCCCTTGAACCTATCCGAGATCGTCGTGAAAAGAGTTGGGGTTATGCTCTGATGAACCAAAAATTCTTGTAGTGTACAACTCAAAGTGGTGTTTATATTTTTGGAAGGTTTCAAGAACTATTGATTGGCTTGTTATCCCTAGTGCAGAAGAAGGCACTACCGCTCGTCAAACCACAACTTCTCTTCCTTGAAGGCTCCCTAAATGGGACATTGATCCAACGCTCAAGTGTTCTCCTCTACCCAATCTTCGGCAAAATCCTTATGCTCCTAATCATGCTCAAGTTCAAGGCTTGACTCCGGAATCCCGGGGATGTATTATTTCTCATCCCTCCTCTTCTTTGGGCAATGACTTTGTGCTTGGCTATGACTACCATGCCTAGTAAGTATATGATTTTCATGTTAGGAGGGCAGAGATTGAACCTTACCTAACCTATCTCTACCTTCCGGTCCAATAAGAGCCTATACCCCAATGGGTCCCTTTTGAACCTATTTTTGGACCTTCTATTTGTTACCACTATTGGGAGGGACCTCACGTTCATCCCTATCCTATTGTTGGGACCTCTTTAATCTCTTATGACTATAAGAGGCCTGGTGGATGTGACTTCGATTATGACCCTAGCAACCCTAAGCCCTTTCCAGATCTCGTGACTTTTGGGAGGTAGGAACTCTCGGGTGAGCTTGTTTTAGATGATTGGTCCCATTATTTCGCTGAAAAGATTGTAGGTTGAAGGATAAGGAACCTATTGAGGTCAGTGATGTTGTGAGTACTAGTCGTGTGGTGTCGGAGACCGATGAGTGGAGTTCCCAATCTACCCCTTACCGTAGTGAGGAGTTATTCTTTTTACGCTACTATCTTTGCCTTGCTTGTGTTATTTTGATATTTTTCATTTTTCCTACGCGTTGTTAAGGATTTAGCTTGGGGGAGGGTAGTCTACTCTAAGCTTGGGGGAATATTTACTTGTCCTTTGTCAGCATTCTTCTTTCATCCTTCTTGATTATATTATTTCACTTCGACTATTGGTGTTGAGCTCTTGTTTCTTTGTCTCCGCTATTGATGTTGATGATGTTTGTTCGGTTATCAGTTGAATTCTTGCTCTATCTGCTTTTTGATTGCTTGAGGTTTTATCCCATTCTATCCTTTTAACCCAAATTCCTTCTAGTTTTGTGTAGTTATCTTTCTTTAGCTTAGCTCTCTCTTTTTTTTTTTTCTTTGAAGTTACTAACCCTTTTTTTGTTTAGTTTGTTCCGACCTTGTAGATGAAGCTTGGGTTTCTTGAAGCAACGATGGGTGATGTAACACTCCTTTTTTATTCCTTTACCTTCTTTGCTTGGATTACTCGTTGAGATCTTTCTCATTTTCTCCTCTTCCATCTTTAATATTCTTGTTTGCATTGTGTATTGTTTAAATTAGGAAGAGTTGAACGGTTCGAGGTTGTTTGAAATTAACACCTTGATGGTGTTTGGGGTGGTAGACACCGGATTGTATCTCTCCCAAAACCAAACCCAGTGAAGAGTACCTTTCACGTCTTTGATTAACGAGCTTGGTAAAAATTTGAAGAGTCTCGCGAAGTTTCCATAAGCCTTGACCCTATTCCTAACCTTACCTAAAATTTTTTTTAATCAAAAATCATTCATTTCGTGTCTTTAACCCAAAATCATTCATTTCGTATCCTTAAAAATCGTTCATTTCGTGTCCAAGTCATAAAAACATCAAAACTAGATTATTTTGGTCCAAAATCTCTGTCTAATATAATTGCTTATTTAGATGGGGTTTGAGAAGAGGTTTTCAACCATATATTATAAGTCCAAATCCGAATTAAAACAAATATGTTATGGCCAAAATATGAAACCAAACCCTAACCGAGCCTAACCTTTTATCGGAATAATACAATTGTTGGAAGGACACCATTCTTTTTAATCTCCCACTAGTCCTTCTGGACAAGTGTGCATTTAGTGTATAGCCCTTTTTCCTATGTCGCTTAATGTCTCTTCATGAACTATAAGGTAACATTTTTCGTCATCCTTATTACGTCTAGAAATGTTTCTCGATTCCCTAGTTTGGCTGTCAATAAGCAGGTGATTTCTAAAATCCATCTGAGCATGGCCATGCATTTCTAAAATTCGTGTGAGCACGGCTATGCATTTCTAAAATCCATCTGAGCACGGCCATGCATTTCTACCAATCCGAGACTACGAATCAATCCGAAGGATTTGATGAGTCGTTTGAGTTTTACGAACAAAGAAGTAGGATATCGAGCTTAGAGCGTCGAGACCGAGCGTCGCAAGTCGAGTCGAATTTAGAATTCGACAAGATTTGAAAACAATCAAGTTACAAGTTCGAGTTAGGCCGTAGCCTTGCATTGGCCTAGCCATGCGAGGGCTAGGCCATCTCGAGCTAGCATGTGCATCGCAATGCTAGCTACATGCTTAGCATGCTAGGCGTGCTAGGGCCATGCATGCTAGCAAGCCATCGCAAGCATCGCAACCTTCCGTGCTTGCTAGCATGCCATGCGCCCAACTATCGCAAGGCTAGGCCTTGCTAGCATGCTAAGCGCTGGCACATAGCTAGCCAAGCAAGCATCGCAAGGCTAGGCCTTGCTAGCATGCTAGGCGCTTGCAGCAGCAGCATCGCATAGCACCACGCACCAGCCAACAGCGTGCTGGGCATGCTGGGCTATGCGTGTGCTTCGTATAGCAGCGCCCAGTATCGAAGCACCAAGCAGCACGCTATGCCTCACCTAGCAATTGCGCCCAGCATGCGTGGCTCGCTAACAGCACGCATGCACTGGCTGGCTACGTATGCTTGCAGCTGGTTGTGCGTAGGTGCTTGCTGGCTGGTGAGGCTGCGTAGCCTTGGTGCTAGGCGCCAGCTGGTAGCCAAAGCAGGCTGCCAGCCATCTACTTAGCATGATAGTCTGGTTTTGCTAAGAGGGGACCATTGTTTGGTCATTGCCTTGTAGAGCAAGGTGGGTTGGTCTCCTCCCTTGGTGGTCCTCACCTTCTCCTATTCCTCCAATTACCACTTGTAACTCGGTGATTGAATTGCAATATTATTTTTGTTTTGATTAAAACAAAATGGAAAAATTGCAAATCTCCCACATTGATTTGAATGGGAAATCAAGGTTCATTTCCCTATAAATACCAAGGTTATGGGATTTGGGAAGAACACTTGAGTGGAACTAAAAAGGCATCTCCTTAGAAAAGTGAGAAAACCTTAAGTTCGTAAAACTCTAGTTTTTATTGGTCTAGTCCCGACTGACCTTCGTGGGTACTAGCCGTTGGTGATCTTCACATTTGCGGGGTTCAAGTTTTGAAGTAAGAGCTCGGTATTCGAGCGAAGCACGCGCCAAGGGTAAGAATGTCTTTTCCTTCTCTCTGTTAATTGTTGTTTAATTTGTGATTACATGCTTAGTTGCCTTAATTAGTGGGCGGGTCATGGGCAGTTTTTTCTTCCGCATAGAGCCGGACTCTATGAAACCCAACACACTAATCTCAAGTGGTCATTAATCGTTCATCGTTTAATGACCTTGATTAGGGATAATTTTCGATTAAAATAATCAATGTTCACTTAATAGGTGTTTCTTTATCCAAGACATGTTCTTCATTCCCTATTTTGAATATTCTCAGTAATCGAATGGACTCATCATTTAATTCTAAACCACAATTAAATTGAAAGAGTAATAATAAATTTGCGAAATATTTAATTGCTCCAAAAACCAAATGGTTAAACATAGTGTTTTACATTCAGACATCAAGTTTAATTCAAACACATATAAGGGAAATCAAAGCCAATCTCCAACATGCTTGATTCCCATTGCCTTAACGTACTTGTTGAGCTTCACTTGAGGCAAAGGTTTAGTTAATGGATCGGCTACATTGCCGTCCGTTCCAATCTTACAAATATTAATTTCACACTCGGACTTCCATTCTCATATCATGTAAAATCGTCGCTTGACATGTTTGATCTACATGTGTTCCCTTGGCTCCCTGGCCTGAGCAATAGCTCCATTGTTATCAGAATAGAGGTCTATCGGACCCTTGATGCTGGGTACAACACCAAGTTCACTAATGACTTACGAATCCAAACCGCATCCTCCCTTAAGGAAGAATATGTACCATGACTGCGATTTGGAGTCGTCTCTGTCAGTTTGGAAGCTCGCGTCAGTAAAACCTTCAACCAAATATGTACAGCCACCATAGACTAGAAACTTATCCTTGTTCCTTTTCAGGTACTTTAGGATATTCTTGGCCGCAGTCCAATGCGCCTCTCCTGGGTCTGACTGGTATCGGCTCGTAGCACTTAAGGCATACGATACATCCGGCCTATTACATATCATGGAATACATGATCGATCCAATAAGCGAAGCATATGGAATCTGATTCATCCTCTCTCGTTAATCAAGTGTCTTTGGACACTGCTTTTTGATGAGAGTTATGCCATGTGACATGGGTAGGTGCCCTCTCTTGGCCCATTCCATGTTGAATCGTGCCTATACCTTATCAATATAAGTACTTTGGCTCAATCCAATCATCCTTTTAGATCTATCCCTATAGATCTTGACGCCCAATATGTACTGTGCCTCTCCCAAGTCCTTCATTGAAAAGCATTTACCAAGCCTGCCCTTTACGGACTCTAACAGTTAAGTGTTGTTTCCAATGAGTAATATGTCATCGACATATAAGACTAGGAATGTGATGTCACTCCCACAAACCTTCTTATAAACACAAGACTCATCTGGATTCTTGATAAAACCAAACTTACAAATAGCTTCATCGAATCCCAGATTCTAACTTTTGCTTGCCTGCATTAGTCCATAAATGGACTTCTTCAGCTTGCATACCTTCCCAGCATTGCTTAGATCAACAAAACCTTTCGGCTATGTCATATACACAGTTTCTTCCAAAATCCCAATAAGGATGGCGGGTTTGACATCTATTTTCCATATTTCATAATCGTAATATGCAACAATCGCTAGGATAATCCAGACGGACTTAATCATTGCGACCGGCGAACATGTTTCATCATAATCAATGCCGCAAATTTTCCTGTAACCTTTTGCCACCAGTCTAGCTTTGTATATGGATACATTTCCATCTTTGTCTATTTTCAACTTGAAAATCCATTTACAACCAACAGGTTTGTAACCTTTGGGCAAATTAACCAAGTCCTAGACTTGATTTTAAGACACAAAGTCCATCTCGGATTTCATGGCATCTTGCCATTTTTCACAGTCGGGGCTCGTCATTAGCTGCTTCTAAAGCACTTTTGTCAGGTTGACTTTGTTACTCGACCTCTCGAACTATGTCAAGTTCGATTTTCCTCCAACCTGTCATATTGGAAAGGTGTTCTTTCTCTAAAAAGACACCAGCACAAGCAACAAACACTTTGTTCTCGGATTTGTTATAGAAGTAATACCCCTTTATTTCTTTTAGGTAGCCCATAAAGAAACACTTGTCAGATTTCGGGTGAAGTTTATCATAAATTAATCTTTTAACATATGCTTCGCAACCCCAAATCTAAAGAAAAGACAACTGTGGAGGTTTCTTCGTCCATAATTCATATGGAGTCTTTTTTACAACTTTTAAAGCAGCATGGTTTAGTGTTAGTGCCGTAGTTAGAAGTGCGTATCCCCAGAAAGAGATAGGAAGTTCATTAAGACCCATCATTGATCGAACCATATCTAACAAAGTTTGATTCCTCCTTTCGGACACTCCGTTCCATTGTAGAGTTCCGGGAGGTGTTAACTCTGAAAGAATACCATTTTCTGTCAAGTGATCGTCAAATTCATGACTCAAATTCTCACCACCTCGATCCGATTGAAGTGCTTTGATTTTCATCCCAAGTTTATTTCCAACATCACTCTGAAACTCTTTGAATTTCTCAAAAGATTCAGATTTGTTCAATATAAGGTAGACATAGCCATATCTACTATAGTCGTCCGTGAATGTAATGAAATATCGACAATCATTCCTTGTAGGTGAACTCATTGGTCCACATACATCCGTATGTATTAGACCTAATAAGTCACTAGCCCTTTCTCCCAACTTGGAGAACGACTGCTTTATCATCATGCCAAACAGACATCCTACCCAATTTTCAAATGACTCCAAGTCGAATGAATCAAGAATACCCTAAAGAAGATGTTTCTTGATGCGTTTAATGTTAATGTGGCCAAGACGACAATGCCACAAGTAGGTTTGATTCGACTCAATGGTCTTAGCTCTTTTGGCGGTATCATTAATTTGTCTAAACATATGTAAAACATGAAATTTTATAGAACATATAAATAAGACATTTCAAAATCAACCATTGTTTAAAGCTTGTGACCAAAGAACCCGGTGTCCAACACCATAGATTAAAAGTATGTTAAAAAGCATGAGAAACAACCATTGTTTAATTACAAGCCATAGAAAAAATAAATGTGCCTACAAGCATAATCGAAAGACCATCATTGTCGTCTGCTTGTTGTTGCATATCCACTTGTGAAGCCTCTCACTTAGTTCCTGAAAAGGAAACATAAAGTGAGTTACACATGGTATCCAATACCTATGAACAGCTTTATACACAAGTGTGAATGAAGATACCTGAGGAAGATGCCACACTCCTCTCCTCCTTATCCTTTTGGAAGAGCTTTTGTTCCTTCCTGTAGTGGCCTTGCCCACAGAAAGGAATGGTGCCCTTCCAACAAGTGTATTATTCCGATAGAGGGTTCAGAATTATTACAGAGCTAATTCTTCAGTAAGGTAAAGTGATCGGAATGCCTAGGTGGAGGCCGCTTCCGATCAGTAATATCAAGGTACAATTGATATTACAGCTTAATCTTAACTGAACCCTTCGAGTCGAACCCAATCGAATCTCCGATCCGAGACGTCAAATTAATCCGAAAGGATTTAATGAGTCGACAGAGTTTTACGAATACAGACGTCGGAAATCGAGCCTAGGGCGTCGATACCGAGCGTCGCAAAATCACAAGCAACAAGTATGAGCGTAGCCGTAGCTAGGCTAGGCTAGCTCATAGCATGCCTAGGTGCACCATGTGTGTGCTAGGCGCACCGTGGTGTGCTAGGCACCATCGCAGCCTAGGCGCGCCCTAGCAGCCCATCGCAAGCTAGCAGCATGCTAGCATGGGTGCCTAGGTGCGCATGGTAGCTATCGCAAGCCACACAGGCTCTAGGCAGCCCATAGCAGCTAGCAAGCGTGCTAGCGTGGTGCTTGGATGCATATGGCGCCTATCGCAGGCAATAGCCGCACTAGGCGCACCCTGGCAAGCACTAGGTGCTGCGTGCGTGCGTGCCTGGCTTGGCAGCACCATCGCAAGCACCAAGTGCTGGCATGGTTGGCTGTCTTGCAATGGCGCGCCATGTGCGTGTGCTTGTGTGCTAGCCTTCGCATGGAAGCACCAAGCATTGCAGCACATGCGAGAGGCTACGCGCCAGCGTGATGCTAGGCCTCGCACAAGCAGCCTCGCACCACAAGCGCATTGATGCGTGTGGGCTGGCAATGCGTGATGCGTGGCGCATGGCTGGTGCATGGCGCATGGCTGGTGCGTGATGTGAGGCATGTGCGACCAGCCAATGCGTGGGATGCGAGGGCCAGCATCAGTGATACCTAGCAGGCACTAGCTGGGCGATGCATGGCTGCGCCTGCGATAGCAACAAGGCAGCACCACACATATGTGTGTGCGTAAGCCTGCGGTAGCAAGGCACCAGCCCCAGCGATGCCCAGCAAGTGCTAGCTGGGCGATGCATGTTGTGCGTGCAATAGTGGCGCTGGGCAGATTGGTGTGTGATGCATGGTGCGCCAGCCAAGAAAGCTAGCTGGTTGTGCGTGCTGGCAGCCAGCCTAGCTGCCTTGTAAATGGCGGTTTGAAGGGGAAGTGGGGACCAAAGACACCAAGCTTCCCTTGGGGAGCAAGGCAATGGTCCCCCCATGGGATATGGTCCTCACCTAACCTATTCTCTCCTTTTGCCACTTGTTGGCTTGTGATTGTTTTGCATAATTATTTATTTTAGAATTAAATAAATTATTGCAATTGCACATGATCCCACATTGATCGTTAAAAGGGGTTTCAAGTCCCCATTCTCTATAAATACCCACTTGGTTGGGATTTTGAGAATACAACCTTGAGTGGAATTAAAAAGGCAACTCTAAGAAAAAAGAGTAAACCTTTGATTCGTAAAACTCATAGTTATTTTGTCCGGGTCTTGACTAACCTTCAAGACTTAGGACTCTCGGGTCGGGTCGAGGGTACGATCCGTCGGAGATCTCGTCTTTTCGGGATTTTGAAGTAAGAGCTCTTTAGGAGCGAAGCACGCGTCAAAGGTATAATTCTTGTCCTTAATCTTGTTTGATTAAGTTTATTATGATTGTTTAATTGCTTTAATTAAGGGGCGGGTCTTGGTGGGTTTCCTTCCGCGTAGTGTCGGGTCACTACGAAACCCTACACCCACCATAAAAGAAGAATTGCATCTTTGTCTTTTTCTTGAACTCCCTCTTCCTTGCTCTCAAGGGCCTTCGGTTGCTCCATAGGAGGTGGCTTGGTTAGGCAATTGCACCACCTCTCTTAAAGAGCGTGTCGCCTTTCCCACAGATATATGCACTCTAAGTGCATCATAGCCCAGTTGGAGTGAAGTAAGCAAGATATGTCTTGCCATCTCATCCTCCAAAGAGATTCCGAGAAGTTGCATGTGCTTGAAAAGCCTAGTCATTCCAAGCGCATTAGGTCGGAGGGGCATACCGGGTCCCAATTTGGTATTGTAGACCCTTGAACAAAGCCAAATCCTCTCCTTAGAAAGACAACCCACATACGGTGGCTTTATCTTCATATTTGAGAGTGACCTAGTCAAATCACACACGATTCCATCATAGTTGCCATTGTCACTCTTGGTGACTCTTACATTAACAACATCCTCAAGTTCTTTGAGAAACATATCCGGAAAATAGAAGGAGGGCTTTTTCTTCCAATCTTCCGGGATGGAATTAACCATTAGTTGTGTGGCATTGTTGTAATCGGAAAACCATTTATCATGAGCCTCATCGCTCATGATTCCCTTAGAGAAGAAGCTTGAATTGGAATGGGTGTATCAAGAGTGTACTCCACGGAACAATTCCGAAGAGTTTTCCTGGGTTCCTCTTCCCATTCCATGAAGTTGACCAAGTTAAGACTAAAAGCCAACTTGTCGGGGAGCTTCGGGCACATGGAGATGTTTTTTGAGTTACTTGCAGACATGTTTCTACAATTGAAAGAATTTGAAACGAAAAACCATTTATAAACCAATAAGTTTTAAATTTAAAGCGTTCATGCAAATTTTCAATCTTATTGAGCATTTTATCCACGCATTAACATTAGTCCCTTTTAGGCGAGAATAAAATGACTCCAAGATTCCAAAAATCAAAAAGTGATTAAGCATGCTTTGGCTTGTCTTAAAACTTAATATTATAGGGTAAGCAATTCCAATTGCTAATAGCTCAAAGCTACTCTTGGTTCGATAAAACGTCGCAAATTAAATGCTTCCTTGACATTTTATCTCCATTGCCACAACATCTAAGGACTCCTTACTGATATCGTTGAGCTTAACCAAGACGACTTATTTACCTAGTATACCTTACGTTCCTAGGGAAGCAGTGATGCCTCGCTTTGGCATAGCCAATCATCACGCGTATTAGTTTGCTAAGTGTCGTTCTTGGAATTGGCTCAATATTATAGGGATCTAGGGTTTCTATGTTTGTTGATTTAAGTGAACGTAATTAATCATCGCAACATTTGAAATCCTAAACATGCATCTACCATACAATTCAATCATATATAAACACAATATATATAAATCATAAGTATAAGATGCATTTGGCAACTAGAATGACAACTTGAGTCTTCAAATCATCAAGGGTCTCCAATGCAACTTCTTTGGCTTGTCTTCTTAGAATTGCTGTCTTCGAGACATCTCCGCCAACTATGCATCTACTAGCTACTACAAATAGGAATAATCTAAATATTAAGGTACAAAAATACACAACGGTACGCAGACCGTATTTAGATTTACAAAAATACATAACGGATCGCAATTCGTATTTACTATCCTAGTCAGGCCCCACTAGTTGCCATTTGCACAAAAACTGTAAAACAATATACATTCCATTCATCCATTCACTATATGTGAATGGCCCATGCATTTTACAACGAAAAACAAGTAACAATGCATAATACGCGCGAACTAATAACTAACTTAGGTGGTTAATCCAATTAACACGCCTAGTTTAAACTAGTTAAAGTTGTTAAATATTTTATGTGATTAAGACGCAATTAGTTCATGCAATTAACGAAGCTCCCACTAAATTCTGCATCCAACTTAATTATTCCAATTAATTACGTCGGTTAACCCAAATTTCGTCAAAAATATTTTTGCAAGTGCCGGAAAAATTGAGGCCTAGCCTCGTTAAAATAATTAAATAAAACAATTGAAACGACAAAAATTCGTAAAACACATAATCCCACAATGGATTTCTTGAGCTTGCTTTCAAATCTAGCATTATTTAGATGCTTAAAACCCTTAGACTATTTCCATAGTCTCTTCCTAAAATCCCATTTTAGGAAGGCGGTTTAGTAATTTATTTTGCCATATTATATATGCGCAATTTTGCTAGAATAATCATGAAAACACTTAACCGTTCTGATTGGTGACTAGGTTTTTATTAAAATCAACGCCGTGAATTAATTGTATCCTTTTTCAACCAATCTAGCTTTGTATGCACTACGCATTTCACATTTGTCAGTTTCCTTCTTGAAAACTTATTTGCGATTGATGGGTCTTTCACCCTTCATGCAAATAAATAAAGTTCCAAACATTATTTACAAACATGGAGTCTATTTTGGATTTTATGGCCTCTAACCATTATTCGAAATTGGGATTAGTCGTAACTAATATACAAGACACTATTCCCTCACCATCCAATGGTAAATAGTATGCTTGTAAGTCTTACGTTAATTTCTAACTTAATAGAAATTTATACGATTCAATCCATGCCTTTGGTGAATTCTATACCTTTACGGGTAATTGCATCAAACACTGAGTTTCAAGGTGCTTTTGAAGCCCTTTGATTATATTGATCCTACTCCACCACTTCTAAAGTTTTGTGAGAATTGAATTCTCATTTAAGGCACTTGTAAAATCCTTTGAGTATTCTTGATCAATCATTCTCATGAAGCCGTTCTAAAGCTTTCGGAGATTCTCAGTTCTAGTTTGTTGCTAATCTCGATGGTCATCGAGTTCATTTTCCTCCCACTTGTTGTTTTAGAAATGTGTTACTTTCCAGAATGACACCACTTAGAGCAACAAATAGTATGTTCTCAATTAGGTTGTGGAGGTAATGGCCGTAGTCTCACTTGAATACTTACAAAGAGACATGTATTATGTCTTTGGGTAAAAGTTCGTTGTGAAAAAAAAAATTAGCTCCTTCTCAAGCTACCTTAGCCCTTATTGAGCTACTTAGCTCCCACTGAGTCAATGAACTCCCACTAAGCTAAGAGCCTTACACATTTATACTTGAGAAGACGCTAGAAACTATATCTATCCATAACTGAATATGGTGTACTTTCTTAGGTTTGACATTTTTGTTTAGTGTAAAATTAGTCATTTGTGCAAATCTTTAAGAGCTTTATAGGAAGGGATATGATCCATTATCGTTCGAGTCATTTTCAAATGGCATCGAGGTCTCCGTCAAGACATACTATATTCTTTGTGGAGCTCATTATGAAGTTTAAATTTCATAAGTTTGATATGACTACTCTTGGCTCAAGGAAACATCGCTCGATTTAATCTAGGCGCTTTGATATCTTGCCAAGTCGATTCTATACTTCACTGAACTTTTGAGCTACTCAAGTTCCAGTTTGTTCACATTTGATGAATATAGCCATATTCTTTCAAACTCTTGTGAGACGTTGAAGTAATGGAATCCTCTTTACCTTTTGGAGTCAATTGTCTATGCCAAGCAGAATAGCTCCTTTCTTTGTCGATTTCAACACGTAAGACTTGCTTGTCTTAGAGTGATTTAAATCGATCATGAAAGGAATTGTGTCTTTCCAACAAGTGTATTATTCTGATAGAGGGTTTAGAGTTATTACAGAGCTAATTCTTCAGTAAGGTCAAGTGACCGGAATGCCTAGGTGGAGGCCGCTTCCGATCAGTAATATTAAGGTACAATTAATATTACAACTTAATCTTAACTAAACCCTTTGGGTCGAACCCAATCGAACAACCGATCCAAGACGATGAATTAATCCGAAAGATTTAATAAGTCGACAGAGTTTTACGAATACAGACGTCGGATATCGAGCCTAGGGCGTTGAGACCGAGCATCACAAAATCACAAGCGACAAGTATAAGCGTAGCCGTAGCTAGGCTAGGCTAGCTCATCGCAAGCCTAGGCACACCATGTGTGTGCTAGGCGTGGCATGAGTGCCTGGGTGCTATCGCAGCCCTAGCATCATGTCTAGGCGCTATCGCAGCCCTAGCATCATGCCTAGGCACCATCGCTGCCCTATCGCACCAAGCACAACACCTATGTGTGTGTGCATGTGCGTAGGAACTATCGCTGACCATCGCAAGCACTAGGCGCACCAGGGGCACTAGGTAGTCCATCGCAGCACAACTACGTGCTTGCATGGATGCCTGGGTGCGCATGGCAGGGCCACATGGTGGTGGATATTTAGGTCGTTGGACTAACTACCCTCAACCAAACAATATTTATAAACCTACACCTAAACTAAACAAGTTTCGTGGTAAGTATAGGGTCGAACCACGGAGACGACATAAACACTATCAACACCACCACCAATTAAGCTAGGTCAAAGAGATAGGATGGATAGAACAATAAACAAAATGAGATTAATATTAAGTTAAACTAACACCAAGGGAGAGGGTCAAACATGACAATGATGTTCAATAAAGTTAGGCAATGGAAATGAGTTTACATGCAAACCAAATATCTCATATAAGGCAATACCAATAATACCATCTAACCACCTATCAGGGTAAAAGGCTTTCCCAACTTAACACATGCTCATACTATCATCATAAGCTGTGAAAGTTAAGGTTTTTGCATAGAATCGATCACCTAATGGATATCCCTAAGTTACACTATCGTCATAACTTAGTTCAATCCACCCAATTACAACACATGATTGGCCATTCACATGGAGTAATTAGTAAAATATGGTTACAAGGTATATTTAATCACATATAACCAACATTTCTCTAGCCTAATATATTCAAGATTCACCACATGCTATCACCAATCCCTTAGTAAAGGGAATTACTCACTAATCATGAACAACTAACACAAAACACAGCAAGAAGAACAAAGAGAAGCAATTAAACTAAACAACTACTCTAATCAAGCAAGAAATTAAGAAAGAACAATAAATGAGATAGAGTTTAGAATGCTCATTGAAGTATTGAAAATGAATCCAAAATAATGTCACTTTGCATCCTCATCTTCTTCAATCCACCATTGAAGCTCTTCACTTTCTCTCTCTAAAATACCCTAAATCTAAATCTAAGCCTAATTTATGTGAAGATTGATGGAGAAATGTTAGGGTTTAACCCCTCAAAGAGGAGAGAGAAAACCCCAAAGAAACCCACCATAAAATCTTGGCCAAAAAGAGGAGAGGAAGAAGCATTTAAAAGACCCGTATCTGCTCGTGCGCGCCCGCGATAGAGGCCTGCGCGCCCGCGCACTGGGATTGGCCTGGCAGCGACATTCATTTTCAAACGGCCATAACTTCTGTTTTAGGAGGCTTCTAGAGGCGTGCAACCTACCGTTGGAAAGCTCTTCAAGTCTAGTTTCCAATGAAACTTGAATCACCTCAATCCGATTTGTAGATAAAACGTTATGGAGTTCAGGCCCTTGAGCGCCCGCGCCTAAGCCGCGCCCAAATCACGCCTACATTCTGCCTCCAATATTTTCGACCCCAATGTTAGGCACGCCCGCGCTGGGTTTGGCGCGCCCGCGCCATTCTGAAAGCACGACCCGCGCTGTCCGCATGGCCTTGCTTGCTTGCTCCTTAACTTCCTTTGTAGCTCTTCAAATGAACTCCAATTCTCCAAGATCTTCATTCTCTTAAAATCAACTCCAAAAGCCTAATAAACACAAGGAAAAGCACAAAAACATAATAAAGGGAGAAACGGAGCAAAAGGGGTACAAACAAGGGACAAACGTAGAAAAATACCGCGATTAGAGGATCTAAATAGTGGCATAAATACCACTTATCAAATTCCCCCACACTTGCCTCTTGCTTGTCCTCAAGCAAGAACAAAAGCAGAAACAAAAAGAAAGAAAAAGGATCTAATAACACTAAAAGGAGAGGGGTGAAAAAGAATATACACTAACTCAATTTCGTATGAATCACGGTTGTTTTTAGCGTAAACAACAAGCCATTTAAACCTCAAAGTCTCCTATGAGGATGAGTGTGCTCTCGTAAGGGTATCCAAAGAGTTTAACCCATAACTTCACACATAAAGCAACACAAACAAGGCAATGCATAGACAAATAAAATAAACATAAAAACTAGACGTTCTTGGTGGACTTTTTGGAACGAAACAAGCACCAATGAATGCATAACTTTCTAAAAAAATAAGGGTATGCACGTTCCAAGATGTTTAGGGTTGAAAGAAACATAGACTAAGCTAAGCATAGAGAACTAAGAGCCGTACAATTCACCTTTCATCCCAAACTAGCTAGCCGCGTTCTCTCCACTAGCTTCAAGTCAACCATTAGGTGGGCTTCTCATGGTTCCTCGAAGGAACCAGAAAAAGATAAAGAAATGAAAACGATGAGAAGGTTATCCCGACGTCTTGGCTATGCACTCTCTCTCTATAAGCTTGAAAATTATCTTCCTCCATCGATAAAGACTAAACTCTATAAGGTCTAAAGGTCTTTTATTGGTTGTAAGGGTATGCTTGGGGTGTAAGGTGGCAAAATTTTTGAAAAATTTAAAAATTTGGTGGTATTCCCCCACACTTATTCAATAAACACACACTAACTCCAATTCTCCAAGCTCTTCATTCTCTTAAAATCAACTCCAAAAGCCTGAAAAACACGAGGAAAAGGGGTACAAACAAGGGACAAACGTAGAAAAATATCGCGATTAGAGGATCTAAATAGTGGCATAAATTCCACTTATCAAATTCCCCCACACACCAACCAAGCACACCCATCGCAGTGCTAGGCACTAGCGCATGTGCATGTGTGTGTGCGTGCCACGCACCAAGCACAGCCATAATAGTGCTAGGCACTAGCGTGTGTTCTAGTGCGAGGGTGCTTGGCAGCATCGCCCAGCACGTATGCTAGGCCCTTGCGTGGTAGACTCGCTGGTTGGGCTAGCAATGCGTGCGAGGCTTGTGCGTATGGTGCGAGGCATATGCGTGTGCGAGAGGTGCAACGGGGATGCGTGTGGTGCGTGGGATGTGCACTGCTAAGTGCGTGGGCTGCTGGGGCTAGCGCTAGCACGATGTGCTAGTAGCGCTAGGCACTAGGCGCTAGCACAAAGCACCAGCACCAGCACAGCCCAGCACCAGCACGCACTGGCTAGCTGGGATGCTGGGCAGTGCTAGCTGGCTGCCAGCCAGCAACCACATGCCGGTTTTGTGGAGTGGTGTGGGGACCAAATCCACCCCTTGGGGAGCAAGGCTTATGGTCCCCCACCTAACCTTGGGTACTACTCCTTTGCACATGATCATGCCACTTGTTGCAATATGATTTAATTGATTATTTATATAATTTGCAAATTAAATAAATCATTGCTTTTTTAACTCTCCCACATTGGTGGGAGATTGAAAACCAATGACCCATTTCCCTATAAATACCCTTCAAGGGTGTTGGGAAATGAACAACCTTGAGTGGAATTAAAAAGGCAACTCTTATAATTAGAGTAAACCTTTGATTCGTAAAACTCATAGTTTTGTTTGTCCGGTTCTTGACTAACCTTCAAGACTTGGGACGCTCGGGTCGGGTCTAGGGTATGATCCGTCGAAGATCTCGTATTTCGGGATTTTGAAGTAAGAGCTCTTCGGGAGCGAAGCACGCTACAAATGTATAATTCTTGTTCTTAGTCTTGCTTAATTATGTTTATTATGCTTGTTAATTGCTTTAATTAAGGGGCGAGTCTTGGGGGGTTTCCTTTCGCGTAGTGTCGGGTAACTACGAAACCCTACAGATCAACTATCAAGAGTCTATCTAATAAATCCTTGAGTACGTTCTTGTCGATGTGAAATTGCTAATGATGTTTGGAACACAAATCATGTCCATGACTTGAACCTTGTGAGTTTTAATGTTAGGGAAATGTTTGTTTATAATCTAGCATTCTTGATTCATGGATTAGACGACCATGCCATTTAAATTAAACTCGCAACTATTTCTCTTTTATTGAATGTGAGTCTTTCTGTGTGTAAACGGATCATTTGCTGATTATGGAACACAATAACCATTATTCGTTCCAGCCTTGGCTTAAAAAGACTTTAAACAAAACAAATGACGTTACAACTAATGTAGCACTACTTGCTTCATTATAAGCTTGAAAGTCAATAAATTAGCTTGTTTTCAATGATTTGAGGTCATTATCAAAGTGGAACACTCAAGCAGTATCCAATACTTGTGAAGATATCGAATTGCTAAGTTAGCCATAATAACATGAAATCATGGGTAGAAAAGGAATATTATTCCTTTCTTTTGTTCCTTGTTTCTTATATTTATTATCATACGCCATCTCATAACTTTAAGAACCATTTCCCTAAGTACTTTGACCTTTACACTTTGTTAGGCATAATTAAGCATCTAATGCACCGTGAAACAAAGTTTCATCTTTTCCTTCAAGTCGTTATTGAATTACTACATCAATGAGTCCTACTCATTAGTGTATAAAGCGAAAAGATATGCTGGTTGTGAACTATTGACAATTTGAGTTTTTCAACTCAATAATTCATGTTCATTAAAACTACCCAGTATTTTGTTTACATGATATCCAACCGTTCTTTTGGAATTTAAGTCATAAAAGTCAATTATGAGAGGTTGTATTTTAGAAATGTCTTTCCATTCTTTGAGAACCATTCTCAAAATATTACCTTTACCAATCATTGAAAATAATATAATTTGATTTAGAAGTCTACAAATATAAGTGCAAATTATAACCATTTACCAAGTTCATATCATAATAAGTTTGAAATTCAAAGCATACATGCAAACTTTCAATCTTATTACGCGTCTTATCCACGCATTAAAATTTGTCCCTTTTGGACAAGAATAAAACGATTCCAAGATTTCAAAAATCAGAAAGTGATTAAGCATGCTTTGGCTTATCTTAACACTTAATATTTTAGGGTAGGCAATCCAATTGCTAATGGCTCCAAGCTACTCTTGGTTCGATAAAACGTCGCATCTAATGCTTCCTTGACATTTTATCTCCATTGGCACGACATCTAAGGACTCCTTACTGATATCGTTGAGCTTAACCAAGACAAATTGTATACCTTACGTTCCTAGCGAAGCGGTGATGCCTTGTTTTGGCGTAGCCCAACACCACGCGCATTAGTTCAGTAAGTGTCATTCTTGGAATGGAAAATTTAGCTCAATATTATAGGGACCTAGGGTTTCTATGTTGGTTGATTTAAGTGAACTTAATTAATCATCACAACATTTGAAATCCTAAACATGCATATATCATAAAATTGAATCATATATCAACACAATATATATAAATCATAAGTATAAGATGCATTTGGCAACTAGCATGACCCCTTGAAATCTTCAAATCTTCAAGTGTCTCCGATTCAACATCTTTGGCTTGTCTTCTTACAAGCGCCATCTTCGAGACATCTCCGCCAACTAAACATCTACTAGCTACTACGACTAGGAATAATCTAAATATTAAGGTACAAAAATACGCAACGGTACGTAGACCGTATTTAGATTTACAAAAATATATAACGAATCGCGGTCCGTATTTACTATCCTAGTCGGGACCCACTAGTTTCCATTTTCACAAAACCTGTGAAACAATATATACGTTCCATTCATCCATTTACTATATGTGAATGGCCCATGCATTTTACAACGAAAAGAAGTAACAATGCATAAGACGCGCAAACTAGTAATTAACTTAGGTGGTTAATCAAATTAACGCGCCTAATTAAAACTAGTCAAAGTTGTTAAATATTTTATGTGATTAAAATGCAATTAGTTCATGCAATTAACAAAGCTCCCACTAAATTCCGCATCCAACTTAATTAATCAAATTAATTTAGTCGGTTAACCCAAATTTTGCCAAAATATTTTTGCAAGAGCCGGAAGAACTGAGGCCTAGCCTCGTTAAAATAAATAAAATAAAATAATTAAAATGGCCTAATTACGCAAAACAATAATGCACAACATACCCCAACTGCCTATGATTAAAGCCACGGGTGCTGGGCTGCGCACCATGGCTACTTAGCAGCCCCTAGGTGCTGTGGTTGAGCTTGCTGGCTTACCGGCCTAGCAGAGCGCGCCATGCTTGTAGGCACCATATGCATCACAGCAAGCTTCGCATGCTTGCGTGCATGATGGTGATGGCAGCGTGTGTTGGGCTGGTTGGGGCTTGTTGCCTTGCTGCCCAGCAGCATGCGGGCACCCTCAAACACCACATGCATCTGCTTGCACAGCCATAGCACCAAGCGCATCCCTGGCATAGACATCGTAGCACCATGCACCACATACTTTCACACACTAGCGCACCAATGAGGCATGGTTTCCCACCACGCACCATGGCAGCCACATATGGGTTGCTTGAGCAGTCCGGCTAGGCTAAGGGCGTGGCTTGGATAATTTTTCGATGAATTGCTTGCACTTGCCTCGGGATTTTAATTCCCGATTTATGTGTGATAAAAAATTAATTCTAAATTTAGTTTAGAACCAATTTAGAGCAAAATGAAAATTAAAATAAGTCCAACTTAATTAAATTCAATTATAGTAGTGAACAAGCCTACATTATTCAAGAACCATTCTTTAAATCAAATTTGATCTATCTTGATGTTAAAAAATTAAAGGGCTACACTCATAATTAATTTAAGCAAATATAAATAAACCCTTTCATCCAATGAAAAATTTCCAGCAATAACTTGTGTATAATTCAAAAATTACATCTTCCAATATGAAGATCAATTAAATTTCACTAACAAGTTTTGAACTTTTAGGACTTTAATCAACTAAAAAATGATTAAATCCAAAAATTAGTTAAACATGGAATTTAGCAATCAATGTTCCAACCAATTAAACAATTAAAGATTGGATATTTAAGATATTAGGGACTTTAAAATTACAAGTTCACCATGAATATTCACACTTCAAGCAATTTATTTGCAAAAATGTGAAAATGTCAAGGTTATGTGAAAAATGAACTCACCAAATTAAGCACCAATTATGAATTCATAAACATGCTGCAAAATTTTGCCGTTTTTAAATTTATTTAAAAATATTAATGAGGTTTATAATTGCAGTAGACTAGGGATGCAACCATACATTTATTCTACCTTCAACATGCCATAATTAATCAAGGTTTAAAGATTTAAAAGTTTTTGTTAAAAACGAAAAACCCCTCGAAAAACATGTTTTCTGGATGGATTTTAGCTTCAGGACAACTCTTAAAGGGTCAAAAACGATTTAGAACATCGATTCCACCCAAAAATCACTATTTTTGAGTCAAAATCTGGATTCGTCAGCCAAAATTATTAAAAATTCAAGATTAAAAACTAATTAAAATGAGCTTCTAATCTAATTAGAAAGCAAAACCAGAATTTAAATCCATTTTAAATCACCTCAATTAACTATTACTTACAATAATTAAAATGAGCACGACTCCGATAGCGCTGTTGGGTTTCATAGCATCCAACGCTACGCGGGAGAGAAACCTACCCAAGACCCGCTCACTAATCAAAGAACCTAAATATTTAATCACATAGCTAACAACATAAAAGAGAGAAAGGGAAATGACATTCTTACCTTCGACGCGTGCTTCGCTCCTGTAGAGCTCGGACTTCAAAGCCTTAGCTCCGCAAGCGCAAGAGCCGCCGACGGAGTCCACCCTCGAGACCCGACCCGAACGGTCTCTACCCCGGAGGTTAGCCGGGGCTAGACAAAGATAAAACTAGAGTATTACGAACTTAGAGGTTTTCTCACCTAAAGGGAAATGCCTCATTGAGCAGTCCGGCTAGCCTAAGGGCGTGGCTTGGGTGATTTTACCTCGATTTGCATGCTTTTATCTCGGGATTTTAATCACGATATATGTGTGACTTGAAATTAATTCTAAATTTATTTTAGAACCAATTTAGAGCAAAACAAAAATAAAATAAGTCCAACTTAATTAAATTCATTTTTAATAGTGCGAAAACCTAAATTATTCAAGAACCATTCTTTAAATCAATTTAGGTCTATTTTGATGCTATAAAATTGAAGGGCTATACTCATAATTAATTTACCCAAATATAAATTAATAATGAGATTTGAAAAAATTAAAGGGGTTAGAGAAATAAACCCTTTCATCCAATGAAAAATTTACAACAATAACTTGTGTGTAATTTAAAAATTACATCTTCCTTAATTAAATTTCAATAACAAGTTTTGAACTTTTAGGACTTTAATCAACTAAAAAATGATTAAATCTAAAAATAGTTCAACATGGAATTAATCAATTAAAATTCCAACTAAATATAAAATTAAAGATTGGATCTTTAACATATTAGGGACTTCAAAATTACAAGTTTACCATAAAAATTTACACATGAAGCAATTTATTTGCAAAAATGTAAAAATTTAATGTTTATAAGAAAAAATAACTCACCAAATTAAGCATTAATTATGACTTCATAAACATGCATAATAAGGCTTATAATTGCAGTAGATTAGGGACGCAACCATACATTTAATCTACCTTTAACATGCCATAATTAATCAAGGTTTAAAGTTATAAAAATTTTCGTCAAAAACGGAAAACCCCTCAAAAAACATGTTTCAGAGAGGATTTTGGCTTCTGGAGAGTCCTTTAAAGGATAAAAAACTATTTAGAACATCGATTTCACCCAATAATCACTGTTTTTGAGTCGAAATCAGGGTTCGTTGGCCAAAATTAGTAAAATACGAGATGAAAACTAATTAAAACGAGCATCTAATCTAATTAGAAAGCAAAACCAGCATTTAAATCCATTTTAAATCACATCAATTAATTATTAGTTACAATAATTAAAATGAGCGCGGCTCCGATACCGCTATTGGGTTTCGTAGCGTCCAATGCTACGCGGAAGAGAAACCCGCCCATGACCCGCTCACTAATTAAAGCAATTAAACATGCAATCACATAATTAACACCATAAGAGTGAGAAAGAGAAAAGACATTCTTACCCTTGACGCGTGCTTTGCTCGAGCCACGTGCTCTTACTTCAATGCTCGAGCCTCGCAAGTGCGACGGCCTCCTACGGCTCGCACCCTCGACCTAACCCAAAAGACCTTAATCCAAAAGGTTAGTCGGGACTTGACAAAAAAAAACTAGAGTATTACGAACTTAAGGTTTTCTCACTTTACAAAGGAGATGCCTTTTTAGTTCAACTCAAGTGATTTTTCCCAAATTCAAAACTTGGGTATTTATAGGGAATGGAGACTTGGTCTCCCTTCTCCCATTAATTTGCAAGATGTGCATTTTCCTCTATTTATTTTAATAAAAAAAATTACAATGCTATCAACAAGCTCCAAGTTGCACAAGGAGGGAGAGAGTAGGTGAGGACCACCAAAGGGGGGACCAACTCACCTTGCTCCCCAAGCCTAACACCATCCCCTTTGGTCCCCTCCCTTGACCGGCTGACCATGCCACGTGGCTAGGTGGCAGCCTTCCTTGGCTGCCAAGAATGCGGGCTTATGCTTAGGCGCTGCTATGTGCGTGTGCTGGGCTGCTACTATGGGATGCCTTTGAAGTAGAAAAGATACCTTTAATGTAGAAGAGATTTTTTCCTTTGATGTAGAAGAGATGCCAGGCATAAGCCTGGATCTTGCTGGTCATAAACTTGTTGTGGATCCCAAAAAGAAGCCGGTTAGGCAAAAGAATAGAACCATTGTGAAGAAAGAATTTAGGTGGCAGCCGGCGAGGTAAAAACCTGCTGGATGCTGGGTTCATTCGGCAATGTTTTTTCCTAGATTGGGTTGCCAATGTTGTGCTTGTCTAGAAGCCGAATGGTACTTGGCGGATGTGTGTTGACTACACAGATCTCTACAAGGCACGTCCGAAGGGACAGTTATCCTCTACCAAAGATTGATAGTTAAGTTGATTCTACAGCTGGCCATGCGTTGATAAGTTTCATGGACGCCTATTCAGGTTTCCATCAGATACCCTTGTGGAAAAATGATCAAGAGAAGATGGCATTCGTCACTGATAAGGGGTTATTTTGCTATACTGTGATGCTGTTTTGTTTGAAAAATGCGCCTGCTACTCTCTAATGAATGATTAATGTAGTATTCATTAATCAAATTGGGAGGAATGTGGAGGCTTACATTGAGGACATTATAGTCAAATCCAAACTACAGGCGGATCACCTTGTTTACCTCTAAGAAACATTTGCCACATTCAGGCGGCACAAGGTCATGCTCAATCCCAAGAAGTGTGTCTTTGGTGTTGAGTCTGAGAAGTTTCTCGGATTTCTGATTGATTAAAGGGGGATAGAGGCCAACACAGAAAAAATACAGGCGGTCATTGACATTAAGTCACCTCGCACTTTAGAGGTTAAAAAATTAACAGGTTGTATGGCATTGGGAAGATTCCTCAGCCAGTCAGGCGTCAAGTGCCTTTATTTCTTCCAAGCTATATAAAAGAAGACTATGTTCGAATGGGGGGCGGATGCTGAGGCGTCCTTTTAGAAACAAAAGGAACACTTGCACTCTTTGCTATGGCTTGTTAGCCCTTTGCCAAAAGAAGAGTTGTACATGTACCTAGCCATCTCAGACCATGCGCTCAGTGATGTTCACCTTGCTTAAAGAGGCGACACCCAGCTCGCGGTCTACTTCATTAGTCATGTTCTACGAAAATCATAACTACGGTACCCCATGGTTGAAAAGTTTGGACTTGCTCTCTTCATGGCTGTAAAAAAGTTAAAACCTTACTTCTTGGCGCATCCAGTTTTGGTCTACACAGACCAACCTATGAAGTGGCCTATTATAACAATGGAATCATCCGACCGAATGATCAAATGGGCGATTGAAATTCAAATCCTTAAAATCTCCTTCGATCCAAGGAAGGCAGTGAAGCGACTTGCGTTTGCCGACTTCATTGTCGAAATGACAAGGCCGGCTGATCTTGAAAACCTTGATCAGGTCTGGAAGGTATATGTGGAAGGGAGCTCTACCATGAACAATTGTTGTGCAGGCGTCATATGTCAATCTCCTGAAGGGGATAAGTATGAAGATGCACTACAATTCAAGTTCCAAGCCTCAAATAATGAGGCAGAATATGAAGCCCTACTAGCCGGCATCTGCATGTGGAAGGCGACAGGGGCAAGAAAAGTTGACGCCTGCCTTGATTCACAATCGATTGTTAGCCAATACCTTGGTGACTATGAGGCCACCAATCCGGCCATGATCAAATATTTGTAGGTGGACAAGGAAGAAGCTGGGACACTTGATGAATTTCATCTAAATTAGGTTCCCAGGTCAGAGGACAATCAGGCGGATGCTCTCTCTAAGCTAGCATCATCCGCCTCTTGTGATACACTTAGGTCAGTCTTTTGGAAAGTTATGGAAAAAAGAAGTATTGAAGAAGATTCCATTGGAGTACTAGACCGAAGCTCAACCTGGAAAGAAGGCATCCGGGGTTTACTTCACTAATGGCACCTTGCTAGATACCTACTCAGAAATAGTTGCAATGAAAAAACGTGCGGCCAGTTTTGAAATTCATAATGGAGAACTTTTCAAGAAGGGCTATCCTCAACCTTTGTTGAAATGTGTCACCCCAAAAGGGGGATGAGAGGTTTTAGAGGACTTGCATTCGGGCTTTTACGCCTCCCACATAGGCGGCGGGACCCTTGCAAAAAGGACCGGGCGGGAAGGCTACTTTTGGCCTACCCTCAAAGCAGACGCCATGGAAATAGTGAAGAAATATGACAAGTGCCAAAGATTTGGCTAACTCACACACCGTCCGGCCATTGTTCAGACGGCCATTCACAGCCCGGTACCATTTGCTAAATGGGGCATGGACATTTTGGGTCCATGTACGCTTGCTATAGGCTGGCAGAGGTATATCTTGGTTGATGTTGACTACTTCACCAAATGGGTAGAAGTAGAGGCGGTCAAAGGCATTAAGAAAAATGATGTCAACTCCTTCACCTGGAGAAATGTTATCACCCGATTTGGGGTACCCATGTCTATGTCTTTGAAAATGGTCCTTGGTTTGAGACACTTGCTCTGAAGAATTGGTTGGGAGACCAAGGGATCTCTCATGGTTTTGCATCAGTCGGCCACCCTATAGTAAACAGCCAGGTAGAAGCTTTCAACAAGTTAATCTCAGATGGTATTAAGAGGAAAGTTGAAAGAGTTTGCGGCCTATAGGCGGATGAATTGCCGCATGTTCTATGGGCCATAAGAACGACTAAAAAAGGGTCGACCGGTGAAACCCCATTTCTCCTGGTTTATGGTGCAGAAGCTGTTTTACCTTTTAAGCACTATGAGCCGACTCTTCGAGTCATATTATATGATGTTGAAGCTAACTGGGAGGCCATGCGACTAGCATTGAACTCACTCTCGGAACGCAGGGGAAATTCTTCCTTGCGTCATGAGATCTACCATTTAAGAATGACGATAACTTACAACAAAAGAGTACACAAGCGGCCGTTGAAAGTAGAGGACTTTGTGTTACGAAAAATAGAGGCAACCGGTAGGGCCAATGAGCAGGGAAAGTTGAATCCCAATTGGGAAGGCCCCTACTGGATCTATAAAGAAGTAAGAGGCGACACCTACCGCCTGGAAACACCAGACGGCAGGCAGCTGGCCAGAACTTGGAACGTAGACAACTTGAAAAAGTACTATTTCTGAGACATGTAATTTTTTTGTAAATGAAAGCATATCAATAAAAAGTTGTTATTTGTTTTCAATACTTTTTGTTTACTTGTATGCATCCTCCCAATGGGAGGGCCGCCTATGCAAAGTACACACAGACTTATTACAAATTCCCATCTACTCCAACATGAGTACATATAAGCTAAGTCTAAAAAACTAAGTAGCTATATGTTATTCTTTTTAGAACAACCTAATGAGGCCTATGGATGAATGATCAAAGTAAGGCCTATGGCCGAATGAACTTAATATATAAAAAATACGTCTGCTCCAACATGAGAAGGCGCCCGGCGACACCCTTTTGGGTGATTCGTCACAGAGAGCATCTCCCATTTGGGTGGCACATTTCTCTATAAACATAAAAACAAATGGCCCTACCGACTGTCTAGTTAGAGTTAAGTTCGCAGCCGTTTGAATTAATCAATAGAGACTAGAATAACAAAATCTGCCGACTGTTTAAAACAAGCGGTACTCAGTTATAATCCTAGTCAGATACCATCTATTATTGCTCTAGGGAAATATAAACGGCCAAATTTGGGGATATAAGATAAGTTTAATACTTAACAGCTAATCTAAAAAAAAAAATACGCTAAGTCCAAAACTTAGCATCTAATCTAAGCATGCAATTACATAATAAAACAACTAAAGAAAGAGAAAGGGAAATGACATTCTTACACTAGATGCGTGATTCCCTCCTATAGAGCTCGGACTTCAAAGCCTTAGCTACGCAAACGCGCTAGACTCCGACGAATCCACCCTTGAGAGGCCTTTAACCCGATGGTTAGTCAGGGGTAGACCAAGAGAAGAATAGAGTATTACAAACTTAAAGGTTTTCCCACCTATAGGGAAATGCCTTATTTAGTTCAACTGAAGTGATTTTTTCTAAACCCAAAACATAGGTATTTATAGGGAATGAAGACTTGATCTCCCTTCTCTTATCAATGTGGGAGATTTACATTTTCCTTTATTTTATTTTAATCAAAAACAAAATAAAAATGCAAGGCAATAAAAAATCTCTAAGTGTTACATGGAGGAAAAGAGTAGGTGAGGACCATCCACCAGGGGGGGATGGGGCTTAACCATCCAAATCCCCTTGCACACCAAACAAGCCCATGTAATTGGTCCCCACACAAAACCGGCACCACCAAGCCACTTGGCTGGCTCGCAGCCTGCCTAAGCTGCCAAGGATGCCAGCTGGCGCCTAGCAACAAGGCTGGGCTACTGGTTGATAGGCGTGTCGCATACCTAACAAAAATAACCTAACTATTCCTCCTTACTATGTAGTTGGGCAAGTAAGGGTCGAATCCCAAGAGATTAAGGTTCACCTAAATTATCTAGATTCAAATAATTACAAAGCAAGAATCAAATCAATGGTGGAATAAACTAAGAGCTAATAAATGGAAAACTAGAATAAATCAAAAGAATATAATGAATCAACAAGCTAAAACATCCAAGATCAAGTATCACCACAATTACGATCGATGCAATTATAAATATACCCCTAACATATAATTCCAATTAACATGGGGAAAAGTAAATCCTAATCAATACCAAGGACCTCTCTCGAGTATCAATGACTTCCCTAACATACAATCAAGCCTATTCTCATGGAATCATGCAAATTAAAGATATTAAACACTTTACTTCACTTCCCAATTATCAATTCAACTACTTTCGTGATGAATTTCAAACCCTAAATTAATTTACTCAATTCCGTTAAAACCCAACTCTTGTGGTGATTGAAACTATGGAACAATAACAATACTACTTATCTCTAATCTTGTATTGGCATAATCACAATCAATTTAACATAAACAATTGCAATAATTATTAGAGAATTTAAAGAATCAATTCATGCATCAATCATAATTGGGCTACCATAGATCTTGGAATAAGAAAACTATTCACACATATTGAAAGAAGAAATAGAAATAATAATCAAGGAAAACATAATTGACAACAAAAATAATTGAAGGAGAAAGGAATAGAGATGAATACCAATGATGCTTCAATTGAAATTACTCAAATTGTTAATTAACAATACTCGAATCTAATGAAGGAATTAATTTGCTTAAAAGTAATGAACTAGGGTTCTAGAGAGAGAAATAAAAGTTAAGAAAAAACTAATATCTATTCTAATGATGATTACGATGGGGTATTTATACCCTTAATAAAATAAAATCTCGAAAATAATAAAATCGACATGCGCATAACCATGCCCGGTCTGACCGGGCGAGCACCGCCCGATCGGGCAGGTGGTATCTGATGGCTGCGCACTTATTTGTAGCCTTCTCCTTGGCGCCCGATCGGGTGCGAGGCTCAACTTGGCTACCTTGCTTCGTAGTCTTCGAAACAACATCAACCACCACGCGCTCGGTCATACCTGGCACAGCTAGCCCGATCGGGCGCGTGGGATAAATGCCCAAAACAGCTTCTATTCTTCGTATTAGCTCCAACAAAATCAATCCTTCTATGCCTGGTGCAACCGGGCATGCATAGGCCAACCGACCAACGCAGAGTTGAACGCTTTATGGCTCGATCTTAGCTTGGTTCTCCGTCCTTGCTTCATTAACATTTCCCATAAACGTCCAAAATGTGTCTGAATCATCCAAAGAACTCGCATTTCCTGTAAAACTTACGAAAGCATATCGAACACACTAGAGAATAATATGTTAGCGAGAAACGGCTCTAAAGAGCCTAAAACCATGCAAGAATGTGATGAAAAGTCGGGATAAATCTATGAAAAAAATGTGTATATCAAATTCCCCCAAGCTAAACTCTTGCTTGTCCTCAAGCAAGACAATAAAAAATAACAGACAACCAAACAACATACTTCACCCCATAATGCAAATTTAAAACACGGATTCAAAATCAAAATCAAACAAGAATGCATCCTAGCCAACCAATCAAATCACTCAAACCGTCGATCCACCTAATTAGTTGTCAAACGAGACCAACCATGTATATTTCAAGAATCGGTGACTAGAATATCTCACATCGGTGGTCACTCAACACAGTTTTTATGTGGCGAGCTAAAAATGAGCTCAATCTCTCACTATCCCCACCAATAATGCAATCCCCCCATCTCACAACACTCGCGTGTTTAGAAGGTTATAATATCGCTCAACCTAGTCAAATGTCGACTTGAAATGTGATATATACTCTAGCATTTTGACAAAAGACTCATTTCACATGAACACAATGCTATGCGCAAAGATCGGAAGGAATTTTTGAAGCTTGTAACGTAGGCCAGGAATAAGAATGGGTAGGAAATAATTTGGGAAATGTGGGCTATATTAGTCTAACCGGAGAGCTATCAAATGCAATGATTCACACCCTCGATTCACCATTTTTAATCAACAAAACGCATACCCAGACTACAATGAAACACCCATTACTTCTTCTCATTCTTTTCCAACTTCAAGCTTCTTTTCATTATTATTATTTTTTCACATCAACATTTTTCCTCTTTTTTTTTTTCTCGAGAACAAAGATACTTTCTTTCATTTTAAGTACAAGATTTTCCTTCTTTGTTCTTTGATTCATTCTCTTTTTTTTTTTGGTTTTTTTTTCAACAAACCTCCATGCTACTTTTCCTTCTTTTCTCTCTTTTTCTTTCATATATTTCTCATCAATTGCAACTTGAAATAAAATCACACACAATACCGCATAATATAGCTCCCCCAAGCTAGACTTGAGAAAAGTAACCAAATTGGGTCTAAGGGGTAATTTTGTGAAGTTCACGAAAAATATAGTCAAGCTACAACATGGGTGAGCAAGAAGGGAGCAAATGTTCTAAATTCGTCTGGAGGTCACCTAATGAACATGGCCTTCGTCATTTCAACGTGCACGTGCAATGCATTACGACACATTACTAAGAGTCTAGAATCAAAACTTAGATCAATGCTACACTAGGAACTAAACACACACATGAATGAATATATAAGGCTTAAGCCTCACGGTTAACACAGTCAAGCTCCTAAATCATACATGGTTAATAGCTTTGACCCCTACTAGGGATCAACCAATTCAAGGTCAAATCATGATCTTTTAATCCACAATTCAAGTCTTTCAATAGACATTAAATCAAAACCTTTTACCATTAAGGATAGGGGCACAGGGAAGTAGTTCGATGGCTATTCACTATCATGATTCTCGTACTTTTCATTTTTTTTTTGGTGAATATGAAAGCATTAAACCTTACTGCTAGTCTAAACACACTAAATTAGAAAGATAGAGTGAAAGATATACCTTGTTTACACAAGAACTTCCCCCCAAGCTAAATCAGACAATGTCCTCATTGTCTTAAGGGAAGTTAGTGGGGAAAAGGATAGAAATTGAGTCATGTTCACTATTCTGATCATAAATTTAGATGTATAATTGATAATTTAGTGATTCTAATTGCATTGAAGGGAAAGTAGACTTGAAGAGCTTTCCGACGATAGGTCACACACAAAGATCCAATAAGTAACGCAAAAGTTATGGCCTGTCAAACTTGAGCAGTTTTCCTGAAACGTATGCGCGCCTGGTCTGACCGAGCATGGTGCCAGATCGGGCGCGAAGGATATTGAAAGGTTTAACGAATTTAGCTCTTCTTTGGCTCAAAATCTGCACAAAAATAAACTCCCACAAGCTCAAGTTACACTCTCCTTATCTCTCTAAAAGCCAAAGACAAACAAAAACACACAAAAAAATAGAAAAGACTACAATAAATACAATAAAATACGGGTTGCCTCTCGCAAAGCGCTAGTTTATCAAGGTCTTTAGCTTGACCTTCGTTATTAGCTCAACCTGGGTCACCACACGAAGAAGGAACTCCGCGATGTTGCCCATGAAAATATCTGCCTCCAAGTGACTCCTTCACTTTATATTTGACATGCTTTGTATTCGAACATACCTTCATGTAGCTTAACACATCATTGGGTGGAATTTTGTCCTCGTTTCTCACAAAATTTCTACCAAATACACACTTATCAACCAAAGGGTTAGTAGTATCAATTCTTAAACAAGTACTACCATCAAGTATAAAATTATGTTCATTAAAGAGCTTAAACATGACTTGTTTATCCTGGGCCCTATTGGTCACTTGTCCTTTAGGAACATCTATTAGAGCTTGAATTGTGGCAAGGAATGGACGACCGAATATAATCGGGATCTTATGGTCTTCTTTCATTTCCATAATAACAAAATTAACAAGAAAAACAAGTTCAACAACCTTAACTAATACATCCTCAACCACACCCCTAGGGAGTCTAGAAGTCCTATCAGACATTTAAAGAGAAATAGGGGAAGTTTTATGTTTTTTTCAAACCCAATTTTTCTTATAATGAATAAGGAATTAAATTAACATTAGCACCTAAATCACACAAAACCTTGTCGAAATTTTTTTCGTTTATCATACGGGGAATAGTGAAACTACTAGGATTATGCAGCTTAGGTGGTAGGCTATCACATAAGAGAGTAGAGCCTTTCTCATTTACTACTTCCTTATCCTCATGTTGATCGTTAATATTCTTCACAAAATTTGCAAATTGAGGCATTTGAATTAAAAGATAGGAAAAAGGAGTAGAGGCGTGTACCTTCTTAAGAACTTTGCAGTATTTCCCAAAATGTCTATCGAGTACGACCCTTGACATCCTTTGCAGGAAGGGCATCGGTTCCTCATAAGCCGATGGAGCAACATATTTGGAACTATGTACATCTTCACCCTTTTCATCCTTTCTTGACTCCATACTGTGCACTTTCTCATCTATTTACCTCGGAGATGGTTCATCTCTTCTCAAGAAAATTGCATTGCATTTTTCTTTTTGGACCTTCGCTTGATCATGAAGAGTTGATAAATGACTCACTTGTTGTGAAAGTTGACTTATTTGGTTTTCCATGAGCTTACTCTAGGCTTACAACTATTGGATGGAGTTACTTTGTTGTTGGATGGCACTATTGGTTGTGGTAATGAAGCTCTCCATCATCAACTCAAGACTAGATTTTTGGGGACATAGTTGCGTTGGTTGTTGGTTCATAGGTTGTCTTTGTTGGAAACCGGGTGGTGAGTTGTAGTTGTTGGGTCGAGGCGATGGTGGTGGTGTATTCTGTTGTGATTTGGTGTTTTTATAGGAGAATTTGGTGTGGTGTTTCCAACCTTCATTGTAGGAATTGGAGTAGGGATCAAAAGGCTTTTTGGGGTTTCGAAGAGTAGAAAGCATTGGCTTGTTCAATAGACATCTCACTCAAGTTCTGCGGGCAATCAGGTGCGATGTGGCCCTGCACATTACATATTTGACAAACTTCATGTGGGCTAGTAGAAGTTCAAGCTTGGAGCTTATAAAACCTGCTTGTTAGTGCCTGCACAGAACTGGTTAACATAGCCAAAGCATCTACATCTAGCTTACCTCCCTTTTTCACATTCTGTCGGCCTCCTGGATGGTAATTATCGTTGGCTGCCATTTTCTCTATGAGCTCCTTGGCCTCCGTTGGGTTCTTAGTCAAGATTGAACCTCCGGATGCAGCATCGATGTATATGCGGAACTCATGGGTCAAACCATTGTAGAAGGTTTGGATTAACATCCATTCAGGACTACCATGGTGGGGGCATTGCCTCTGCAATCGCTTGAATCTCCTCCACGCATCGTATAGAGACTCATCATTTGACTGCCTGAAGGTGGATAATTCGTTTTGTAGGGTTTCGTAGTGACCCGACACTACGCCGAAGGAAACCCACCAAGACTCGCCCCTTAATTAAATTAATTAACAAGCATAATAAACTTAATCAAACAAGATTAAGAACAAGAATTATACCTTTGACGCGTGCTTCGCTCCCAAAAGAGCTCTTACTTCAAAATCCCGAAAAGACGAGATCTCCGACGGATCGTACCCTCGACCCGACCCGAGCGTCCTAAGTGTTGAAGGTTAGTCTAGACCCGGACAAAATAACTATGAGTTTTACGAATCAAAGGTTTACTTTTTCTTAGAGTTGCCTTTTTAATTCCACTCAAGGTTGTATTCTCAAAATCCCAACCAAGTGGGTATTTATAGAGAATGGGGACTTGAAATCCCTTGTCATGATCAATGTGGGATCATGTGCAATTGCAATGATTTATTTAATTCCAAAATAAATAATTATGCAAAAGCAATCACAAGCCAACAAGTGGAAAAAGGAGAGAATGGGTTAGGTGAGGACCATATCCCATGGGGGGGACCATTGCCTTGCTCCCCAAGGGAAGCTTGGTGGCTTTGGTCCCCACCTCTCCTTAAACCGCCACTCACAAGGGGTGCTGGGCCGCTGCCAGCTAGCACGCCAGCTAGCATGTGCCAGCCAGCCCAGCCAGCTAGCATGTGCCTGCCCAGCAGTCTCGCATGCTTGGTGCTAGGCTGTGCTAGGCGCTGGTGCTGGCCAGTGCTAGCTGCTGCGCGCTGCTGGCTGCCTAGCACTCCCCAACGCACGCACATGCCTCGCACTCCCAGCATGCGTGCTGCTAGCGAGCCACGCATGCTGCCCCCCCCCCTTAGCTTCGCACACCACGCACACACCTTTGCAGAACCTGTCGCACTAGCTACGCATGATGCCAGCGTGCATTGGCCTCGCACCACACGCACGCCAACGCATCACACAACAGTCTTGGTGCGTGGTGATGTTGGGCTGCTGTGCGTGGCCTAGCACTATGCTGGCGCCCAGGCCCTCGCATATAGTGCGATGCTTGGTGCTGCCATGCGAAGGCTAGCACACAAGCCAGCACACACATGGTACGCCAATGCGAGGCAGGCACCCATGTTAGCACATGGTGCCAGCGATGGTGCTGCCATGCCAGGCACCCACGCACGCAACACCTAGTGCCTGCGATGGTGCGCCTGTTGCGCCAGGTGCCTACGATGGGTTGCTAGGTGCCCCTGGTGCGCCTGGTGCGTGCGATGGCTTGCTAGGTGCGCCTATTGCTTGCCATAGGCTACCAAGCCGCGCCTAGGCTGTGATAGTGCCTAGCACACCATGGTGCGCCTAACACACATATGGTGCACCTAGGCTTGCGACGAGCTACCCTAGCCTAGCTACGGCTACGCTCATACTTGTTGCTTGTGATTTTCCGACGCTCGGTCTCGACGCCCTAGGCTTGATCTCCAACGTCAATATTCGTAATACTCTGTCGACTCAATAAATCCTTTTGGATTAATTCGTCATCTCGGATCGGTGATTTGATTAGGTTCGACCCGAAGGGTTCAGTTAAGATCAAGCTGTAATATCAATTGTACCTCGATATTACTGATCGAAAGCAGCCTTCACCTAGGCGTTCCGATCACTTGAACTTACTGAAGAATTAGCTTTGTAATAATTCTGAACCCTCTATCGGAAGAATACACTTGTTAGAAGGACACCATTCCTTTCACATTTCTCAACCTAGCAGTCTTCTCCTGTTCTAGAAACTTTACTGAGAAGGCTTTCACTAGCTTGTCCCATGTATCGAATGAGCCAGTGCCTTCATCTCTCAACCACTCCTTTGCCCTATGCCTTAATGAGAAAGGGAAAAGGCGTAGTCTGATAGCATCATCTGTAACACCATTCATTTTCATTGTATCACATTTCTCCAGAAAACTATCAATATGACTTACCGGACAATCATGTGGTGAGCCTGCAAATGAATCATTGTAGATAAATTGAATGAATTGTGGCTTAAGCTCGAAGTGTTGAGCCGTCACAGGTGACCTGACAATGCTAGAAATGATTCCGGTAGTCGTATCAGGAATACCGTACTCCAAGAGGGATTTCGTGGCATCTTCCATGTTTCTCCTTCGTCGATTTCTTACTATCCTTCTCCTTATAGTTGCCTCGATCTAAGAGTCAAATGTTTCAAGATCCTCTGACCCTGAACGTCGTGTGGGCATGCAACAAGAAAACTACAGAAAGAATATCAAAAACACAAGAGAAAATAACCAAAGCAACGAATGAAGCTTAACAAAATGAATCATAAATAATCAAATGAAACCGTTAGTCCCCGGCAAAGGCACCAAAATTTGATAGGCGTGTCGCGTACCTAACAAATGTAACCTTGCAATTCCTCTGAACTATGTAGTCGGGCAAGTAAGGGTCGAATCCCAAGAGACTAAGGTTCACCTAAATTATCTTGACTCAAATAATTACTAAGCAAGAATCAAATCAATGGTGGAATAAACTAAGATCTAATGTATGGAAAACTAGAATAAATCAAAAGAATATAATGAATCAATAAGCTAAAACATCCTAGATCAAGTATCACCACAATTACGATTGATGCAATTATATATCTACCCCTAACTTTCAATTCCAATTAACATGGGGAAAAGTAAACCTTAATCATTATCAAGGACCTCTCTCGAGTATCAATGACTTCCCTAACATACAATCAAGCCTATTCTAATGGACTCATGCAAATTAAAGACATTAAACACTTTACTTCACTTCCCAATTATCAATTCAACTACTCACGTGATGAATTTCAAACCCTAAATTAATTTACTCAATTTCGTTAAAACCCAACTCTCGTTGTGATTAAAACTATGGAACAATAACAATACTAATTATCTCTAATCTAGTATTGGCATAATCACAATCAATTTAACAAAAACAATTGCAATAAGTATTAGAGAATTGAAAGAATCAATTCATGCATCAATCATAATTGGGCTACCCTAGATCTTAGAATAAGAAAACTACTCACACATATTGAAAGAAGCAATAGCAATAATAACAAGGAAAACATAATAGAAAACAAAAATAATTGAAAGAGAACGGAATAGAGATGAATATTGTTTCGGGGTTTTCTGATGTCCTGCGGGAGAGTTACAATTCTGAGACTGGAACCGGACGCCTGTACCTGAAAAACAACGGAGACTCCTGGTGGTGGGAGCTCCGCCTCCAACGGTCAAGTTAGTACTTGTTTAAGGAGTAATTAATGCGGAAATTAAAGTGATTGGGTCTCTCTAGGTGAGAGTGTTTAATGTAGGTAATCTGCTTTTTTAGCGTGATCAGCCTGTTATTCATGTAATCTCTGTAATCCCCCCTTAATGAGGATTAAAGGAGATATTTATAACCTTGGGAAACGTGACAATCCTAGGTTTAGGTTAACCTAGGGCTGATTGGGCTTCCCTCGGAAGTTGGGCCTGGGTGGCCGGTTTCTCCATTAGGCATGGAGTATGCCACGTGTCATGACATCATAGGTCCAAGGTGGACAAATAAGCGGGTGCCACGTGGCAAGCCCTGACAGTTCCAACTGAGGGACACTTGGCAGGACCTGATTGGCCCACGTGGCGCATTCCGATTGGTGGGAGCAAAATCCCCTAATCATTTGCCCCTCACAGGTGGCACGTGACTGGTCACGTTTTACCTGTGACAGGTGTCGCATTGTAACAGGCGACGGCCTGCTACAGGTGTCACTCGGCGAAAGGCCGAGAGATTTTCCCGCCCAAATTTTGAATTTTGGAAGTGACCCTTCGCCTTCTCACTTCGCCTATATATAAGGGAGTGTTGACTTCAGTCATTTTCACACTTGAGAACTTTGTGAGAGAACATTCGGACCCCTGAACTTGCTCTGACATTTAGGACTCTTTCTGCCTACCGCCTGCTCTGACAAGCCGACTGCAAAAGATTTTCAGAACTTCATCAACCGTCACTCGTTCAGGTAACCGTCGGTTCTCTTACTCTTAATTTTCTCTTTATTTTATTCTTTTTTGAAATGGCACCACGGAAGCACACGACACGACCTAGGTTCGTGATCAGCCGGTCACCGGGGACGGCTGAATCTAGGACTAGGAGTGCCGCCTGCCCTTTTCCGGACCCATCTTTGCCCTTTATACAAAGTCCGACTGTATCTGTGTCTATGTAGAGCATGATGGCCAGAACAAAAAAGACTGTCAGGATCTCAAATTCAGACGGCTCCTCCCACAGGGTGCCGATTAGTGAAACATCTGACCAGGCGCCATATGTGGAAGTGAAACAAAGCGGCTTGAAAGTCGGCTGTTCTGAGGGAGGAATCAAAGTGGCACCTTCCCATTTCACATTTGACAATTCTTCATTCTCTGCTGCTCCTTTTAAAGGAGAGGAGACGGGCCCCTCAGGGAGAGGGGAGGAGTCGTCCTCTTCGGACTCGTCAAAGGACGATTCCGAGTCTAGCTCTTCTGGCCATGCTTCTCTGGACACAGAAGAGAAAAACAGTCGCCTGCAAGAGGCGAGGCTTTCTCACGCAGTTGAGAAGGGGGACGATTGAGCGGAGCCATCCGCCACTTACCGAGAGCAAAATACCCCCTACTACTGCACGGTACCTCGGGGCCGGATCACAGCCATGCAAGAGAAAGTGGAGAGCTTTATCGCAAACCACAAAATGGGCCCCAACTTTTTAGTGTTTGTGCCGGATCCAGAAGACACAGTCGTCTGGCCGGCTGGTACCAGTTATGATAGCGCCTGCTTTGGCTGCTACGAGGCGGCCATCAAGGCTGGGCTGCGCTTCCCATTACATCCGGCTGTTCAGCGGATCTTGGATGGGTATGAGTTGGGGTTATGGCAGTTAGCCCCAAACTCCTGGGTCAACGTACTCGGCTATGTGGCCGGGTGCGAACTGCACGGGGTGGAGCCGAGCTTCGAGGCTTTCGCCCACATGAACTACCTCAACCAGACCCCTAAGGCAGGCGGTACCGGCTGGTATCAATTGACGAGCCACAGGGGCTACCTAATGACGAGAGGTAAAGAAAACAAATGGAAGGACTAGCGGTGCACCTTCTTCATTATTGAGAGTTTAGACACAGAGCTGAACAAGCGCTTCAACAGGTGGAACAAGAATCCGCCCCTTCTTGCAGGCGGCCGCAGCATGCCGCCTGTTCCCCCCAAGGCTAAGAAAGAGATCCTAGATAAAGGACTCTTCAAAGTAGAGTCGAAGGTGAACTCTACTTCAAGGGTACGAGAGCAAGTACCCCTGCACTGCGTCCCGAGCTTCAAATGGCTCTACGACGAGTACTTTTTGGCCGCCTGTGGCCTCAGTTGTCGGTGCTCAAGAGGTAGCCGGCCTGTCGAATACTCTGTTGTTCCATTCATTTCTTGTTATGACTTATTAACTTTGCTATTTGTTTTTGCAGCGGTCGCCATGAGCAAAATTACCGCCTCCAAGACTGCGGCGGCCATGTTGCGGGCCTCCATCATGCAACAAGCTTCAACCGACTCCCCTAACAAGGGGGCACCCTTGGTGGGCTTCGAACCTTTCACCCTCTTTTTGGAGTTGTGTTTATGCACATACTGACTTTTTTCTTCTATTTTAGACGGGCGCTCCAAGAGCTTCTTCTTCCCAACAGCCGGACCCCAAGGCCCGGAGGACGACTGTTGCGAGCTCTCCTGGTTCTGCCAGGAAACATGCGGCGGCTGAGAAACAGCCGGCCACTTCTTCTAAAACTCCAGCTGGGCCGCCTAGAAGTATGAAGTTGTCCTTGTAAATTTTAGACTTGCTCCCTTTTTTACTAGGTCTAATCCGTTTGTTTATGCTTGATGCAGCCGGCCCTCAGGAGCCTGACTTGGTAGAGGTGGCCAAGTCTATGATCAAGGCCGTCCCTCCAGCTGAAAGGGAGGCGGTCAGGGGTGTCGGCACCCTTGACCTAGACGAGATTGCAGGGGTCCTTACTGAGGTATACTAAGCATATTTTTGAGTATTTGAATTCCAGGACGCCTGATTTTTTTTTGTTTGGAAACTGACGCCTGTTCCCCTTTTTACTTAGGCCCTGCTCCGAGTGAACTGCCTTCGCAAGCCGCTTGACCGGAAGAACAAAGAGGTAAAGGCTGCAAAAGCTATGGCGGCCTCTGACTGTGATAAGGCAATGTTTCAAATTGCCCAAAATGAAGTTCTGACCATTGATATTCTTTATTATCAGGCGCAGGCTAACGCCGCTATTCGGGCTCAGTTAGAGGCGGCCCAGAAGAGGAATGGCGAGCTTGAGGCGACCATCAACAACCTCAAGGCCGAGCTGAGACCTCTTCGCCACAAGATGTCCTCATACGAAGCCTTGGAGAAATCCTTGGCCAACGTAAAGGAACGCCTGGTGACCCAGGAGAAGAGTCTTACTCAGGAGCTCTCGGAAAAGGCCGAGCAAGAAAAGAAAGAGCTGGTCCGGGAGATGATGGAAGACTCTGCTCAAATCCAGCGCATGACTTGGGGCCGCCTCTTCCCTAATGCCGACTTTGCCTCATGGGAAAAAACGTACCGCCAGTGTTCTAACACATATAATCAAGAGATCCTGGCGGCTGCTAAGGAAGAGGCGTTGGAGGAAGCGTTGGAGGAGGAGGAGCCGGTAGTGGCGCTTGTGCCGCTTGGGGGTAATGCATCAAAGAAGGATGCAGCTGAAGCGGAGTCCAGCAAGAAGAGTGCTGACCAGGCGGCAGCTACTAATATTGAAGATCTGCCCCCTTCTTAAGCTTTATGTCTTCTTTCCACGGCCTGCGTGCCGTTTGTTTTGTATTTACCCGGCCAGGGGGCCGGGGCTCTGAATATTTTGCCGGTCTTTGATGACCGGCTTCTTTTTAATGAATTTTTTGTTTTGCTTCAAATTTGTTTAAGTATTGAATATTCTGATATCCAATTGTACATTATACCGACTGTTTTACATGGCCGATAGTTGCAGACAGGTACGAATAGTTAGTCACGCCGCCTATGCCCCTGGACGACTGGTTGTCTGTTTCCAGGATAGACGATCAGTCGACCATTTATCCAATCGGTATTCGAACCATTTTAAAGACTGGATCCCCTTTAGGCAGGCGGTCCTGTCATTTGTAAAATTTACCAAGTAGGAAAGTGGTTTGACCAAGTAAACATGATTGTTACCTAGTTGCCAAGTAACTGAGTAGTAGAGGTATCAAGCGGTTGTTACCGGTTGTTCCCCTTTATTCGCCAATGTTTGTTGGCTTTTAACTCAGGTTGTTAACCTAGCAGGAGTAGTGGTTGAGAGCCCCTGTTTGCTAAAAACAGGCGGACGACTCATACCTTTTAGGCTCCATACTAAGTTTGAGGGAGTGACTAAAGTCAACATAGGAGTTACTTAGTCTCCGTCACACTGTAGCTTGAGTAGTAAAGGCACCAGGCGGCGGAGGCCGGCTGAACTTTTTGATTCGCCAATGTTTGTTGGCTATTAACCCGAGTTGTTACCTAGTAGGAATAGGGGTTTGAGTGCCCCTGTTTGCCAAAAAACAGGCGGTTTACTCAAACCTTTTAGGTTCCATACTAAGTTTGAGGGAGTGACTATGAGTTAACGTTGGTGTTACTCAGTCGCCGTCACTCTTGCTTGAGAAGTAGAGGTACCAGGCGGCGGAGGCCGGCTAGACCCCTTGATTCGCCAATGTTTGTTGGCTATTAACTCAAGAGGTACCCCCTGGATTTATCCCAAGTAATACAGGCGGTCATCTGACTCAGATGTCAACTGTTACTACTGGTTTGGTTAGTGATACAGTTATCCTTGTCTCAAAAACGGCTACGTGGTTGCCCTTGGGGGCAGTCGTATAGGTGCCGTGTAATTAGTTTATAGAGCAATGTTCCACCCAAAAGGGAGCTGCTCTCTGCGACGAATTTCATCCGGAGGGATGCCGCCGGACGCCTGCTATGATGTTGGGACAGGTCGTATTAGTTTTGAAGATTTGATCAGTTGGCTTGGCGCCTGGTCTGATCATTCGGCCTGTGGCCTTGGTTATTTCTTGGTGAACGTAGGTGCTAAGTAAAAGGAGGGTAGCCGCCTGTTAGGCACAGGGTCGGCCAGGCCCTAATCTTTTTTAGCTAAGTATAAGGGGGGTGGCTGTGTGTTTGGAACCAGTCGGCCCTCTTCTATGGAGAGTAGCCGACTATATGTCCACACGGCATGCCCTTATGGTGAGTAAAATACTCGATGGAGAGTAGCCGACTGTAAAGGTACAGGCGGCATGCCCCTCTGAAGATAGAGTGAAATACTCGATGGAGAGTAACCGACTGTAAAGGTACAGGCGGCATGCCCCTCTGAAAGAGTAAAATATTCAATGGAGAGTAGCCGACTGTAAAGGTACAGGCGGCATGCCCCTCTGAAAGAGTAAAATATTCAATGGAGAGTAGCCGACTGTAAAGGTACAGGCGGCATGCCCCTCTTAAGTAAGAATAAAAATTAAACATGGAGAGTAGCCGACTATTTGTTAGTAGGCGTGCCCCTCTTAGTACAAAATTGAATATTAAGTGCAAACTTTTATTAAGTAGCCCTTGATTATTTACATCATTCAAAATAAATATTTCTTAAGATTATCTACATTCCAAGTTCGAGGCAACGGTTGTCCGTCTCGTGTTTCCAGCCGGTAGGTACCGTCCCTGACCTCTTCACAGATTCGGTAGGGTCCTTCCCAGTTGGGAGTTAGTTTGCCAGACTCATTAGCCCTACCAGTTGCTTCCATTTTTCTAAGTACAAAGTCCCCCACTTTGAGTGAACGCCTGTGTACTTTTTTGTTGTATGATCTAGTCATTCTCAGGCGGTAAATTTCATGGCGCAAGACAACATTGCCCCTCCTTTCAGGAAGTGAGTCTAATGCCAGGCGCATGGCTTCCCAGTTTGCCTCTTCGTCATATAGCATTACTCGAAGAGTCGGCTCGTAGTGTTTTATTGGAAGAACAGCTTTCGCACCATAAGTTAGGAGGAATGGAGTTTCTCCAGTCGCCCCTTTTTCAGTCGTCCTAATGGCCCAGAGAACATGTGGTAATTCATCCGCCCATAGGCCGCCTGCTCGTTCAATCTTTTTCTTGAGACCGTCTGAGATGATTTTATTAAAGGCTTCTACCTGGCCGTTTGCTTGTGGACGGCCGACAGATGCAAAGTAGTGTGAAATTCCTTGGTCACCCAACCAGCTTTTGAGAACAGGCGTCTCAAATTGGGGACCATTATCAAAAACCATAGACATGGGAACCCCGAACCGAGTGATGACATTTTTCCAAATGAATGAAATTACATCCTTCGTCTTGATTCCCTTTACAGCCTCCGCCTCTACCCATTCAGTGAAGAAGTCGACGACAACAAGTATGTACCTCCTTCCGCCTGTAGCAGGCGTATATGGACCCAGAATGTCCATGCCCCACTTAGCAAACGGTAGTGGGCTATGAATGGTAGTGAGGTCAGTAGCCGGACGGTGAATTAGCTTGCCAAACCTTTGGCACTTGTCACATTTTTTCACCATCTCCATTGCATCTGCTTCTAAGGTAGGCCAAAAGTAGCCCTGCCGCCTTGCCCGTTGAGCAAGCGTCCTACCGCCTATATGGGAAGCACAGTAACCAGAGTGAAGATCGTCTAGTATCTCTCGTCCCTTTTCTGGAGTAACACACTTTAAGAAGGGTTGAAGGTACCCCCTTTTGTGAAGTTCTCCCTTTATTATTTCAAAACTGGTTGCTTGTTTTTTTAGTGCTGCCGCCTGTTATTCATGTAATCTCTGTAATCCCCCCTTAATGAGGATTAAGGGAGGTATTTATAACCTTGGGAAACGTGCCAATCCTAGGTTTAGGTTAACCTAGGGCTGATTGGGCTTCCCTCGGAAGTTGGGCCTGGGTGGCCGGTTTCTCCATTAGGCATGGAGTATGCCACGTGTCATGACATAATAGGTCCAAGGTGGACAAATAAGCAGGTGCCACGTGGCAAGCCCTGACAGTTCCAACTGAGGGACACTTGGCAGGACCTGATTGGCCCACGTGGCGCATTCCGATTGGTGGGAGAAAAATCCCCTAATCAAATACTTATGATGCTTCAATTGAAATTACTCAAATTGTTAATTAATAATACTTGAATCTGATGAAGGAATTAATTTGCTTAAAAGTAATGAACTAGGGTTCTAGAGCAAGAAATAAAACTTAAGAAAAATTAATATATATTCTAATGATGATTATAAGGGGTATTTATACACTTAATAAAATAAAATCTCGAAAATAATAAAATCGACATGCACATAACCTTGCCCGGTTTGACCGGGCGAGCACCGCCCGATCGGGCAGGTGATACCTGATGGTTGCGCACTTCTTCGTAGCCTTCTCCTTGGCGCCCGATCCAACCGGCCAAGTGACGCCCGATCGGGCACGAGGCTCAACTTGGCTGCCTTGCTTCCCTTGCTTTGTAGTCTTCACAACAACATCAACCACCACGCGCCCGGTCCAACCGGGCATAGCTAGCCCGATCAGGCGCGTGGGTTAAATGCCTAAAACAGCTTCTTTTCTTCTTATTAGCTCCAACCAAATCAATCCTTCTATGCCCGGTGCAACCGGGCATGCATTGGCAAACCGAGCATGCATAGGCAAACTGAGCAACGCAGAGTTGAACGCTTTATGGCTCGATCTTAGCTTGGTTCTCCATCCTTGCTTCACTAACATTTCCCATAGACATCCAAAATGTGTCCGAATCATCCAAAGAACTCGCATTTCCTGTAAAACTTACAAAAGCATATCGAACACACTAGAGAATAGAATGTTAGCGAGAAACGGCTCTAAAGAGCCTAAAACCATGCAAGAATGTGATGAAAAGTCGAGAGAAATCAATGTATAAAACGTGTATATCACTGGCCATCCTACCCACGAACATGCGCAGCCAGCACGCTACGCAAGCCTTGCGGGATGCTAGCTGTTGCTGCTTATTTGTTGTGGGTGTTGCTGCTATGCGAGTGGCGTGGTGCTAGGTGCTGCTATGTTAGCACGCATAGCCCATCCATCTTGCATGTTGTTGTTTGGTGCTGGTCGCTAGCAAGCACGCATGCATAGCACAGAGCACATACACGTATAGCAAGCTGCTATGCGTTGCACGCTTGCGGCAGTGCTACTATGTGCGAGGCACTAGCATGCTAGCACGCCTAGCGCGCCTGCGATGTTAGCCATGCCACACAAGCTAGCTAGCAAACGCTGCTAGCATGCATGCGTTGTTACCAAGCTCGACATGGTGCGTGGCCTAGGATATCCTAAAACTCACATGGTTAGGCCAATACGAAACTACGCCATTGCTCGAACTTGTCTCTTGTTGATTTTTCTCGACTCGTCAAATTCTAGGTTCGAGTCGACTTATGATGCACGGTTTCGACGCTCTATGCTCAATTTCCGACGTCTTTGTTCGTAAAACAATAATGACTCATCTAATCCTTCGGATTGTTTCATCAATTTGGATCTGTTACTCGATTAGGGTGTGACTCGAAAGGTTCAGTAAAGATTAAGTTGAAATAGTAATTATACATTAATAATACTGATCATAAACGACCTCCAACTAGGTATTCCGATCACTTGACCTTTCTAAAGAATTAGCTTTCTAATAATTCTGAACTTTCTATTGGAATAATACAATTGTTGGAAGGACACCATACCTTTCAATCTCCCACTTGTACTTTCGGACAAGTGTGCAGTTAGTTTATAGCCCATTTCATATGTCACTTAATGTCTCTTCATGAACTATAAGGTAAGATTCTTTGTCATCCTTATTACATCCAGAAGTGTTTCTCGATTCCCGAGTTCAATTGTCAATAAGTAGATGATTTCAAAAATCCATCTGAGCACGGCCATGCGTTTTCACAGTCTCGCTCTTAGATAGGCCTTGTAAACAACAAAGACATGTTTCCTATTGTTAATAAAGGGACATTCCCAGTCTTGCATTGTTAGCTTCCCTTACTAAGAGGTTCTAGCCGGCCGAGTGTTGTCGTTATAATCCCCATTTACGGCAGACCTTTGACAACATCAAAGTGACTTGTACTCAAACAAGAGAACTTACGATACTAAAGGTCGAGGAAAAAGGTTCCGATAGTTATTGTTTCGGGGTTTTTTGGAGTCCCTTGGGAGAGTTACAATACTGAGTATGCGCTCTTGACGTCTGTATCTGCAAAACCACGAAACTCCTGTTGGGTGGAGTTCCGCCTCTGACGATCAAGTTAATATGATTCCGGATGAGTAAACGTGCGGAAAGTAAATAGGTTTTTTCTCACAGATTCACAAAGATTCCACAATTAATATTGCTCGGGTTTGTGTTTGTATTTGTGTATATCAATTCATAGGAGATGAGAATCTGCTCCCCCATTGGGGGTACAATACCACGTGGCATATTCTGATTGGATCGCCTTGGGCCTCTACGAGGTTGACACGTGTTAGCCCCTTATTAGGCCATGTTGCAGGGGTCATTTTTACCACAAACATTTTCCCCTTACAGGTGTGACGTGGCTTGCCACGTGGCACCTGGGACACTTGTCACAATGCGAGAAAGCGGCGGTTCGCCTCCTTCCCTCCATTTTTTGAATTTTTAAATTGGTAGAGGGGAAAGGTGACGGTTCGACTTCTGGGGTTTCCTATAAGTAGGAACCTCCCCCCTCTCATTCCTCACTTTTCCAAATTTTTGAGAGAGATTATTTGAGAGAAAAAGAGAGTGATTATTCCGGCTGCTATTTCTTGCATACAACCTTCACTTCCAATACATCCGGGTACCGGTTGAGTGATTTCTTTTTGCCCGTCTCACTAAGGTATCCTTCTGACCTTGTCAGTTTTTTTTATCTCAATTTCTGATAGAGCTGCAGCAGGTCTTATGTCGTTTGGAGCGTCTTTTAGCAATTTCATTGTGAATTGCATTCAATAGACCCACAGCCGGTATATACCATCTGGGGTATCTTCAAGCAATTTTATTCAGAATTGCATTCAATAGACCCACAGCCGGTGTATACCGTCTGGGGCATCTTCAACCAATTTCATTGTGAATTGCATTTAATAGACCCACAGCCCGTGTATACCGTCTGGGGCATCTTTTACAAACTTTTCTTTTGAATTGCTTTGCTGAGAACTCAGTCGGTCTCATATTATCTGGGGTATTTTTGAGCTATACTCAAAGTCACCATCTATCAGGCCTTCGGTCAGTTTTATGCCGTCTAAGGGGTTTTCGAGCAGCTTAGGTAATTGTTTTTAGCTGAACTGTAGTCGGTTCTATACCGTCTGTTGTATCTTCGTAAAATTCCCTTCATGAGCTACTTGCAATAGCCCTCAGCCGGTACTACAACCGCCATGGGCGGTCTTTGAGCAATTTTCCTAGAAACTCCAGCCCATTTGCATTGTTTGCCATTTCCAATACAACTATAACCGGTTTTCTCCGCCTGTGGTATCTTTGAGAAACATTGGTAAATAACTATTGCTTTTTTTTGCCAATTTACAGTTGTTCAAAGCGATACCGTTTGGGGTACCTTCACGCAACAATCACCAGCCTCTTTTGCTAGCTTCTTCTCCAAATACAAGGTACCGCTTCTGTTCCTTGTTTCTTGAAGTCTTTTAAGCTTTTCTAGCTGTATAAGTTGTTAGAATAATGGATTCACTCAACACACACACGACACACCACGATTTAAAGGTCAGCCGGTCTCCTGCTACGGCTGAGTCTAGGAATGAGGGTGCCGCCTCTAAGTACTAGGACTCTCCTTGTTCATCTCTAAAACTGACCGTCTCTGTCTCTGTGAAGGACGCAATGGCTTGAACTAGGAAAACAGCCGTTGATCAAGAATATAGAGGGGAAACCTCTAAAGAATTACCGCATGACTTTAATCAGGCTGAGATGACAAGGGGATCCCTGCATGGTACCCCAAGCACTGCCAGTTATGGACTCCTGGGGTTAGATAAGGAAGGAGGTGAAGATGCCTCCTCTCCATCTAGGGTTGAGAAGGAAAACCTTTCGGAAGACGAAAGCAGCGGAGAGACCGCCTCCTCTCCCATCTCAGAGCAACGCATCAGTGATAGCTGTCTTGAAAGGAATGGAGTCCTTCCAACAAGTGTATTATTCCGACAGAGGGTTCAGAATTATTACGGAGCTAATTCTTCAGTAAGGTCAAGTGATCTGAATGCCTAGGTGGAGGCCGCTTCCGATCAGTAATATCAATGTGCAATTGATGTTACAGCTTAATCTTAACTGAAAGGATTTCATGTGTTAGTAGAGTTTTATGAATACAGAAGTCGGAAATTGAGCCTAGGGCGTCACAAAATCACAAGCGACAAGTACGAGTGTAGCCGTAGCACCACAATGGTCTAACCATGTGGATGCTAGGCTAGTTCGAGCTAGCATGCACCTAGCATGGCTAGGCGCACCATCGCAAGCTCACGGCGCACCATCGCAGCCTAGGCATGCACATGGTAGCCTATCGCAAGCGCCACAAGCACCAGAAGGCCCATCGCAGCTAGCAGCGTGCTAGCCTGGGTGCCTGGGTGCGCATGAAAGGCTATCGCAGCACCATAGCACCACGCACAACACCATCGCAGTGCTAGGCACATGTGTGTGTGTGTGCGTGTGCACCGTAGCCCAGCAGCACGGAGCTGTGTGCTTGTGTGCGTGCCTTCGCATGGCAGCACCAAGCACACCGAGCTAGCAAGCAAGCAGCGTCGAGCCAAGCATGTGTGGCTTGCTAGCAGCACACATGCTAGGCATTGCATGCGAGACGGACTGGATGTGTGGGGTGCTACGTGCGTGGTGCGTAGGATGATGCGAGGGAAGGAGCCAGCATGCGTGGCTCGCTAGCAGCACACATGTTGGTTGTGCTAGCAATGGCGCGCAAGGAGAGTGTGCATGGGCTGCTGAGGCCAGTGCCAGCACTATGTGCTAGTAGCGCCCAGTGCCAGCACACAAGCACCAGCACACAAGCACACAAGCACCAGCACCAGCGCCACCACCAGCACCAGCCCAGTAGCAGCACGCACCAACTGGCGAGCTGGGCAGCAAGGCACTGCTAGCTGGCAGCCCATGCACACTCTCCTTGCGCGCCATTGCTAGCACCCATTTTTCCAACTCCCATTTTTCAAACCCATTATTAATTTGCATATTGGCAAAATTAATTTTGGACATAGCTCATTTTATTTTAAGCATAAAGTTAGACCTAATTTTTTTCAAAATTGAAATTTTGGATAATTTAGGCTTGGAACCAATAAAATAAATTTTATTTAAGTAGGACTTTATTTTATTTTATTTTATTTTTCCTCAAATTAATTCTAAAATTTAATTTGGAATTAATTTATGCCACACATAAATCAGAATTAAAATTCCGAGAAATGCACGCAAATCGATTGTTTTCAAAACAGGTCTTTGAAAATGGCAACTAGTGGGGCCCGACTAGGATAGAAAATACGGACTGTGTTCCGTTATGTATTTTTGTAAATCTAAATACGGTCTGCGAACCGTTAAGTATTTTTGTACTATTAGATTAATCTTAGTCGTTTTAGCTAGCTTCTTTTATTTCATTTTGGCCAAGATGTCTCCAGACGGCGTTTCGACGAAGACGAGCCAAGATGAAGACCCATGGAAATTGAAGATTTCAAGGGGTCATTCTAGTTTCCAAATGCATCCATTTTATGCCTTATATATATTGTTATTATATATGATATCTAGATGCATGTCTAAGATTTCTATTATGTTGCGACGATTAGTTAAGTTCACTTAAATCAAGCAACATAGAAACCCTAGGTCCCTTAACAATATTGAGCTAAAATTTGTCATTCCAAGAACAACACTTACCGAACTAATGCGCGTACGTGATGGATTACGCCAAAGCGAGGCATCACTACTTCCCTAGGAACGTAAGGTATACTAGGTATACAAGTTGTCTTTGTTAAGCTCAACGATATAAGTAAGGATTCCTTAGATGTCGTGGCAAAAGAGACAAAATGTCAAGGATGCATTAGATGCGACATTTTATCAAACCGAGAGTAGCTTGGAGCTATTAGCTATTAGATTGCTTACCTAAAGATATTTAAGGATTAAGACTAGCCAAAGCATGCTTAACCATTTCTTGATCTTTGGGATCTCGGAATCATTTTATTCTCGCCCATAAGGGACAATTTTAAATGCATGGAGAAAATGTTCAATAAGATTGAATATAGGCATGAACGTTTTAAATTTAAACTTATTGATATATGAATGGTTTTTCACTTTAAATTCTTTCAATTGTAGAACAATGTCTGCAAGTAACTCAAACAACAACCAAATGTGCCCGAAACTCCCCGAAAAGTTAGCTATCAAGCTTAACTTAACAAACCTTGAAGAATGGGAAGAAGAACTCAGGAGAACTCTCCAGAGTTGTTCCAAAGAGTATGTTCTAGATACTTCCCTCCCAACCTTTGTTCCAGAAACTCTTGAGTGACGAAACTTATTGTGCATGGTCAAGAGATTGCAAATTAGTGTCACAACACATGGCTAACTCCATCCCGGAAGAATGGAAAGAAAAACTTTCATTCTCTTTCCCGGATTTGTTCCTTGGAGGACTAAGGGATGTTGTCGGTGTGAGATTCTCTAAGAGTTTCAACGACAACAATGATGGACTCTTGTTTGAAGTGACTAGGTCACTTACATACATGAATATAAAGCCATCGGATCAAGGTTGTCTTTCAAAAGAGAGGTACCGTCTTTGGTCTACAGTCTGCAACACCAAGTTGAGACCGGGTATGCCCCTCCGACCCCATGTGGCAAGAATGACTAAGCTCTTCAAGCACATGGAACTCCTCGGAATTCCACTAGAAGATGGAATGGCTGGTCATATTATGCTCACTTCACTCCACTCAAGATATAATGCACTAAAGGCATATATTTCTGAATCAAAGGAGACACATTCCTTGAAGAATGTGGTGGAGCTACATCACCGAGCCAACTCATTTGGGGCAACCAAAAGACCATCAAGAAGGAGGGATTTCAAGGTTAAGGCTAAGATGCGTTGCTTCTACTGTGGCGGGCAAGGCCACTTCAAGAGAGAATGCAAGCTCTTTCGGGAAGAGGAGGAGAGGAATGGAGCATCCGCCTTGGGTATCTTCCTAAACACTTGTGAATTAAGCTTATTATAAGGTATTGGATACCAAGTATGACTCACTTAATGTTGCCTTTTCAGGAACCAAGTGAGAAGCTTATCAAGTGTTGGTGCATGGACAAGAAGACGACGAAGATGGTTTTTCAGTAGTGCTTGCATGCACTATTTTGTCTATGATATGTAATTAAACTAATTCTAGTTTTTCATCATGCCTTTGAACATACTATGATCCATGGTGTTGGACACCTAGGAATTTTAGATGTAAGACTTTGACAATAGTTGTTTCAAGTTTGTCTTACAAATTTATGTTCAATTAAATTGCATGTTTTTACATATGATTAGACAAAAGTTGATACCACTAGCTAAGACCATCGAGTCGAATCAAACATACTTGTGGCATTGTCGTCTTGGCCATATTAACATCAAGCGCATCAAGAAACTTCTTCAAGAAGGTGTTCTTGACTCATTCGACTTAGAGTCGTTTGAATATTGCGAAGGATGCTTATTAGGAAAGATGATAAAACAACCATTCTCCAAGTTGGGAGAAAGGGCAAGTGACTTATTAGGTCTAATACACACAGATGTATGTGGACCAATGAGCACACCCGCAAGACAAGGTTACCGATATTTTATCACTTTCACCAACGATTATAGTAGATATGGCTATATCTACTTAATGTCGAATAAATCTGAATCCTTTGAGAAATTCAAAGAATTTCAGAAAGAAGTTGAAAATCAACTTGGCAAGAAAATCAAAGCACTTCGATCGGATCGAGATGGCAAATATTTGAGCCATGAATTCGACGATCACTTGAAAGAAAATGGCATTCTTTCAGAGTTGACACCTCCCGGAACTCCTCAATGGAACGGAGTGTCCGAACGGAGGAATCGAACCTTGTTAGACATGGTTCGATCAATGATGGGTCTTAGTGAACTCCCTATCTCTTTTTGGGGACATGCGCTACAAAATGCAGCACTAACACTGAATAGAGCTCGGTCAAAAGCTATTGAAAAGACTCCATATGAATTTATGGACTAAGAAACCTCCTAGGTTGTCTTTTCTCAAGATTTGGGGATGCGAAGCATATGTCAAGCGATTAATTTCGGACAAACTTCACCCCAAATCGGATAAGTGTTTCTTTGTGGGATATCCAAAAGAAACCAAAGGTTATTACTTCTATAATAAATCCGAGAACAAAGTATTTGTTGCTCGTGATGGTGTCTTTTTGGAGAAGGATCACCTTTCCAAAATGACAAGTGGGAGGAAAATCGAACTCGACGAAGTTCGAGAGGACGAGCAACAATGTCAACCTGACAAAACTGACAATCAAGATACTTTGGAAGCATCTAAGAAGATTGGTCAGAATCAAACAGACAATGAAAATGCTCAACCGATTACCCTTCGTAGGTCGCAACGGCAAAGATCTCAACCAGACAGATACCTCGGTGTCGTCTTAACTAATGATCAGGACATCCTAGTTATGGATGGTGATGAGCCAACGACATACAAGCAAGCTATGACGAGCCCCGACTCTGCAAAATGGCAAGAGGCCATGAAATCCGAGATGGACTCCATGTGTGAAAATCAAGTCTGAGACTTGGTGAATTTGCCCGAGGGTTGTACACCCATTAGTTGCAAATGGATCTTCAAAGTGAAGATAGACAAGGATGGAAATGTATCAATATACAAAGCTAGACTGGTGGCAAAAGGTTATAGACAAGTCCACGGGATTGAATATGATGAAACCTTTTCACCAATTACAATGCTAAAATCCGTTCAGATCATACTAGCGATTGCTGCATATTACGATTATGAAATATGGCAAATGGATGTCAAAACCGCCTTCCTTAATGGAATTTTGGAAGAAACTGTGTATATGACATATCCATAAGGTTTTGTCGATCCATGCAACGCTGGAAAGGTTTGTAAGTTGAAGAAGTCCATTTGTGGACTAAAGCAAGCCAGCAAAAGTTGGAATCTGCGATTTGATGAAGCCATTAGCAAGTTTGGTTTTATCAAGAATCCAGATGAGTCTTGTGTATACAAGAAGGTCAGTGGGAGTGATATTGCATTCCTTGTCCTGTATGTCGATGCCATACTTCTCATTGGAAACAGCACAAAATTGTTGGAGTCCGTAAAGGGCTGGTTGGGAAAGTGCTTTTCAATGAAGGACTTAGGAGAGGCACAGTACATATTGGGCATCAAGATCTACAGGGTTAGATCTAAGAGGATAATTGGATTAAGCTAGAGTACTTACATTGATAAGGTACTGGCTGGATTCCACATGGAGAATGCCAAAAGAGGGCATTTACCCATGTCCCATGGCATAACTCTCAGCAAGAAACAGTGTCCACAGACACCTGTTGAGCGAGAAAGAGTGAATCAGATCCCATATGCTTCGCTAATCGGATCGATCATGTATGCCATGATATGTACAAGGCCAGATGTATCGTATGCCCTGAGTGCAACGAGTTGATACCAATCGAACCCAGGAGAGGCGCATTGGACTGCGGCCAAGAACATCCTTAAGTACCTAAAAAGGAACAAGGATAAATTCCTGATGTATGGAGGCCACAAAGAACTGGTTGTTGAAGGTTACACCGACGCTAGCTTCCAGACTGACAGAGACGACTTCAAGTCACATTCGGGGTACATATTCTGTCTGAATGGAGGAGCGTTTAGCTGGAAGAGTGCCAAGCAAAGCACCACTGCAGACTCTACAACTGAAGCCGAGTACTTGCCCGCTTCAGAAGCTGCCAAAGAAGCTGTTTGGATTCGCAAGTTCATTAGCGAACTTGGTGTTGTACCCTCGATCAAGGGGCCGATAGACCTCTATTGTGATAACCTTGGCCACCACTCCTTTGCTTAAGAACATGCCACTTGTCGCAATATGATTAACTTGATTATTTATTTTATTTGGAAATTAAATAAATGATTGATTTTCAAAACTCCCACATTGGTGGAGGATGAAAAACCAAGGGTTCATTTCCCTATAAATACCATGCTTGGGTATTGGGAAATGAACAACCTTGAGTGGAATTAAAAAGGCAACTCTAAGTAATAGTAAACCTTTGATTCGTAAAACTCATAGTTATTTTGTCTGGGTCTTGACCAACCTTCAAGACTTAGGACGCTCGGATCGGGTCGAGGGTACGATTTGTCGGAGATCTCCTATTTCGGGATTTTCAAGTAAGAGCTCTTTGGGAGCGAAGCACGCGTCAAACGTGTAATTCTAGTTCTTAATCTTGTTTGATTAAGTTTAATATGCTTGTTAATTATTTTAATTAAGGGGCGGGTCTTGGTGGGTTTCCTTCCGCGTAGTGTCGGGTCACTACGAAACCCTACATATCTTACACCGGTCGGAGATAGCGAGGAGGAGGAGAGACCCTCATGGAATAATAAGGGCAATCCCTTCCTTATCGTTGTCTTTGCCAAAGACAGGGCCAGCATGGCCAGAAACCTAGGGGACTTCATTCGCATACGGCCTCTAGGAACAGATTGGAAAACTACCGTGCCGCCTGAGATGGGCACAATAGTCTAGGAAGATAATCAGCCGAATGCAAATGGGTATTTCGGCTATTGTGAGGCGGAGTTTCTAGCCGGTCTTCGCTTCCCTCTATACAACACCATAAAGGCCATCCTTCAAGGGTATGGTCTGGGAATTTGGTAGTTACCCCCCAACTCTTGGGTTAACATCTTAGGTTACATTGCTGCCTGCGATATGCAGAACATTAACCCCGGCTGGGAGGCGTTCGTCCATATGCACTATTTAAGCTGAAGCCCAAGCGGGTGGAGAGCCTAGTATACGCTGACAACCTAGCCCTAGTACCTGATGACCCTAGACAATCCATCCAAGTGGTCAGACTGAAAAAACTGATTCTATCTTGTTTCTGCTCCCACCAAAGAGGAAAACCGGGAGTATAGAACCTACCTCCGAAAGCCTGAATTTATGGGCCACAAATGTAACAAGCCTCGTGTCCCGGATGAGGACTACGAGAGAATAATAGAGTTGGGGTTTTTTGATCAAACCACAACAGCCCTTTAAACCAAGGAACTAATAAGTGTGCCAAAGAATTGGGTACCAAAACACGAGTTCCTTCGAAATGAGGCGTTTTTATCCGCCTACAAGCTAAGCACCCCGTTTATGAAACGTAGGTCACAAGTGCCTGGTCCCATTATGCCGCTTGTAGATATTTAATGTTTTTCTTACCCTTAATCACGGCCGTCGCTGGGGCGGGGCAGGTGGGGCAACCGCCTAGGGCCCAGTTTGTAAGGCCCAAAATTGGTTTTAAAGAGGGCCTCAATTACCAAAAAAAAAATAAAAAATTAAACTAAAATTGTTTAATTGCTTTATACTAAAGTTCGTCATTCATCAATGAATGAAGTTTGTCAGTTATTGTTCCCAAAGCAAATTAAATGTTCCAACTGCCAATTCCCTTAATTTTTGCTTCTATAATATATTAATATTTAGCTTTCCCAGGATGAATTCCCCTTTTGATATTTTTAAAAAGTTAATTACTTCTTTCAATCTTTCCAAAGTGTACTATTATCCATATTTAAATTATCCAAAAAATCCCTAGTACAATTATTTGAAGATGAAAATTATTTAAAACGTTGATATAGCTTTGCAATTTCCAACTCTTGGCATATTATTATTATTATTATTATTATTATTATTATTATTATTATTATTATTATTATTATTATTATTATTATTATGGAGTATTATATACTCCCTAGTACATTAGTAGTTTTAATTATTATTAGTATAATTAAAATAGCGATTTGATTTTCATGTATCTTTTACAACTATATTTTCATAATTGTTCTAAAAAATATTTTTCCATAATTAAAAGATTGAAAATCTAAGAGATTTTTTTAAGATTTATAACTAATACTTCATACATTTTAATATTTGATATGTGAATTTAAAGTTAGAGTTGAGGAAGCTAGTCTTTTATTTTGCATACCCTTAAAATGAAAAAAAAAAAATAACGCTCGTTCACTAGGGCCCCAATCTATATGTTCGCCCTAGGCCACCAAAATCTCATAAACGGGCCTGCCCTTAATCATTCTTCTTCTAACCAGATGGTTTCTTTTCTGCAGTGAGGGCTTTGGCAATGTTGCCCGCAGATAAGACACTAGCTAAGTCTGCCACCGACATCCGTAAAGAGAATGCGGAGAAGAAAAAATCTGCCTAAGCGGCAAAAGATAAGGTACATACGCCTACTTTCGAACCTCATATTTTGTAAATTTCTTGTCGGCTGACTTTTGTAATTGGTTTTTGGTTAAGGATGGGGGCAAGGCGCCTCGCTCCCTTACAAAGCTCATCACACCCCGGCCGAGGGAAGAGCCGACCATCTAAGATAAGGCGAGGAAGACCTCCTCCCAGATAGCACCCAGCCGGCTGACGGTTGGGGGAAAGTCTGTCAAAAACACATGTCTGGGGTTCTATCTAACCCCGAGGCAGCCGGATATTCCAGGGGCATACAGGGGGGCTGCACCGCCTAGGGCGTGCGGCGCCTTTGTGTCGGTTGAGGGCAGTTATAACCCTCACCAAATCTCACAAGGTACAATAGATCCCTTCAACCCTTCTTTGCTTGACAAGCGCATGCTGGTAAAGTCGCACTCCCTGCTCCAGCCATAAGACTCTTCTGGCAGCCGGTAGTCAATAGGAGGGAAGTATGTTGCTTTCTCACCATCTCTTTCTGGTGCAGATCTCTCCCCTCACTGGCCGGATGTACAGTAGTACGCCCGGGCCATGCTGAAGGCCGTCCCCAGGGAGGAGAAGGAGGCGATCCGAAAGATCAATACCTTCAATGCTGACCGGGTTATGGTCAGCCTGGCTGAGGTATGGATTTTTCCAACTGAATATTTCCAAGGTATTGTGTCGTTTGACCCTTTTAACACCGTTTTGGTCTTTGCAGTCTATGCTTCGCGTGGAGGGGCTCCAGAAGGCCTACGCCCGCAAGCAAGAGGAGGTAAGACGGGCTATGCATGAATTAGAAACTAAAAGCATAATCATGAAACAGGCGGACTCCATCAAGACACTTCGAAATTCCCTCAACGAGGCTCAAATCAAGCTCCACAACCTTAAAATAGAGAAGGAAAATGTAGAAGAGGATGTGAAGAAGACGTCTGATTCTCTCAAACTCCTGGAACTAACCAGGAAGGAGAATAATTTGTTGCTAACTGAAAACATCCACCTGAAGAAGGAGGCGGCTTTAGCCAGTCAGAACTTCCAAGCAACCTTGGAAGCATAATAGAGCCGGCTCACTGAAGAGAATGAGCAAGATTGTGCCAACCGTATGCATATGGCTTGGTCCCTGGTACATCCGAACACGGATTATGTGACGAGGGTTAAATCGGTCGCTACAATCTAATTCTCAATCAAACAATACTTATACGAACACCATATAACCAAGTAAAATGGCAAATAAAGGTTCGGTCCACGAGGAACGAGAGTAATTTCAAATCAATCTTAAACCTAAGCTAGTTCGAAATCAATGGAAAATGGTGTTCTAAAATACTACTAATAAGATGGGATAAACCAGATAAACTAAGACACTAGGGAAGACGGGAATTCACCAAACCATCGGTAACTACGCAACAAGGAATCACAGAGACAAACAGGATATGCAAAGACTATATGTCTGATCAATATCATGAGGTAGGAAGACAACGGGCAATATTAAGCTTGGATTTCTCATGCACTTAACATTACTCGATACATAATCAAACCACATTCAACAACGAAATACTCAATTCACAACCTCTTGTTCAAATCAAGGATATCATGCAATCAAATTCAAGATTCTAGGTTAGCTACTCCTATTATAATGAATTAACATGCAATCGCATATAATCAATTTAATCACAATCCGTTTATCAAAATCAATCCTCAATTACATAGGTTACCTAGGCCGGGTTTCATCCCGAAACCCTAGCTAGGAGACTACTCACACATATTCATAATCAAAGCAATAATGAATTCCAAAAGCAGAATAGATATAAACATGAATTCTGATTAAGGAATAATAAATCTTGATTAATAAACAAGAATGAATAATACCAATTGTATTGATGCGAATCAATGGAAAAGTTCAGAACTTTGATATCGGTCGTCAATGAATAAAACAAAGAATCTTCACAAATCTTGCTTCAAATCAATCCAAGAAAACTAAAATCGCTAGAATAATCTCTAAGAAAACTAATGAATCTCTAATACTAAGAACGTTCTAAAATAACTCTCTACAAAGGCTCTCAAAAATTATCTCTAAAACTGTCTCTAAATCTCTCAAAGACGGGCCTTATATACGTCTTCTAATTCGGAGAAGTCAAGCGCGCAGTTAACCCTGGATCAGCACGGCCGTGCTGTATTTGGCACGGCCGTGCTAGCTTGTCAGTAGGTAAACCGGATTTCTTCTTCAATTTGGCACGGCCGTGCTAAAAATGGCACGACCGTGCTGAATATGCTCTAGCACGGGGCTCATACTGAAGCTGACACGGGCACGGGCAACATCTGGCACGGCCGTGCTAATGGCCTGCACGGCGGTGCTGGTGCGTGGATACTGACACGGCCGTGCTATTGGCTTGCACGGCCGTGCTGCCTTGCCTGGGGTTGCTTGCTTATAGGCCAGCACGGGTGTGTGCTGCCTGTGCTATGAAATCAATGCACGACACTTGAACTTCCTTAACTCCTCGGACTTCGGTCAAGGCTAGCTCGGTTACGCATCTAGGGCTCGGGATCCGATTAAACTCGGTTGATATTACCTGAAAACACATCAAAAACAAACCGAAAACCCGTGAAGCACGTAATATGGGGAACGTAAGCATAACAAGGTAATAATCGGCCAAAACGGCCCTAAATACATCCAAAATCATCCTAAAATATGCTCTAAAGTGCGCCCTAAAGTGCGCTTGTCAAAACCCCCCAAGCTACACTTTTGCTAGTCCTCGAGCAAAAACCAAGGGAAACACACACAAGATCAAATAAACTATGCCATTGCGAACAAATCAAATTAAGCACGAAATGAAATCAATGGATCCTACTTAAAACAACCATGCACGGAATGAAAACTCACTCAAACAAGCAACGAGACACACAATCCAAGATATCGTTGATCAAATGCGAACAAGACCTAAACCAAGCATAGAGAACAAAGAAATCATGCTTCCCTCTAAACCCAACCAAACCGGCCACGTCCTCCCCTTTTGCTTCAAATCACCACCCTAATTGGCCCCTCGTGATTCCTCGAAGGAACCGAAAAAAGTGTTGTTTTGAGGAAATAACAAAGGTATCCCGACATCTCGATTACGCATAATCTTTCCATAGGGTTGAAAGGTATATCCCTCCACCGTTTAAGAACCGAACACCTCTAAAGTCTAAGGGTCTTAAAGGGTTGTAATGTATTTTCAATGGGTAAGGTAGGTGAAAACAATTTAAAAAATGGGGTTAATTCCTAAATGAAGCGCAAGAATCACAAATCTCAAAAACAATAGTTCAAAAGATGTAATTCACTTTCCACAATCTCATTGATTCACATTCTTACTCATCCCAAATTATCCATATAATACACACTCAAATGACCTCTTTCAAACTTCAAAACTTTATTTATGTGTCCTTTCCTTTTTCACAATTCAGACGGCTTTTCTCTTCTTCTTTTTTTCCTTTTAAATTCTTTTTTCTCTTTTTTTTTTCTCTCTTTTTTATTGATGGCAAAATGACTTTCGCATTACATATTTACAATTAGGCTCACTTTCACACCTGCTAAAACCAACTATCAAACTTTATTTCTTGATTAGTAAACAATAAGCTCAACAAACCTATCTAGGTAAACACTTCACAACTAAGGGTTGGTAAAACATTGGCCATCGGGTTTGTAACACGGTTAACCAAGAATGGAATTAAAGCTCAACATGGTTAGCAAGTAAGATGATGTAAAAAGAAAATCAATTTGTAACAAAACAAAAGGAACAAAATAAGAAAAATGAAAAAGGTGCCCTCTTCCTCCCTTAAAAGTGTCAAGTCGGTCTCGGGAGCTACTAGTCAACACAAAGATCGAAAAATGCTTAATCAAGGATCCAAATATGCCACTCAACAAGAATGATGAAGGCTAGAACAAATAAACCTCACGGGATCTAACAAATAAAGCAACTATCAATCAAGGGGGTCAAATCCACACCCGGGAAGCGACTCCATCTTACCACAGCCCAAAGGCATAGAGTTTCACATGACAAAAGTGTTCTATTTCTACCCTTCGCCTAGACTCGTCTACATTGATCAACAATAGACTCGAACTGTGTATTCATCACTGGCTTAAGTGGAAATAGACATTCCATACACATTCATTTACATTTCGAATCCAACATGAACAATATTCCAAAATTTTGCAATTAGACAAGTTTATTATGATCCAAAAACATAGGAAAAGACTACGAGGCATATCATATAAGCTAAACCACACATCCTCATAGCAGAAGCTTTTCCTATCTAACACAAACATATGTACAACTAAGCCAACTGAATAAGTTGAAAGGCACATAACGAGGCATAAAAATCACATAAAATCCCAATCGACAAACAAGTGATCGAATGATATCAACATCAACGATCCCAGGTTCCTTAGAACCGATCAAACATCCTCGAACCATTCAACTTCTTCCTAAACTAAACTATCCTAAGCACACAAAAAAAAAGGAAAAGATCTCACAAAATTTGCTTCCCGGGAGCTCCAATTAACGGCCATAGCATCGTTCTTCAAACTCATGCCGCGTCTCGAATGTTCCCAATCTGCAAAAAGGAAAGACATACTAGCAAAGAAGTTAAGGTTAGTCTAGGAAAGCAGTAAATCTTTTTTTTTTTTTTTTTTAAATACAAGTAAGACCCCCTCCCCAAGCTAGAATCAAACATTGTCCTCACTGTTTATACATCAAGGACTTACAATAGTAAGGAGAGGGAGGTAACAAAAGGGAAAGGGAAAGGGATCACGAGCTAGGCCCGCCTGGGCCATAAGGGAAACGGGAGGCTATATCATCAACACTCCTCTTCAGGTCTCTGAAGGCGGAGGTCATATCCTCGTTCGACCGGCGCAAATCCGCTACCTCGAGCTTCAAATCTTCCATTCCTTGGCGGAGCCAAGTGAAGTCTTGCGCCGGGATCTGCTGGGCCGCATCCGGGCCACCTTCCTCGTCATCATCATCATCATCAGCATCATCACCTCCTTGGCCCCCGTGGGCCTGCTCATCCCCCTGGTGGGGCTGGGGACTGCGGTCTACATACTCCGTGCCTCTGTCCTTGTGTCAGGCGAAGTCGGGGTCGAAGATCCAGTTGTCCTTTTTGTAAACCACCGTCCTCTCCGGATCGGCCAAGTAGGCGTATGGCTTGCCTGCTACAAGCCACAAATAGCAATCCGGCTGGGATGTCCCTTTAAGCCACTGCATGGCTCTCAAGGTGCGCATATCAAGCCTCGTAGTGCCTGGGATAGCCTGCAAGTCAGAAAAATCAATCCCATTATATTGCGCAAGAATGGTGATCATGCCACCGATAGTAATATCACCCCTACCCCGGGCTACACCGTCGAGGAGGTCTAGTAACCACGCTCCCATGTCTAGACGCCCGTCCCCACGAGTGAGGTGCCAAATAAATTGTAACTCCCTAATGGAGACTACACCCGAACTATCTCCTCTAGCAAAGATAGTAGAGGAGAAGGTCCTGTGGGACAATCGAAAGGCGGGATTGACGATGAAAGTCGCCTTATCCCTACGGGGATCTCTATCCATCTTCCCCGTGATTTGCCGCCAAAACAACCTGGAGTTGTAGTGTTTTGAGTGGCCATCCTTAGGACCATATTTCAGGTCAGATGTCCACCCAAAGGCGGCATTAACTTGGGCCACCGACATTTGAATGGTGCCCGAGTTCATTAGTTGAAAGGACAAGTACCGGGGTGAGTTATGCTCATCCCGATGCACGTACAAAGAAGACAAAAATTCGAGGGTAAGCCTCTTGTAAGTGAGAGCATGCATGGTAAGGAAAGAATCAAAGTTGGTAAATGAAAATAGTTGAACCATGTCGCTTTCGATCCCTAGAGCCCTAGCGGCTAAAGGGTCGTAGAACTTGGTAGGCTGGATCGGTCGGTGGGATAATCCTACAATTTGTCCAAAAAGGACGGGTTATTAAAAACAATACCCTTGGTGTCCACCGTGGGTGGAACCATGGATGAGGATGCATCGTCCCGACCCGGCCTCCTAGTCGATGTCTTTGTTCTAGGCATGTTTGATTCAAGAAATTAAGCATAATATACCAATTAACAAGCAAGAAACTATCCCAGCATGCAATGTACTACCCTAACACTACTAGTTCACCCAAACTTGCAACAATAAAGCACAATTCAACAACAAATATTCAATGAAACTAATGAAATTGGACAAAAATTGCGAAAATCAATGAGTTTAAGAACGAATTCACCGAGGACTCCACGAAGTGGAGTTGTGGCGAGCTCAAAGAGGGCCGAATTTTGCGTCCAATCACTTGAAAAAAATGCTCCAATGCAAGGAGGGTGCCGAGATCTTGAAAGAAGAATATGGGGAATTAGGGTTTGATTTGAGGAATTGGGGGAGGATGTTGGGGGTTTGGGTTAGTTTAGAGAGAAAAAGGATAGGAAAGAGTGTTAGAGAGTTGGGGAATAATGAGAGAGTTTGAGTGAAATTGTGTTTAAAAACACGAAATATTATTCGGAACCCGCGCTGCACGGCCGTGCTATAATTGGCACGGCCGTGCTGAGGTTTGGCACGGTCGTGCCGAATTTGGCACGGCCGTGTTGGCTTGGCAGGCTTTTTGCGAAATTGAATTTCAGATGGCACGACCATGCTAGAATTAGCACGGCCGTGCTATTACTTGACACGGCTGTGCTGAAAATGGCACGGCCGTGCTAGAATGTCAGTGGGATTTTGAGGTTTGGCACGGCCGTGCAGATTTTGGCACGGCCGAGCTGGATTCTGGCACGGCCGTGCTGTCTGTTGGCACGGCCGTGCTGTCTGCTGCAGTCTGCAGGTTTTCTTTTCCTTCAAGGCACGCATCACTCTCTTCATTCCGACTTCTAACCAATCTTATACCTGCACAAAAACACACAAGAGCACACAAAACTCACACAAATTAGGAGCTAAACCAACTACAAAACAAAAGAAACTACTCTTGTAAAAGCAAGAAAATCGGGTTGCCTCCCGAAAGCGCTAAGTTTAACGTCGATAGCTTGACGTGGTCACATTCAACTCTTGTGACCGCATTTGAACACATCTATCACACCAACATGGGTTCCCTCATAGTATGTCTTCAACCTTTACCCATTAACCACGAAGGATTGCAACCCACTAGAATCATAAAGCTCAACCGCACCGGAAGGGAAAACATCTTTGACAGTGAATGGACCCCTCCATCTTGACATCAACTTACCGGGGAAAAGCTTCATCCTAGAGTTATATAAGAGGAATTTGTCACCAACATTGAACACCTTCCGCTCTATCTTCCGGTCATGGAACTCCTTAGATCGGGACTTGTATAGGTTCGCACTGTCATATGCGTCCATCCAAAGCTCCTCCAATTCATGAAGGTCCAACATCCGTTGCTCTCCCACGCTTGCTAGATCAAAATTTATCTTCTTGATAGCCCATTGAGCGCGGTGCTCTAGTTCGACCGGGAGGTGACATGCTTTCCCGTAGACCAAGCGGTATGGGGTGGTGCCTATTGGGGTCTAAAAAGCAGTCCGGTATGCCCAAAGTGCATCATCAAGCTTATCGGACCAATCTTTCCTATTCTTCGCCATTGTCTTCTCAAGGATGGACTTTATCTGTCTATTGGAGACTTCCGCTTGCCCACTAGATTGAGGGTGATAGGTTGTCCCGAACCTTTGATGTACTCCATTCTTTCGAAGCATCCTTTGAAAGGCCCCATGCACAAAGTGTGACCCGTTGTCACTTATAACCGCCCTAGGAACCCCGAACCTTGGAAATATAATCTTCTTGAAGAGTTTCACCACCACCTTGTGATCATTTGTAGGGAAGGAAATTTCTTCCACCCACTTAGACACGTAATCCACAGCCACAAGTATGTATTGGTTCCCACGGGAGGAAGGGAAGGGTCCCATGAAGTCAATGCCCCACACATCAAAGATCTCAAGTTCAAGTATGGGTTTTTGAGGCATTTCATTCTTCTTGGAAATGTTTCCACTCCGTTGGCAAGCATCGCAAGTCTTCACAAATGCCCACGCGTCCCTAAAGATATGGGCCCACCATAGCCCACATTGCAAAACCTTTTGGGCTGTTTTATTAGCCCCCATGTGACCTCCGCAAGGGTCGGAGTGGAACATTTTCAGCACACTATGAACTTCTTCCTCCGGAACGCACCTTCTTAGGAGACCATCTACACCTCTCTTGAACAAAATTGGATCATCCCATATGTAATGCCTTGCATCTCTCCTAATCTTCTTCCGTTGGTTCTTGGAGTAATCGGGGGGAAACTCCTCACAAGCCAAGTAGTTTACCATATCCGCAAACCATGGTAGAATCTTCTCCTTGAGGAGGTATAAAACATCATCCTTCAACTCATCACAAATGGGTAGCCCATCATCTTCTTGTTGCTCCCTCTCCATGCGCGAAAGGTGATCCGCAACCACATTCTCGGCTCCCTTCTTGTCCCGGATCTCCACATGAAATTGTTGTAAAGAGAGGACCCATCGGAGGAGGCATGGTTTGGATTCCTTCTTCGAAATTAGGTACTTGATGGCTGCATGGTCGGTATAAACAATCGTTTTGGAACCAATGAGGTAGTCCCAAAATTTCTCAAATGCATGAACAATGGCTAGGAACTCTTTCTCTGTAGTGGTGTAGTTCCTTTTTGCTTCATTTAAGGTCTTGGACATTTAATAGATCACGTGAAGCCTCTTCTGAACTCGTTGCCCAAGAACACCTCCAATAGCCGTATCACTAGCATCGCACATCAACTCAAAAGGTAGATCCCACCGTGGTCCTTGCACAATCGGTGCCGAAATCAAAGCTTTCTTAAGTGTGTTAAAATCTTGTAGGCACTCTTTGTCGAACTTGAAGTAGACTTCCTTTTGCAATAAGGCATTCAAAGGTTTGGCTATAAGAGAGAAATCTTTTATGAATCGCCGGTAGAACCCCGCATGCCCTAGGAATTGTCTTACCCCTTTTGCATTGACCGGTGGTGGTAGCTTTGCTATAACTTCAACCTTTGCTTTGTCCACCTCTATGCCTGCATTTGAGATCTTGTGACCGAGGACAATACCTTCTTCAACCATGAAGTGACACTTCTCCCAGTTTAGGACTAAATTCACTCTCTCACACCGTTGTAGGCACTTCCCCAAGTTCACTAGGCAATCATCAAAGGAGGCTCCTCCAACAGAAAAATCGTCCATAAAAACCTCCATCTCGGCCTCCAACATGTCCCCAAAAATGCTCATCATACACCGTTGAAAGGTACCCGGTGCATTGCAAAGTCCAAAAGGCATTCTCCTGTAGGCAAAAGTACCATATGGACAAGTAAAAGTCGTCTTCTCTTGGTCATCCGGGTTTATAGGTATTTGGAAAAACCCCGAATAACTGTCAAGAAAGCAATAATACTTGTGCCTAGTTAGTCTTTCGAGCATTTGATCAATAAAAGGGAGGGGAAAATGGTCCTATTTGGTAGATGCGTTTAGACGTCTATAGTCTATGCACAACCGCCAACCGGTCACCGTTCTAGTTGAGATGAGCTCACCATTCTCATTCTCAACTACAATCATTCCCCCCTTCTTAGGGACAACATGCACAGGGGAAACCCATCTAGAGCTTGAAATGGGGAAGATGATACCTGCATCAAGGAGTTTGGTGATCTCTTTCTTCACCACTTCCCCCATTTGAGGATTGAGTTTCCTCTGCCTCTCAATAGAAGGCCTCGCACCATCCTCGAGAGTTATGTGATGCATACATATAGCGGGGCTAATACCCTTGAGGTTATCAATGGTATAGCCTATGGCACTTTGATGCTCTCTCAATACATCACACAACTTCCGAGTTTGATCCGCAACTAAAGAAGAATTCACAATGACAGGATAAGTTGAATCAGGGCCAAGAAATTCGTACCTTAGGTGTGATGGTAAAGGTTTCAATTCTACCTTAGGGTCCTCGTTTACCTCTTTTGTGGTGGCCATAGCAAGTGCATACATGGGTGTAATTTCCTTGAAACCGTTATCACCATCATCTTCCTCTAGCATTTGCTCCTCTATGTACCTGCTCTCATCGGTATCGCTTGGCTCAAGATCATGGTTAGTAGAAAGCAATAGTGTATGCATAATAGAGACAATCGAATCAATAGTGTCAATCATCATGCAGTTTTCGGAAGTAGACAAAGGATATTGCATGCTTTTGTTCAGATCAAATTCAAGGACCTCCTCTCCTACCTTTAAAGAAATCTTGGCACTCTTCACATCAATGAGAGCACCAGAGGTAGCTAGGAAAGGTCGCCCAAGAATAATAGGTATATGATTATCTTCATCCATTTCCAAAACTACAAAATCCACAGGTATCACAAATTTCCCAACTCGTAGGGGAACATCTTCTACCTTACCCTTAGGAAATTTGATCGAACGATCAGCTAACTGTAGGGTAATGTTGGTAGGAAGAAGTTCTCCTACCCCTAATCTTTGATCTACATAATATGGCATAAGACTAACACTAGCCCCAAGATCACATAATGCATTATCAATTTTCATTTTATTAATAGCACAAGGGATTGAGAAATTACCTAGGTCTCCCAATTTGGGAGGCATCTTGTTCATGATGATTGCACTACAATTCGCGGTGAGGTTAACAGTTTCCACCCCATCACAATTCCTCCTGCCACTCAAAATATCTTTTAAAAACCTAGCATAGTTAGGCATTTGTTTTATAGCGTCGGTGAATTGTATGGAAAGGTGAATTTGCTTCAAAGTCTCTAAAAACTTACCGAATTGAACATCCAACTTATGTCTCACAAACTTATGGGGGTAAGGAAGTTTTTGCAGTAGATTGGGTTCTTTGACTTGTGTTACGTCCTTTTCATTTAGGACCTCAACAGTTTTATCATTCTCTCCGGTCCTCTCCTCCTCACTCTCTATAACAGTATCAGTGGTAGGTGTAGTCACAGATTGACTCTTAGGGGGTACTACTTCATCGCTCCCCCTCAATGTCTTTCCACTCCTAGTGGTGATGGAATTTACAGAGTTTTTAGGGTCAATACCTTAAGGTGGGAGTTTTGACACTCCAACCCCATCCTTTATAGCGCTAGCCAACTGAGAAATCTGGGTTTCAAGCATTTTATTATGTGTCATCACTTCATTAAACTTTTTGTCACTGGTGGCCATGAAAGTGTTGAACATTTTGGTCTGTGCTTCCATCATCTCCTCCAAACTAGTCCTTTGCGATGGTCCTTGAGCATTATAGTTGTCATTAGAGGCTCGGGAGCCACGCGCATTAGACTGTTGGGGATTTTGATTTTTGAAGTTGTTCCTGTTACCATTGTTATTCCAATTTCCCCTGTTATTGGCATTCATGTTCTGATTGTATTGCCCTTGATTACCTTGATTACCTGCATTGTGTTGGTAATTATTATGATTACCAAATTACCATATTGATTATAGGACCCTTGGGGATTTTGGTCCCTTTGGTTCCTGTTTCCCCACTGGTTTTGTTGTTGGTAGTCAGAATAATTACCCTGTTGATTATAATTGTTCCCTCTTTGATTAGGTGGTAAATATCTGTTATTGTCATTCATAGGTCTATTATCATAAGACAAGGCATTGACTTGTTCATTATCACACTAATTATCATCATTATAGTTGGATTGAAATTGGGAATTTACGTTGCAGGCAGAGGTATCATGGTCATAAGACCCACAGTTTTCACAGAATATACATCCAGCAGGCATATTATTAGAGTTAGAGTGCATACCCGCTCCCTTAGAATGGGATGGAAGATTTTGATGCGGTTGAGCGTTGAGCTTCTCTTTGATAATTGACATTTCCTTACCTAGATTTACAATTTGCGATGTCAAATTCCCGATTGCATTAAGATGGTCTACCGAATAGACCGCTCCTCCACTCTTGCTCGCGGCCTCTCGCTCTCCATCTTTCCAATCCATGTGTTGTCGTACCACATCTTCTATGATATCAATGACTTCTTCTTCGGTTTTGTTCATAATGGGGCCACCTGCTCCCGCATCCAAACTGGTCTTCCTTTGAGGACTCAATCCTCCATAGAAAATCTGTAAAACTTGATATGTTGGGATTCCGTGGTGTGGGCACTCTCTTTGGTACTCCTTGTACCTTTCCCATGCTTCGTAGATTGACTCCCCACTCCTTTGCCGAAATCCCTGGATCAAAGCTCTAGCATCGGCCGTCTTCTTTTGGGAATAAAATCTTCCCAAGAATGATGTCGTGACATCATCCCAAGTGTGTAGAGAGTTCGGCTTCACCTCCTTTTCTAACCATTCGAGAGCTCTCCCAATAAGTGAAAAGGGGAAAAGCTTCAATCTCACGAACTCTTGATTCACCCCATTAACCTTGATGGTATTGCAGTACTTCTCAAATTCGTTCAAATGAGCCAAAGGGCTCTCATGCTTGGCACCACTAAACTGCCTTCTCTCGATGAGGGTGATCATAGCCGGCCGGATCTCGAAATCATTGGCCTCAGTAGTGGGTGGAGCAATCCCACTCGAAGCTCTATACGCCCCAGGAGTTCCCAACTCCTTAAGGGGTCGTGTTGCTGGCCGATTAGGTTGGCGCGGTATGTCTGCCATTGGAACCTGTTGTGTGTTGTGTTCCTTTCCTTGAGAGTTTGATGACGTCAATCGAGATTTACGATTGCTCTTCAAAGTTCTTTCGATTTCTGGATCGAAGGGTATTAATTCTCTCTGTTTAGACCTGCGCATACACACTAACCAAACCAATTAAATAGCAGGGCTACAAGTGTAGCCAAAAGGGAAAAATCTTTTTGTGCTTTTTTTTATAATGAACTAGACTCAAGAAATCAAAAAGCAATTAACAAACACCGTTCCCCGGCAACGGCGCCATTTTGACGAGGGTTAAATCGGTCGCTACAATCTAACTCTCAATCAAACAATACTTATACGAACACCCTATAACCAAGTACAATGGCAAATAAAGGTTCGGTCCACGAGGAACGAGAGTTATTGCAAATCAATCTTAAACCTAAGCTAGTTCGAAATCAATGGAAAATGGTGTTCTAAAATACTACTAATAAGATGGGATAACCCAGATAAACTAAGACACTAGGGAAGACGGGAATTCACCAAACCATCGGTAACTACGCAACAAGGAATCACAGAGACAAACGGGATATGCAAAGAGTATATGTCTGATCAATATCATGAGGTAGGAAGACAACGGGTAATATTAAGCTTGGATTTCTCATTCACTTAACATTACTCGATACATAATCAAACCACATTCAACAATGAAATACTCAATTCACAACCTCTTGTTCAAATCAAGGATATCATGCAATCAAATTCAAGATTCTAGGTTAGCTACTCCTATTATAATGAATTAACATGCAATCGCATATAATCAATTTAATCACAATCCGTTTATCAAAATCAATCCTCAATTACATAGGTTACCTAGGCCGGGTTTCATCCCGAAACCCTAGCTAGGAGACTACTCACACATATTCATAATCAAAGAAATAATGAATTCCAAAAGCATAATAGATATAAACATGAATTCTGATTAAGGAATAATAAAGCTTGATTAAAAAACAAGAATGAATAATACCAATTGTATTGATGCGAATCAATGGAAAAGTTCAGAACTTTGATATCCGTCGTCAATGAATAAAACAAAGAATCTTCACAAATCTTGTTTCAAATCAATCCAAGAAAACTAAAATCGCTAGAATAATCTCTAAGAAAACTAATGAATCTCTAATACTAAGAACGTTCTCCAATAACTCTCTACAAAGGCTCTAAAAACTATCTCTAAAACTGTCTCTAAATCTCTCAAAGACGGGCCTTATATACGTCTTCTAATTCGGAGAAGTCAAGCGCGCAGTTAACCCTGGATCAGCACGGCCGTGCTGTATTTGGCACGGCCGTGCTAGCTTGTCAGTAGGTAAACCGGATTTCTTCTTCAATTTGGCACGGTCGTGCTATATATGGCACGGCCGTGCAGCTTCCTGGCACGACCGTGCTAAAAATGACACGACCGTGCTGAATATCCTCTAGCACGGGGCTCATACTGAAGCTGACACGGGCACGGGCAACATCTGGCACGGCCGTGCTAATGGCCTGCACGGTCGTGCTGGTGCGTGGATACTGACACGGCCGTGCTATTGGCTTGCACGGCCGTGCTGCCTTGCCTGGGGTTGCTTGCTTATAGGCCAGCACGGGTGTGCCTATGGTAACACGGTCGTGCTGCCTGTGCTATGTAATCAATGCACGACACTTGAACTTCCTTAACTCCTCGGACTTCGGTCAAGGCTAGCTCGGTTACGCATCAAGGGCTCGGGACCCGATTAAACTCGGTTGATATTACCTGAAAACACATCAAAAACAAACCGAAAACCCGTGAAGCACGTAATATGGGGAACGTAAGCATAACAAGGTAATAATCGGCCAAAACAGCCCCAAATACATCCAAAATCATCCTAAAATATGCTCTAAAGTGCGCCCTAAAGTGCGCTTGTCATTATGTCGTTTAGGAACTCACCTACAAATATGCGGATCTTACCATTGAGGCCCAAGAGACGAAGCAGCCTGCTCCGGAGCCGTATGAAAAGTGGGTCAAGAAGGACATCGAAGCCATGCAGGCGGAGATTGGCTCAGACGGGGGGGAGGAGCCCAATGTTGAGAATTAGGAAGAGTTCATCCCCCCTCTTGCTTCGGAGACCGCCTCCAAGGACCCGGCTCAGTCTTAAGCTTTCTATTTTTCAACTTTTTTAGCCTGCGAGCCGTGTATTTTCTGTATCGCTTTTCACCGGACGGGGGTCTGGTTTAATTTTTATATATACATGTCGACTGGGTTGGCTTGCTTTTTTCATTTTTATCCCAACTCTTAGAAAGCACCCATCCATAAGCATCCGGACAAATGAGTATGAGGTCCTTGACCGTTTTACAACAAGAATGCAGGCTGTACTAGCTTAATCAAACTCAAGGTACTCGCTTGCCCGGCTGCAGGCTATCACTTGGTTCCCTGACCACACCGTCATTGGCCTGCATGCGGCCTAGGTATGAGACAAGGTTCTGGCCTTGTTTCTAACGTCGTAGCAGGCTGCAGTGCTTTCTTGGAAAAACCTGTTGCGCATTGAAGTATAGATTGTCGCATGTATTGCCTTGGGGAAATAGCCAGGATGATGGTGATGTCAACAGGGTCTGACCTTATGCAGGGGGGGGGGCTTGAGACGGTTGGAGTGCTTTTGGGCAAAAGCCGGCTGCTAATCAAGGTCGATATCACCGTTTGTACTACGTTGGGGCAATCACCGGTTGCAACCTATGATGTAATTCCGTGGCTGTATTGCCTTGGGGCAATAGCCGGTTACCATTGTTGAGATAACCTTGAAGTCAATCATGGTTGAACTTCAGCATAGACGCGGGGGCCGGCGGTATTGTTTTTGGGCAAAAACTGGCTGCTTAACAGGATTTAATTCACCGTCTGTATTTCCTTGGGGAAATTACCGGGTGTATCTTGTTTGCAAATGGTCATTCGAACGGTCAAGAATTTAACCTTACCGGTTATAGCCGTTTGAGTTTTTGAAGCATAGAACAATGTACCACCCGAAAGAGAGATGTTCTCTTCGACGAATTCACCCGGATGGGCGTCGCCGGATGCCTTTTCAAGGTTAGAGCAAGCGGTTTAAGATATAATGGCCTTGGGCCTTTTAAATAGCTAAGTTAGGTACCTAGCTTCTTACACATTTTGAGAAAACGGGTGCCGGTTGTGCATTGCACATTGGACTTAGAAGATGCCCGGTTGTGCATTGCACACGGGACTTTAGAATTAAATCAATTGAAATAAAGTATTCTTTCTATTCATATACGCTGTTTACAAAAATATTTACAACTCCTTAGAAGTAGTACTTTTTCAAGTTATCTACATTCAAGGTTCTAGCTAGCTGCCTACCGTTTGGTGTTTCCCGGCGGTAGGTGCCACCTCTAATTTCTTAAAAAATCCGGTAGGGGCCCTCCCAATTAGGGGTTAGCTTTCCTTGTTCATTTGCCCTACCGTTTGCTTCCATTTTACGTAGTACAAAGTCCCCCACTTTGAGGGGCCGCTTGTGTACTCTTTTGTTGTAAGCCCTTGTCATTCTCAGACGGTATATCTCATGACGCAAGGCGGCATTGCCCCTGCGTTCTGGGAGTGAATCTAATGCAAGACGCATGGCCTCCCAATTAGCCTCTTCATCATAGAGCATGACTCGGAGTGTTGGCCCATAAAGTTCAATTGGCAGGACAGCTTTAGTGTCGTATGTCATGAGAAATGGGGTTTCACCGGTTGCCCCCTTTTCAGTAGTTCTGATGGCCCAAAGGACGTGAGGTAACATATCCGCCCAAAGACCGCCAGCTCTTTTAATCTTCTTTTTTATGCCGTCAGAGATGAGCTTGTTGAAGGCTTCAACTTGGCCGTTTGCTTGGGGCCGGCCAACGGATGCGAAACAATGTGAGATCCTCTGATCTCCCAACCAACTCTTGAGGGTAGACGTTTCAAACTTAGGACCATTGTCAAATACCATAGACATAGGAACCCCAAACCGGGTGATGATGTTCCTTCAAATGAAGGAGATGACATCCTTTGTCTTGATGCCTTTGACCGCCTTTACCTCGACCCATTTGGTGAAGTAGTCTACATCCACCAGAATATATCTTCTGCCGCCTGAGGCAGGCGTATAGGGACCTAAGATGTCCATGCACGCCCTATTTTGCAAATTGAACCAGGCAGTCAGTAGGCGTCGTGTCTTTTGCGGGACGGTGGATGAGGCGGCAAAACCTTTGGCACTTGTCACATTTCTTCACCAACTCCATGGCGTCTGCCTCAAGGGTGGGCTAAAAGTAGCCTTGCCGCCTGGCCCTCTTTGCTAGAGTCTTGCCGCCTATATGTGATGCACAAAAGCCCACATCCAAGTCTTGTAACACTTCTTTTCCCCTTTCTAGGGTCACACAATTCAGCAATGGCTGGGGGTAACCCTTTCTAAAGAGTTCCCCCTTGTAAATTTCGAAGCTCAGCGCTCGCTTTTTCAGTGCCGCCGCTTTTTCGAAGCAACGGCTAGGGAGTGTCGTCTACCAAATACGGCTAGGTTTAGCTTCGGTCAAGAACTCCAATGGGATCATGCTCAATACTTCTTTTTTCCATGACCTCCCAGAAGACTAACCTAGACATATCACAAGTGGTGGATGAGGCCAGTTTGGACAAGGCATCCGCTTGATTGTTTTCTGACCGGGGCACCCGACTTAGATGAAATTCGTCATGTGTCCCCGCCTCATCTTTGACCGCCTGAAGATATTTGATCATTGCCGGATGGGTGGCATCGTAGTCACCATTAAATTGGCTAACGATCAGTTAAGAATCAGAACAGGCGTCAACCTTTCTTGCCCTTGTCGCCTTACACATGCGTATACCGGCTAACAGGGCCTCATACTCAGCTTCATAATTTGAAGCTTGAAATTTGAACTGTAGTGAATACTCGTATGTGTCTCCTTCTGGAGATTTGCAAATTACGCCTGCACCACAGCCGTTCAAGGTAGAACATCCGTCTACGAATAACTTCCAAACCTGATCGGCATTCTCCGGCTGTGCCGGTCTAGTCATTTCAACAGTGAAGTCGGAAAACGCCTGACCTTTCACTGCCCACCTAGGTTCGAAAGTTATCTCCAGGCTTTGCATTACAACAACCCACTTGATCATTCTACCGGATGACTCTATAATAGTCATTGGATGCTTGAGTGGCTGATCAATATAGACAGTCACCGGATGAGCTAAGAAGTAGAGCTTCAACCGCTTGACTGGTTTGTAAAGAGCCAGCTCAAATTTTTCGATCATTGGGTACCGGAGCTAGGCAATTCTTAGTATATGGATGATGAAATACACCGGGAGCTGTTTGCCGTCTCTCTCAGTAAGGAGAACAACACTAAGGGAGTGATCCGAGACGGGTAAGTACATGTAGAGAACTTCTTTAGGCAGGGGACTCGCTAGCCTTGCCAAAGAATGCAAGTCCTGCTTTAACCTCTGAAATGTCGCCTCAGCTTCCTCTCCCCATTCAAATCTAGACCTCTTCCTGATTTCTTGGAAGAAGTAGAGGCACTTGTCGCATGAACGACTAAGAAATCTTTCTAATGTCGCCAAGCAACCGGTAAGTTTCTGGGCTTCCTTGACAGTGCGGGGTGACTTCATGTCAATCACCACCTGTACCTTCTCTAGATTGGCCTCTATGCCTCTTTGATCAATCAAAAATCCGAGAAACTTCCCAGACTCAACACCAAAAACATACTTCTTGGGGTTAAGCATGACCTTGTGCCGCCTGAGGGTGGTGAATGTTAATGGAGGTCTGTTAGCTGATCACCCTGTAGCATAGATTTGACTATCATGTCATCAATATACGCCTCTACATTCCTTCCGAATTGGTTGATGAAAACTGTGTTTATCATTCGTTGGAAAGTAGCAGGCGCATTCTTCAACCCAAACGGCATCATCGTGTAGTAGTACAACCCCTGATCATTGACGAAGGCCGTCTTCTCTTGATCTTTTTCCATAGGGGGATCTGATGGAAGCCTAAGTAGGCATCCATAAAACTCATCAAAGCATGACCAGCTGTGGAGTCGACTAGGCTGTCGATCTTTGGGAGTGGGTAACTATCCTTCGGACATGCTTTGTTCAGATCTGTGTAATCTACACAGATCCTCCAGGTACCATTCGGCTTCTTGTTAAGAACAACATTTGCTACCCAATCCGGGTAGTGACATTACCGAATGAACCCAACATCCAGGAGATTTTTAACCTCGGCGGCTGCCGCTTGAGACCTCTCCTCGCCATTATCCCTCTTCTTTTGCCTAACCGGCTTCTTTTTGGGGTCAACAGCGAGCTTGTCGACGCTAGATCCGGGCTGATGCCTGGCATCTCCTCAACTTCAAAGGCAAATATACCTTTAAACTTTCTCAGAAGTTGAAGCAAGTCTGCTCCCAACCTTTCAAAAGCAACCGTAAAGGTGGCTGTCGTCTAGGACGACATCAATGCTCTCACCAGCCGGCTGGGGCCAGGAGTTATCCGGCCATTCCCCGGTCAGTAATTGCTAATTTTGTTTTCTGGCGAGGGCCAATTGGTCCGCCTTTCTCTTTTTGCCGGATGCTTTGGGAGCAGGCGCGATTTCCTCGTCGTCAAGGTCGATGGGCTCCTCTGTATTGCCGGCTGCTATAGTAGTCGGCTTGACGTCTTAGAGGTAGCACTCCCTAGCCGTCTTCTAGTCCTCCCGCAGAGCATCGACTAACCAATCATCCCTCACAAACTTAATCATCATAAGAGATGGGATGATGACTGACACAGACTCGTTGTGGGTAGGACGACCCAATATGAGATTGTAGGCGGTCAATTCCTCGACCACCAAAAACTGGAAAACCATGTGTTGCCCTTCTCCTTCTCTCCTAGCCGGATGGGTAGGTCAATCCTTTCCACCGGATGGCTAGGCTTGTACTTAAGCTTTGAAAAGCTCCCGGTATCAATTAAGATCCGACCAACTCGTTGGTTGGCTACCTAGCATTCGATGGCAAAGGGGTCATCGTGGGGCCGCCTGACCATACCCTTATCCTTCTTAGAGAAGAAGACCTTTGGGAAGGTGTCTCTCGACGCTTGACCCTCATCCTCTAGGTTCGATAGCTTCCAGATGTTATCCTTGGTACCCCGGATGGTAGGACCCTGGTCTGCGAAGCCGCCTGCTATGGTGAAGATGTGCTCTTAATCAGTTTCAGAGCTATCAGCCGGCTTCTTTGACGGTTGTCCATTGTAGGTTTTTGGGTTTCCCTTGGACTTCACCAGGTAGGTATTCAAAGCCCCCTCATCAACTAGACGGTCCAATAGCCGCTATAGCAACCATTGGTGTCAAGGCTAACATCCTCATGGAACTGACATTACTTGCTCTTGTCTTTGTTCTTGACAGAGCTCTTCATAGCAGTCGGTTTTTCAAGGGTCAACCGGTCTTTTATCTCCATGAGAATGGAGGAGCAGTTCTTGTTGAACTCGTACTTTGGGACGTACGGTTCCAATTTACTCTATTTCTTCTAGGACGGCTAACTAGTGCGGTCTGCTGCCCAGACTTCTTTTCTTTTCTTTTCTTCTTTTTTCGTCGTCTAGGTAGGCCGATTGTCTCTCTTATCGAAACTCTTGGGTTCCGACGACACAGAGTTCAAACTTGAAAAAGACTGTGTATGCAACTTCGTCAGACACCCCTTGAATCTGAATTCTCATCAAATTGAATCGCCTGACATAGGACCGAAGTCCCACCTTGTCACCCTGCTGAATAGCCCTTTGGTCGAGACTTGTCTTTTTGGCAGGGATGTTCATGGAGAAGTTGGACGCGAACAGGTATGCAAGCGTCTTGAAGTTATTGATGCACCCGGCTGGGAGGTTGCCAAACCATCGTTGGGTTATGACTTCAATGTAGCCGGGAAGCATCTGCACCAGGCGGCATCATCCAACTCCTGTAGGTACATGACGTTGGTGTATGCCATTAGGTGGTCTTCCGGGTTGGTAGTGCCATCATAGGTACCGACCAACATATTTTTAACCTTGGCCGGCTGTACCAAGTCGGTTATTTCCTGGGAGAAAGCTGAAGGCTGTTCTCCAAGGTTTAGCAACCGAAGCTGCCAGTCCATAGGCTGGACTTGTTATGCCTCTTGACCCCCAAAAGGAGCCGACTGCATGAATGGAGATCCATAGGGGGCGTATGGCTGTTGGGGCACATACGGAGCCTTTTGGATAACATGAGGGCCAGTACGTGCAGACATGACGCGTGACTGACTCCCTTGATGCTTTTGAATGCTTCATTGAAGAGTTTCGAAAACTGTCTGGGTAGGTCGACGTTGAAGCCGAATCAGACATGTGCTGACTTTTCTTCTCCTGGTTGAAGATTCAGGCGTCAGAGTAAGTCTTTTTGCACCCATCCGGCTATACTTGCCGGATAGCATTCCTTTTCCCTAATTCAGGGAAACGCGGGTTAGAGAGGTCAATCAGGGGCCCATCCGTCCCCTTGGGTTTGGGGTGTAGCGTAGGCATCCGGTCTTTAATCTGCTTCTTCTCGGAGGGAGAAGGCTTCTTTGCCGACTGACCCTTGCTTGAGCCAGTTGACTTCTTGATTATGTCTTTAATTTCTCCCTTGAAACTAGTCATGAGATTCATGAGTTCGTCTTTGGTGACGTGGGTTGTGCCCACCACCGCTTAGGGTTTCCTAAGGTGCTTCCTACTTGGGTTGCTTTGTCCAGCTTTGTCTTGGCCCCGTTCCTTCTTTTCTTTGGAACGGGTGCGCTTGGAACGAAATGACCCGTCTGAGGCCATGTAAGTGTCGACTTCATAGTCGTCACCACTGTCATGGTCCATATGGACCTCAAGGTCAGCCGTACGCCGGCTGCCCTCTGCACACGGTACAGTGTCGGATTACATCTCAGTAGTACTCTCCCCACAAACGGCACTAAATGTTTCGGGGTTTTTAGGAGTCCCTCAGGAGAGTTACAATACTGAGTATGCGCGCATGACGTCTGTACCTGCAAAACCACGAAACTCCGGTTGGGTGGAGTTCCGCCTCCGACGATCAAGTTAGTATGATTCCGGATGAGTAAACGTGCGGAAAATAAATAGGTTTTTTCTCACTGATTTAGAGAGATTCCGCAATTAATATTGCTCGGGTTTGTGTATATCTAATAAATGAGGAATTTCTCCTATTTATAGCAGAAGAGAATCTGCTCCTCCATTGGGCGTACAATGCCACGTGGCATCCTCTGATTGGATTGCATAAGGCCTCTACGAGGTTTACACATGTCAGCCCCTTATTAGGCCACGTGGCAGGGGTAATTTTTACCCCAAACAGGTATGATGAGAAATATACTTTTGACGATTTTAAATCTCTTAAAGTATTCTCATAGATCGATCCGGTATAATTCTAAACCAATACCTGTGCAAATGATTTATGACAATCATGTCCTCGTAGCACAAAAAACGATGCTATAAATCATACTACACACTAGTCTCAAGCGGTCATTAATCGTCCATCATTTAAATGACATTGATTAGGGATAATTTTCGATTGTAATATTTAATGTTCACTTAACAAGTGTTTCTTTATCCAAGACGTTGTCTTGATGCCCTGTTTTGAATATTCTCATAAATCGAATGGACTCATTATTTAATTCTAAACCACAATTAAATAGCTTGTGGAATTTTATTTGTAAAATTTTATTCCACTATGAAACTTCCAAATGTTTCATCTTATGTTAAATGGTTTTCCAAATGTTTTAAGAGTAATACTCTTCACAATACATTTATAGAAATCACACCCATACATAATATTCTTGATTTCTTTCATGCAATTGTGAATGTTGTCGTTCACTTATTGCATAGGTTTAGTTATTATTACTTTGCAAATCTTAGTATCTCCATTATCGAACAATTTCTTTACAAGATGATAAAATTTTGAGAGTGTTATGGATCATATGTGATTTAGGATTTATTGTCCAAGTGATGGCTCCCACTCATTTATGACTTGAGATCTTTCAACTTGACAACCTACAACCATCAACGTTCGACAACGAACTTTCCATTGAACACTTTCTTATTATTGTCTTCTAGGCAACAATATTCTCAACATATATTTTACTAAACCTTCAGATGGTGCTTTTCTAGGATTTCATTCCAAATGGCTCACTATTATTTTTAAGACCCTAATCACTTGTGATTATGGAAATTTACCTTAAATTTCCACACATTATACATGGATGCGCGTCCATGTTACCATTCTTAAGCCACGACGCATCCTAGCTCGTACTTATAAACGACTTCCTTAGTAAGGATCTAATCCTTGCTAAGCAATTGCTCGCAACATCAATTTTCAAATTACATTTGTTTCCATACGTCAAGAACTCATCCCTTCTACTTATTCAAGTACTTTGGATGTTCTTGATCATAATCTAACGTTATCCATTACTTAGATTTAAATTTATTGTTATTTGATACTTCTCATGCTCTAAGCATGTAAGTTGACTGACGACTCCATATCATTGCACACATGATGGTTTAATTTGCAGAATTATTCCCAATTTATTCCATTCATGTGATCTTTTAGCTCATCTAGTCTCACCGAGTCTTGCGAAACAATTTTCTATATGATACGGTTGAAAGTCTCTCCTAGAGTCATTCTTATTTGATTTAGTATTAGACTAGCTTATACTTAGTTCAAAGATTTACTTATATTATACATATGGGTTGAAAGGCTTTCAAAGTCCTTCATGTTTAACACGGTAAGTTCCTCTACTCGTTTAAACATTTCATTAAGTCTATCCAATAGATCTTAATTCCCACTATGTACTAAATATCGCCTTTTGCTTGGTCCATTGTCGAAAATCCTTTCAAATCTAAGCATTTAGCATTTGATAGTCATTTCACAATAGAGTTCAAAAACTTCTTGTTGGACCATACAAGATTGACTCTTGCTCCCACTAAACTTCTTGTTCATAAGAATTTCTATGATTCTCCATAAACAAAACCTTTTATTGACTTTATGAGATACATGTTCCAATACCTACATGCAGTGCTTTACTTAATCCCATAATTGATTTCTTGAGCTTGCTTTAAAATCTAGCATTATTTAGAATTACAAAACCCTTAGACTATTTCCATAGTCTCTTCCAAAAATCCAATTTTAGAAAGGCAGTTTCGTTATCTATTTTTCCATATTTCATACGCGCAATTTTTCTAGAATAATCACGAAAAGACTTAAGCGTTCCGATTGGTGAATGGATTTTTATTAAAATCAACATCGTGAATTAATTGTATCCTTTTCAACCAATCTAGCTTTGTATGCTTATGCATTTCCACATTTGTCAATTTTCTCCTTGTAAAACGTATTTGCAATTAATGGGTCTTTCACCATTCATTCAAATGAATCAAGTTCCAAACATGATTTACAAACATGGAGTCAGTTTTGGATTTTATAGCCTCTAACCATTATTCGGAATTTGGATTTGTCGTAGCTAATTTACAAGACACTATTCCTTCACCATCCAATGGTAAATAGTATGCTTATAAATCTTAGGTTTATTTCAAACTTAATAGAAATTTATAGTATTCAAACCAAATCTTTGGTGAATTCTATACCTATACGGGGTAATTGCATCAAACACTGAGTTTCAAGGTGCTTTTAAAGCCCATTGATTATATTGATCTTACTCCATTACTCCTAAAGTTTTATGAGTATTGAATTCTCATTTAAGGCACTTGTAAAGTCCTTTGAGTATTCCTCATCAATCATTCTCATGAAGGCCTTATAAATTCTTCGGAGATTCTCAGTTCTAAGTTGTTGCTAATCTCGATGGTCATCGAGTTCATTTTCCTCCCACTTGTCGTTTTGAAAATGTGTTACTTTTCATAAAGACACCACTTAGAGCAACAAATACTATGTTCTCAATTAGGTTGTGGAAGTAATGCTTGTAGTCTCACTTGAATACTTACAAAGAGACATGTATATTGTCTTTAGGTAAACGTTCGTTGTAAAACAAACAGTTAGCTCCTTCACGAGCTACCTTAGCCCTTATTGAGCCACTTTGATCCCACTAAGCCAATGAACTCCCACTGAGCTAAGAGCCCTAGTCATATACTTGAAAAGACTCTAGAAACTATTTATATCCATAACTGAATATGGTATCCTTTCATAGCTTCGACAATTTTTTTGTTTAGTGTAACACTAGTCGTTTGTGCAAATTATTTTGAACATTATAGGAAGGGATATGATCCATCATCATTCGAGTCATTTCTACATGGCATCTAGGTCTCCATTAAAACATACTATATTCTTTGTGGAGATCATTATGAAATTTCAATTTCATAAGTTTGATATGATCATTCTTGGCTCAAGCAAACACTGCTCGATCTAATCTAGACGTTTTAATATTTTGCCAAGTCGGTTCTATACTTTACTGAACATTTGAGCTACTCAAGGTCTAATTTGTTCACATTTGATGAATGTAGCCACATTCTATCAAATTCTTGTGAGACGTTGAAGTAATGGAATCCTCTTTAGCTTTTAGAGTCAATTGTCTATGCCAGGCACTATAGCTCCTTTCTTTGTCGAACAAGTAAGACTTATTGGTCTTAGAACGATTCCAAATCGATTAACTATCAAAAGTCTATCTAATAGAGTCTTGAGTGCGTTCTTGTTGATGTGACATTGCTAATGATGTTTTGAACACATATCATGTCCATGACTTGAACCTTGTGATTTTTCATTTTAGGGAAATATTTGTTAATAATCTAGCATTTTTTACTCATGGCTTTAGATAACCATGCCATTCAAATAAAACACGCAACTATTTTTGTTTTACTTTCAATGTGAGTGTTTCCGTTTGTAAACGGATCATTTGCTGATTATGGAACACAATAACCATTATTCGTTCCAGCCTTGGTTTAAAAGGATTTTAAACAAAACAAATGACCTTACAACGTATGTAGCACCACTTGCTTCATTCTAAGCTTGTAAGTCAATAAATTAGCTTGTCTTCAATGGTATGAGGTCATTATCAAAGTGGAACACTCAAGCAGTATCCAATACTTGTGAAGATAACGAATTGCTAAGTTGACCACAACAACATGAATCCATGGGTAGAAAAGGAATCTTATTCCTTTCCTTTGTTCCTTGTTTCCTATATTTCTTATCATACACCATCTCATAACTTTAGGAACCATTTCTTTAAGTGCCTTGACTTTTACACTTTGTTAGGCATAATTAAGCATCTAATGCACCGTGAAACAAAGTTCTATCTTTTCCTTCAATATGTACTTGACTTGATATATCAATGAGTCCTACTTAATTGTGTATCAAGCGAAAAGATACGTTGGTTGTCAACTATTGACAATTTGAGTTTTCTAACTCAATATTTCACGTTCATTAAAACTACCTAGTATCTTGAATATATGATTTCCAACCGTCCTTTTGGACTTTAGTCATAAAAGTCAATTGTGAGAGGTTGTACTTTAAAAATGCCTTTCATTCTTTCAGAACCATTCTCAAAAGATTTCCTTTACTAATCATTGAAAACAATATAATTTGATTTAGAATTCTACAAATATAAGTGCAAAGTATAACCATTTATCAAGTTCAAAACATAATATGTTTGAAATTCAAAGCATACATGCAAACTTTCAATCTTATTACGCGGCTTATCCACGTATTAAAATTTGTCCCTTTTAGGCGAGAATATAACGATTCAATGATCCTAAAAATCAGATAGTGATTAAGCATTCTTTAGCTTGTCTTAACACTTAATATTTTAAGGTAAGCAATCTAATTGCAGATAGCTCAAAGCTACTCTTGGTTCGATAAAACGTCGCATCTAATCTTTCCTTGACAATTTACACATGAAGCAATTTATTTGCAAAAATGTAAAAATTTAATGTTTATAAGAAAAAAGAACTCACCAAATTAAGCATTTATTATGACTTCATAAACATGCATAATAAGGCTTATAATTGCAGTAGATTAGGGATGCAACCATACATTTAATTTACCTTTAATATGCCATAATTAATCAAGGTTTAAAGATTTAAAAATTTTCGTCAAAAATGGAAAACCCCTCAAAAAACATGTTTCATAGAGGATTTTGGCTTCTGGATAGTTCTTTAAAGGGTCAAAAACTATGTAGAACATCGATTTCACCTAAAATCACTATTTTTGAGTCGAAATCAGGGTTCGTTGGCCAAAATTAGTAAAATACGAGATTAAAACGAGCATCTAATCTAATTAGAAAGCAAAACCAGCATTAAATCCATTTTAAATCACATCAATTAATTATTAGTTACAATAATTAAAATGAGCGCGGCTCCGATACCGCTATTGGGTTTCGTAGCGTCCAATTCTACGCGGAAGAGAAACCTGCCCAAGACCCGCTCACTAATTAAAGCAATTAAACATGCAATCACATAATTAACATCATAAGAGTGAGAAAGAGAAAAGACATTCATACCCTTGACGCGTGCTTTACTCGAGACATGTGCTCTTACTTCAAAGTTCGAGCCTCGCAAGTGCGACGGCCACCTACGGCTCGCACCCTCGACCCAACCCTAACGGTCTTAATCCAAAAGGTTAGTCGGGACTTGACCAAAAAAAAAACTAGAGTATTACGAACTTATGGTTTTCTCACTTTACAAAGGAGATGCCTTTTTAGTTCAACTCAAGTGATTTTTCCCAAATTCAAAACTTCGGTATTTATAGGGAATGGAGACTTGATCTCCCTTCTCCCATCAATGTGCAAGATTTGTATTTTCCTCTATTTATTTTAATAAAAAAATTCCAATGCTATCAACAAGCTCCAAGTTGCACAAGGAGGGAGAGAGTAGGTGAGGACCACCAAAGGGGGGACCAACTCACCTTGCTCCCCAAGCCTAACACCATCCCCTTTGGTCCCCTCCCTTGACCCGCTGACCATGCCACGTGGCTAGGTGGCAGCCTGCCTTGGCTGCCAAGAATGCCAGCTGACGCCTAGCACCACAGTTAGGCTGCCCAGCACCACGCCCATGCATGCGTGAAGCTAACAAGCCACGCATGTGGGCTGATGCCTAGGCGCTGCTATGTGCGTGTGCTAGGCTGCTGCTATGGGATGCCTTTGAAGTAGAAAAGATACCTTTAATGTAGAAGAGATTTTTGCCTTTGAAGTAGAAGAGATGCCTGGCATAAGCCTGGATCTTGCTGGTCATAAACTTGCTGTGGATCTTTAAAAGAAGCCAGTTAAGAAAAAAAATAACACCATTATGAAGAAAAAATTTAGGTAGCGGTCGGCGAGGTAAAAAACTTGCTTGATGCTGGGTTCATTCGGCAATGTTTTTTCCTAGATTGGGTTGCAATTGTTGTGCTTGTCTAGAAGCCGAATGGTACTTGGCGGATGTGTGTTGACTACACAGATCTCTACAAGGCATGTCCGAAAGGACAGTTATCCTCTACCAAAGATTGATTGTTAAGTTGATTCTACAGCCGGCCATACCTTGATAAGTTTCATGGATGCCTATTCAGGTTTCCATCAGATACCCTTGTGGAAAAATGATCAAGATAAGACGTCATTCGTCACTGATAAGGGGTTATTTTGCTATACTATGATGTTGTTTTGTTTGAAAAATGCGCCTGCTACTTTCCAACGAATGATTAATGTAGTATTCATTAATCAAATTGGGAGGAATGTGGAGGCTTACATTGATGACATTATAGTCAAGTCCAAACTACAGGCGGATCACCTTGTTGACCTCCAAGAAACATTTGCCACACTCAGGCGGCACAAGGTCATGCTCAATCCCAAGAAGTGTGTCTTTGGTGTTGAGTCTGGGAAGTTTCTCGGATTTCTGATTCATCAAAGGGGGATAGAGGCCAACCTAGAAAAAATACAGGCAGTCATTGACATTAAGTCACCTCGCACTGTAGAGGCTAAAAAATTAACAGGTTGTCTAGCGGCATTGGGGAGATTCCTCAGCCAGTCAGGCGTCAAGTGCCTTTATTTCTTCCAAGCTATATAAAAGAAGACTATGTTTGAATTGCGGGCGGATGTTGAGGCGTCCTTTCTGAAACAAAAGGAACACTTGCACTCTTTGCTAAGCCTTGTTAGCCCTTTGCCAAAAGAAGTGTTGTACATGTACCTAGCCATCTCAGACCATGAGCTCAGTGATGTTCTCCTTCCTAAAAGAGGCAACACCCAGCTCCTGGTCTACTTCATTAGACATGTTCTACGAAAATCATAACTACGGTACCCCATGGTTGAAAAGTTTAGACTTGCTCTCTTCATGGCTGTCAAAAAGTTAAAACCTTACTTCTTGGCGCATCCAGTTTTGATCTACATAGACCAACCTATGAAGAGGCCTATGAAAACAATGGAATCATCCGGCCTAATGATCAAATGGGCGATTGAAATTCAAATCCTTAAAATCTCCTTCGATCCAAGGAAGGTAGTGAAGCGACATGCGTTTGCCGACTTCATTGTCGAAATGACAAGGCCGACTGATCTTGAAAACCTTGATCAGGTCTAGAAGGTATATGTGGACGGGAGCTCTACCATGAACAATTGTGGTGCAGGCGTCATATGTCAATCTCCTGAAGGGGATAAGTATGAAGATGCACTACAATTCAAGTTCCAAGCCTCAAATAATGAGGCAGAATATGAAGCCCTACTAGCCGGCATCCGCATGTGGAAGGCGACAGGGGCAAGAATAGTTGACGCCTGCTCTGATTCACAATTGATCGTTAACCAATACCATGGTGACTATGAGGCCACCAATCCGGTCATGATCAAATATTTGTAGGCGGGCAAGGAAGAAGCTGGGACACTTGATGAATTTCATCTAAATTAGGTTCCCAGGTCAGAGGACAATCAAGAGGATGCTCTCTCTAAGCTAGCATCATCTGCCTCTTGTGATACTCTTAGGTCAGTCTTTTGGAAAGTTATGGAAAAAAGAAGTATTGAAGAAGATCCCATTGGAGTACTAGACCGAAGCTCAACATGGATGGAAGGCATCCGGCGTTTATTTCACTAACGACACCTTGCTAGATACCTACTCAGAAATAGTTTCGATGAAAAAACGTGCGGCCGATTTTGAAATTCATAATGGAGAACTTTTCAAGAAGGGCTATCCTCAACCTTTGTTGAAATGTGTCACCCCAAAAAGGGGACGAGAGGTTTTAGAGGAATTACATTCAGGCTTTTACACCTCCCACATAGGCGGCGGGACCCTTGCAAAAAGGACCAGGCGGAAAGGCTACTTTTGGCGTACCCTCGAAGCAGACGCCATGGAAATGGTGAAGAAATGTGACAAGTGCCAAAGATTTGGCTAGCTCACACACCGTCCGGCCACTGATCAGACGACCATTCACAGCCCGGTACCATTTGCTAAATGGGGCATGGACATTTTGGGTCCATGTACGCCTGCTACAGGCGGGCAGAGGTATATCTTGGTTGCTGTTGACTACTTAACCAAATGGGTAGAAGTAGAGGCGGTCAAAGGCATTAAGAAAAAGGATGTCAACTCCTTCATCTGGAGAAATGTTATCACCCGATTTGGGGTACCCATGTCTATGGTCTTTGAAAATGGTCCTCGGTTTGAGACACTTGCTTTGAAGAATTGGTTATCACTCATGGTTTTGCATCAGTCGGCCGCCCTAAAGCAAACAGCCAGGTAGAAACTTTCAACAAGTTAATCTCAGATGGTATTAAAAGGAAAGTTGAAAGAGTTTGCGGCCTATAGGCGGATTAATTGCCGCACGTTCTATGGGCCATCAGAACGACTAAAAAAGGGGCGACCGGTGAAACCCCATTTCTCCTGGTTTATGGTGTAGAATCTGTTTTACCTTTTAAGCACTATGAACCGACTCTTCGAGTCATGTTATATGATGTTGAAGCTAACTGGGAGGCCATGCGGCTAGCATTGAACTCACTCTTGGAACGCAGGGGCAATGCTTCCTTACGTCATGAGATCTACCGTTTAAGAATGACGAGAGCCTACAACAAAAGAGTACACAAGCGGCCCTTGAAAGTAGAGGACTTTGTGTTACAAAAAATAGAGGCAACCGGTAGGGCCAATGTGCAGGGAAAGTTGAATCCCAATTGGGAAGGCCCCTACTGGATCTATGAAGAAGTAAGAGGCGACACCTACCGCCTGGAAACACCAGACGGCAGGCAGCTGGCCAGAACTTGGAACGTAGACAACTTGAAAAAGTACTATTTCTGAGACATGTAAATTTTTGGTAAATGAAAGCATATCAATAAAAAGTTGTTGTTTATTTTCAATACTTTTTGTTTACTTGTATGCATCCTCCCAATGAGAGGGCCGCCTATGAAAAGTACACACAAACTTATTACAAATTCCCACCTACTCCAACATGTGTAAATATAAGCGAAGTCTAAAAAACTTAGTAGCTATATGTTTTTCTTTTTAGAACAACCTAATGAGGCCTATGGTTGAATGATCAAAGTAAGGCCTATGGCCGAATGAACTTAATATATAAAAAATACGTCTGCTCCAACATGAGAAGGCGCCCGGCGACACCCATTTGGGTGAATTCGTCGCAGAGAGCGTCTTCCATTTGGGTGGCACATTGCTCTATAAACATAAAAACAAATGGCCCTACCGACTATCTAGTTAGAGATAAGTTCGCAGCCGTTTGAATTAATCAAAAGAGACTAGAATAACAAAATCTGCCAACTGTTTAAAACAAGCGGTACTTAGTTATAATCTTGGTCAGATACCATCTATTATTGCTCTGGGGAAATACAAACGGCCAAATTTGGGGATATAAGCTAAGTTTAATACTTAACAGCTAATCTAAAAAAAAATACACTAAGTCCAAAACTTACCACCTAATCTAAGCATGCAATTACATAATAAAACAACAAAAGAAAGGAAAAGGGAAATGACATTCTTACACTAGATGCGTGCTTCCCTCCTATAGAGCTCGGACTTCAAAGCCTTAGCTACGCAAATGCGCTAGACTCCGACGAATCCATCCTTGAGAGGCCTTTAAACCGATGGTTAGTCAGGGCTAGACCAAGAAAAGAATAGAGTATTACGAACTTAAAGGTTTTCCCACCTATAGGGAGATGCCTTATTGAGTTCAACTCAAGTGATTTTTTCTAAACCCAAAACATAGGTATTTATAGGGAATGAAGACTTGATCTCCCTTCTCCTATCAATGTGGGAGATTTGCATTTTCCTTTATTTTATTTTAATCAAAAACAAAATAAAAATGCAAGGCAATAAAAAAGCTCTAAGTGTCACATGGAGGACAAGAGTAGGTGAGGACCATCCACCGGAGGGGGGGGGGGGTGGGGCTTAACCATCCAAATCCCTTGCGCACCAAACAAGCCCATGAAATCGGTCCCCACACAAAATCGGCACCACCAAGCCAATTGGGGGGTCACAGCCTGCCTAAGCTGACAAGGATTCCAGCTAGCTCCTAGCAACAAGGCTGGGCTGCTGGCTGATAGACGTGTCGCATACCTAACAAAAATAACCTCACTATTCCTCCGAACTATGTAGTTGGGCAAGTAAGGGTCGAATCCCAAGAGATTAAGGTTCACCTAAATTATCTAGACTCGGATAATTACTAAGCAAAAATCAAAACAATGGTGGAATAAACTAAGAGCTAATGTATGGAAAACTAGAATAAATCAAAAGAATATAATGAATCAACAAGCTAAAAAATCCAAGATCAAGTATCACCACAATTACGATCGATGCATTATACCCCTAACATACAATTCCAATCAACATGGGGAAAAGTAAACCCTAAACAATACCAAGGACCTGTCTCGAGTATCAATGACTTCCCTAACATACAATCAAGCCTATTCTCATGGAATCATGCAAATTAAAGACATTAAACATTTTACTTCACTTCCCAATTATCAATTTAACTACTCTCGTGATGAATTTCAAACCCTAAATTAATTTACTCAATTCCGTTAAAACCCAACTCTCGTTTTGATTGAAACTATGGAACAATAACAATACTAATTGTATCTAATATAGTATTGGCATAATCACAATCAATTTAACATAAACAATTGCAATAATCATTAGGGAATTTAAAGAATCAAATCACGCATCAATTATAATTAGGCTACCCTAGATCTTGGAATAAGAAAACTACTCACATATATTGAAAGAAGCAATAACAATAATAATCAAGGAAAACATAATTGAAAACAAAAATAATTGAAGGAGAAAGGAATAAAGATGAATACCAATGATGCTTCAATTGAAATTACTCAAATTGTTAATTAACAATACACGAATCTAATGAAGGAATTAATTTGCTTAAAAGTAATGAACTAGGGTTCTAGAGAGAAGAAATAAAACTTAAGAAAAAATAATATCAATTCTAATGATGATTACGATGGGGTATTTATACCCATAATAAAATAAAATCTTGAAAATAATAAAATCGACATGCGCATAACCCTGCCCGGTCTGATCGGGCGAGCCCCGCCCGATCGGGAAGTTTGTATCTGATGGCTGCGCACTTCTTCGTAGCCTTCTCCTTGGTGCCCGATCCAACCGGGCAAGTGGCGCCCGATCGGGCACAAGGATCAACTTGGCTGCCTAGCTTCCCTTGCTTCGTAGTCTTCGCAACAACATCAACCACCACGCGCCCAGTCTTACCTGGCACAGTTAGCCCGATCGGGCGCGTGGGATAAATGCCCAAAACAGCTTCTATTCTCCGTATTAGCTCCAACCAAATCAGTCCTTCTATGCCTGGTGCAACCGGGCATGCATAGGCCAACCGGGCAACGCAAAGTTGAACGCTTTATGGCTCGATCTTAGCTTGGTTCTCCATCCTTGCTTCACTAACATTTCCCATAGACATAAAAAATGTGTCCGAATCATCCAAAGAACTCGCATTTCCTGTAAAACTTACCAAAGCATATCGAACACACTAGAGAATAGAATGTTAGCAACAAACGGCTCTAAAGAGCCTAAAACCATGCAAGAATGTGATGAAAAGTCGGGATAAATCTATGCATAAAACGTGTATATCAAATTCCCCCAAGCTAAACTCTTGCTTTTCCTCAAGCAAGACAATAAAAAATAACAGATAACCAAACAACATACTTCACCCCATAATGCAAATTTAAAACACGGATTCAAAATCAAATCACTCAAACCGTCGATCCACCTAATTAGTTGTCAAACGAGACCAACCATGTATATTTCAAGAATCGGTGAATAGAATATCTCACATCAGTGGTCACTCAACACACTTTTTATGTGACGAGCTAAAAATGAGCTCAATCTCTCACCATCCCCACCAATAATGCAATCTCCCCATCTCACAACACTCGCGTGTTTAGAAGGTTATAATATCGCTCAACCTAGTAAAATGTTGACTTTTTGAATCTTGTAACGTACTGAACATGGCCTTCGTCATTTCAACGTGCACGTGCAATGCATTAAGACACACTACTAAGAGTCTAGAATCAAAACTAAGATCAATGCTACAACAGGAGCTAAACACACACATGAATGAATATATAAGGCTTAAGCCTCACGGTTAACACAGTCAAGCTCCTAAATCATACAAGGTTAATAGCTTTGACCCCTACTAGGGATCAACCAATTAAAGGTCAAATCATGATCTTTTAATCCACAATGCAAGTCTTTCAATCGAAATTAAATCAAAACCTTTTACCATTAAGGATAGGGGCACAGGGAAGTAGTTCGATGGCTATTCACTATCATGATTCTCGTACTTTTCATTTTTTTTTTGGTGAATATGAAAGCATTAAACCTTACTGCTAGTCTAAACACACTAAAGTAGAAAGAGAGAGTGCTTACACAAGAACTTCCCCCCAAGCCAAATCAGACAATGTCCTCATTGTCTTAAGGGAAGTTAGTGGGGAAAAGGATAGAAATTGAGTCATGTTCATTATTCAGATCATAACTTTTGATGTATAATTGATAATGTAGTGATTCTAATTTTATTGGAAAGTAGACTTGAAGATTTTCCGACGATAGGTCACACGCAAAGATCCATTAAGTAACGCAAAAGTTATGGCCTGTGGAACTTGAGCAGTTTTGCTGAAACGTTTGCGCGCCCGGTCTGACCGGGCATGGGTGCCCGATCGGGCGCGAAGGATATTGGAAGGTTTAACGAATTTAGCTCTTCTTTGGCTCAAAATCTGCACAAAAATAAACTCCCACAAGCTCGAGTTACACTCTCCTTACCTCTCTAAAAGCCAAAGACAAACAAAAACGCACAAAAAAATAGAAAAGACTACAGTAAAAACAATAAAATACGGGTTGCCTCTCGCAAAGCGCTAGTTTATCAAGGTCTTTAGCTTGACCTTCGTTATTAGCTCAACCTGGGTCACCACACGAAGAAGGAACTCCGCGATGTTTCCCATGAAAATATCTGCCTCCAAGTGACTCCTTCACTTTATATTTGACATGCTTTGTATCTGAACTTACCTTCATGTAGCTAAACACATCATTTGGTGGAATTTTGTCATCGTTTCTCACAAAATTTCTACCAAATACACACTTATCAACCAAAGGGTTAGTAGTATCAATTATTAAACAAGTACCACCATCAAGTATAAAATTATGTTCATTAAAGAGCTTAAACATGACTTGTTTATCCTCGGCCCTAATGGTCACTTGTCCTTTAGGAACATCTATTAGAGCTTGACTTGTGGCAAGGAATGGACGACCGAATATAATCGGGATCTTATGGTCTTCTTTCATTTCCATAACAACAAAATCAACAGGAAAAACAAGTTCACCAACCTTAACTAATACATCCTCAACCACGCCCTTAGGGAGTCTAGAAATCCTATCAGCTATTTGAAGAGAAATAGGGGAAGGTTTATGTTTTTTGCAAACCCAATTTTTCTTATAATGAATAAGGCATTAAATTAACACTGGCACCTAAATCACACAAAACCTTGTCGAAAATTTTTTCGTTTATCATACAGGGAATAGTGAAACTACCAGGATCATGCAGCTTAGGTGGTAGGCTATCACATAAAGAGTAGAGCCTTTCTCATTTACTACTTCCTTATCCTCATGTTGATCTTTAATATGCTTCACAAAATTTGCATATTGAGGCATTTGAATTAAAAGATCGGAAAAAGGAGTAGAGGCGTGTACCTTCTTAAGAACTTCGCAGTATTTCCCAAAATGTCTATCGAGTACGACCCTTGACAACCTTTGCAGGAAGGGCATCGGTTCCTCATAGGCCAATGGAGCAACATATTTGGAACTATGTACATCTTCACCCTTTTCATCCTTTCTTGACTCCACACTGTGCACTTTATCATCTATTTGCCTCGGAGATGGTTCATCTCTTCTCAAGAAAACTGCATTGCATTTTTCTTTTTGGACCTTTGCTTGATCATGAAGAGTTGATAAATGACTCACTTGTTGTGAAAGTTGACTTATTTGGTTTTCCATGAGCTTACTCTGGGCTTGCAACTGTTGGATGGAGTTACTTTGTTATTGGATGGAACTATTGGTTGTGGTAATGAAGCTCTCCATCATTAACTCAAGACTAGAATTTTGGGGACGTAGTTGCCTTGGTTGTTGGTTCATAGGTGGTCTTTGTTGGAAACCGGGTGGTGAGTTGTAGTTGTTGGGTCGAGGCGATGGTGGTGGTGGATTCTGTTGTGCTTGGGTGTTCAAAAGGCTTTATGGGGTTCGAAGAGTAGAAAGCATTGGCTTTTTCAATAGACATCTCACTCAAGTTCTGTGGGCAATCAGGCGCGATGTGGCCCTACACATTACACATTTGACAAACTTCCTATGGGCTAGTAGAAGTTCCATCTTGGAGCTTATCATTCCTGCTTATTAGTGCCTGCACAGAACTAGTTAACATAGTCAAAGCATCTACATCTAGCTTACCTCCTTTTTCACATTCTGTCGGCCTCTTGGATGGTAATTATCGTTGGCTGCCATTTTCTCTATGAGCTCCTTGGCCTCCGTTGGGTTCTTAATCATGATTGAACCTCCGGATGCAGCATCGATGTATATGCGGAACTCATGGATCAAACCATTGTAGAAGTTTTGGATTAACATCCATTCAGGACTACCATGGTGGGGGCATTGCCTCTGCAATCGCTTGAAACTCCTCCACGCATCGTATAGGGACTCATCATCTGACTGCCTGAAGGTGGATAATTCGTTTCTCAACCTAGCAGTCTTCTCCTGTTCTAGAAACTTTACTAAGAAGGCTTTCACTAGCTTGTCCCATGTATCGAATGAGCCAGTGCCTTCATCTCTCAACCACTCCTTTGCCCTATCCCTTAATGAGAAAGGGAAAAGGCGTAGTCTGATATCATCATCGGTAACACCATTCATTTTAATTGTATCACATTTCTCCAGAAAACTATCAATATGACTTACCGGACAATCATGTGGTAAGCCTGCAAATGAATCATTGGAGATAAATTGAATGATTTGTGGCTTAAGCTCGAAGTGCTAAGCCGTCATAAGTGACCTGACAATGTTAGAAAGGAGACTGGTAGTCGTATCAGGAATACCGTACTCCAGGAGGGATTTCGTGGCATCTTCCATGTTTCTCCTTCGTCGATTTCTTACTCTCCTTCTCCTTATAGTTGCCTCAATCTCAGAGTCAAATGGTTCAAGATAGTCTGACCCTGAACGTCGTGTGGGCATGCAACAAGAAAACTAGAGAAAGAATATCAAAAACACAAGAGAAAATAGCCAGAGCAACGAATGAAGCTTAACAAAAACGAATCACAAATAATCAAATGAAACCGTTAGTCCCCGGCAACGGCGCCAAAATTTAATAGGCGTGTCGCGTACCAAACAAAAATAACCTAACTATTCCTCCTAACTATGTAGCCGGCCAAGTAAGGGTCGAATCCCAAGAGACTAAGGTTCACCTAAATTATCTTGACTCAAATAATTACTAAGCAAGAATCAAATCAATGGTGGAATAAACTAAGAGCTAATGTATGGAAAACTAGAATAAATCAAAAGAATATAATGAATCAATAAGCTAAAACATCCTAGATCAAGTATCACCGCAATTACGATCGATGCAATTATAAATCTACCCCTAACTTTCAATTCAAATTAACATAGGGAAAAGTAAACCCTAATCAATACCAAGAACCTCTCTCGAGTATCAATGACTTCCCTAACATACAATCAAGCCTATTCTCATGGAATCATGCAAATTAAAGACATTAAACACTTTACTTCACTTCCCAATTATCAATTCAACTACTCTCGTGATGAATTTCAAACCCTAAATTAATTTACTCAATTCCGTTAAAACCCAACTCTCGTTATGACTGAAACTATGGAACAATAACAATACTAATTATCTCTAATGTAGTATTGGCATAATCACAATCAATTTAAAATAAACAATTGCAATAATTATTAGAGAATTTAAAGAATCAATTCATGCATCAATCATAATTGGGCTACCCTAGATCTTGGAATAAGAAAACTACTCACACATATTGAAAGAAGCAATAACAATAATAATCAAGGAATACATAATAGAAAACAAAAATAATTGAAGGAGAAAGGAATAGAGATGAATACCAATGATGCTTCAATTGAAATTACTCAAATTGTTAATTAACAATACTCGAATCTAATGAAGGAATTAATTTGCTTAAAAGTAATGAACTAGGGTTCTAGAGAGAGAAATAAAACTTAAGAAAAAATAATATCTATTCTAATGATGATTACAAGGGGTATTTATACCCTTAATAAAATAAAATCTCGAAAATAATAAAATCGACATGCGCATAACCCTGCCCGATCTGACCAGGCGAGCACCGCCCGATCGGGCAGGTGATATCTGATGGATGCGCACTTCTTCATAGACTTCTCCTTGGCGCCCGATCCAACCAGCCAAGTGACGCCCGATCGGGCACGAGGCTCAACTTGGTTGCGTTGCTTCCCTTGCTTTGTAGTCTTCGCAACAACATCAACCGTAACGCGCCCGGTCCAACCGGGCATAGCTAGCCCGATCGGGCGCGTGGGATAAATGACCAAAACAACTTCTTTTCTTCTTATTAGCTCCATCGAAATCAATCCTTCTATGCCCGGTGCAACCGGGCATGCATAGGCCAACCGGGCAACATAGAGTTGAACGCTTTGTGGCTCGATCTTAGCTTGGTTCTCCATCCTTGCTTCACTAACATTTCCCATAGACATCCAAAATGTGTCCGAATCATCCAAAGAACTCGCATTTCCTGTAAAACTTACAAAAGCATATCGAACACACTAGAGAATAGAATGTTAGCGAGAAACGGCTCTAAAGAGCCTAAAACCATGCAAGAATGTGATGAAAAGTCGAAATCTATGTATAAAACGTGTATATCACTGGCCATCCTACCCACGAACATGCGCAGCCAGCACGCTACGCAAGCCTTGCGGGATGCTAGCTGCTGCTGCTTATTTATTGTGGGTGTTGCTGCTATGCGAGTGGCGTGGTACTAGGTGCTGCTACGCTAGCACGCACAGCCCATCCATCTTGCACGTTGCTGTTTGGTGCTGCTCGCTAGCAAGCACGCATGCACAGCACAAAGCACATACACGTATAGCAAGCTGCTATGTGTTGCATGCTTGCGGCAGTGCTACTATGTGCGAGGCACTAGCATGCTAGCACGCCTAGCCCGCCTGCCATGTTAGCCATGCTACACCAGCTAGCTTGCCAACGCTGCTAACATGCGATGCTAGCATGCGTGCGTTGTTACCAAGCTAAGCATGGTGCGTGGCCTAGGATATCCTAGCACTCGCATGGTTAGGCCAATGCGAGGCTACGCCATAGCTCGAAATTGTCGCTTGTTGATTTTTCTCAAGTCGTCGAATTCTAAATTTGAGTCGACTTATGACGCACGGTTTCGACGCTCTATGCTCACTTTCCGACGTCTTTGTTCGTAAAACTCTAATGACTCTTCTAATCCTTTGGATTGTTTCATCAATTCGGTTCGGTTACTCGATTGGGGTGTGACCCGAATGGTTCAGTAAAGATTAAGCTGAAATAGTAATTATACATTAATATTACTGATCATAAGCGGCCTCCAACTAGGCATTCCGATCACTTGACCTTTCTAAAGAATTAGCTTTCTAATAATTCTGAACCCTCTATTGGAATAATACAATTGTTGGAAGGACACCATTCCTTTCAATCTCCCACTTGTACTTTCGGACAAGTGTGCAATTAGTGTATAGCCCAGTTCATATGTCACTTAATGTCTCTTCATGAACTATAAGGTAAGATTCTTTGTCATCCTTATTACATCCAGAAGTGTTTCTCGATTCCCGAGTTCGATTGTCAATAAGTAGATGATTTCAAAAATCCATCTGAGCACGGCCATGCATTTTCACAGTCTCGCTCTTAAATAGGCCTTTTAAACAAAAAACCATGTTCCCTATTGTTAAGAAAGGGACATTCCCAGTCTTGCATTGTTAGATTTCCTTACTAAGAGGACCTAGCCGGCCGAGTGTTGTCGTTATAATCCCCATTTACGGCAGACGTTTGACAACATCAAAACGACTAGTACTCAAACAAGAGAGCTTACAATACTAAAGGTCGAGGAAAAATATTCCGATAGTTATTGTTTCGGGGTTTTTAGGAGTCCCTTGGGAGAGTTAAAATACTAAGTATGCGCTCCTGACGTATGTATCTGCAAAACCACGAAACTCTGGTTGGGTGGAGTTTCGCCTCCGACGATGAAGTTAGTATGATTCCGGATGAGTAAATGTGCGGAAAGTAAATAGGTTTTTTCTCACTTATTCACAGAGATTCCGCAATTAATATTGCTCGGGTTTGTGTTTGTATTTGTGTATATCTAATCAATGAGGAATTTCTCCTATACATAGCAGATGAGAATCTTCTCCCCCATTGGGGTACAATACCACGTGGCATCCTCTGATTGGATCGCCTTGGGCCTCTACGAGGTTGTCACGTGTTAGCCCCTTATTGGGCCACGTGGAAGGGGTCATTTTTACCCCAAACATTTGCCCCTCACAGGTGTGACGTGGCTTTCCACGTGGAACCTGGGACACTTGTTACAATGCGAGAAAGCGGCGGTTTGCCTCCTTCCCTCCATTTTTTGAATTTTGAAATTGGTAGAGGGGGAAGGTGACGTTTCGCCTTCTGGGGTTTCCCATAAGTAGGAACCTCCCCCCTCTCATTCCTCACTTTTCCAAATTTTTGAGAGAGATTATTTGAGAGAAAAAGAGAGTTTATAATTCCGGCTGCTATTTCTTTGATACAGCCTTTACTTCCAATACATCCGGGTACCGGTTGAGTGATTTCTTTTTGCCCGTCTCACTAAGGTATCCTTCTGACCTTGTCAGTTTTTTCATCTCAATTTCTGATAGAGCAGCAGCCGGTCTTATGCCGTTTGGAGCGTCTTTTAGCAATTTCATTGTGAATTGCATTCAATAGACCCACAGTCGGTATATACCATCTGGGGTATCTTCAAGCAATTTTATTGAGAATTGCATTCAATAGACCCACAGCCGGTGTATACCGTCAGGGGCATCTTCAACCAATTTCATTGTGAATTGCATTTAATAGACCCACAGCCCGTGTATACCGTATGGGGCATCTTTTACAAACTTTTCTTTTGAATTGCTTTGCTGAGAACTCAGTCGGTCTCATACCGTCTGGGGTATTTTTGAGCTATACTCAAAGTCACCATCTATTAGGCCTTCGGTCAGTTTTATGCCGTCTAAGGGGCTTTCGAGCAGCTTAGGTAATTGTTTTTAGCTGAACTACAACCGGTTCTATACCGTCTGTGGTATCTTTGTAAAATTCCCTTCATGAGCTGCTTGCGATAGTCCTCAGTCGGTACTATAACCGCCATGGGCGGTCTTTGATAAGTGTTATTTATGACACATATTAGGGCGTTTTTCTCCCTTAATTTTAGGTTTATTTCGGTGTTTCTTGGTTATTTCTATTCCTCTTAGTCTTGTTTTCGTTATCTTTGTCTTAGTTTATGGTTTTAGGCCTTAGTTGTGAATATTATGCTTTTTTCTCGGTTTCTAGCTTGATTTGCATGTTTTTCTATGTGTTCTTTCACTCTTTTCTCTCTTGGTCTATTTGTGTAGGTGCTTAACGCTTTCTTCGATTCTTATGACCCGAGAAAAGTCAAGAAACATCAATAGAAAAAGCTTGAAGCTAAGAAAGAAGCTAAGAAGCTTGAGACAAGAAAGCTTGAAGCTTGTAGAAGGCCTTAAACCGAGTCTTGTTCACTCTTTCAGCCATAACTTTTGATCTACGCATTGGATTGAGGCAATTCAAATTGCGTTGGAAACTAGACTTAAAGATCTTTATAACGGTAGGTTGAACACCCCAAAAACATTCCTATAACAGAAGTAATGGCTGTTTGAATCTGCAAAATACTGCCAGGCTACGCAGCCTCCGCGGGCGCCGACAATGTTGCCGCGGGCGCGGCCATTTCTGCCGCGGGCGCGGCACTCTGTTTTCCCGGATTTGCATCTTTCTAGAGATGCCATTCCGCGGGCGCGGCAACTAGACCTGCGAGCGCGGCTTTCTGGGTCTTTTTTGTACTTTAATTCCGGATTTCCTTCTTTATTTTCTTGTAATATAAATAGAAGACTTCCTAGACTTCTTAGGGAGAGTTTTACATTTCCTCTCTCCTATAATTAGGATTAGGGTTAGATTAGGATTTTCTCTCTCTAGTTTAGGAGTAGTTTTAGAGAGAGAAAGCTTGGATTTCAATGGAGATTTGGGAGGTTGAAGAAGCAACTTTGTGGATTCTCTTCTCATCTATTCAATGAGCTTTTCTAACTTTCTCTCACCTTTATTGCTTTGTTTAATTCTTGTTTTGGTTTAATTCATTGTTAATTAGAGTATTTAATTAGTAGTTAAAAAGATGCTTAGTTTTTCTTCTAGGGAAATGGATTGAGTGATTGGTTGTGATTAGTATGCAATTTATTCTTGATTATTGTGTTTGGATGATGCTTACATTGAGTAGAAAATTTTTAGCTAATTGATTCTAGGTTCTTCATTGTGCTTGCAATCAATTGTGCGGAAGTGAGTTGATTGAGAGTCTAGATTCTTCCATACCTTTGCTAGGCTATTTGCACGGGAGTGAGTTAGCTTAGTAGGATAATTAGCATGCTTAATTGCGCGAGAGTGAGTTGAGTGTGTTTTTCGTTCCTAATTGAGATAATTATCATCTATTGCAACTTGTTATTGAATTTATTAACATAATTGGATTCCCCTTTCCCTAGTACCTTGTTAATTGCTTTAAGTAGTGTTTTAGTTGTTTCTCTCGCTTTCTCACAACCTTCCTACTAGTTTAATTAGCTCAAATTAATACACTTAGTCCTTGTGGTTCGACCCTAGCTTGCCACTATCTAGTGTGAACTTGATAGAGTTAGGTTAGGAATATAAATTTTAAATTTGATCTAAGATAGTAGACCAACGACCTATTATCCGCCGATCAGTCTTTGAGCAATTTTCCTAGAAACTCTAGCCCATTTGCTTTCTTTGCCATTTCCAATACAACTATAACCGGTTTTCTCCGCCTGTGGTATCTTTTAGAAACATTGGTAAATAACTATTGCTTTCTTTTGCCAATTTACAGTTGTTCAAAGCACACCGTCTGGGGTATCTTCACGTAACAATCACCAGCTTCTTTTGCTAGCTTCTTCTCCAACTACAAGGTACCACCTTTGTTCCTTGTTTCTTAAAGTCTTTTAAGCTTTTCTGGCTGTATAAGTTGTTAGAATAATGGATTCACCCAACACACACACGGCACACCACGATTTAAAGGTCAGCTGGTCTCCTGGTACGGCTGAGTCTAGGAATGGGGGTGCCGCCTCTGGGTACTAGGACTATCCTTGTTCATCTCTAAAACTGACCGTCTCTGTCTCTGTGAAGGACGCAATGGCTAGAACTAGGAAAACAACCGTTGATCAAGAATATAGAGGGAAACCTCCGAAGAATTACTGCAGGACTCTAATCAGGCTGAGATGACAAGGGGATCCCCGCATGGTACCCCAAGCACTGCCAGTTATGGACTCCTAGGGTTAGATAAGGAAGGCGGTGAAGATGCCTCCTCTCCATCTAGGGTTGAGAAGGAAAACCCTTCGGAAGACGAAAGCAGCGGAGAGACCGCCTCCTCTCCCATCTCAGAGCAACGCAACAGTGATAGCTATCTTACACCGGTTGGAGATAGCGAGGAGGAGGAGAGACCCTCATGGAATAATAAGGGCGATCCCTTCCTTATCGTTGTCTTTGCCAAAGACAGGGCCAGCATGGCCAGAAACCTAGGGGACTTCATTCGCATGCGGCCTCTAGGAACAGATTGGAAAATTATCGTGCCGCCTGAGATGGGCACAATAGTCTAGGAAGATAATCAGCCGAATGAAAATGGGTATTTCGGCTACTATGAGGCGGCGTTTCTAGCCGTTCTTCGGTTCCCTCTACACAACACAATAAAGGCCATCCTTCGAGGGTATGGTCTGGGAATATGGCAGTTAACCCCCAACTCTTGGGTTAACATCTTAGGTTACATTGCCTCCTGCGAGATGCAGAACATTAACCCCGGCTGAGAGGCCTTCGTCCATATGCAATATTTAAGCCGAAGCCCAGGCGGGTGCAGAGCCTGGTATACGCTGACAACCTAGCCCTAGTAATTGATGACCCTAGACAATCCATCCAAGTGGTCAGACTAGAAGAACCGGTTCTATCTAGTTTCTACTCCCACCAAAGAGGAAAACCGGGAGTATAAGACCTACATCCGGAAGCCCGAATTTCTGGGCCACAAATGTAAAAAGCCTCGTGTCCCGGATGAGGACTACGAGGGAATAATAGAGGTGGGGTTTTTTGAACAAACCACAACTGCCCTTTCAACCGGGGAACTAATAAGTGTGCCCAAGAATTGGGTACCAAAACACGAGTTCCTTCGAGATGAGGCATTTTTATCCGCCTGCAAGCTAAGCACCCAGTTTATGAAACGTAGGTCACAATTGCCTGGTCCCATTAGGCCGCTTGTAGATATTTCATGTTTTTATTACCCTTAACCATTCTTCTTCTAACCAGACGGTTTCTTTTCTGCAATGAGGGCTTTGGCAATGTTGCCCGCAGATAAGACACCAGCTAAGTCTGCCGCCGACATCCGCAAAGAAAATGCGGAGAAGAAAAAATCTGCCTACGCGGCAAAAGATAAGGTACATACACCTACTTCCTAACCTCATATTTTGTAAATTTCTTGTCGGCTGACTTTTGTACTTTCTTTTTGGTTAAGGATGGGGGCAAGGCGCCTCGCTCCCTTACAAAGCTCATCAAACCCCGGCTAGGGGAGTAGCCGGCCACCCAAGATAAGGCGAGGAAGACCTCCTCCCAGATAGCACCCAGCCGGCTTACGGTTGGGGGAAAGTCTGTCAAAAACACATGTCTGGGGTTCTATCTAACCCTGAGGCAGCCGGATGTTCCAAGAGCATACAGGGGGGCTGCACCGCCTAGGGCGTCCGGCGCCTCTATGTCGGCTGAGGGTAGTTATGACCCTTACCGAATCTCACAAGTTACAATAGATCCCTTCAACCCTTCTTTGCTTGACAAGCCCATGCGGGTCAAGTCGCACTCCCTGCTCCAGCCAGAAGACTCATTTCGCAGCCGGATGTCAATAGGAGGGAAGTATGTTGCTTTCTCACCATCTCTTTCTGGTGCAGATCTCTCCCCTCGCTGGTTGGATGTAGAGCAGTACGCCCGGGCGATGCTGAAGGCCATCCCCAGGGAGGAGAAGGAGGCGATCCCAAGGATCAATACCTTCAATGCTGACCGGATTATGGTCAGCCTGGCTAAGGTATGGATTTTTCCAACTGAATATTTCCAAGGTATTGTGTCGTTTGACCCTTTTAACACCGTTTTGGTCTTCGCAGTCCATGCTTCGCGTGGAGGAGCTCAAGAAGGCCTACGCCCGCAAGCAATAGGAGGTAAGACGGGCTATGAATGAATTAGAAACTAAAAGCATAATCATGAAACAGGTGGACTCCATCAAGACACTCCAAAAGTCCCTCAACGAGGCTCAAATCAAGCTGCACTACCTTCAAATAGAGAAGGAAAATGCAGAAGAGGATGTGAAGAAGGAGGCGGCTTCAGCGAGTCAGAACATCCAACCCACCTTGGAAGCATAATAGAGCCGGCTCACTGAAGAGAATGAGCAAGATTGTGCCAACCGTATGCATATGGCTTGTTCCCTGGTACATCCGGACATGGATTATGCCGTCTAGGAACTCACCTAAAAATATGCGGATCTTGCCATTGAGGCCCAAAAGACGAAGCAGCCGGCTCCGGAGCCGTATGAAGAGTGGGTCAAGAAGGAGATCGAAGCCATGCAGGCGGAGATTGGCTCAGACGGGGGGGAGGAGCCCAATGTTGAGAATTAGGAAGAGATCGTCCCCCTCTTGCTTTGGAGACCGCCTCCAAGGACCCGGCTCAGTCTTAAGCTTTCTATTTTTCAACTTTTCCGGCTTGCGAGCCATGTATTTTCTGTATCGCTTTTCACCGGAAGCGGGTCTAGTTTAACATTTCAATTTTAATTTTTATATATACATGCTGACTGGGTCAGCTTGCTTTTGTCATTTTTATCTCAATTCTTTTCAATTTTTGCAATTTTTAAATTTCCGCGATTTTTAATTTTTGCATGAAATCTTGAGGAATGTCGGATGCATATATTGTGATATGCCGGATGCACTGCCTCTGCCTGCTCCTGGATGGTTGTTTGCTTATAGTTACCAACTCTAAGCAAGCAGCCGTTCATAAGCATCCGGACAAACGAGTATGAGGTCCTTGACCATTTTACAACAAGACTGTCAGCTGTACCAACTTAATCAAACTCAGGGTACTCACTTGCGCGGCTGAAGGCTATCACTTGGTTCCCTGACCACGCCGTCATTGGCCTACAGGCGGCCTAGGTATGAGACAAGGTTCTGGCCTTGTTTCTAACGTCGTAGCAGGCTGCAGTGCTTTCTTGAAAAAACCGGTTGCGCATTGAAGTGTAGATTGCCGCCTGTATGCCTTGGGGCAATAGCCAGGCATATGCTGATGTCAACAGGGTCTAACCTTATGCAGGGGGGGGGAGGCTTGAGCCGGTTGGAGTGCTTTTGGGCAAAAGCCGGCTGCTGATCAAGGTCGATATCACCGTTTATACTGCGTTGGGGCAATAACCGGTTGCAACCTATGATGTAATTCTGTGGTTGTATTGCCTTGGGGCAATAGCCGGTTACCATTGTTGAGATAACCTTGAAGTCAATCATGGTTGAACTTCAGCATAAACGCGGGGGCCGGCGGTATTGTTTTTAGGCAAAAATCGGCTGCTTAACAGTATTTAATTCACCATATGTATTGCCTTGGGGCAATTACTGGGTGTATCTTGTTTGTAAATGGTCATTCGAACGGTCAAGAATTTAACCTTACCGGTTATAGTCGTTTGAGTTTTTGACGCATAGAACAATTTACCACCCGAAAGGGAGATGTTCTCTTCGACGAATTCACCCGGATGGGCGTCGCCGGATACCTGCTCAAGGTTAGAGAAAGTTGTTTAAGATATACTGGCCTTGGGCCTTTTAAATAGCTAAGTTAGGTACCTAGCTTTTTACACATTTTGAGCAAACGTGTGCCCGGTTATGCATTGCACAATTGGATCTTGGTAGGTGCCCGGTTGTGCATTGCACATTGGACTTAGAAGATTCCCGGTTGTGCATTGCACATGGGACTTTAGAATTAAATCAATTGAAATAAAGTATTCTTTCTATTCATATACTCTATTTACAAAAATATTTACAACTCCTTAGAAGTAGTACTTTTTCAAGTTATCTACATTCCAGTTTCTGGCTAGCTGCCTGCCGTCTAGTGTTTTGAAGCGGTAGTTGCCACCTCTAATTTCTTCCAAAATCCAGTAGGGGCCCTCCCAATTAGGGGTTAGCTTTCCTTGTTCATTTTCCCTACCGTTTACTTCCATTTTACGTAGTACAAAGTCCCCCACTTTGAGGGGCCACTTGTGTACTCTTTTGTTCTAAGCCCTTGTCATTCTTAGACCGTATATCTCATGACACAAGGCGGCATTGCCCCTGCGTTTCGGGAGTGAATCCAATGCAAGACGCATGGGCTCCCAATTAGCCTCTTTATCATAGAGCATGACTCGGAGTGTTGGCTCATAAAGTTCAATTAATAGGATAACTTTAGTGTTGTATGTCATGAGAAACGGGGTTTCACCGGTTGACCCCTTTTCAGTAGTTCTGATGGCCCAAAGGACGTGAGGTAACTCATCCGCCCAAAGACCACCAGCTCTTTAAATCTTCTTTTTTATGCCGTCAGAGATGAGCTTGTTGAAGGCTTCAACTTGGCCGTTTGCTTGGGGTCGGCCAACGTATGCGAAACAATGTGAGATCCTCTGATCTCCCAACCTACTCTTGAGGGTAGAAGTTTCAAACTGAGGACCATTGTCAAATACCATAGACATAAGAACCCCAAACCGGATGATGATGTTCCTCCAAATGAAGGAGATGACATCCTTTGTCTTGATGCCTTTGACTGCCTTTGCCTCGACCCATTTGGTGAAGTAGTCTACATCCACTAGAATATATCTTCTGCCGCCTGTGGCAAGCGTATAGGGACCTAAGATGTCCATGCATGCCCTACTTTGCAAATGGAACCGGGCAGTCAATAGCCGTCATGTCTTTTACGGGACGGTGGATGAGGCGGCCAAACCTTTGGCACTTGTCACATTTCTTCACCAACTCCATGGCGTCTGCCTCAACGGAGGGCTAAATGTAGCCTTGCCGCCTGGCCCTTTTTGCTAGAGTCCTGCCGCCTATATGTGATGCACAAAAGCCCGCATGCAGGTCCTCTAACACTTCTTTTCCCCTTTCTAGGGTCACACACTTCAGCAACGGCTGGAGGTAACCCTTTCTAAAGAGTTCCCCCTTATACATTTCGAAGCTCAGGGCTCGCTTTTTCAGTGCCTCCGCTTCTGAAGGAGCATCTGGCGGAGTGCTGTCTACCAAATACTCCCGGATGGGGTCCATCTAGGTTTAGCTTCGGTCAAGAACTCCAATGGGATCATGCTCAATACTTCTTTTTTCCATGGCCTCTCAGAAGACTAACGTAGACGTATCACAATTGGCGGATGAGGCCAATTTGGACAAGGCATCCGCCTGATTTTTTTCTGACCGGGGCACCTGACTTAGATGGAATTCGTCAAGTGTCCCCGCCTCATCTTTAACTGCCTAAAGATATTTGATCATTGCCGGACGGGTGGCATCGTAGTCACCATTTAATTGGCTAACAATCAGTTTAGAATCAGAACAGGCGTCAACCTTTCTTGCCCTTGCCGCCTTACACATGCGTAAACCGGCTAACAGAGCCTCATACTCAGCTTCATTATTTGAAGCTTGAAATTTGAACCGTAGTGAATACTCGTATGTGTCTCCTTCTGGAGATTTGCAAATTACGCCTGCACCGCAGCCGTTCAAGGTAGAACATCCGTCTACGAATAACTTCCAAACCTGATCGGCATTCTCCGGCTGTGCCGGCCTAGTCATTTCAATACTGAAGTCAGCAAACGCCTGACCTTTCACTGCCCACCTAGGTTCGAAAGTTATCTCCAGGCTTTGTATTACCACAGCCCAGTTGATCATTCTACCGGATGACTCTATAGTAGTCATTGGATGCTTGAGTGGCTGATCAGTATAGACAGTCACCGGATGAGCCAAGAAGTAGGGCTTCAACCACTTGACTGCTTTGTAAAGAGCCAGCTCAAATTTTTCGATCATTGGGTACCGAAGCTAGGCATTTCTGAGTATATGGATGATGAAATACACCGGAAGATATTTACCGTCTCTCTCAATAAGGAGAACAACACTAAGGGAGTGATCTGAGATGGGTAAGTACATATAGAGAACCTCCTTAGGTAGGGGGCTCGCTAGCCTTGCCAAAGAATGCTAGTGCTGCTTTAACCTCTGAAATGCCGCCTCAGCTTCCTCTCCCCATTCAAATTTAGACCTCTTCTTGATTGCTTGGAAGAAGTAGAGGCACTTGTCGCCTAACCGGCTAAGGAATATTCCTAATGTCGCCAAGCAACCGGTAAGTTTCTGGGCTTCTTTGACAGTGCGGGGTGACTTCATGTCAATCACCGCCTGTACCTTCTCCGGATTGGCCTCTATGCCTCTTTGATCAATAAAAAATCCGAGAATCTTCCCAGACTCAACACCAAAAACACACTTCTTGGGGTTAAGCATGACCTTGTGCCGCCTTAGGGTGGTGAAGGTTAATGAAGGTCGGTTAGGTGATCCGCCTGTAGCTTTGATTTGACTATCATGTCATCAGTATACGGCACTACGTTCCTTCAAAATTGGTTGATGAAAACTGTGTTTATCATTCGTTGGAAAGTAGCAGGCACATTCTTCAACCCAAACGGCATCATCGTGTAGTAATACAACCCCTGCTCAGTGACGAAGGCCGTCTTCTCTTGATCTTTTTTCCATAGGGGGGTCTGATGGAAGCCTAAGTAGGCGTCCATAAAATTCATCAAAGCATAACCGACTGTGGAGTCGACTAGGCTGTCGATCATTGGGAGCGGGTAACTATCCTTCGGACATGCTTTGTTCAGATCTGTGTAATCTACACACATCCTCTAGGTACCATTCGGCTTCTTGACAAGAACAACATTTGCTACCTAATTCGGGTAGTGACATTACCGAATGAACCTGACACTCAAGAGATTTTTAACCTCAGCGGCTGCCGCCTCAGACCTCTCCTCGCCATTATCCCTCTTCTTTTGCCTAACCGGCTTCTTTTTAGGGTCAACGGCGAGCTTGTGGATGGCTAGATCCGGGCTGATGCCTGGCATCTCCTCCACTTTAAAGGCAAATATACCTTTGAACTCTCTTAGAAGTTGGAGCAAGTCTGCTCCCAACTTTTCAAAAGCAACCGTCCCAACTTTGACGGTTCTGTCAAGGCGGCTGTCGTCTAGGACGACATCAATGCTCTCACCAGCCGGCTGCTATTCCCCGGTCAGTGATTGCTAATTTTGTTTTCTGGCGAGGGCCAATTGGTCTGCCTTTCTCTTTTTTCCAGATGCTTTGGGAGCAGGCGCGACTTCCTCGTCGTCAAGATCGATGGGCTCCTCAGTATTGCCAGCTGCTATTGCAGTCGGCTTGACGTCTTAGAGGTAGCACTCCCTGGCCGTCTTCTGGTTCTCCCGTAAAGCACCGACTAACCAATCATCCCTCACAAACTTAATCATCATAAGAGATGGGATGATGACTGACTTGGACTCGTTTTAGGTAGGACGGCCCAATATGAGATTGTAGGCGGTCAATTCCTCGACCACCAAAAACTTGAAAACCATGTGCCACCCTTCCCCTTCTCTCCTAGCCATATGGGTAGGTCAATCCTTTCCACCGGTTGGCTAGGCTTGTACTTAAGCTTTGTCAAGCACTGGTAGCTGATCAGGTTAGACGAGCTCCCGATATCAATTAAGATCCGACCAACTCGTTGGTTGGCTACCTAGCATTCGATGACAATGGGGTCATCGTGGGGCCGCCTAACCATACCCCGATCCTTCTCAGAGATGAAGACCTCAGGGAAGGTGTCTCTCGACGCCTGACCCTCATCCTCTGGGTTGGACAGCTTCCAGATGTTATCCTTGGTACCCCGGATTGTAGGACCCCAGACTGCGAAGCCGCCTACTATGGTGAAGATGTGCTCTTAATCAGTTTTAGAGCTATCAGCCGGCTTCTTTGACGGTTGTCCATTGTAGGTTTTTGGATTTCCCTTGGACTTCACCAGGTATGAATTTAAAGCCCCCTCATCAACCTGACGGTCCAATAGCCACCTAAGGCTATAGCAACCATTGGTGTCAAGGCTAACATCCTCATGGAACTGACAGTACTTGCTCTTGTCTCTGTTCTTAACAAAGCTCTTCATTGCAGCCGGTTTTTCAAGGGTCAACCGGTCTTTTATCTCCATGAGGATGAAGGAGCAATCCTTGTTGAACTCGTACTTTGGGATGTACGGTTCCAATTTACTTTGTTTCTTCTGGGATGGCTGACCAGTGCGGTCTGCTGCCCAGACTTCTTTTCTTTTCTTTTCTTCTTTTTTCTCCGTCTAGGTAAGCCGGTTGTCTCTCTTATCGAACCTCTTGGGTTCCGACGGCACAAATTTCTTGATGGCATAGAGTTCAGCCGCCTGTATATAGGCTTCGGCCTCCACTAGCGCCTCGTGGAGGGTTGCTACCCTCTTGCGGACCAGGTCAAACTTGACGGTTGACCCATCCTTCAGACCCTTGAAAAATTCTATGTATGCAACTTCGTCAGACAACCCTTTAATCAAAATTATCATCAGATTGAATCGCCTGACATAGGACCGAAGTCCCACCTTGTCACCCTGCTGAATAGCCCCTAGGTCGAGACTTGTCTTTTTGGCAGGGATGTTCATGGAGATGTTGGACGCGAACAGGTATGCAAGCGTCTTGAAGTTATTGATGCACCCAGCTGGCAGGTTGCCAAACCATCGTTGGGCTATGACTTCAATGTAGCCGGGAAGCATCTGCACCAGGCGGCATCATCCAACTCCTGTAGGTGCAGGACGTTATTGTATCCCAGTAGGTGGTCTTCTGAGTTGGTGGTGCCATCGTAGGTACCAACCAACACATTTTTAATCTTGGTCGGCTGTGCCAAGTCGGTTATTTCCGGGGAGAAAGCCGAAGGCTATTTCCCAAAGTTTAGCACCCGAAGCTGCCAGTCCATAGGCTACACTTGATATGCCTCCTGACCCCCAAAAGGAGCCGATTGCATGAATGGAGATCCATAGGGCGCGTATCGCTGTTGGGGCACATACGGAGCCTGCTGGATAACATGAGGGCCAGTACGTGCGGACATGCCGCGTGACTGACTCCCTTGATGCGTCTCTGAATGCTTCATTGAAGAGTTTCGGAAACTGTCTGGGTAGGTCGACGTTGAAGCCGACTCAGACATGTGCTAACTTCTCTTCTCCTGGATGAAGATCCGGGCGTCAGAGTAAGTCTTTTTGCACCCATCCGACTGTACTTGCCGGATGGCCTTCCTTTGCCCTGATTTAGGGAAACGTGGTTTAGAGAGGTCAATCAGGGGCCCATCCGTCCCCTTGGGTTTGGGGTGCAGCGTAGGCACCCGGTCTTTAATCTGCTTCTTCCCGGAGGGAGAAGGCTTCTTTGCCGACTGACCCTTGCTTGAGCCAGTTGACTTCCTGATTATGTCTTTAATTTCTCCCTTGAAACTAGTCATGAGATTCATGAGTTCGTCTCTGGTGACGGGGGTTGTGCCCGCCGCCGCCTGGGGTTGCCCAGGGTGCTTGCTGCTTGGGTTGCTTTGTCAAGCTTTGTCTTGGCCCCGTTCCTTCTTTTCTTTGGAACGGGTACGCCTGGAACGAAATGACCCATCTGGGGCCATGTAAGTGTCGACTTCATAGTCGTCACCACTGTCATGGTCTGTATGGACCTTAGGGTCAGCCGTAGGCCAGCTGCCCTCTGCACACGGTACAGTGTCGGTTGCCATCTCAGTAGTACTCTCCCCACATACGGCGCCAAATGTTTCGGGGTTTTTAGGAGTCCCTCGGAAGAGTTACAATACTGAGTATGCGCGCATGACGTCTGTACCTGCAAAACCACGAAACTCCGGTTGGGTGGAGTTCCGCCTCCGACGATCAAGTTAATATGATTCCGGATGAGTAAACGTGCGGAAAGTAAATAGGTTTTTCCTCACTGATTTAGAGAGATTCCGCAATTAATATTGCTCGGGTTTGTGTTTGTATTTGTGTATATCTAATAAATGAGGAATTTCTCCTATTTATAGCAGAAGAGAATCTGCTCCCCCGTTTGGGGTACAATGCCACGTGGCATCCTCTTATTGGATCGCCTTAGGCCCCTACGAGGTTTACACATGTCAGCCCCTAATTGGGCCACGTGACAGGGGTAATTTTTACCCCAAACAGGTATAATGAGAAATATACTTTTGACGATTTTATATCTCTTAAAGTATTCTCATAGATCGATCCGGTATAATTCTAAACCAATACATGTGCAAGTTATTTATGACAATCATGTTCTAGTAGCACAAAAAACGGTGCTATAAATAATACTACACACTAATCTCAAGTGATCATTACTCGTCCATCATTTAAATGACATTGATTAGGGATAAATTTCGATTGTAATATTCAATGTTCACTTAACAAGTGTTTCTTTATCCAAGACATTGTCTTGATGCCATGTTTTGAATATTCTCATAAATCGAATGGACTCATTATTTAATTCTAAACCACAATTAAATAGCTTGTGGAATTTTATTTGTAAAATTTTATTCCACTATGAAACTTCCAAATGTTTCATCTTATGTTAAATGGTTTTTCAAATGTTTTAAGAGTAATACTCTTCACAACACATTTATAGAAATCACACCCATACATAATATACTTGATTTCTTTCATGCAATTGTGAATGTTGTCGTTCACTTATTGCATAGGTTTAGTTATTATTACTTTGCAAATCTTAGCATCTCCATTATCGAACAATTTCTTTATAAGATGATAAAATTTTAAGAGTGTGATGGATCATATGTGATTTAGGATTTATTGTCCAAATGATGGCTCCCATTCATTTATGACTTGAGATCTTTCAACTTGAAAACCTACAACCATCAACGTTCGACAACGAACTTTCCATTGAACACTTTCTTATTATTGTCTTCTAGGCAACAATATTCTCAACATATATTTTACTAAACCTTCAGTGGTGCTTTTCTAGGATTTCATTCCAAATGGCTCACAATTATTTTTAAGACCCTAATCACTTGTGATTATGGAAATTTACCTTAAATTTCCACACATTATACATGGATGCGCGTCCATGTTACCATTCTTAAGCCACGACGCATTCTAGCTCGTACTCATAAACGACTTCCTTAGTAAGGATCTAATCCTTGCTCAGCAATTGCTCGCAACATCAATTTTCAAATTACATTTGTTTCCATACGTCAAGAAGTCATCCCTTCTACTTATTCAAGTACTTTGGATGTTCTTGATCATAATCTAACGTTATCCATTACTTAGATTTAAATTTATTGTTATTTGATACTTCTCATGCTCTAAGCATGTAAGTTGACTGACGACTCCATATCATTGCACACATGATGGTTTAATTTGCAGAATTATTCCCAATTTATTCCATTCATGTGACCTTTTAGCTCATCTAGTCTCACCGAGTCTTGCGAAACAATTTTCTATATGATACGGTTGAAAGTCTCTCCTAGAGTCATTCTTATTTGATTTAGTATTAGACTAGCTTATACTTAGTTCAAAGATTTACTTATATTATACATATGGGTTGAAAGCCCTTCAAAGTCCATCATGTTTAACACGGTAAGTTCCTCTACTCGTTTAAACATTTCATTAAGTCTATCCAATAGATCTTAATTCCCACTATGTACTAAATATCGCCTTTTGCTTGGTCCATTGTCGAAAATCCTTTCAAATCTAAGCATTTAGCATTTGATAGTCATTTCACAATAGAGTTCAAAAACTTCTTGTTGGACCATACAAGATTGACTCTTGCTCCCACTAAACTTCTTGTTCATAAGAATTTCTATGATTCTCCATAAACAAAACCTTTTATTGACTTTATGAGATACATGTTCCAATACCTACAGGCAGTGCTTTACTTAATCCCATAATTGATTTCTTGAGCTTGCTTTAAAATCTAGCATTATTTAGAATTACAAAACCCTTAGACTATTTCCATAGTCTCTTCCAAAAATCCAATTTTAGAAAGGCAGTTTCGTTATCTATTTTTCCATATTTCATACGCGCAATTTTTCTAGAATAATCACGAAAAGACTTAAGCGTTCCGATTGGTGAATGTATTTTTATTAAAATCAACATCGTGAATTAATTGTATCCTTTTCAACCAATCTAGCTTTGTATGCTTATGCATTTCCACATTTGTCAATTTTCTCCTTGTAAAACTTAATTGCAATTAATGGGTCTTTCACCCTTCATTCAAATGAATCAATTTCCAAACATGATTTACAAACATGGAGTCAGATTTGGATTTTATAGACTCTAACCATTTTTCGGAATTTGGATTTGTCGTAGCTAATTTACAAGACACTATTCCTTCACCATCTAATGGTAAATAGTATGCTTATAAGTCTTAGGTTTATTTCAAACTTAATAGAAATTTATAGTAGTCAAACCAAGCCTTTGGTGAATTCTATACCTATACGGGGTAATTGCATCAAACACTGAGTTTCAAGGTAATTTTAAAGCCCATTGATTATATTGATCTTACTCCACCACTTCTAAAGTTTTATGAGTATTGAATTCTCATTTAAGGCACTTGTAAAGTCCTTTGAGTATTCCTCATCAATCATTCTCATGAAGCCCTTATAAATTCTTCGGAGATTCTCAGTTCTAAGTTGTTGCTAATCTCGATGGTCATCGAGTTCATTTTCCTCCCACTTGTCGTTTTGAAAATGTGTTACTTTTCATAAAGACACCACTTAGAGAAAAAAATACTATGTTCTCAATTAGGTTGTGGAAGTAATGCATGTAGTCTCACTTGAATACTTACAAAGAGACATGTATATTATCTTTAGGTAAACGTTCCCTGTAAAACAAACAGTTAGCTCCTTCACGAGCTACCTTAGCCCTTATTGAGCCACTTTGCTCCCACTGAGCCAATGAACTCCCACTGAGCTAAGAGCCCTAGACATATACTTGAAAAGACGCCATAAACTATTTCTATCCATAACTGAATATGGTGTCCTTTCATAGCTTCGACAATTTTTTTTGTTTGGTGTAACACTAGTCGTTTGTGCAAATTATTTTGAACATTATAGGAAGGGATGTGATCCTTCATCATTCAAGTAATTTCTAAATGGCATCTAGGTCTCCGTTAAAACATACTATATTCTTTGTGGAGCTCATTATGAAATTTCAATTTCATAAGTTTGATATGATCACTCTTGGCTCAAGCAAACATAACTCGATCTAATCTAGACGTTTTAATATTTTCCCAAGTCGACTCTATACTTTACTGAACATTTGAGCTACTCAAGGTCTAATTTTTTCACATTTGATGAATGTAGCCACATTCAATCAAATTATTGTGAGACGTTGAAGTAATGGAATCCTCTTTAGCTTTTAGAGTCAATTGTCTATGCCAGGCACTATAGCTCCTTTCTTTGTCGAACAAGTAAGACTTGCTGGTCTTAGAACGATTCTTAATCGATCAACTATCAAAAGTCTATCTAATAGAGCCTTTCCGTGTGTAAACAGATCATTTGCTGATTATGGAACACAATAACCATTATTCGTTCCAGCCTTGGTTTAAAAGGACTTTAAACAAAACAAATTACCTTACAACGTATGTAGCACTACTTGCTTCATTCTAAGCTTGTAAGTCAATAAATTAGCTTGTCTTCAATGGTTTGAGGTCATTATCAAAGTGGAACACTCAAGCAGTATCCAATACTTGTGAAGATAACAAATTGCTAAGTTGACCACAACAACATGAAATCATGGGTAGAAAAGGAATCTTATTCCTTTCCTTTGTTCCTTGTTTCCTATATTTCTTATCATACACCATCTCATAACTTTAGGAGCCATTTCTTTAAGTGCCTTGACTTTTACACTTTGTTAGGCATAATTAAGCATCTAATGCACCGTGAAAGAAAGTTCTATCATTTCCTCCAATTTGTACTTGAATTGCTATATTAATGAGTCCTACTTAATTGTGTATCAAGAGAAAAGATACGTTGGTTGTCAACTATTGACAATTTGAGTTTTCTAACTCAATATTTCACGTTCATCAAAACTACCTAGTATCTTGACTACATGATATCCAACCGTCCTTTCGGACTTTAGTCATAAAAGTCAATTATGAGAGGTTGTACTTTAGAAATGCCTTTCATTCTTTGAGGACCATTCTCAAAAGATTTCCTTTACTAATCATTGAAAAAAATATAATTTGATTTAGAATTCTACAAATATAAGTGCAAAGTATAACCATTTATCAAGTTCAAAACATAATAAGTTTGAAATTCAAAGCATACATGAAAACTTTCAATCTTATTACGCATCTTATCCACGTATTAAAATTTGTCCCTTTTAGGCGAGAATAAAACGATTCAAAGATCCTAAAAATCAGATAGTGATTAAGCATGATTTAGCTTGTCTTAACATTAAATATTTTAAGGTAAGCAATCTAATTGCAAATAGCTCTAAGCTACTCTTGGTTCGATAAAACGTCTCATCTAATCTTTCCTTGACATTTTATCTCCGTTGCCACGACATCTAAGGACTCCTTACTGATGTCGTTGAGGTTAACCAAGACAACTTGTATACCTAGTATACCTTACGTTTCTAGGGAAGCGGTGATGCCTCCCTTTAGGGTAGCCCATCACCACGCGCAATAGTTAGGTAAGTGTCGTTCTTGGAATGGCAAGTTTGACTCAATATTATAGGGACCTAGGGTTTCCATGTTGGTTGATTTAAGTGAATTTAATTAATCATCGCAACATTTGAAACACTAAACATGCATCTATCATACAATTCAATCATATATAAACACAATATACATAAATCATAAGTATAAGATGCATTTGGCAACTAGCATGACCCCTTGAGCCCTCAAATCTTCAAGGGTCTCCAATGCAACTTCTTTGGCTTGTCTTCTTAGAAACGTCGTCTTTGAGACATCTCCGCCAACTATGCATCTACTAGCTACTACGACTAGGAATAATCTAAATACCATGGTACAAAAATACACAATGGTAAGCAGATTGTATTTTGATTTACAAAAATACATAACGAATCGCAGTCCGTATTTACTATCCTAGTCGGGCCCCACTAGTTGCCATTTTCAGAAAACCTGTGAAACAATATACATTCCATTTATCCATTCACTCTATGTGAATGGCCCATGCATTTTACAACAAAAAACAAGTAACAATGCATAACATGCGCAAATTAGTAACTAACTTAGGAGATTAATCCGTTAACACGCCTAATTAAAAGTAGTTAAAGTTGTTAAATATTTTATGTGATCAAGACGCAATTAGTTCATGCAATTAACGAAACTCCCAGTAAATTCGCATCCAACTTAATTATTCCAATTAATTAAGCCGGTAAATCATATTTTGTCAAAATATTGTGCAACTGCTGGAGGAACCGAGGCCTAGCCTCGTTAAAATAACTAAATTCAATAATTAAAACGGCCTAATTACGCAAAACAATAGCCCAGTGGTTTGCATGCCTAGGTTGTTGGCCTGCCTACCATGGCTGGCTTGCTGCCCTTACGTGCCGAGGTTGTGCGTGCTGGCATGCTTGCCTAGCAAAGCACGTTATGCCAGCAGAATTGCAGCATGCTACGCATGCTTACGTGCATGCTGGCGCTGAGCGTGTGGCTGGGCTTGTTGGGGCTCTCATACCTTGCTGCCAAGCAGCACTTGTGGGCAACTTCAAGCAGCCATACAACACACGCATCAACCACGCACATCGCAACCAAAACGCAGCAACAAGTGTGCACTAGATTGCACACACCACACATTAGCGCATCAATTGGGCAAGGCACCTCACATACACGCATCTTTGTAGACACATATGGGTTGCGTGAGCAGCCTGGCTAGCTTAGGGGTGTGTTTTTGAACGGTCCTTGCCTTGAATTGCGTGCACTTGTCTCAGGATTTTAATTCCCGATTTATGTGTGTAAAAATTAATTCTAAATTTATTTTAGAACTAATTTGGAGCAAAAATGAAAATAAATCAAGTCCAACTTATTAAAATTCAACATTAGTAGTGCACAAGCCTAAATTTTTCAAGAATCATTCTTTAAATCAATTTTGGTTCATCTTGATGCTACAAAATTGAAGGGTTATACTCATAGTCAATTTAACCAAACATAGATTAATAATGAGATTTGACAAAATTAAAGAGGTTGGAAAAATAAACTCATTCATCTAATAAAAAATTTCCAACACTACCTTGTGTATAATTTAAAAATATCATCTTCCAATATGAAGAATGATAAAATTTCAATCACAAGTTTTGAACTTTTAGGACATTAATCAACTCAAAAATGATTAAATCCAAAAACATAGTTTAACATGGAATTTAGCAATCAAAGTTCCAACAAATAGACAATTAAAGATTGGATCTTTAAAATATTAGGGACTTCAAAATTACATGTTCACCATAAACATTCACACTTGAAGCAATTTATTTGCAAAAATGTGAAAATTTCAAGTTTATGTGAAAAATGAACTCACCAAATTAAGCACCAATTATGACTTCATAAACATGCTTAATAAGGTTTATAATTACAATAGATTAGTGATGCAACCATACATTTAATCTACCTTTATCATACCATAATTAATCAAGGTTTAAAGATTTAAAAAATTTCGTCAAAAACGAAAAACCCCTCGTTACATGTTTCTGGGTGGATTTTAGCTTTTGGACAGCCCTTATAGGGGTCAAAAACGATTTAGAAAATCGATTCCACCCCAAAATCACTATTTTTAAGTCAAAATCAGGGTTCGTTGGCCAAAATTAGTAAAATAAGAGATTAAAACTAATGAAAACGAGCTTCTAATCTAATTAGAAAGCAAAACCAGAATTTAAATCCATTTTAAATCAGCTCATTAATTATTAGTTGCAATAATTAAAATGAGCGCGGCTCCGATACTGCTGTTGGGTTTCGTAGTGTCCAACACTACGCATAATAGAAACCCGCCCAAGACCTGCCCACTAATTAAAGCAACTATGCATGCAATCACATAATTAAACAACAAAAGAAAGAGAAAGGGAAATGGAATTCTTACCCTCGACGCGTGCTTTGCTCCCATAGAGCTCGGACTTCAAAGCCTTAGCTCCGCAAACGCGCGAGCCTCTGACGGAGTCCACCCTCGAGACCCGACCTGAACGACCTCTACCCCGAAGGTTAGTCGGGGCTAGACCAAGAAAATACTAGAGTATTACGAACTTAAAGGTTTTCTCACCTATAGGGAGATGCCTTATTGAGTTCAACTCAAGTGATTTTTCCAAACCCAAAACGTGGGTATTTATAGGGAATGAAGTCTTGATCTCCCTTCCCCTATCAATGTGGGAGATTTGCATTTTCCTCAATTTTTTTTAATCAAAAACAAAACAAATATGCAAGGTAATCAACAAGCACCAAGTGTCACATGGAGGAAAAGAGTAGGTGAATACCATCCAGGGGGGGACCAAATCCCCTGGCTCACTAAGCAAGCCTATAAAATTGGTCCCTACACAAAACCGGCATCACCAAGCCACATGGCTGTCTAGCAGCCTGCAATGGCTCCCAAGGCTTCCAGCTGGCGCCTAGGACCTAGGTTGGGCTGCTTGTCAGCTTGCCTACACACATGCGCAGCCAGCACGCTACGCAACCCTTGCGGGCTACTAGCTGCTGCAACCTATTTGTTATGGGTGTTGCTGCTATGCCAGTGGCGTGGTGCTAGGTGCTGCTACAGTTGCACGCATTGCCCATCCAGCTTGCATGTTGCTGCTTGGTGCTGCTCGCTAGCAAGCACGCATCCACAACCCATAGCACAAGCACGCATAGCAAGCTACTATGCGTTGCATGCTTGCGACAATGATGCTATATGCGAGGCACTAGCATTCTTGCACGCCTAGCGCGCAAGCGATGGTGGCCATGCCACACAAGCTTGCTAGCCAGCGCTGCTACAAAGCTCGGCATGGTGCGTGGCCTAGGCTAGCCTAGCACTCGCATGGCTAGGCTAATGCGAAGCTATGACATAGCTCGAACTTATCGCTTGTTGACTAGACTTACGACGTACGGTTTCGATGCTCTAAGCTCGATGTCTGAAGTCTTTGTTCGTAATACTCTAATCACTCATCTAATCCTTCGGATTGATTAGTCGATTCGGATCGGTTACTCAATTGGGGTGTGACCCGAAGGGTTCAGTTAATATTAAGTTGTAACATCAATTATACATCAATATTACTGATCGAAAGCGGCCCCCACCTAGGCATTCTGATCACTTGACCTTACTGAAGAATTATATTTCTAATAATTATGAACCCGCTATCGGAATAATACACTTGTTGGAAGAACACCATTCCTTTCAACCAAGATAGTTAAAAGCTACCGCCTGTTATATAACAAGCAGTCGCTATCTTGATTAGATATCTCGGTTGACGCCTGTTATTACTCAAGTATGAGACAAACGATCAATTTACAAATAACAAAATAAGCTAAGTCAAAAACTTAGCAGCTAAGCCTGGTTTGTCTTATAACTACAATGAGGCCAATGGCCAAATAATTCTTACCCACCTAATTGATGGCCGACTTTCCGCCTGGTTTGGGGCAATCACTATAGTGATTGATTGACCTGGACACCATTCGTACTCTTTACAGTAACAAAAATTTCCAAGTCAATGAATCCACCTTTGAAAACCAAGCGCACATCCGTTTAGGGGCAAAAACAACTGGTATAGTGCAAAAAATTTCATAGAAAAAATCAAGTAATACTTAGCTAAAATCTATGCAAATTTAAAATTCAAAAATGAGTGTAAAATGGCAAGAGCCGACCTAATGGCCGAAATATTCATAAATAAGCTTAGCTGACCTTATGGCCGACTAAAATGAGTTCTTCGGTATAAACGGTAGAGATTGTCTAATAACCCGACCTCTTGGTCGATAAAGATACAATGAAGCTTACGGCAAGCAGGCTGAAAAAAGTAATAATGGCCATCCGACCATAGGAAAAACAACCTCAAGCTTAAGCTTCAGGAGGAGGCTTTTCAGTATCAGTAGCCACATCCTTCTCTTCCCCACTCGACTCCTATTCCTTAATTTTCAGCATCCTGCTCCTCCGCCTAACCAGACCCCTCGGCCGAATCAGACTCCTGCTCCTCCTCCTCTTCCACTTCCTCTTGAACTTGATTCAAGAGTTTATCATTGTACTCTTGAGATGATGCGGCGAATTCATTCTTCCAGCCTTCATAGCCAACATCCGAGAAAAGAGCCTCCTAAGTCATCTTCGTGATGGCATTGTAGTCGTCCATCATCTGTTTTACCAGGGCCTCTTTCTCCTCCTCAGCCCTTGAAGAATACTTCTTGGCGAGCTAGACCTTCTGGTTTTGCAGCTTGGCCTTGAATTTTTCCTAAGTTTCTGTAGCCTAGGACTGGGCACATACTTCGAGACCCTATAAATAGGAGATGTTCCCACCTAGGGAACAAGATTGAAAAACATACAGTGAGAGCATAAATTGTAGAATTAAACACACTTAAGAGTTTACACTCGGATATTGAGGTTGTTTGCTATTGCCGAATGATCATTTTGCTCCTAAGAGGAATCTAATCCCATTTACATTACGCACTTTAATCCTTCCGAACACGTTCTAACTTGATCATCTTTGGCGAAACTCCACCCCATCGGAGTCTCCGCTGTTTTGCAGGTACAGGCGCCCGGAATCTAGTCTTGGAATTGGAACTCTCCCGAAGGACACGAAAAACCCTGAAACACTAAGTAATCTTGGTCTAGCCCCGTCTAAGCTAAGGAGTAGAGGTCGGTTTGATAATCGAGGGTGTGAGACGTCAGAGGTCTTGCATTTGGGGGGCTTTAAGTTTTCCAAGTCCGAGCTCGATTAGTGAGCAAACCACGCATCATGGGGGAGCTTCTTTCTCTCTCTTTTTTTTATGTGTTTTTGTTTTATTTATTTGCATGCTTTTATTTATGTTGTAATTATTATGCATGCGATCTAGTTTTCGGGTTTTGTCTCCGCGCGGTGTAGGATACTGCAAAACTTAATAGCGGTATAAGAGCCTCTTGCATTTATTTTTAACAACTAAAAACTAATTATGGTGATTTAAATGGATTTAAATTTCTTGTTTAACATCCTAATAAGATTAGGACCTCGTTTTTAATTAGATTAAAAACGTATTTATGCTATTTTTGGCTTACGAACCCCGATTTCGACTCAAAAATAGTGAATTTTGGGTGAATTCAAAATTCTAAATAATTCTTTATCCACAAAGTGATTGAAAATGACATTCCAGTAGCAAAAATCTACCAAGAAAGTGGTTTTTTGATTGGAACAAAAAAATTTAAATCTTTAAACCTTAATTAATTATAGCATGCAATTATTGGATTATGTGTTTTACTATAACATTAATCTTCTGCAATTTTACACCTTAATAAGAATGTTTGTGAAGTCCTATTAGTTGCTTAATTTGGTAAGCTCTTAATATCACATAAACATGCAAATAAATTGCTTGTAGTGTGAAAGTTTATAGTAAGGATGATTTTTGAAGCCCCTAAAATGTTAAAGATTCAATCTTTAATGGTTTAGATGTTGAATCTTAACTTACTAAAATCCATAATAAACTAAATTTTGGTGTAAATCATTTTCAAACTTGATTAAATCTTAAATGCTCATACTTGTGCTTGAAATATTATTGTTCTTCATATTAGAAGGTTACAATATTCAAATGTGCATAATTAAGTCTTGGATAAATTATTTCATTGGATGATTGATTATTTATTCAACTATTTTTGTCAAATCTCATTATTAATTTATGTTGGTTAAAATAATTGTGAGAATAGCCCTCAATTTTTGTTCCATCAAGTTGAGCCAAAAATAATTTAAAGAATGATTCTTGAATTAATTTTGGTTTATGCACTAAAATTAAATTTTATTTAAGTTGGACTTGTTTTATTTTCAATATTGCTCAATATTAGTTCTAAAATAAATTTAGAATTAACTTTTATGTCACAAAAAAATTCGGAATAAAGTTCGAAGCACAACAAGCACAAAATCAAAGGCAATTCTTCGAGCACCTATGCTCGGCTAGCAAGGCTGCTTGCGCGGCCCAGATGTTGCTACCGAGCCAAGGGGTGTGCTTGTGTGTGCGTTGTGTGCCAACAAGTGTGCGTAGGGTGCGACAAGGCTGCCCACAAACACTACCAAGTAGCGCCCAACACTCATCATTTGCTCATGCGCAATCCATCCACGGTCGCTTCGTATTCTGCATCGTTATTTGATGCGTTAAACTTGAACTTAATGTCATACTCAAACACATTGCCCACTGGCGAAGTCAGAATTATTCCAGCATTGTTGCTTGTTTGGGCAATCAACCCGTCTATTTCCACCTTCCAAATTCTAACTTCGTCTTCCTTCTCCTCGTACGTGGCCTCTACTATGAAATCAACCAGGGCTTGAGCCTTATGGCTACTCTTGGTTTAACTTCCAACACGTACTCAGAGAGCTAAATTGCCCATTTCAACAATCCTCATAAAGCGTCAATTTTCTACGGAGCTTTCTCTAATGGGTGGTTGGTGAGAATGTGAATCACATGTGCATCAAAGTAGGGCTTAAACTTTTGTGTTGTTGTCACTACTACCAATGCCAGCTTTTCCACCAGTGTGTATCTTTGTTCATCTTAAGTCAGTACATGACTCACAAAATAAACAGGCCGTTGTTGCTGCTTCTTTCAACCAAGAGGATTGACCCAATTGTTTGTGGTGTGGCTGAAATATTCAGTTGGAGCTTTTAACCCTGCTCTAGGCTGATCATGGTGGGCTCCAGGTTGATCATGGTAGGCGACTTGGTCAGAGGTTCTCTAATCCCTTCGAAGTCTCTCCTTTCCTCTTCGCCCCACTTAAAATCTTTATTTCCTTTCAACAACTGAAAAAATGGAAAGGCTTTGTTTGCTAACTTGCTGATGAAACGAGTCAGTGCTGCCATTCTCCCTGTTAAGTGCATTATGTCCTTGGTGTACTTTGGTTCTAGGAGACTAAGAACTGCTTCTACCTTTTCGGGGTTGGCATCGATTCCTCTTTCGTTCACCATGAAACCCAAGAACTTTCAAAAACTCACCTCGAAAATGCATTTCTTTGGATTCAACTTCATGTGATATTTATTCAGTGTGGCAAATGTTTCTTCCAGATCCAAAATGTGACTTGCTTGTGTAATGCTTTAGATGATTGAATAATCTACATACACCTCTACATTTCGTCCTTTCTGCTTGATGAATACCTTATCCATTGTCTTCTAAAACGTAGCCCTTGCATTCTTCAGCCTAAAGGGCATGGTAATGTAATTGTACACCCCCCCTTCAATGATGAATGCAGTTTTCCTCCTGTCTAGTCTGTGCAAACTGATTTTGTGATACCCTAAGAAGGCATCCATGAAGCTTAGCAATGCATGTCCATTTAAAGCATCTTCTAACTGGTCAATTTGTGGTAGCAAGTAACAGTCTTTTGGACATGCTCTATTGAGATATGTGAAATCAACACACATCCTCCACTGGCCTTTTGCTTTCTTCACCATGACCACATTGGTCAGCCATTTTGGGTAATCACATGGTTTGATGAATTCAGCCTCTAACAACTTATCCATTTCTTCTTGTATTGCTTGATTCTTTTTAGTAGAGAAGCATCGCTTTTTCTGCTAGATCGGCCTGACTACTTCCTTCACATTTAGTCTGAACCATGACCTCTAGGTCAATTCTAGGCATCTCTTCCGCTGAGAACGCAAAGACGCTTTTGTTCCTTCTTAGTAGTTCAATGAGGTTAACCTGTACCTAAGGCTCAATATCGTTTCCAATCTTTACCATTCTGAAGCTATCTCCCTCGGTGAGCTTAATTTCCTCATGCTCAGTGTTGGGAAACGGTCTGGCTAATTCCACTTTGTGAGGTAAAAATTCTCCATGGCCAGCTTTTGTTTGTCTTTTTCATTGCGATATTCTTCTCTATTTCTCTTTCGTGATTTCCTTTCACCTCAAACCTCTTACTTTATCTCTAAGCCTAGCAAGGATCTTGCCTTAGCTGGTTACTTAAGAGCTGTAATGTAACACTGTTGTGCTGTCTTCTGACTTCCCCTTAGCTTGCCAGATCTTCCGTCGTTAATTGTTAAGCCATGGCCAGGTGATAAGTTGAAACTACTCCTTCTATCTTGTGGATAAGCAGCCTACCCATAATCACATTATAGGTTGAGGGTGAGTCCACCACTAAGAACTCAGCTCTGACGTTGCGCCGTCTGGACCCCTCTCCCACTTTAACTGACAGCTCCATTATACATTCAGGGATTAAACCTGAGCCATTGAAACCAATGACTTCATAGCTCACCCTTTTCAAGTCCTTTCTATCTAGCTGTAGGTTCAGGAACGCACTGATGAAGATTATGATGGCTAAACTACTGCCATCTATCGGTACTATATCTATTTCCCAGTTTGTGATTCGCACCGTGACTACCAAAAGGTCATCAAGAGGGTATACTGATGAGTGCCATTTATGGCACTCAAATGGCATTATTTTGGGATGAAATCGGTTGCTTTAATAGCTTTCTTTATGCTTTTTCCCTTAGTTTTAGTCTTTTATTCTCTAGTTGGTCTATTCTAGTCTTTTCTATCTTTTTCTTGTATTTTCATGGTTTTATCATCTTTTCACTTTTATTTGTTTTCCTTTCTTTATTTTCAAGTCTAAGGTGAAGTCCAAGGCCCTTTATGGTGATTCCTCGGGTTAGAAGATCCTTAAAGTGCAAGGTGGAAGCTCTCATATAACTCACAAAGAAAGGGATGACTTACTTCAAGATTTGATGATTATGCCCTCATGCTGCGCTCACATGAAAGTATGGTATTGAACCCACTGTAAACTTATTTTGGGACTGCCATCCCCAATGATTTTTCATGTTAAGGAAATGTTTGTTTATAATCTAGCATTCTTGAATCATGGCTTAGATAACCATGCCATTCAAATTTAACCCGCAATTATTGCTCTTTTACTTTGAATGTGAGTCTTTCTGTGTGTAAATGAATCGTTTGCTGATTATGGAACACAATAACCATTATTCGTTCCAGCCTTGGCTTAAAAGGACTTTAAACAAAATAAATGATCTTACAACTGATGTAGCACTACTTGCTTCATTCTAAACTTGTAAGTCAATAACTTAGCTTGTCTTTAATGGTTTAAGTTCACTTTCAAAGTGGAACACTCAAGCAGTATCCAATACTTATGAAGATAACAAATTGCTAAGTTAACCACAATAACATGAGCTCATGGGTAGATAAAGAATCTTATTCCTTTCCTTTGTTCCTTGTTTCCTATATTTCTTATCATAGACCATCTTATAACTTTAAGAACCATTTCTTTAAGTGCCTTGACTTTTACACTTTGTTAAGCATAATTAAGCATCTAATGCGCCGTGAAGCAAGGTTCCATCTTTTCCTTCAATTCTTGCTTGAATTACTACATCAATGAGTCCTACTCATTAGTTTATGAAGCGAAAAGATATGTTGGTTGTCAACTATTGACAATTTGAGTTTTTCAACTCAATATTTCATGTTCATCAAAACTACCTAGTATTTTGAATACATGATATCCAACCGTCCTTTTGGACTTTAGTTATAAAAGTCAATTATGAGAAGTTGTATTTTACAAATTCCTTTTCTTTCCTTGAGAACCATTCTCAAAAGATTTCCTTTTACCAATCATTGAAAACAATATAATTTGATTTAGAACTATTACAAATATAAGTGCAAAGTATAACCATTTATCAAGTTTAAAACATAATAAGTTTGAAATTCAAAGCACACATGAAAACTTTCAATCTTATTACGCGTCTTATCCACGCATTGAAATTTGTCCCTTTTAGGCGAGAATAAAACGATTCCAAGATCCCAAAAATCATAAAGTGATTAAGCATGCTTTGGCTTGTCTTAACACTTATTTTTTTAAGGTAAGCAATCCAATTGCTAATAGCTCTAAGCTACTCTTGGTTCGATAAAATGTCGCATCTAATGCTTCATGACATTTTATCTCCATTGCCACGACATCTAAGGACTCCTTACTGATATCGTTGAGCTTAACCAAGACAACTTGTATACATAGTATACCTTACGTTCCTAGGGAAATAGTGATGCCTCGCTTTCGCGTAGCCCATCCCTACGCACATTAGTTCAGTAAGGTTGTTCTTGGAATGACAAACTTGGCTAAATATTATAGGGACCTAGGGTTTCTTTGTTGGTTGATTTAAGTGAACGTAATTAATCATTGCAACATTTGAAATCCTAAACATGCATCTATCATACCATAAAATCATATATAAGCATAATTATATATATATATATATATATATATATATATATATATATAGAATAGAAGTAAAAGTTGCATTTGGCAACTAGCATGACTCCTTGAGTCTTCAATTCTCCATGGGTCTTTGATGCAACTTATTGGCTTTTCCTCTTAGAAACATGGTCTTCGAGACATCTCCACCAAATGTGAAACTACTAGTTACTATAACTAGGATTAATCTAAATATTAAGGTACAAAAATACGCAACGATACGCAGACCGTACTTAGATTTACAAAAATAAATAACGGATCGCAGTTCGTAGTTACTATCCTAGTCGGGCCCCACTAGTTGCCACTTTCACAAAACCTATGATACAATATACATTCCATTCATCCATTCACTATTTGTGAATGGCCCATGCATTTTATAACAAAAACAAGTATCAATGCAAAACACGCGCAAACTAGTAGCTAACTTAGGTGGTTAATCCAATTAACACGCCTAATTAAAACTAGTCAAAAATGTTTATCATTTATGTGATCAAACGCAATAAATTAGCTCAAGCAATTAACGAAGCTCCCACTACATTCCACATCCAACTTAATTAATCCAATTAATTAAGCCAATTAACCCATATTTTGCCAAATTATTTTGCAAGTGCCGGAGCATTACGATCCCTCGTTAAAATATTTAAATAAATATTTAAAACGGAAAAATAGAAAACACATAGCTCAACGATGCATTACGATCCCTAAGTGCTTAGCACTAAGGCTTAAGGTTCCTTCCGTGGCCGCACCCGCACAACCGCTTGTGGATCAATCACGTGGGAGTGATCTAAATGTTGTATACAAGTTACACCGGCAACACCAGCGCACTTTCACACACACAAGACATGGCCTCAAAGGTCCTAAATCATGCGAGCTTATGTTGCCTAGCAACACATCGCAGCACCAAGGCACCCTTATCGTAGCCCCTTATGCGCATCACCTTTGACTCCTCGATGCACCGAACATGCACACACCGCACTATGCATGTAGCAACATGCGTGCACCAAGCCCAAAACCGCCACACATTAGCATCACCTCGAGGCATAAGAAGCCCATGCACACCACGGCATCCACGTGTGGGTTGCGAGAGCAGCCCGGCTAGCCATGTGGTGTGCTTTGACGGTCATTGCCTCGATTTGAGTGCTTTTGTCTCGGGATTTTAATCCCGATATGTGTGTGACATAAAATCGATTCTAAATTTATTTTAGAACCAACATTGAGCAAGAATGAAAATATAACAAGTCTAACTTAAATAAATTCAATATTAGTGCACAAACCAAAATTATTCAAGAACCATTCTTTAAATCAATTTTTGGTATATTATGATACTACAAAATTGAAGGGCTATTCTCACAATTAATTTAATTATACATAAATTAATGAGATTTGACAAAATTAAAGAGGTTCGGAAAATAAATCCATTCATCTAATGAAAAAATTTCCAACAATAACTTGTGTATAATTGAAAAATTACATTTTCCAATATGATGATTAATTATATTTCAATCACAAGTTTAGAACTTTAAGGACTTTAATCAACTCAAAATTAATTTAATCCAAAAATTAGTTCAACATGGAATTTAAAAATCAAAGTTCCAACCAAATAAACATTTAAAGATTATCTTTAACATATTAGGGACTTAAAATTACACATTCACCATAAACATTCACACTTGAAGCAAGTAATTTGCAAAATTGTGAAATTTCAAGTTTATGTGAATAATGAGCTTACCAAATCAAGCACCAATTATGACTTCATAAGTAGACTTGGGACCAAGCTAGGCGGAGCCGTCTGCCACAAACCGAGAGCAGTACACCGCCTACTGTCATCATGTTCCTAAAGGCGGGCGGAAAATGATGGCTGAAAAAATTGAGAGCTTCAGAGCTGACCATGTCATGGGACATGGGTATGTCCTCTACATGCCGGATAACAAGAACACTGTAGCCTGTTTTGGCTGCTATGAGGCGGCAATTGAGGCTGGCCTAAAATTTCCTCTACATCCGGTTGTAGAGAGGATTTTGGATGGGTACCAGCTGGGTGTCTGGCAACTAACCCCAAACTCATGTTTCAATATTTTAGGCTATGTTACCGGCTGTGAGATGCATGAAGTAGATCCTAACTTCAAAGCATTCACTCATATGCACTACCTCAGCCGGACCCCAAAGACAAGCGGGACCGGCTGGTATCAGCTGTCTAGCCACAAGGGCTATATAATGACTGTGGGGAAGGAGAAAGAGTGGAAAGATTGGAGAAACACTTTCTACATCGTCTCCAGCCCTGACACAGTTAGGAACCAAAAATCTAATAGGTGGAACAAGAACCCACCTTTCCTAACAGGTGGCTTTGAGCTGTCGCCTGTTCCCTGTAAAGCCAAAGAAGAGATCCTTGATAGAGGGCACTTCAAAGTCAACATACAAGCGAACCCCGAGACTGGGGCGAGGGAGTTCATTCCTCAAAACTATTTTCCCAATTATAAGTGGTTATACGATGGGACATATCTGGCCGCATGTGGCCTTAGTGAAGACAAAGCTATGGAAAATCTCTCGGCCTCTAAGAAAGCTGCTGCTCAGTACCGCTCGGCCATCCTTGGCAAGCAGCCAGTTGAAGAATCGCCTGTTGTGCAGGCGTCAAAGGTGAACTTTCAACTGAATATATTCCACTTAGCTTTTATGCCACCTGCTTCTTACTTATTGCGATTATTTTGCAGGGCACTTTAATAAAGCCTTCCTCCTCCTCCCAGACGGATCCTAAGGTTAGGAAACAGACGGCTGGTGACGTAATGACTTTTGGGAGAGCTAGCAAACATGTGGCCTCAAGGCCAGGAGGCAATCCACCCCTTAAATCTCTAGCCGTCCCTGTTGGCAGTCGGCAGGGGAAGGAGAAGGAGAAGGAGACAGCTACTAAAAGTATCGGAGACTTGTATCTTTTCCCTTACCCTTTGAGGGTCAAATTCAATCAGCAGTCGTCTAGCACCTCTAAGAGCAGTCGGTCTATTTGCCAAATTTATACCAAATACTTACAAGGTATTGATTGTGCAGTGTAGGGTTTCGTAGTGACCCACACTACGCGGAATGAAACCCGCCAAGAACCGCCCCCATAATAAATGCAATTAACAAGCAAAACATAATTTAAAGCATAAGAAAGGATAAAAGATTATACCTTTGTCGCGTTCTTCGCTCAACTATGAGCTCTTACTTAAACCCCGATAGTGCGAGGTCTCCGACGGGATCGTACCCTCGAACCTGACCTGATCGTCCTAAGCCTCAAAGGTTAGTCAAGGCCCGAACAAAATAAACTAGAATTTTACGAATTTCAAGGTATGCTCAACAATAGAGTTTCCCTTACTTTTCAACTCAAGTGTGTTCTTCCCAAATACCCATGCCTTGGTATTTATATGGAAATGAACCCTTAATTTTTATTCCCCAACCAATGTGGGAGAATGAGTAATTTTAATAATTAATTTAATTCTAAATTAAATTAATAATCAAATCAATCACAATGCAACAGGTGTTAAGGGGAAAGAGAGAGTTAGGTGAGGACCATGAACCTTAGGGGGGACCATTGCCTTGCTCCCCAAGGCATGCTCCAAGCCTTTAGTCCCCACTCACCTCAAACCGCCTCAAGCAATGGATGTGCTGGCAGCCACCTACCACGCCAGCATGCACCAGCTGGCATGACTAGCACGCACAACATCACTGCCCAGCACGTAATGCGCACCAGCCAGCACATGCGTGCTGCTAGCGAGCCACGCATGCTGCTGGACTGCTGGGCGCTGGGCGAGGCTCCCTTCGTTGTTGCTGCTTGCTGGCCAGCATGCACTGCCCTCTTGCATAGCTATCATGCACTAGCACTCGCACACGCACACACACACGCACAGGGCGATGCCTGGCATGGTGCTGTTGTGCGAGGCTGCTGCTGCGATGGTGCGAGACACACACGCACACGCACACACACAAGTGCCGAGCACAACGATGGGCTTTGCTTGGTGCGTGTGGCCTGCGATGGCGCCTAGGAACCCAGGCAATCATGTTGCGGTGTTGCTGTGCCATGCGAAGGCACGCACACACGCACATGGTGCTGCGATGCTAGGCATGCACGCATGCTAGCGCCTAGTGCTAGCGATGGTGCGCCTAGCAAACCTAGTGTGTCTAGGCTTGCGCCTAGCCATGCTAGGTGCATGCTAGCTCGAGTTATCTTATCGTTCACATGGCTAGGCCAATGTGATGTTACGGCTATGCTCGAACTTGTTGCTTGTGATTTTGCGACGCTCGCCTCGATGTCCGACGTCTGTGTTCGTAAAACTCCGACGACTCATTAAATCCTCCGGATTAATTTGTCGTATCGGATTGGTTGTTCGATTGTGTTCGACCCGAAGGGTTCGGTTAAGATTAAGTTGTAATATTAATTATACCTTAATATTACCGATCGGAAGCAGCCTCCACCTAGACATTCCGATCACTTGACCTTACTGAAGAATTAGCTCTGTAAAAATTCTGAACCCTCTATCAGAATAATACACTTGTTGGAAGGACACCATTCCTTTCAATCTCATATCCTATGTCGCTTAATGTCTCTTCGTGAACTATAAGGTAAGGTTCATCGTCATCCTTATTACATTCAGAAGTGTTTATCGATCTCCGAGTTCGACTGTCAATAAGCAGATGATATCTAAAATCCATCTGAGCACGGCCATACATTTTCACAGTCTCGCTCTTCGAGTGGCCTTGTAAACAACAAAGACATATTCCCTATTGTTAATAGGGGGACATTCCCAGTCTTGCATTGTAATTTTCTCTTACTAAGAGGACCTAATCTCCTGAGTGTTCCCGTTATGATCCTCAGTTACGGCAGACGTTAGGCAACATCAAAGAGACTAGTACTCAAACAAGAAAACTTCACAATACTCATGGTCGAGGAAACGAGTTCCGATAGCTATAATGAGAAATGTACTTATGACAACTTTGAATCTCTTAAAGTACTCTCATAGGTCAATCCAGTGCAGTTCCGAACTGGCACCTATGCAAATGATTTATGACCATCATGTCTTTGCAGCACAAGAAACGGTGTTGTAAATCATACTACACACTAATCTTTGGTGGTCATCAATCGTCCATCATTTAGATGACCTCGATTAGGGATAATTTTTGATTTAAATATTCAATGTTCACTTAACAGGTGTTTCTTTATCCAAGACATGGTCTTGATACCCTGTTTTGAATATTTCCATAAATCGAATGGACTCATTATTTAATTCTAAACCACAATAAAAAAGCAATGGAGTGAAAAATAATTTTGCATTAAAATTTAAATTACTCCATTAATGAATGGTTTCAATACAGTGTCTTACATTAAAACATCAAGTTTAATTAAAACACATGTACAGGGAGTTTCAAAGCCAGTCTCCAACGTGCTTGATTCCCATTGCCTCAATTTGATTGTTGTGTTTCACTTGAGGCAGAGGTTTAGTCAAAGGATCAGCCACATTTTCATCCGTGCTGATCTTACAAATTCTGATTTCACCTTCGGATTTCCATTCCCTTATCATGTGAAATCGCCTTTGGACATGTTTGACCTTCTGGTGCTCTCTTGGCTCTCTAGCCTGAGCGATATCTCCATTGTTGTCACAGTAGAGATCTATCAAACCCTTGATGGAGGGTACAACACCAAGTTCACTGATGAACTTGCAAATCCAAACAGCCTCCTTAGCGGCTTCTAAAGCGGCCAAGTATTCGGCTTCAGTTGTAGAATTTGCAGTGGTGCTCTACTTGGCACTCTTTTAGCTAAACGCTCCTCCATTCAGACAGAATATGTATCTTGACTGTGACTTGAAGTCGTCTCTGTCAGTCTAGAAGCTAGCGTCGGTGTAACCTTCAACAACCAGATCTTTGTGGCCACCGTAAACCAGGAATTTATCCTTGTTCCTTTTCAGGTACTTCAGGATATTCTTGGCCGTAGTCCAATGCGCCTCTCCTGGGTTTTCTTGGTATCGGCTCGTAGCACTCAAGGAATACGATACATCTAGGCTGGTACATATCATGGCATACATGATCGACCCAATTAGCGAAGCATATGGAATCTGATCCATTCTCTCTCACTCAACAGGTGTCTGTGGACATTGTTTCTTGCTGAGAGTTATGCCATGGGACATGGGCAGATGCCCTCTCTTGGCACTCTCCATGTGGAATCGTGCCAGTACCTTATCAATGTAAGTACTCTGGCTCAATCCAATCATCCTCTTAGATCTATCCCTGTAGATCTTGATGCCTAATATGTATTGTACCTCTCCTAAGTCCTTCATTGAAAAGCACTTTCACAACTAGCCACTGTGATCCTAGTCCAGTAATTTTGTGTTGTTTCCAATGAGCAGTATGTCATCGACATATAGGAGTAGGAATGCGATGTCACTCCCACTGACCTTCTTGTATACACAAGATTCATCTAGATTCTTGATGAAACCAAACTTGCTTATAGCTTCATCAAATCGCAGATTCCAACTCCTGCTGGCTTGCTTTAGTCCATAAATGAACTTCTTAAGCTTGCAAACCTTTCCCGCGTTGCTTGGATCAACAAAACCTTCTGGCTGTGTCATGTACACAGTTTCTACTAAAATCACATTTAGGAAGGCGGTTTTGACATCCATCTTCCATATCATAATGTGCAGCAATCGCTAAGATAATCCGGACAGATTTTAGCATTGCAACCGGTGAAAAGGTTTCATCATAGTCAATCCCGTGGATTTGTCTATAACCTTTTGCCACCAGCCTAGCCTTGTATATCGATACATTTCCATCCTTGTCTGTCTTCAGTTTGAATATCCATTTGCAACCAATGGGTGTGTAACCCTCGGGCAAATTCACCAAGTCCAGGACTTTATTTTCAGACATGGAATCCATCTCGGATTTCATGGCCTCTTGCCCTTTAGCAGAGTTGGGGCTCGTCATAGCTTAATTGTAAGTCGCTGGCTCATCTCCATCCATAACTAGGATGTCTTGATCATCGGTTAGGACAATACCAAGGTATCTGTCTGGCTGAGATCATTGCCATTGCGACCTACGAAGGGTAATGGGTTGAGCATTTACATTGTCTGTTTGATTCTGACCAATCTTCTCAGGTGCTTCCAAAGCACTTAGATTGTCAGTTTTATCAGGTTGACATTGTTGGTCGTCCTCTTGAACTTCGTCGAGTTTGATTTTCCTCCCACTTGTCATTTTGGAAAGGTGTTCATTCTCCAAAAAGACACCATCACGAGCAACAAACACTTTGTTCTCGGATTTGTTGTAGAATTAATACCCTTTGGTTTCTTTTGAGTATCCCACAAAGAAACACTTGTCTGATTTGGGGTGAAGTTTGTCCGAAATTAATCGTTTGACATATGTTTCGCATCCCCAAATCTTGAGAAAAGACAACCTAGGAGGTTTCTTAGTCCATATTTCTTATGGAGTCTTTTCAACAGCTTTTGACGGAGCTCGGTTCAGTGTTAATGTCGCGGTTTGTAGCGCATGTCCCCAAAAAGAGATAGGAAGTTCACTAAGACCCATCATTGATCGAATCATGTCTAACAAGGTTCGATTCTTCTGTTCGGATACTCCGTTCCATTGAGGAGTTCCAGGAGGTGTCAACTCTGAAAAAATACCATTTTCTTTCAAGTGATCGTCGAATTCATGGCTCAAATATTCGCCACCTCGATCCGATCGAAGTGCTTTAATTTTCTTGCCAAGTTGATTTTCAACTTCTTTCTGAAATTCTTTTAATTGGTCAAAAAATTCAGATTTATTCGACATCAAGTAGATATAGCCATATCTAATAATGTTTGTTAACGAAGTCGAATTCTTAGTGGTCTTAGTTAGCGGTAACAACTTTTGTCTAATCATATGTAAAACATGAAATTTCCATTGAACATATATTTGCAAGACAATTTTGAAACAACTATTGTCAAAGTTTTACATTCAAAATAACTAGGTGTCCAACACCATAGATCATAGTATGTTCAAAAGCATGATGAAAAACTAAGATTAGTTTAATTACATGTCATAGACAAATTAGTGCATGCAAGCACGACCGAAAAACATCTTCATCGTCTACTTGTCCTTGCACCAACACTTGATAAGCTTCTCACTTGGTCCCTGAAAAGGCAACATTAAGTGACTCATACTTGGTATCTAATACCTATGATAAGCTTAATTCACAAGTGTTTAGGAAGATACCTGAGGAAGTTGGAATATTCCCGTCTTCCTCGAAGAGCTTGCATTCTCTCTTGTAGTGGCCTTGCCCACCACAATAGAAGCAGCGCATCTTTGCCTTGACCTTGAAATCCCTCCTCCTTGATGGTCTTTTGGTTGCCCCAAATGAATTGGCTCGGTGAAGTAGCTCCACCACACTCTTCAAAGAATGTGTCTCCTTTCTTTCAGAAATATATGCCCTTAGCACATCATATCCTGAGTGGAGTGAAGAGAGCATAATATGACAAGCCATTTAATCCTCTAATGGGATTCCGAGGAGTTCCATGTGCTTGAAAAGCCTAGTCATTCTTGCCACATGGGGTCGGAGGAGCATACCTGGTCTCAACTTGGTGTTGCAGACCGTAGACCAAAGATGGTACCTCTCTTTAGCAAGACAACCTTGATCTGATGGCTTCACATTCATGTCTGTAAGTGACCTAGTCACCTCACACCGACAACATCCCTTAGTCCTCCAAGGAATAAGTCTGGAAAAGAGAATGGAAGTTTTTCTTTCCATTCTTCCGGGATGGAGTTAGCCATGAGTTGTGACACTAATTTGCAATCATTAGACCATGCAAAATAAGTTTCTTCACTCAAGTCTTTCTTGGTATAGAGGGTTGTGAGTGAAGTATCCAGAACATACTCCTTGGAACAACTCTGGAGAGTTTTCCTGAGTTCCTCTTCCCATTCTTCAAGGTTTGTCAAGTTAAGCTTGATAACCAACTTTTCGGGGAGTTCCAGGCACACATGGTTGTTGTTTGAGTTACTTGCAGACATTGTGCTACAATTGAAAGAATTTGAAATGAAAAACCATTCATAAACCAATAAGTTGAAATTTAAAAGCGTTATGCATGTTTTCAATCTTATTGAGCAATTATCCACGCATTGATAATTTGTCCCTTTTGGGCGAGAATAAAATGATTCCGAGATCCCAAATGTTTCGGGGTTTTCTGATGTCCTGCGGGAGAGTTACAATTCCGAGACTGGAACCGGACGCCTGTACCTGCAAAACAAACGGATGCTCCGGATGATTGGAGATCCGCCTCCGACGGTCAAGTTAGTACTTGATTAAGGAGTAATTAATGCGGAAATTAAAGTGATTGGGTCTCTCTAGGTGAGAGTGTTTAATGTGTGTAATCTGCGTTTTTTAGCGTCATCTCCCTTAATGAGGATTAAGGGAGGTATTTATAACCTCGGGAAACGTGTCAATCTAGGTTTAGGTTAACCTTGGGCTGATTGGGCTTCCCTCGGAAGTTGGGCCTAGGTGATCGGTTATCCCAGGTGTCATGGGAAGGACACGTGTCGTGTCGTAATTGGTCCATAGTGGACGGATCATTGCTTGACACGTGGCAGGCTCCTATTGGCCCATGTGACGGACACATGACGGAACCTGATTGGTCCACTTGTCAGATGGTGATTGGTGGGGAAAAATCCCCTAATCATTTGCCCCTCACAGGTGGCACGTGACTGGTCACGTGTTACCTGTGACAGGTATCGCCCTATAGCAGGCGACGGCCTGCTACAGGTGTCACTCGGCGAGAGGCCGAGAGATTCTCCCGCCAAAATTTTGAATTCTGGAAGTGACCCTTCGCCTTCTCACTTCGCCTATATAAAGGAGTGTTGAATTCGGTCATTTTCACACTTGAAAACTTTGTGAGAGAACATTCGGACCCCTGAACTTGCTCTGACATTTTGGACCCTTTCTGCCTACCGCCTGCTCTGACAAGCCGACTGCAAAGGATTTTCAGAACTTCATCAATCGTCACTCGTTCAGGTAACCGTCGGTTCTCTTAATCTTAATTTTCTCTTTACTTTATTCATTTTTGAAATGGCACCACGGAAGCACACGACACGACCTAGGTTAGTGATCAGCCGGTCACCGGGGACGGCTGAATCTAGGACTAGGAGTGCCGCCTGCCCTTTTTTGGACCCATCTTTGCCCTTTATACAAAGTCCGACTATATCTGTGTCTATGCAGAGCATGATGGCCAGAACAAAAAAGACTGCCAGGATCTCAAACTCAGACAGTTCCTCCTACAGGGTGCCGATTAGTGAAACATCTGACCAGGCGCCAGATGTGGAAGTGAAACAAAGCGGCTTGAAAGCCGGCAGTTCTGAGGGAGGAGTCAAAGTGACCCCTTCCCATTTTACAGTTGACAATTCTACATTCTCTCCTGCTCCTTTTAAAGGAGAGGAGGCGGGCCCCTCCGGGAGAGGGGAAGAGTCGTCCTCTTCGGACTCGTCAGAGGACGATTCCGAGTCTAGCTCTTCTGGCCATGCTTCCCTGGACACATAAGAGAAAAACAGTCGCCTACAAGAGGCGAGGCTTTCTCACGCAGTTGAGAAGGGGGACGATTAAGCGGAGCCATCCGCCTCTCACCGAGAGCAAAATACCCCCTACAACTGCACGGTACCTCGGGGCCGGATCACGGCCATGCAAGAGAAAGTGGAGAGCTTTATCGCAAACCACACAATGGGCCCCGGCTTTTTAGTGTTCATGCCGGATCCAGAAGACACAGTCGTATGGCCGGCTGGTACCAGTTATGATGGCGCCTGCTTTGGCTGCTACGAGGCGGCCATCAAGGCTAGGCTGCGCTTCCCACTACATCCAGCTGTTCAGCGGATCTTGGATGGGTATGAGTTGGGGTTATGGCAGTTAGCCCCGAACTCCTGGGTCAACGTACTCGGCTATGTGGCCGGGTGCGAACTGCACGGGGTGGAGCCGAGCTTCAAGGCTTTCGCCCACATGAACTACCTCAGCCGAACCCCTAAGGCAGGCGGTACCGGCTGGTATCAATTGACGAGCCACAGGGGCTACCTCATGACGAGAGGTAAAGCAAACAAATGGAAGGACTGGCGGAGCACCTTCCTCATCATTGAGAGTTCAGACACAGAGCTGAACAAGCGCTTCAACAGGTGGAACAGGAATCCACCCCTTCTTGCAGGCGGCCGCAGCATGTCGCCTGTTCCCCCCAAGGCTAAGAAAGAGATCCTAGATAAAGGACTCTTCAAAGTAGAGTCGAAGGTGAACTCTACTTCAGGGGTACGAGAACAAGTACCCCTGCACTGCGTGCCAAGCTTCAAATGGCTCTACGACGAGTACTTTTTGGCCGCCTGTGGCCTCAGCAGTCGGTGCTCAAGAGGTAGCCGGCCTGTCGAATACTCTGTTGTTCCATGCATTTCTTGTTATGACTTTTATTAACTTTGCTATTTGTTTTTGCAGCGGACGCCATGAGAAAAATTACCGCCTCCAAGACTGCGGCGGCCATGTTGCGGGCCTCCAGCATGCAACAGTCTTCAACCGACTCCCCCAACAAGGGGGCACCCTTGGTGGGCTTCGAACCTTTCACCGTCTTTTTAGAGTTGTGTTTATGCATATACTAACTCTTTTCTTCTTTTTTAGACGGGCACTCCAAGAGCTTCTTCTTCCCAACAGCCGGACCCCAAGGCCCGAAGGACCAATGTTGCGAGCTCTCCTGGTTCTTCCAGGAAACATGCGGCGGCTGAGAAACAGCCGGCCACTTCTTCTAAAACTCCAGCTAAGCCACCTAGAAGTATGAAATTGTCCTTGTAAATTTTAGACTTGCTCCCTTCTTTACTTGGTCTAATCCGTTTGTTTATGCTTGATGCAGCCGGCCCTCAGGAGCCTGACTTGGTCGAGGTGGCCAAGTCTATGATCAAGGTCGTTCCTCTAGCTGAAAGGGAGGTAGTCAGGGGTGTCGGCACCCTTGACCTAGACGGGATTGCAGGGGTCCTTGCTGAGGTATACTTAGCATATTTTTTAGTATTTGAATTCCAGAACGCCTGTTTTCTTTTTGTTTGGAATCTGACGCCTGTTCCCCTTTTTACTTAGGCCGTGCTCCAAATGAACTGCCTTCGCAAGCCGCTTGACCGGAAGAACAAAGAGGTAAAGGCTGCAAAAGCTATGGCCGCCTCTGACTGTGATAAGGCAATGTTTCAAATTGCCCAAAATGAAGTTTTGACCATTGATATTCTTTATTATCAGGCGCAGGCTACCGCCGCTATCCGGGCTCAGTTAGAGGCGGCCCAGAAGAGGAATAGCGAGCTGGAGGCGACTATCAACAACCTCAAGGCCGAGCTGAGACCTCTTCGCCAAAAGATGTCCTCATACGAAACCTTGGAGAAATCCTTGGCGAGCGTAAAGGAACGCCTGGTGACCCAGGAGAAGAGTCTTACTCAGGAGCTCTCGGAAAAGGCCGAGCAAGAAAAGAAAGAGCTGGTCCGGGAGATGATGGAAGACTCTGCTCAAATCCAGCGCATGACTTGGGGCCGCCTCTTCCCCAACGCCGACTTTGCCTCATGGGAAAAAACGTACCGCCAGTGTTCTGATAGAAATAATCAAGAGATCCTGGCGGCTGCTGAGGAAGAGGCGTTGGAGGAGGAGGAGCAGCCGGTAGTGGCGCTTGTGCCGCTTGGGGGTAATGCATCAAAGAAGGATGCAGCTGAAGCCGAGTCCAGCAAGAAGAGTGCTGACCAGGCGGCAGCTGCTGATATTGAAGATCTGCCCCCTTCTTAAGCTTTATGTCTTCTTCCCACGGCGTGCGTGCCATTTGTTTGTATTTACCCGGCCAGGGGGCCGGGGCTCTGAATATTTTTCCGGTCTTTAATGACCGGCTTCCTTTTAATGAATATTTTTGTTTTGCTTCAAACTTTTTCAAGTATTGAATATTCTGATATCCAATTGTACACTATACCGACTGTTTTACATGGCCGATAGTTGCAGACAGGTACAGATAGTTAGTCACGCCGCCTTTGCCCCTGGACGACTGGTCGTCTGTTTCCAGGCTAGACGATCAGTCGGCCATTTATCCAATCGGTATTCGAACCATTTTAAAGACTGGATCCCCTTTAGGCAGGCGGTTCTGTCATATAAAATTAACCAAGTAGGAAAGTTGTTTCCTACTTGTCATGTTTTTAGGCTAGAGACTTTAGGCCGTCTAGGCCGACTGTTCCCCGCCATATTTAATCTAGTGTGAGCCGGTGCTGTATGAACACCTTTTTAGTTTCGTACTAAATTTTTAAGGAGTGACCAAGTAAACATGATTGTTACCTAGTCGCCAAGTAACTGAGTAGTAGAGGTATCAAGCGGTGGGTACCGGTTGTTCCCCTTTATTCGCCAATGTTTGTTGGCTTTTAACTCATAGGTTGTTAACCTAGCAGGAGTAGTGGTTGAGAGCCCTTGTTTGCTAAAAACAGGCAGACGACTCATACCTTTTAGGCTCCATACTAAGTTTGAGAAAGTGACTATGAGTTAACTTTGGTGTTACTCAGTCGCCGTCATTCCTGCTTGAGTAGTAAAGGTACCAGGCGGCGGAGGCCGGCTGAACCTTTTGATTCGCCAATGTTTGTTGGCTATTAACTCAAGAGGTACCCCCTGCATTTATCCCAAGTAATACAGGCGGTCATCTGACTCAGATGTCAACTGCTACCACTGGTTTGGTTAGTGATAGAGTTATCCTTGTCTCAAAAACGGCTACGTGGTTGCCCTTGGGGACAGTCGTATAGGTGCCGTGTAATTAGTTTATAGAGCAATGTTCCACCCAAACGGGAGCTGCTCTCTGCGACGAATTTCATCCGGAGGGATGCCGCCGGATGCCTGCTATGATGTTGGGACAGGTCGTATTAGTTTTGAAGATTGGATCAGTTGGCTTGGCGCCTGGTCTGATCATTCGGCCTGTGGCCTTGGTTAGTTCTTGGTGAACGTAGGTGCTAAGTAAAAGGAGGGTAGCTGCCTGTTTAGGCACAGGGTCGGCCAGGCCCTGTTCTTTTTTAGTTAAGTATAAGGGGGGTGGCTGTGTGTTTGGAACCAGTCGGCCCTCTTCTATGGAGAGTAGCCGACTATATGTCCAGACGGCATGCCCCTATGGTGATAGAGTAAAATATTCAATGGAGAGTAGCCGACTGTAAAGGTACAGGCGGCATGCCCCTCTGAAGATATAGTAAAATACTCAATGGAGAGTAGCCGACTGTAAAGGTATAGACGGCATGCCCCTCTGAAGATAGAGTAAAGTACTCAATGGAGAGTAGCCGACTGTAAATGTATAGGCGGCCTGCCACTCTTAAGTAAAAATAAAAATTAAACATGGAGAGTAGCCGACTGTTTGTCAGCAGGCATGCCCCTCTTAAGTAAGAATAAAAACTGAGTATGGAGAGTAGCCGACTGTTTGTTAGTAGGCGTGCCCCTCATAGTACAAAATTGAATATTAAGTATGCAAACTTTTATTAAGTAGCCCTTGACTATTTACATCATTCAAAAGAAATATTTCTTAAGATTATCTACATTCCAAGTTCGAGGCAACGGTTGTCCGTCTGGTGTTCCAAGACGGTAGGTACCGTCCCTGACCTCTTCACAGATTCGATAGGGTCCTTCCCAGTTGGGAGTTAGTTTGCCAGACTCATTAGCCCTACCAACTGCTTCCATTTTTCTAAGTACAAAGTCCCCCACTTTGAGTGGACGCCTGTGTACTTTTTTGTTGTATGATCTAGTCATTCTCAGGCCGTAAATTTCATGGCACAAGACAGCTGTTTCGGGGTTTTCTGATGTCCTGCGGGAGAGTTACATTTCCGAGACTGGAACCGGACGCCTGTACCTGCAAAATAACGGAGACTCCTGAGAGCTCCGCCTCCAACGGTCAAGTTAGTACCTGATTAAGGAGTAATAAGTGCGGAAAATAAAGTAATAAAGTCTCTCTAGGTGAGAGTGTTTAATGTTGGTAATCTGCTTTGTTAGCGAGATTAGCCGGTTATTAGTGTCTTCCGTAACGTTTCTGTTCTGTTCTTCAGGTGAGATTAATTGCTTGATCCCCTTTAATGAGGATTAATTAAGTATTTATAGTATTGAGAAGTGTGCCACTCTCTAGGTTTTGGGTAAACCTAGGGCTGACCGGGCCTCTAAACAGGATTGGGCCTTGTTGGCCGGTTTTCCCATTTGGCATGGGTGGACACGTGGCGTGTCTCAATTGGTCCGTAGAGGACGTATCTGTGATTGACACGTGGCAGGCTCCTATTGGCCTACGTGAAGCACACGTGGCGGAACCTGGTTGGTCCACTTGTCAAACGGTGATTGGAGGATAAAAATCCCCTAATCATTTGCCCCTCACAGGTGGCGCGTGACTGGTCACGTGTCACCTGTGACAGGTGTCGCACGGTGACAGGCGACGGCCTGCTACCGGTGTCACCTTGCAAATGGCCGAGAGATTTTCCCGCCCAAATTTTGAATTTGGAAGCGACCCTTCGCCTTCTCACTTTGCCTATATAAGGAAGTGCTGACTTCGGTCATTTTCACATTTGAGAACTTTGCGAGAACATTCGGACCCCTGAACTTGCTCTGACATTTCGGACCTTTTCTGCCTACCGCCTGTTCTGACAAGCCGACTGCACCGGATTTCCAGAACTTCATCAACCGTCACTCGTTCAGGTAACTCAGTTCTCTTACTCTTAATTTTTCTTTTTATTTTTGAAATGGCACCACGGAAGCACAGTACACGACCTAAGTTAGTGATCAGCCGGTCACCGGGGACGGCTGAATCTAGGACTAGGAGTGTCGCCTGCCCTTTTCTGGACCCATCTTTGCCCTTTATACAAAGTCCGACTGTATCTGTGTCTATGCAGAACGTGATGGCCAGAACGAAAAAGACTGCTATGATCTCAAACTCGGACGGCTCCTCCCAAAGGGTGCTCATTAGTGAAACATTTGACCAGGCGCCAGATGTAGAAGTGAAGCAAAGCGGCTTGACAGCCGGCAGTTCTGAGGGAGGGGTCAAGGTGGTCCCTTCCCATTTCAGCTTTGATATGTCTAAGTTTCCTCCTGCTCCTTCTAAGGGAGAGGAGGCGGGCCCCTCTGGGAGAGGGGAGGAGTCGTCCTCTTCGGAATCGTCAGAGGACGAGTCCGAGTCCAGCTCTTCTGGCCAAGCTTCTCCAGGCTCAGAAGAAAGAAACAGCCGCCTACAAGAGGCGAGGCTTTCTCATGCAGTTGAGAAGGGGGACAATTGGGCGGAGCCGTCCGCCTCTTACAGAGAGGAAAACACCCCTTACTACTGCACGGTACCCTGGGGCCGGATCGCAACCATGCAAGACAAAGTAAAGAGCTTTATAGCTAACCACAGAATGGGCCCCGAATTTTTACTGTTCGTGCCGGATCCAGAAGACACTGTCGTCTGACCGGCTGGTACCAGCTATGATGACGGCTGCTTTGGCTGCTATGTGGCGGCCATCAAAGCTGGACTGCGCTTCCCATTACATCCGGCTGTTCAGCGGATTTTAGATGGGTATGATTTGGGGTTATGGCAGTTAGCCCCCAACTCTTGGGTAAACGTACTCGGCTATGTGGCCGGGTGCGAAATGTACGGGGTGGAGCCAAGCTTTGAGGCTTTCGCCCACATGAACTATCTCAGCCGGACCCCTAAGTCGGGAGGTACCGGCTGGTATCAATTAACAAGCCATAGGGGCTACCTCATGACGAGAGGTAAGGCGAACAAATGGAAGGATTGGCGGAACACCTTCCTTATCATCGAGGGTTCAGACACGGAGCTGAACAAACGCTTTAACAAGTGGAATAGGGATCCGCCTTTTCTCGCAGGCGGCCGCAGCATGCCGCCTGTTCCCCCAAAGGCTAAAAAAGAGATCCTAGACAAAGGACTCTTCAAAGTAGAGACTAGGGTGAACTCTACTTCAGGGGTACGAGAGCAAGTACCCCTAAACTGCGTCCCGAGCTTCAAGTGGCTCTATGACGAGTACTTTTTGGCCGCCTGTGGCCTCAGCAGTCGGTGCTCTAGAGGTAGCCGGCCTTTCAAATACTCTGTTTTTTCACGCTTTGTTTACTTGGGATCTTTACTAACTTTGCTGTTTATTAGTTTTTTTTTGCAGCTGACGCCATGAGTAAAATAACAGCATCCAAGACTGCGGCGGCCATGTTGCGGGCCTCTCTCATGCAACAGTCTTGTACCGACTCCCACAACAAGGGGGCACCCTTGGTAGGCTTCGAAACTCTTCCTCTTTTAGGAGTTGTCTTATGCATATACTAACTCTTGTACCGACGTTTTTTTTTTTTTTTTTTTTTTTTTTTTCAGTCGGGCACTCCAAGAGCTTCTTCCTCGCAACAGCCGGACCCCAAGGCCCGGAGGACGACTGTTGCAAGCTCTCCTGGGTCTTCCAGGAAAACAGTGGCGGCTGAGAAGCAGCCGGCCACTTCTTCTAAAACCCCGGTGGGGCCGCCTAGAAGTATGGACAATTACTTGTAAAAACTTTTACACTTGCTTCCTTCTTGACTAGGTCTAACTTGCTTTTTTACGCTTGATGCAGCCGGCCCTAAGGGGCTTGACTTGGTTGAGGTAGCCAAGTCCATGATCAAAGTAGTTCCTCCATCTGAAAGGGAGGCGGTCAGGGGTGCCGGCACCCTTGACCTTGATGGGATTGCAGGGGTCCTTGCTGAGGTATACTTTTTGAGTATTTGAATTCCAGGACGCCTGTTATCTTTTTTGTTTGGAAACTGACGCCTGTTTTTTTTTGTACTTAGGCCCTGCTCCGAGTTAACAGCCTTCGCAAGCCGCTTGATCGGAAAAACAAAGAGGTAAAGGCTGCAAAAGCTATGGCCGCCTCTAACTGTGATAAGGCAATGTTTCAAATTGCCCAAAATGAAGTACTGACCATTGATATTCTTTATTATCAGGCGCAGGCTACCGCCGCTGTTCGGGCTCAGTTAGAGGCGGCCCAGAAGAAGAATGACGAGCTGGAGGCGACCATCACAAATCTTAAGGCCGAGCTGAAACCTCTTCGCCAAAAAATGTACTCTTACGAAGCCATGGAGAAATCCTTGGCCAACGTAAAAGAACGCCTGGTGAGCCAAGAGAAGAGTCTTACCCAAGAGCTCTCGGAAAAGGCCGAGCAAGAGAAGAAAGAGCTCGTCTGGGAGATGATGGAAGACTCCGCTCAAATCCAGCGCATGACCTGGGGCCGCCTGTTCCCCAATGCCGACTTTGCCTCTTGGGAAAGAACGTACCGCTAGTGTTAGGAAACATATAATCAAGAGATCCTGGCGGCTGCTGAAGAAGAGGCGTTGGGAGAGGCGTTGGAGGAGGAGGAAGAGCCGGTTGTGGCGCTTGTGCCACTTGGGGGTAAGGCATCAAAAGAGGAATGCAGTTGAAGCCGAGTCCAGCAAGAAGAGTGCTGACCAGGCGGCAGCTGCTAATACTGAACTGCCCCCTTCTTAAGCTTAATGTATTTTTTCCACGGCCTGCGTGCCGTTTGCTTTGTATTTACCCGGCCAGGGGGCCGGGGCTTTGAATATTTTGCTGGTCTTTAATGACCGGCTTATTTTTAATGAATTTTTGTTTTGCTTCAAATTTGTCCAAGTATTCCATATCTAATATCCCATTGTTTACTAGACCGACTGTTGTACATGGCCGAACGTTGCAGACAGGTACGGATAGTTAGTACGCCGCCTATGCCCCTGGACGACTGGTTGTCTGTTTCCAGGATAGACGATCAGTCGACCATTTATTCAATCGGTATTCGAACTATTTTGTCTGGATCCTTTTTAGGCAGGCGTGCCTGTCTTTTTGTAATTTTAACCAAGTAGGAAAGTGGTCTGACCAAGTAAATAGAATATTACCTAGTCGCGAAGGAATTGAGTGGTAGAGATAACAAGCGGCGGGTACCGGTTGTTTCCCTATATTGACAATGTTGTTGGCTTTTAACTCATAATTTGTTAACCTAGCAAGAGTAGTGGTTGAGAGCCCCTGTTTGTTAAAAACAGGCGGACGACTCATACCTTTTAGGCTCCATACTAAGTTTGAGTGACTATTAAGTTAACATAGGAGTTACTTAGTCTTCGTCACACTCTAGATTGAGTAGTAGGGGTACCAGGCGGCGGAGGCCGGCTGATCCTCTTGATTTGCCAATGTTTGTTGGCTATTAACTCAATAGGTTACCTGGTAGGAATAGGGGTTTGAGTGCCCTTGTTTGTTAAAACCAGGCGGACGACTCAAACCTTTTAGGTTCCATACCAAATTTGAAGGAGTGACTATGAGTTAACGTTGGAGTTACTCAGTCGCCGTCACTTTTGTTTGAGAAGTAGAGGTACCAGGCGGCGTAGGCCGGCTAGACCCCTTGATTCGCCAATGTTTGTTGGCTATTAACTCAATAGGTACCCCCTGCATTTATCCCAAGTAATACAGGCGGTCATCTGACTCAGATGTCAACTGCTACCACTGGTGTGGTTAGTGATAGAGTTATCCTTGTCTCAAAAACGGCTACGTGGTTGCCCTTGGGGACAGTCGTATAGGTGCCGTGTAATTAGTTTATAGAACAATGTTCCACCCAAAAGGGACCTGCTCTCTGCGACGAATTTCATCCGGAGGGATACCGTCGGACGCCTGCTATGATGTTGGGGCAGGTCGTATTAGTTTTGTAGATTTGATCAGTTGGCTTGGCGCCTGGTCTAATCATTCGGCCGGTGGCCTTGGTAAGTTCTTGGTGAACGTAGGTGCTAAGTAAAAGAAGGGTAGCCGCCAGTTAGGCACAGGGTCGGCCAGGCCCTAATCTTTTTAGCTAAGTATTGTGAGTAAAATACTCAATGGAGAGTAGCCGACTGTAAAGGTACAGACGGCATGCCCCTCTGAAGATAGAGTGAAAAACTCAATGGAGAGTAGCCGACTGTAAAGGTACAGACGGCATGCCCCTCTGAAGATAGAGTGAAAAACTCAATAGAGAGTAGCCGACTGTAAAGGTACAGACAGCATGCCCCTCGTAATACAAAATTGAATAGTAAGTGCAAACTTTATTAAGTAGCTCATTACTTTACATCATTCAGAAGAAATATTTTTTAAGATTATCTACATTCCACGTTCGAGGCAACGGTTGTCCGTCTGGTGTTTCCAGACGGTAGGTACCGTCCCTGACTTCCTCATAGATTCGGTAGGGTCCTTCCCAGTTGGGAGTTAGTTTGCCAGACTCATTAGCCCTACCAACTGCTTCCATTTTTCTAAGTACAAAGTCCCCTACTTTGAGTGGACGCCTGTGTACTTTTTTGTTGTATGATCTAGTCATTCTCAGGCGATAGATCTCATGGCGCAAAACAACATTGCCCCTCTTTTCAGGAAGTGAGTCTAATGCCAGGCGCATGCCTTCCCAGTTTGCCTCTTCGTCATATAGCATTACTCGAAGAGTCGGCTCGTAGTGTTCTATTGGAAGAACAGCTTCCGCACCATAAGTTAGGAGGAATGGAGTTTCTTCAGTCACCCCTTTTTCAGTCGTCCTAATGGCCCAGAGAACATGTGGTAGTTCATCCGCCCATAGGCCGCCTGCTCGTTCAATCTTTTTCTTGAGACCGTTTGAGATGATTTTATTAAAGGCTTCTACCTGGCCGTTTGCTTGTGGACGGCCGACAGATGCAAAGTAGTGTGCAATTCCTTGGTCTCCCAACCAGCTTTTGAGAACAGGCGTCTCAAATTGGGGACCATTATCAAAAACCATAGACATGGGAACCCCGAACCGAGTGATGACATTTTTCCAAATGAATGAAATTACATCTTTCGTCTTGATTCCCTTTACAGCCTCCGCTTCTACCCATTTAGTGAAGTAGTCAACGGCAACAAGTATGTACCTTCTGCCGCCTGTAGCGGGCGTATATGGACCCAGAATGTCCATGCCCCACTTAGCAAACGGTAGTGGGCTGTGAATGGTAGTGAGGTCAGTAGCCGGACGGTGAATTAGTTTGCCAAACCTTTGGCACTTGTCACATTTTTTCACCATCTCCATTGCATCTGCTTCCAAAGTAGGCCAAAAGTAGCCCTGCCGCCTTGCCCTTTGAGCAAGCATCCTACCACCTATATGAGAAGCACAGTAACCAGAGTGAAGATCATCTAGTATCCCTCGTCCCTTTTCTGGAGTAACACACTTTAAGAAAGGTTGAAGGTACCCCCTCTTGTGAAGTTCTCCCTTTATCATTTCAAAACAAGAGGCTCGTTTTTTCAGTGCTGCCGCCTGTTGAGGATCATCCGGCTGTGTACCGTTTGTCAGATATGCCCTGATTGATTCCATCCAGGTTGAGCTTCTGTCTAGGATTCCAATAGGGTTTTCCTCGATGCTTCTCTTCTCCATTACTTCCCAAAAAACAGTTCGAGGAGTATCAGAGGAGGCGGATGATGCTAATTTTGACAGTGCATCCGCCTGGTTGTTTTCTGATCTCGGGACTTGGATCAGATGGAAATCCTCCAGGGAGCCGACTGCTTGTCGGACCGCTTGTAAATACTTGATCATGGCCGGATGGGTTGCTTCGTATTCGCCATTGTACTGACTCACTATCAATTGTGAATCGGAACAGGCGTCTATTTTTCTTGCCCCTGCCGCCTTGCACATGCGGATCCCGGCTAGTAAAGCTTCATATTCTGCCTCATTGTTTGAAGCCTGAAAACTGAAGCGTAGAGCATACTCGAACATGTCGCCCTCTGGAGACTGACATACGACGCCTGCTCCACAACCATTTGAAGTAGAGCTTCCGTCCACATATACCTTCCATACTTGGTCTGGAACTTGAGAGTCAGGAGGACGAGTCATCTCTACAATAAAGTCAGCAAAGGCTTGCCCCTTTACTGCTTTTCTAGGCTCGAAAGTAACTTCGAGGCTCTGTATTTCTATGGCCCATTTGATCATTCGGCCTGACGACTCCATGATGGTCAGCGGCCGCTTGATAGGTTGGTCTGTATACACGACGACTGTATGTGCCAAAAAGTAAGGCTTCAATTTTTTAACAGCCATGAAGAGTGCAAGACCAAATTTCTCCACTAGGGGATACCTCAACTCGGCATTTTTCAGTACGTGACTGACAAAGTAGACCGGGAGCTGACAGCCGTCCCCTTCAGCAAGGAGAACAGCGCTTAACGCATGATCAGAGACGGCCAGGTACATGTAGAGATCCTCTTTGGGCAAAGGGCTGACCAGCCTCGGCAAGGAATGCAAGTGAACTTTTAATTTCTGGAAGGCGGCCTCAGCATCCGGCCCCCATTCAAACCTTGCCTTTTTCTTAATTGCCTGGAAAAAGTATAGGCATTTGTCGCTTGATCGGCTTAGAAATCTTCCCAAGGCCGCCAGACAACCTGTTAACTTCTGAACCTCTCGGATGGTACGAGGCGACTGCATGTCAATGACCGCCTGCACCTTCTCAGGGTTCGCTTCTATTCCTCTCTGATTGATAAGGAATCCGAGAAATTTCCCAGACTCAACTCCAAATACACATTTCTTGGGATTGAGCATGACATGGTGCCGCCTGAGTGTGGCGAAAGTTTCTCGGAGGTCCGTCAGATGATCTTTCTGAAGTTTAGTCTTGACAATCATATCATCAATATATGCCTCGACGTTTCTCCCAATCTGATCAAAGAACACAGTGTTTATCATTCGTTGGAAGGTAGCCGGGGCATTCTTAAGACCAAACGGCATGACCGTGTAACAGTATAACCCCTGATCAGTGACGAAGGCCGTCTTCTCCTGATCTTTCTTCCATAAGGGAATTTGATGGAAACCAGAATAGGCGTCCATGAAGCTCATCAAGGCATGGCCGGCTGTTGAGTCGACCAGGTTATCAATTTTAGGCAGAGGGTAACTGTCTTTGGGGCACGCCTTGTTTAAGTCTGTGTAGTCTACACACATTCGCCAGGTGCCATTCGGCTTTTTAACAAGCACCACATTTGCAACCCAGTCTGGGAAGTAACATTGCCGAATGAACCCTGCATCAAGTAATTTTTTAACTTCGGCGGCTGCCGCCTGACTTCTTTCTTCGCCATGGTTCCGCTTCTTTTGCCGTACCGGCTTCTTTTTCGGATCCACAGCGAGTTTATGTACCGCCAGATCAGGACTAATGCCTGGCATTTCATGGACTTCAAATGCAAAGATGTCCTTGTATTCTTTCAATAGGTTGTGAAAGTCGTCACCAAGGTTTCTCAGAGCAGTGGTCCCAACTTTGACTGTTCGGTCAGGACGTGAGTCGTCTAAAATCAGGTCCGCATGCTCACCAGTCGGCTGAGGGCGGAACTCATCCGGCCGCTCCTCTGCCAATGATTGCTATTTTCTCGCTTTTTTTGCGGACTCTGTCTGGGACGCCTTTCTCTTTTTGCCGCCTGCTTCTTGAACAGGCGCACTCTCCTTGACATTGTCAAGGTCTGTTTTTTCTGCACTTGACCCAGTGGCCATAACAGTGGGCTTGACATCCGAGAGATAGCACTCTCGGGCCATCCTCTGATCTCCCCTTAGGGAGCCGACTATTCCATTATCCCTCTCAAACTTGAGCAACATAAGAGACGGGATTATAACAGCCTTGGATTTATTCAGGGTTGGTCGACCCAGAATCATGTTGTAGGCCGAGAGTTCCTCTACTACTAGGAATCGGACTACCATGTGTCGTCCTTCCCCTTTTTCGCCAAGGCGAATGGGCAAATCTACCCGTCCCAGTGGGTGAACGACTCCTCCTCCAAACCCTATTAAAGGGTGGGAGGCCGGATGTATGCAGTCCGTCTGATATTTCAGTTTTGACAGACATTTGCTGCTGATGAGATCTGAGGAGCTCCCGGTATCTATGAGGATTCGGCCAACTCTCTGGTTGGCCACTTTACATTCAATAACGAGAGGGTCGTCATGCGGCCCCCTTACCCCTCCTAGATCCTCTTCAGTGATGACAATCTCAGGAAATGTATATTTGGACGGCCGTCCTTGGTGAACGGAATTTACATCTAACCGCCTTATATTATCTTTGTTGCCCCTAATAGTGGGGCCGCCTCCTGAGAAGCCGCCTGCAATGGTGTAGACGACTGCATCATCTGTATCGGAGCTGTCGGCCTGTTGATTCTTTTCTCATCTTTGTTTGACAACTGTTTCTGTCGTCCTTCTCTTTTGTCGAACCTTTTCCCGTCCGACTGTTTTATCGTACACAGATCAGTCGCCTGTATATAGGCTTCTGCTTCAATCAAGGCCTCTTGAAGAGTCGCCACCCTTTTTCGAACCAAATCAAATTTGAAGGTAGACCCGTCTTTGAGACCTCTAAAAAAGTCGGTATAAGCTACCTCATCCGGTAACCCTTGAATCTGTATTCTCATCAGGTTGAACCGCCTGATGTAAGAACGAAGCCCCTCCTTCTCGCCCTGCTGAATTGTTCCCAAATCAAGGGTCGTTTTCTTCGCAGGGATGTTCATGGCGAAGTTGGAGGCAAATAAGTAAGCAAGCGTCCTGAAGCTATTTACACAACCAGTTGGCAGGTTGCCGAACCATTGCTGTGCGATTCCCTTGAGAGTCGCTGGGAAACACTTGCACCAAGTGGGATCATCCAACCCTTGAAGGTACATCAGGTTGGTGAATGCCATCAGATGGTCTTCTGGGTTAGTAGTGCCGTCATAGGCGCCTACTAGTACATTTTTTACTTTGGCCGGCTGAGCGGCTTCAGTAATTTCCTTGGAGAAGGCCGACGGCTGTTCTCCAAGTCTTAGCAACCGTAGCTGCCAGTCCATAGGTTGGACGTTTTTTGCTGCAGGTCCACCAAATGGAGGTGGCTGCATAAAATACTGTTGTTGCGGCACAAATGGTAAGTTTGGTACCGCCTGAGCACTATGAAAGTCGGACTGACGGGAGGTGCCGCCTGACTGACTCTCATGGTACGACTGAGTATGCCTCATCGAGGCATTTCGCAAACTGTCTTGAAAGTCTGAAGTAGAAGCCGACTCTGACAATCGGTCACTCTTCTTCTGCTCTAGCAGTAGCCGAGCATCTGTGAACGTTTGCTTTGACCCGTCCGCCTGAATATGACGAACCGGTTTCCTATTTCCTGTAGGATAACGGAATTTTGTGAAATCAAGGGCAGGTGGCTCCCGCTTCCTAGATTTAGGATGAGGAGTCGCCTCTCACCCTTGAACTGGCTTCCTCTTCTGTGAAGTGGAAGGTTTCTTGGCCGACTGCTCCTTGACTGAAGCAGGCGGCTTCTTGTTGATCAACTCTTGAATCTCTCCCTTGAAGTCCCTCATGAAGGTCATGAGTTCATTCCTTGTGATGGGAGCAGACCCATCAGTCGGCTGTTGCCGAGCAGGCGGTGCGCCTGCTGGCTCGCTTCCTGTTTGAAGATGCTCCCGTTCCCTCCTTTCGGTATGACGGGTACGTCGGGCCCTTAGGGTCCCGTCTGGAGATGTATGAGTTTCAACTTCAAATTCACTTTCGGTGTCATGGTCCGACTGAACTTCAAGGTCGTTTAGGGGACGCCTCTCTTCAGGAGTCGGTACAGACTTGGATGCCATCTCTGAAGTACTCTCCCCACAGACGGCGCCAAATGTTTCGGGGTTTTCTGATGTCCTGCGGGAGAGTTACAATTCCGAGACTGGAACCGGACGCCTGTACCTGCAAAATAACGGAGACTCCTGAGAGCTCCGCCTCCAACGGTCAAGTTAGTACCTGATTAAGGAGTAATAAGTGCGGAAAATAAAGTAATAAAGTCTCTCTAGGTGAGAGTGTTTAATGTTGGTAATCTGCTTTGTTAGCGAGATTAACCGGTTATTAGTGTCTTCCGTAACGTTTATGTTCTGTTCTTCAGGTGAGATTAATTGCTTGATCCCCTTTAATGAGGATTAATTAAGTATTTATAGTCTTGAGAAGTGTGCCACTCTCTAGGTTTTGGGTAAACCTAGGGCTGACCGGGCCTCTAAACAGGATTGGGCCTTGTTGGCCGGTTTTGCCATTTGGCATGGGTGGACACGTGGCGTGTCTCAATTGGTTCGTAGAGGACGTATCTGTGATTGACACGTGGCAGGCTCCTATTGGCCTACGTGAAGGACACGTGGCGGAACCTGGTTGGTCCACTTGTCAAACGGTGATTGGAGGATAAAAATCCCCTAATCAACAGCATTGCCCCTCCTTTCAGGAAGTGAGTCTAATGCCAGGCGCATGGCTTCCCAGTTTGCCTCTTCGTAATATAGCATTACTCGAAGAGTCGGCTCGTAGTGTTCTATTGGAAGAACAGCTTCCGCACCATAAGTTAGGAGGAATGGAGTTTCTCCAGTCGTCCCTTTTTCAGTCGTCCTAATGGCCCAGAGAACATGTGGTAATTCATCCGCCCATAGGCCGCCTGCTCGTTCAATCTTTTTCTTGAGACCGTCTGAGATGATTTTATTAAAGGCTTCTACCTGGCCGTTTGCTTGTGAACGGCCGACAGATGCAAAGTAGTGTGCAATTCCTTGGTCACCCAACCAGCTTTTGAGAACAGACGTCTCAAATTGGGAACCATTATCAAAAACCATAGACATGGGAACCCCGAACCGAGTGATGACATTTTTCCAAATGAATGAAATTACATCCTTCGTCTTGATTCCCTTTACAGCCTGCGCCTCTACCCATTTAGTGAAGTAGTCGACGGCAACAAGTATGTACCTCCTTCCGCCTGTAGCAGGCGTATATGGACCCAGAATATCCATGCCCCACTTAGCAAACGGTAGTGGGCTATGAATGGTAGTGAGGTCAGTAGCCGGACGGTGAATTAGTTTGCCAAACCTTTGGCACTTGTCACATTTTTTCACCATCACCATCGCATCAGCTTCTAAAGTAGGCCAAAAGTAGCCCTGCCGCCTTGCCCGTTGAGCAAGCGTCCTACCGCCTATATGGGAAGCACAGTAACCAGAGTGAAGATCGTCCAGTATCTCTCGCCCCTTTTCTAGAGTAACACACTTTAAGAAGGGTTGAAGGTACCCCCTTTTGTGAAGTTCTCCCTTTATTATTTCAAAACTGGTTGCTCGTTTTTTCAGTGCTGCCGCCTGTTGATGATCATCCGGCAGGGTACCATTTGTCAGATATGCCCTGATTGGATCCATCCAGGTTGAGCTTCTGTCTAAGATTCCAATAGGTTCTTCCTCAATGCTTCTCCTCTCCATTACTTCCCAAAAACCAGTTCGAGGAGTATCACAGGAGGCGGATGATGCTAATTTTGAAAGTGCATCCGCCTGGTTGTTTTTTGATCTCGACACTTGGGTTAGATGGAAATCCTCAAGGGAGCCGACTGCTTGTCGGACCGCCTGTAAATACTTGATCATGGTCGGATGGGTTGCTTCGTATTCGCCATTGTACTGACTCACTATCAATTGTGAATCGGAACAGGCGTCTATTTTTATTGCTCCTGCCGCCTTGCACATGCGGATTCCGGCTAGTAAAGCTTCATATTCTGCCTCATTGTTTGAGGCCTGAAAACTGAAGCGTAAAGCATACTCGTACCTGTCGCCCTCTGGCGACTGACATATGACTCCTGCTCCACAACCATTTGAAGTAGAGCTTCCATCCACATATACCTTCCAGACTTGGTCTGTAACTTGAGAGTCCGGAGGACGAGTCATCTCAACAGTAAAGTCAGCAAAGGCTTGCCCCTTCACTGCTTTTCTAGGCTCGAAAGTAACTTCGAGGCTCTGTATTTCTATGGCCCATTTGATCATTCGGCCTGACGACTCCATGATGGTCAGTGGCCGCTTGATAGGTTGGTCTGTATACACGACGACTGCATGTGCCAAAAAGTAGGGCTTCAATTTTTTAACAGCCATGAAGAGTGCAAGACCAAATTTCTCCACTAAGGGATACCTCAACTCGGCATTTTTCAGTACATGACTGACAAAGTAGACCGGGAGCTGACAGCCGTCTCTTTCAGCAAGGAGAACAGCGCTTAATACATGATCAGAGACGGCCAGGTACATGTAGAATACTTCTTTGGGCAAAGGGTTGACCAGCCTCGGCAAGGAATGCAAGTGAACTTTCAATTTCTGGAAGGCCGCCTCAGCATCCGGCCCCCATTCAAACCTTGCCTTTTTCTTAATTGCATGGAAAAAGTATAGGCATTTGTCGCCTGATCGGCTTAGAAATCTTCCCAAGGCCGCCAGACAACCTGTTAACTTCTGAACCTCTCGGATGGTACGAGGCGGCCGCATGTCAATGACTGCCTGCACCTTCTCAGGGTTCGCCTCTATTCCTCTCTGATTGATAAGGAATCCGAGAAATTTCCCAGACTCAACTCCAAAGACACATTTCTTGGGATTGAGCATGACATGGTGCCGCCTGAGTGTGGCGAAAGTTTCTCGGAGGTCCGACAGATGATCTTTCTGAAGTTTAGACTTGACAATCATATCATCAACATATGCCTCGACATTTCTCCCAATTTGATCAAAGAACACAGTGTTTATCATTCGCTAGAAAGTGGTCGGGGCATTCTTAAGACCAAACGGCATGACCGTGTAACAGTATAACCCCTGATCAGTGACGAAGGCCGTCTTCTCCTGATCTTTCTTCCATAAAGGAATTTGATGGAAACCAGAGTAGGCGTCCATAAATCTCATCAAAGCATGGCCGGCTGTTTAGTCGACCAGGTTATCAATTTTAGGCAGAGGTTAACTGTCTTTGGGGCACGCCTTGTTTAAGTCTGTGTAGTCTACACACATTTGCCAGGTGCCATTCGGCTTTTTAACAAGCACCACATTTGCAACCCAGTCTGGGAAGTAACATTGCCGAATGAACCCTGCATCAAGTAATTTTTTAACTTCGGCGGCTGCCGCCTGACTTCTTTCTTCGCCATGGTTCCGCTTCTTCTGCCGTACCGGCTTCTTTTTCGGATCCACGGCCAGTTTATGTACCGCCAGATCAGGACTAATGTCTGGCATTTCATGGACTTCGAATGCAAAGATGTCCTTGTATTCTTTCAATAGTTTGTGAAAGTCGTCACCCAGATCCCTTAGAGAAGTCGTCCCAACCTTGATTGTTCTGTCAGGACGCGAGTCATCAAACATCAGGTCCGTATGCTCACCAGCTGGCTGAGGGCGGAATTCATCCAACCGCTCCTCTGATAATGATTGCTATTTTCTGTCTTTTCTTGCGGCCCCTGTCTGGGATGCCTTTCTCTTCTTGCCGCCTGCTTCTTGAACAGACGCACTCTCCTTGACATTGTCAAGGTCTATTTTTCCACCACTCGACCCTATGTCCATAACAGTGAGCTTGACATCCGAGAGATAATACTCTCGGGCCATCCTCTGATCTCCCCTTAGGGACCCGACTGTTCCATTATCCCTCTCAAACTTGAGCAACATTAGAGATGGGATTATAACAGCCTTGGAATTATTCAGGGTTGGTCGTCCCAGAATCATGTTGTAGGCCGAGAGTTCTTCTACTACCAGGAACCAGACTACCATGTGTCGTCCTTCCCCTTTTTCGCCCAGGCGGATGGGTAAATCCACTCGTCCCACTGGGTGGACGACTCCTCCTCCAAACTCTACTAAAGGGTGGGATGCCGGATGTATGCAATCAGTCTAATATTTTAGTTTCGACAGACATTTGCTACTGATGAGATCTGAGGAGCTTCCGGTATCTATGAGGATTCGGCCAACTCTCTGGTTGGCCACTTTACATTCAATAACGATAGGGTCGTCATGCGGCCCTCTTACCCCTCCTAGATCTTCTTCAGTGATGACAATCTCATAAAATGAATATTTGGAGGGCCGTTCTTGGTGAACGGAATTTACATCTAACCGTCTGATATTGTCTTTGTTGCCCCTAATAGTGGGGTCGCCTCCTGAGAAGCCGCCTGCAATGGTGTAGACGACTGCATCATCTGTATCGGAGTTGTCGTCCTGTTGATTCTTTTTGGTTGACTGCTTTTTTGAGGAAGTGTTCCTCGTAGATTTCTTGACATAAGTGTCAAGATCACCTTGCTCAGCCAGGCGGTCCAGATACCGCATGAGACTGATGCATTCATTGGTGTGATGACCAACATCTTCATGATAATCACAGAATTTTTCTTGGTTCCGATTGTTTGCAGAACCCTTCATGGGGACCGGCTTCTCAATTGAGATCCGTCCCTTGATTTCCTTTAGAATAAATTGGCTATCCTTGTTAAACACATACTTTGGGGAGTATGGTTTGAATTTTTTTTTCTTCTTCTAGGACGGCTGTGTAGAGGAATCAGTTGCCCAGACCTCTTTTCTCTTCTCGTCTTTGTTTGACGACTGCTTCTGTCGTCCTTCTCTTTTGTCGGACCTTTTCCCGTCTGACTGTTTTACCGTACTACAAAGATCAGTCGCCTGTATATAGGCTTCCGCTTCAATCAAGGCATCTTGAAGAGTCGCCACCCTCTTTCGGACCAAATCAAATTTGAAGGTCGACCCGTCTTTGAAACCTCTGAAAAAGTCAGTATAGGCTACTTCATCCGGTAACCCTTGAATCTGTATTCTCATAAGGTTAAACCGCCTGATGTAAGAACGAAGCCCCTCCTTCTCGCCCTACTGAATTGTTCCTAAATCAAGGGTCGTCTTCTTCGCAGGGATGTTCATGGAGAAGTTGGAGGTGAATAAGTAAGCAAGCGTCTTGAAGTTATTTACACAACCAGTCGGCAGGTTGCCGAACCATTGTTGTGCAATTCCTTTGAGAGTCGCTGGGAAACACTTGCACCAAGTGGGATCATCCAACCCTTGAAGGTACATCAAGTTGGTGAATGCCATCAGATGGTCTTCTGGGTTAGTAGTGCCGTCATAGGCGCCTACTAATACATTTTTCACTTTGGCCGGCTGAGCGGCTTCAGTAATTTCCTTGGAGAAGGCCGACGGCTGTTCACCAAGTCTAAGAAACCGTAGCTGCAAGTCCATAGGCTGGACATTTTTTGCTGCATGTCCACCAAACGGAGGTGGCTGTAAAAAATACTGTTGTTGCGGTACAAACGGTAAGTTTGGTACCGCCTGGTCTCTATGAAAGCCGGACTGACGGGAGGTGCCGCCTGACTGACTCTCATGATACGACTGAGCATGCCTCATCGAGGTATTTCGCAGACTGTCTTGGAAGTTTGAAGTACAGGCCGACTCTGACAATCGGTCACTCTTCTTCTGCTCTAGTAGTAGCCGAGCGTCTGTGTATGTTTTCCTCGACCCGTCCGCCTGAATATGACAAACAGGTTTCCTATTTCCTGGAGTAGGAAAACGGTATTTTGTGAAATCAAGGGCAGGTGGCTCCCACTTCATAGATTAAGGATGAGGGGTCGCCTCTCGCCCTTGAACTGGTTTCCTCTTCCGTGAAGTGGAGGGTTTCTTAGCCGACTGCTCCTTGTCCAGAGCAGGCGGCTTCTTGTTGATCAACTCTTGAATTTCTCCCTTGAAGTCCCTCATGAAGGTCATGAGTTCGTTCCTTGTGATGGGAGCAGACCCATCAGTCGGCTGCTACCGAACAGGCGCTGCGCCTGCTGGCTCGCTTCCAGTTTGAAGATGTTCCCGTTCCCTCCTTTCGGTATGACGGGTACGTCGGGCCCTTAAAGTCCCGTCTGAAGCTGTGTGAGCTGCAACTTCAAATTCATTCTCAGTATCGTTGTCCGACTGAACTAGAGGGTCGTCCAGGGGACGTCTCTCTTCAGGAGCCGGTACAAACGTGGATGCCATCTCAGAAGTACTCTCCCCACAAACGGCGCCAAGATGTTTCGGAGTTTTCTGATGTCCTGCGGGAGAGTTACAATTCCGAGACTGGAACCGGACGCCTGTACCTGCAAAACAAACGGATGCTCCGGATGATTGGAGATCCGCCTCCGACGGTGAAGTTAGTACTTGATTAAGGAGTAATTAATGCGGAAATTAAAGTGATTGGGTCTCTCTAGGTGAGAGTGTTTAATGTGTGTAATCTGCGTTTTTTAGCGTCATCTCCCTTAATGAGGATTAAGGGAGGTATTTATAACCTCGGGAAACGTGTCAATCTAGGTTTAGGTAAACCTTGGGCTGATTGGGCTTCCCTCGGAAGTTGGGCCTAGGTGACCGGTTATCCCAGGTGTCATGGGAAGGACACGTGTCGTGTCGTAATTGGTCCATAGTGGACGGATCATTGCTTGACACGTGGCAGGCTCTTATTGGCCCATGTGACGGACACATGGCGGAACCTGATTGGTCCACTTGTCAGATGGTGATTGGTGGGGAAAAATCCCCTAATCACCAAAGATCAAGAAATGGTTAAGCATGATTTGGCTTGTCTTAATCATTAAATATCTTAAGGTAAGTAATCCAATTGCTAATAGCTCTAAGCTACTCTCGGTTTGATAAAATGTCGCATCTAATGCATTCTTGACATTTTATCTCTTTTGCCACGACATTTGATTAGGGGATTTTTCCCTACCAATCATCATCTAATAAGTGCACCAATCAGGCCTTACCATGTGTCCGCCACATGGGCCAATAGAAGCCTGCCACGTGTCAGGAGCTGATCTATCCACCATGGACCAGTTACGTCACGCCACATGGCCTCCGTATACCAAGTAGGCCGCCTAGGCCTAATTTCCAAGGGAAGCCCAGTCATCCCTAGGTTAACCTAAACCTAGGGTTTGACACATTTTCCAAGGTTATAAATACTTTAATTAATCCTCATTAAAGGGGGATTCTGCAATTAATGACTCTCACCTAGAGAAGCCAAAACACATTAATCACCTTTACTTTTCTGCATTAATTAATCCTAAAACAAGTACTAACTTGACCGTCGGAGGCGGAGCTCCCACCACCCGGAGTCTCCGTTGTTTTGCAGGTACAGGCGCACGGTTCTTGTCCCGGAATTGTAACTCTCCCGCAGGACATTAGAAAACCCCAAAACATTTTGGCGCCGTTTGTGGGGAGAGTACTTTCGAGATGGCATCACAGTCTGTACCGAATCCAGAAGAGAGGCGTCTAGTGGACGACCCTAGTCTACTCAGACCAAGATACTGAGAATGAGGTCGAGGCTGAAGCACACAAGGCCTCATACGGGACCCTAAGGGCCCGACGTACCCGTCACACCGAAAGGAGAGAACGGATAGATTGCCAAGCTGGACCCAACAATCCAGCCGGCTCACCGCCTGATCAACAATAGGCGGCTGAAGGATCCGCTCCTATTACAAGAAACGAACTCATGACTTTCATGAGGGGGTTCAAGGGGGAGATCTAAGACTTAATTAATAAGAAGACGCCTGCTCCCTCCAAGGAGCAGTCGGCTAGGAAAACTTCTCAATCTGGAAGAAGGAAACCAGTACAAGGTCGAGAGGCGACTCCTCACCCTAATTCTAGGAAGTGGGAGCCGCCTGTGATTGACTTAACAAAGTACCGCTTCCCCTCGCCAGGAAAGAGAAAGCTCATTCGTCATATACAAGCGGATGGGTCAAAGAAAACTTACTCAGATGCTCGATTGTTGCTAGAGCAGAACAAGAATGACCGACTGTCAGAGTCGGCCTCTACTTCAGATTTCCAAGATAGTCTACATAATACCTCCATGAGGTATACTCAATCAAATTATGAGAGTCAGACAGGCGGTACCTCCCATCGGTCTGGATCTCATAAAGAGCAGTCGGTACCAAATGTGTCGTTCGTACCACAGCAACAATACTTCTTGCAACCTCCTTTGTTTGGGGGGCAGGCGGCAAGAAACTTCCAACCATTAGACTGGCAACTACGGTTGCTCAGACTTGGAGAATAGTCGTCCGCCTTCTCCAAGGAAATTACTGAGGCTGCCCAGCCGGCCAAAGTGATAAATGTGTTAGTAGGCGCCTATGATGGCACTACTAACCCAGAAGATCACCTAATGGCGTTCACCAACCTAATGTACCTCCAAGGGTTGGATGATCCCACTTGGTGCAAGTGTTTCCCAGCGACTCTCAAGGGAATCGCATAACAATGGTTCGGCAACCTACCGACTGGTTGTGTGAATAATTTCAACACGCTTGCTTACTTGTTCACCTCCAATTTTGCTATGAACATTCCTGCTAAGAAGACAACTCTTGACTTAGAGACTATTCAGCAGGGTGAGAAGGAGGGCCTCTGTTCCTACATCAGGCGGTTTAACCTGATGAGGATTCAAATACAAGGGCTGCCGGATGAGGTAGCCTACACTGACTTTTTCAGAGGTCTTAAGTATGGGTCGACTTTCAAGTTCGACTTAGTCCGAAAGAGAGTTGCGACTCTCCAAGAAGCATTGATTGAAGCTGAAGCCTATATACAGGCGACTGATCTATGTAACACTGGCAAACAGTCGGACGGATGACAAACAAGAAAGTTGACCAAAGCAGTCGGCAAATAAAGATGAGAAAAAGAGAAAAGAAGTCTGGGCGGCCAACTCCTCTGCACAGCCGGCCTAGAAAAAGAAGAAAGAATTCAGACCATACTCTCCTAAGTATGCGTTCAACAAGGATAGCCAAGCTTTCCTCAAAGAAATCAAAAGCCGGATCTCAATCGAGAAGCCGGCCCCCATGAAGGGTTCTGTAAGCAATCGGAACCAGGATAAATTTTGTCATTTTCATGAAGATGTTGGTCATGAAACCAATGAATGTTTTAGTCTCATGCGCTATCTGGACCGCCTGGCTGAAAAAGGCAACCTTGACTCTTATGTCAAGAAGTCCAAGGGGAATACTTCCTCAAAGAACAAGCAGTCGGCCAAGAAGATTCATCGGCCGGCCGACAATTCTGATACTGATGACGCAGTCGTCTATACTATAGCTGGCGGCTTCTTAGGAGGCGACCCCACTATTAGGGGAAACTAAGACAATATCAGGCGGTGAGATGTTAATTCCGTTCACCAAGAACGGACAGCCAAGAGTTCATTCCCAGAGATTGTTATCACAGAAGATGATCTGGGAGGTGTTAAGGGGCCGCATGATGACCCCATTATCATTGAATGCAAGGTGGCCAACCAAACAGTTAGCCGCATCCTCATAGATACCGGTAGTTCTTCTGATCTCATCAGTAGCAAGTGCTTGGCAAAGCTCAAGTACAAAATTGACTGCATACATCCGGTATCACACCCTTTAGTAGGGTTTGGAGGAGGTGTCGTACACCCAGTAGGATGAGTGGATCTACCAATCCGTCTTGGTGAGAAAGGGGAGGGCCGTCATATGGTGGTTCGGTTCTTAGTGGTTGAGGAACTCTCGGCCTATAGATCTTGGGACGACCCACCCTAAACAACTCTAAAGCAGTCATTATCCCCTCTTTTATGCTGCTCAAGTTTGAGAGGGATGATGGAACAGTTGGCTCCCTAAGGGGAGATCAGAAGAAGGCACGAGAGTGTTACCTCTCGGATATCAAACCCACTGTGGTGGATGCTGGCCCAAGTGGTGAAAGAAATGACCTTGAACTTATCAAGGAGGATGCGCCTGCTCAAAAGGCAGGCGACAAGAAAAGAAATGCTACCCAATCGGGGGCCGAGAGAAAAGAAAAAAGATAGCAATCACTGGTAGAGGAGCGGTCAGACGAATTCCGCCCTCAGCCGGTTGGCGAGCACATGGATGTTGTCTTGGACGACTCACGTCCTGACCGAACAGTCAAGGTTGGGACGACTGCTCTCGAAGTTTTGGGTGAAGATTTTCACCAAATTTTGAAGGAATTCAAAGATATCTTTGCATTCAAAGTTCATGAAATGCCAGGCATCAGTCCTGACCTGGCTGTACATAAATTGGCTGTGGATCCGAAAAAGAAGCCGGTCAGGCAAAAGAAGCGGAACCATGGTGAAGAAAGAAGCCAGGCGGCCGCCGCCGAGGTTAAAAAGTTGCTTGATGCAGGGTTTATTCGACAATGTTACTTCCCTGACTGGGTTGCAAATGTGGTATTAGTAAAGAAGTCGAATGGTACCTGACGAATGTGTGAGGACTACACAGATTTGAACAAGTGTGCCCCAAAGATAGCTATCATTTGCCTAAAATTGACAGCCTGGTTGACTCAACAGCCGGCCATGCTTTAATGAGCTTCATGGACGCCTACTCTGGCTTCCATCAGACCCCTTTGTGGAAGAAAGATCAGGAGAAGACGGCCTTCGTCACTGATCAAGGGTTGTATTGTTACACGGTCATGCCGTTTGGTTTGAAGAACACCCAACCACCTTCTAAAGAATGATAAACACGGTCTTCTTTGATCAAATTGGGAGGAATGTCAAGGCATACATAGATGATATGATTATAAAATCTAAGCTTCAGACGAACCATCTGGCGGACCTCCGAGAAACATTCACCACACTCAGGCGGCACCATGTCTTGCTCAATCCAAAGAAATGTGTGTTTGGAGTTGAGTCTGGGAAGTTCCTCGGATTTCTCATAAATCAAAGAGGTATAGAAGAAAACCCTGAGAAAGTGCAGGCGGTCATTGACATACAGTCGCCTCGCACAGTCCGAGAGGTTCGGAAGTTAACAGGTTGTCTGGCGGCCCTAGGAAGATTTCTCAGCCGGTCAGGCGAAAAGTGCCTTTACTTTTTTTAGGCAATAAGAAGAAAGCAAGGTTTGAATGGGGGCCGGATGCTGAGGCGGCCTTCCAAAAGCTGAAAGTTCATCTGCATTCCTTGCCAAGTCTGGTCAGTCCCTTTCCTAAAGAAGTGCTCTACATGTATCTTACAGTGTCGGACCATGCTCTAAGTGTCGTCCTCCTTGCTAAAGAGACGGCTGCCAGCTCCCAGTCTACTTTGTCAGCCATGTATTAAAAAAGACCAAGTTAAGGTACTCACTGGTGTAAAAATTTGGTCTTTCTCTCTTCATGGCCGTTATAAAACTGAAGCCTTATTTCTTGGCACATTCAGTCGTTGTATACACAGATCAACCAATCAAGCGGCCACTGACAACCATGGAGTCGTTAGGTCGGATGATCAAATGGGAAATAGAGATTCAGAGCCTTGAAATCACATTTGAGCCTAGGAAAGCAGTAAAGGGGCAAGCCTTTGCTGATTTTATTGTAGAGATGACTCGGCCCTCTAATTCAATTCTCAAATTCCAAACCAAGTCTGGAAAGTCTATGTGGACGGGAGTTCCACCACAAATGGTTGTGGAGCAGGCATCATATGTCAGTCGCCAGAAGGCGACAGATATGAGCACGCTCTACGTTTCAACTTCCAAGCCTCGAACAACGAGGCAGAATATGAAGCTTTACTGGCCGGTATCTGCATGTGCAAGGCAGCTGGGGCAAGAAAAATAGACGCCTGCTCTGATTCACAATTGATAGTGAGTCAGTATAATGGCGAATACGAAGCAACCCATCCGGCCATTATAAGATATTTGCAAGCGGTACGGCAAGCAGTTGGGTCCCTTGAAGAGTTTTATCTAACTAAAGTGCCCATGTCTTAAAATAATCAGGCGGATGCTCTTTCAAAGCTGGCATCCTTGGCCTCCTGTGATACTCCAAGAACCGTCTTTTGGGAGGTTATGGAGAAGAGAAGTATTGAAGAAGATCCTGTTGGGATTCTGGATCAAAGTTCAACCAAGATGGACCCAATCAGGGCATACTTAACAAACGACACCTTGCCGGATGATCATTACCAGGCGGCTTTACTGAGAAAGCGAGTGTCTAGTTTTGAGATGTGAAAAGGGGAACTCTTCAAGAAAGGGTACCTTCAACCCCTATTAAAATGTGTTACCCCAGAAAAAGGACGAGAGGTCTTAGAAGATCAGCACTCTGGATACTGTGCCTCTCATGTAGGCGGCAGGGTTACTTCTGGCTACCTTAGAAGCAGACGCCATGGAATGGTGAAAAAATGTGATAAGTGTCAAAGGTTTGGCAAGTTAATTCATCGCCCGGCTACTGAGCTCACTTCCATCCATAGCCCACTACCGTTTGCTAAGTGGGGCATGGATATCCTTGGTCCTTACACGCCTACTACAGGCGACAGGAAGTACATACTTGTTGTAGTTGACTACTTCACCAAATGGGTTGAGGCCGAGTCTATCAAAGGAATTAAAACGAAGGATGTGATCTCATTCATCTGGAAAAACGTCATCACTTGGTTCGGGGTGCCCATGTCTATGGTTTTTGATAATGGTCCCCAATTTGAAACGCCTGTGCTGAAAAATTGGTTGGGAGACCAAGGCATCTCGCACTGCTTTGCCTCAGTCGGCCGTCCTCAAGCAAACGACCAAGTGGAAGCTTTCAATAAGATCATCTTAGACGGACTTAAGAAGAAGATTGAACGAGTAGGCGGCCTATGGGCAGACGAACTACCACATGTTCTCTAGGCCATTAGGACGACTGAAAAAGGGTTGACTGGAGAAACTCCATTCCTCCTAACTTATGGTGCAGAAGCTGTTCTCCCAATTGAACACTACGAGCCAACTCTTCGAGTAATGTTGTATGACGAAGAGGCGAACTAGGAGTCCATGCGCCTGGCATTGGACTCACTTCCAGAAAGGAGGGGCAATGCAGCCCTGCGCCATGAAATCTACCGTCTGAGAATGACAAGGTCATATAACAAAAGAGTGCACAGGCGTCCACTAAAAGTGGGGGACTTTGTACTAAAAAAAATGGAAGCAATCGGTAGGGCTAATGAGTCAGGCAAGTTAACTCCCAACTGGGAAGGACCCTACTGAATCTATGAAGAGGTTCGGGACGGCACCTATCGCCTGGAAACACCAGACGGCCAACCCTTGCCTTGAACCTAGAATGTAGATAATTATGGAGTTTTTCGTTGAAAAACGAAAAAACCCCCCAAAAACTTGGGTTTCTGGTTCGAATTAGGCTTCTGGACAGCCCTCACACAGGGTTGAATCTGTTTCAGAATGTCAATTCCACACAAAAATCACTATTTTTGAGCAAAAATCTAGGTTCGACAGCCAAATCGAGAAAAATACGAGTTTTAAAATTAATTAAAACGAGCTTCTAATCTAATTAGAAAAGCAAAACCAGAATTTAAATCTTACTTTTAAACGCCTTAATTAATGAATAATTGCAAAAATTAAAAAGGAGCATGACTCTGATACCGCTGTAGGGTTTCGTTGTGACCCACACTACGCGAAATGAAACCAGCCAAGACCCGCCCCCATAATAAATGCAATAAACAAGCAAAACATAATTTAAAGCATAAGAAAGAATAAAAGATTATACCTTTTGATGCATGCTTCGCTCAACTATGAGCTCTTACTTGAACCCCGATAGTGCGAGGTCTCCGACAGGATCGTACCCTCGAACCCGACCCGATCGTCCTAAGCCTCGAAGGTTAGTCAAGGCCCGGACAAAATAAACTAGAGTTTTACGAATTTCAAGGTATGCTCAACAATGGAGTTTCCTTTACTTTTCAACTCAAGTGTGTTCTTTCCCAAATACCCATGCCTTGGTATTTATAGGTAAATGAACCCTTGATTTTCATTCCCCAACCAATGTGGGAGAATGAGTAATTTTGATAATTAATTTAATTCTAAATTAAATTAATAATCAAATCAATCACAATGCAACAAGTGTCAAAGGGAAAGAGAGAGTTAGGTGAGGACCATGAACCTTGGAGGTGACCATTGCCTTGCTCCCCAAGGCATGCTCCAAGCCTTTGGTCCCCACTCACCTCAAACCGCCTCAAGTAATGGTTGTGCTGGCAGCCACCTATCACGCCAGCATGCACCAGCTGGCATAACTAGCACGCACAACATCACTGCCCAGCACGCAATGCGCACTAGCCAGCACATGCGTGCTGCTAGCAAGCCACGCATGCTGCTGGACTGTTGGGCGCTGGGCGAGGCTCCCTTCGCTGCTGCTACTTGCTGGCCAGCATGCACTGCCCTCTCGCATAGCTAGCATGCACTAGCACTCGCACACGCACACGCACACGCACAGGGCGATGCCTGGCATGGTGCTGCTGTGTGAGGCTGCTGCTGCGATGGTGCGAGACACACACGCACACGCACACACGCAAGTGCCCAGCACTGCGATGGGCTGTGCTTGGTGCGTGTGGCCTACGATGGTGCCTAGGCACCCAGGCACACATGTTGCGGTGTTGTTGTGCCATGCGAAGGCACGCACACACGCACATGGTGTTGCGATGCTAAGCATGCACGCATGCTAGCGCCTAGTGCTAGCGATGGTGCGCCTAGAACACCTAGTGTGTCTAGGCTTGCGCCTAGTGAAAGGAATGGTGTCCTTCCAACAAGTGTATTCTTCTGATAGAGGGTTCAGAATTATTACGGAGCTAATTCTTCAGTAAGGTCAAGTGATCGGAATGCTTAGGTGGAGGCCGCTTCCGATCAGTACTATCAATGTACAATTGATGTTACAGCTTAATCTTAACTGAACCCTTCGGGTCAAACCCAATCGAATCACCGATCCGAGACGACGAATTAATCCGAAAGGATTTAATGAGTCAGCAGAGTTTTACGAATACAGACGTCGGATATCGAGCCTAGGGCGTCGAGACCAAGCGTCGCGAAATCACAAAGCAACGAGTATGAACATAGCCCTAGCACCACACTAGCCTAGCCATGTGGATGCTAGGCTAGTTCAGGCTAGCATGCACCTAGCATGGCTAGGCGCAAGCCCAAGCACACTAGGTGTGTTAGGCAGCCCATCGCAAGTGCTATGCGCACCATAGCACACCATCGCATGCCCCTCGCACAAGCACAGCACCATGCTGGGCCTTGTGTGTGGAAGGCATCGCAGCACGCAGGCGAGGCACCATCGCAAGCCTGGCACCACGCACAGCACCATCGTAGTGCTAGGCACATGTGTGTGTGCGTGTGCGTGTGCACTGTCGCCCAGCATGCGTGGCTCGCTAGCGGCACACATGCTAGGCCTTGCGTGCGTGAAGGGCTGGTTGGCATGGAGTGCGAGGGCATGGGAATGCAAAGGATGCGAGGGAGTGCTGGCTGTGCTAGCATGTGTGCGATGGTGATGCGTGCCAGCAGCCAGCACTAGCTAGCACGCAGCATTGCCTGGCTAGCTAGCGAGCAGCAGCGCTGGGCGTGCTGTGCATGCGAGGGAGCTGCTAGGCAGCCTGGTGCTAGCTGGCCGGGGTTGCTAGCAATACCAGCTGGCAGCCAGCCCAGCTGCCTTGTGAGTGGCGATTTAGGAGAGGTGGGGACCAAAGCCTCTAGGCTTCCCTTGGGGAGCAAGGCAATGGTCCCCCCATGGAATATGGTCCTCACCTAACCCATTGGGTAATACAATTATTCGCGAGGCTAGCAAATGGAGTCTTGAACTAGCTGCTGCTTCTGAGATCTGGAAGGAAATCAAATTTGAATTCCCAGCAATGGATACAGTCTAGGCTAAGGAATTAATGTTCGGTTTCTTAGTTGAATTGTAATTAAACAAACTCGGCCCAATCTTTTACTAAAAGGATTGAGCCGAATACAATTATTGTAGATATATTCTATCCCTCTATTTATCGAGACTTATTTCGATTAGATATACAGGCAAGATCTTAAAGACAAACCTTGAATACTAAACAACTCAAATTTACTATTATTATTTTGGATCTACAATTAATCCTACGGATCCCTAGGGTTGGTAGAATTCGTAAATTCTTATACATATTCCGTAGACTCGGACTATGGCTGTGGATATCAAGTCAAGTATACGAACTCCTTCTACCCGTATTGTATATTGTCCTTTTCGTTCCGTATTAGAATAGAAATTTATTCGTTCTTATATTCGACGAGATTCTACGAAAAAAATGAGAATTGAATTTGGAATTTTTGCCACTTGTTGCCTTGTGATTGCTTTTGCTTAATTATTTATTTTTGAATTAAATAAATTATTGCAATTGCACATGATCCCACATTGATCATGAAAAGGGGGTTCAAGTCCCCATTCTCTATAAATACCCACTTGGTTGGGATTTTGAGAATACAACCTTGAGTGGAATTAAAAAGGCAACTCTAAGTAAGAGTAAACCTTTGATTCGTAAAACTCATAGTTATTTTGTCCGGGTCTTGACTAACCTTCAAGACTTAGGACGCTCGGGTCGGGTTGAGGGTACGATCCGTCGGAGATCTCGTCTTTTCGGGATTTTGAAGTAAGAGCTCTTTAGGAGCAAAGCACGCGTCAAAGGTATAATTCTTGTCCTTAATCTTGTTTGATTAAGTTTATTAAGGGGCGGGTCTTGGTGGGTTTCCTTCCGCGTAGTGTCGGGTCACTATGAAACCTTACACCTAGCCATGCTAGGTGCATGCTAGCTCGAGTTAGCCTACCGTTCACATGGCTAGGCCACTGTGATGCTACGGCTATGCTCGAACTTGTTGCTTGTGATTTTACGACGTTCGGCCTCGACGCCCTAGGCTCGATGTCCGACGTATGTGTTCGTAAAACTCCGACAACTCATTAAATCCTTCGGATTAATTCGTCGTATCGGATCGGTTGTTCGATTGGGTTTGACCCGAAGGGTTCAGTTAAGATTAAGTTGTAATATTAATTATACCTTAATATTATCGATCAGAAGTGGCCTCCACGTAGGCATATCGATCATTTGACCTTACTGAAGAATTAGCTCTGTAATAATTCTGAACCCTCTATCAGAATAATACACTTGTTGGAAGGACACCATTCCTTTCATGCAAATGTCCCTCAAAGGTCGTATCTGGTTCAGATGGCTAGGTCCATGCTGAATGGCTAGATCATTCGAGCATCGGAATATGTTTTTTTTTGAACCACCCGGCTGTACATGCCGGATGGCCTTCCTCTTCCCTATTTCAGGGAATCGACATCTGGCCAAGTTTAACAAGGGCTTCTGTCCCTCCCTTGGTTTAAGGTAAGGAGTGGCGTCTCAATCTTTGACCACCTTATTCCTCTCAGAATGAGAAGGCTTTTTGGCCGACTGTTCCTTGGTAGGGACAGCCGTCCGTTTATCAATAAGATCCTTGATCTCCCCTTTGAAACTTGTCATGAGGGTCATGAGCTCGTTTCTAGTGATGGGGGTGGATCCTTCAGCCACCTGGAGCTCAGCAGTTGGCTGGCCGACTGTTTCACTGGACCTTGCTTGGTCAGTGTTCTGTTCCCTCCTATCGGTGGGACGGATGCGCCGTATCCTGATGGACCCGTCAAGGGTTGTGTGGGTGGCGACTTCATAGTCGTCATCTGTATCCTGGTCTAAGTAGACTTGGACATCAGCCATAGGCCGTTTCTCATTAAGAGGCGGTACAAGTTCCTGTAAAGTCATCTCAGAAGTACTCTCCCCACAGACGGCGTCGAATGTTTCGGGGTTTTTTGATGTCCTGTGGGAGAGTTACAATTTCAAGACTGACCTCTGGACACCTGTACCTGCAAAACAACAGAGACTCTGGTGGGTGGGAGCTCCGCTTCCGACGATCTAGTTAGAACATGTATGAGGAGTAAGGTGCGGAAAGTAAAGGGTCTCTCTTGGATTCCAAGAGAGTATCTGCAATGTGAAATTGCTCAGTTCGAGGTGTCAAGTGTCTGACTTTCTTTAATTGTGAGTTAATGTGAATTAATTATTTCTGAATGATGTTCCTGTGAATTAATTATTTCTGAATGATGTTCCACAGAGGGAAACATCTCCCTTTTATAGGGTGTTGAAAAACGTGTCCAGTACTAGGTTTAAGTAAACCTAGGGCTGACTAGGCTTTGCCTAGGAATTTGGGCCGGTAGGAGGCCATTTTCCTAATGGGCTATCTGTCTGCCACGTGTCGTGGCCTGATTGGTCCACCTTGGACCTCACGAGGTGACATGTGGCGAACTCTGGTTGGTCCATGTGGATGACACGTGGCAGAGATTGAGTGGTCTACGTGGCGGGGAAAAATCCCCTAATCAATTATAACATCAAAAAATCATCACACATACCCAAATTCTATAATTAATCAAAGCTAGATTGAATAAAAACAAAAAGATGTTTTTTTTTTTTGGCAACCCGCAAAGAGGAGGGGAGAGTGACCGGTGCGCCACCTCCCACTGCTGTTGCAGCTGCCGCTCCGTGCTGGCAGCGGCTGGATGTGGTGGTGGTGGCAGCCTGCCACTGGTCGATGGTGGTGGTGTGTGTGTCGTGCGTGTAAGGTGAGTAAAAGGGGAGGGGAAAAATAAGAGGAGAGAGAAAAAGAGTTTAGCTTTGGATATTGTCCACCTAGGGCAATGTTTAATTTGCTCATAAGATGGGTATTTATACTCTCTCTCAAAACCCTCCTAATTTAATTTCCCTTTTTACCCTTAATGATTCCTACTCCCATTCTAATCGGCATTTGACTTTCTTTAAAACTCCATTGATTTTAAAACTTCCTTTTATAAATTAAATATGCCCTAAAGTTTCTAAATAATGAAGTAAAATATATCCAAAACAAATAAATAAATAAGTAATGGATTTTTAATTAAAATAAACATTTTTAAATTATTTAAAATACCATAAATAATTCATTTCGAATTATTTAAATACTTCATACAATAATGTTTTAAATTAATATACGCATAAAAATACGGGGTATTACATAATAATTATCCTACTATTATATTAATATATTCTCAATCCAAGACCAAAATTTGAGAGCCCAGCACTCTCTCACATCCTAATTGAAAAATAAACACTCCACTATCACCTTATCATATCTAATTTTGATAAAATAATACACTATTTCCTTTAAATCTACAGTTGCAATAATAAAATAACAAGAATTTTTTGTGAAAAACTACCAATTAAAAACAACTTTTTGTGAGAAACTAACTATTATAAAATACGTTGTAAGAAACTAACTATTTAAATGAAAATATTGTAAAAGACTACCATAGGCCGGAAACTCGCCGTTAACTTTTTATTCCGGCGTTGACCAGACCACGTGGCCTTAAGTAACCCCCTTGCCACCCCATTTCCCCCCCCCCACATAAGCTTTTCCGGCCACTCCCCTCCTTGCCCCCACTTCCATTTCCGACAACCCTTTCCCTGCCAACCTCCCTTCACTGCTCATCCCTTCCCCGAACGCCTCAAAACCCCTCCCCTTTCCCTCGCTTCTTGAATTTCAGCCACCCCTCAAACAAATTTACGATTTCCGGCCAAATTTCATCCCACCCACAAATCTCACCCTTGAAATCCCGCCCACCCTCCCTTGACACCCAAGAAACCTCGACCCCCTCGAAAACCAGAACCTTTTTCGATTTCAAGATATTGGGTTTTGGGGTTTTTTGGATTCCGGGTTTTAGGGACATTGAAGTGGGTTTCAGGGGTGGTTATGGGGAAGAAGGGATGGAAAGGGGAAAGGAGGGTTGCAAGGGGTAAGGACGGCTAGGAAAAAGGAGGGCTACAGGGGGTGGGGATTGTCGGAAATTGAAAAAGGAGGTGGAGGGGCAACAAGTACGGCAACCGATAGGGGTGAGGGTAGCCGGAAACTAGAAAAGGGAGGGGAAGCAACGACAAGGGTCGGTGTGGTCGAAAACTGGAAAAGGTAGGAGGAAAGGGCAGTAGAGAGTTAGTAAAGGCCGCCACGTGGTATGGTCAACGCCGAAGTAAAAAGTCGACGGCGAGTTTCTGGCCTATGGTAGTCTTTTACAACATTTTGCATTTAAATAGATAGTTTCTTACAACATATTTTATAATAGGTAGTTTCTTACAAAAAGTTTTTAATAAATAATTTTTCACAAAAAATCCAAATAACAATTGCTAATCGAACAATTTACAGAGCATCACCTATAATTATGTGTCATGATAAGTATCAAAACTAATCTAAAATAAAGGGAATTGTAAAGTTATTTTGTGATAAGTGCAATTTAGTTATGTACAGTGTTATGCATAAATAACCTAAAACAAATATCATCTAATTTTTCAAACAAAATATCAGAGAAGATCCCATAAGGAAGAAAACAACGTATCATGGAAATGGATTGACCTACTTCCTTCCTTTTGAATATACAGGTATAGCATTGCCTCAATGCACATAATTTGTTCCTACAGCATATCATCAAAAGAATAAATTACAGATATTCAATTCATCAAGTTCACTGAGTAAAGTTTTGACGGATTCATTGTATAAAAGAAAAGGACATCAAGTAGTTGTGGGTGCTCGATCACCATGGTGCTACAACCATTCCGACCGAGGTTGGGGATAGCTTCTAATCTCTCCTGGTTTCAAGGAACTACTACCTCCTGCAGGACAACAGCGTAATACCTTCGATTGATGATACCACAAAATTTAACTGGTATTGTCCTAAGATGCCAAAAGCTACTCTGAATTCATTCTTTGATTTCAAGTTAGGTACCTACAACTAATATCAATCACCCAGAAGCTCTTTGTATTCTTCCAGCAACTTCGGAATATCATCCATGCGCAACTGGAAAAAAAAAATAAAAAAAATTGAAGATAACTATTACTAGAAAATCATCATAAAAAATTTAATCGCACTTGACAAAGTACTTCTGAATCAACTTCATATAACAGAATCATTTTAGTTTTATAAGGATAATCCAAGAAGCTTACGTAATTTATTGTTGAATGAACTCATTACTGCTTCTAAATTTTGAGTATTATATCAAGAAAAACAAGTTAAGGCGGAAAGAATATTTAGAGAATGGTCTTAAGAGTTTATAACAAACAAACATTAACCCAAAAATAATTGTTAAGAATAAACAAGCTTGATGACAATAGGCAATCTTATAAACAATATTTGCAGACTAGCAATGAGTAGAAACAATTTCAAAATGTAAAAAAAAAAATAAAAAAAAAAATATATTTCAACATGTGTGAAAAGGGCAAGATACAAGATCTGGTCTCTCATGAGGATATTAAGGATGATTTTAGTCGCAAATCTTTACATCTCCCAATTTAACTTTGTATTATTCAAGAGTAAATTGGTGTTTGTTTTTTTTTTTTTTTTTTTGTATATATATTGGAAACAGAGATTAAAAAAATTTGGTTAATTGGAAACATCAAGAAATAAAAGCTTCAGTTTTAGATGACGCAAGGGTTTCCTTGACTGAGGGACAAAACAATGGTTCAGGACAAGGAAAGAGGGTATGCATTAGAGCTGGTGATTGTGTAGCAGTCAAGTAGTAATGGTGATGGTGGTAAAGGTGCGAGAAGGTTGTGCTTAGAAGGCTGCAGGAACTTAGTGGTTAAGGAAGAAGGAAGGCATTAAGTTGGTGGCAGGAAGTAGAGAAGGGAAGCTAGGGTAATTTATCCACTGCAGCGGGTCTTCTTTTTTTTTTTTTTTTTTTTTGTACATTAATCACTGAAAGGATCTTTTCCCTTCCTTTTAAGATTTCTTCCCTAATCCCTACCCATCAAACAAACGGACCCTTGCTAGTAGAGAGTGAAATTTCAAAAAAATTTATAACAAATACTACCTCCGTTTTTTATTATTTGCAACAATTACTAAAATTGGGTGTTTCGTATTATTTGCAACAAAGCTATTTCTTTCCTAATATAGTAACTTTTTTATGGTAAAATGACCAAAATACCCTCACTTAAAAATTATTAACACACAATACTACTCATAACTACAAATTATTATAACCGTAATCTAACTTAATTCTCTAAGCTTTTTCCCCCAAAAAAATCAAATCAATCTCTCATTTCATCTCCCCACCATCTCTCATTTCATCATCAAATTCTTCATGTTCTTCGATCTTCATCTTCTTCCTATCATCATCATCATCATCATCATCATCTCTCATCTTCTTCCTTCATCTCTCATCCTTCATCTTCTTCCTTCTTCATCTTTCATCTCTCATCTTGTGAATTTCAGTGGATTTTGGTGGTTCATCTCGTGACTTTCGGTGATTTGTGCGGTTCGTGGGTGATGGTTCGTGGGTTCGTGGGTGGTGGTTCGTGGGTGGTGTTTTGGGTAAATCTCCCTTTGTTCATCATCAAATTCTTCATCTTCTTCCAGATCTAGGGTTTCGTGGGTTTGGGTTCGTCTGGTTCATGGGTTTGAGTTTGTGGAATTGGGTTCGTTTGGTTCGTGGGGTGGTTTAAGGGGTTTCAGATCTAATTCGTGGAGATGGGTCTTCGTGGTGGGTGGGTTTGGTTTTGTGGGGGTGGCGTGGGTGGTTTCGTGGTGGTTATGGGTGGTGTGGTTCTGGGTTTCGTGGTTATGGGTTTTCTTCTGGGGGTGGTGGTTTTCGGTGGTTATGTGTTTCGTGGTGGTTTTCGGTGGTGTGTTTTGTGTATTATGGTGGTTCTGGTGGTTGTCGGTGGTGGTTCTGGTGGTTGTCGGTGGTGGTTATAGGTTTTGGTGGTGATATGCTTTTGTTTAAATGTTTGTTTGTTTTTTTTTTTTTTAAAGTTGGATTAATACTTAACCAATTGCCCTTATTTTTTAATAATCATGCCTTAAAAGTTTTGCCTAGGCATGCGTAAAAAGTACGTTTGTTGCAAATAACAAAAAACGGACGTAGTATTAGAAAAATGATACATCCTTACACAGAAACAGATTCGACATAGATGATTAATAAGTATTCCAAACTAAAATAGACCACATGATTTTTTTTTCATTTTTTTTTGACTTCGTAACAATATGGAGCTATAATCACATTCTGGAAAAAAGATTTTTACATACTGTCATTTTCATACCTGAGAAGCATCTTTGATATGATAGAACCGGTAAGCAACAGAACATCCAGTGGAGACCAACCCCAGTGATGCTGGATCATATTCAGAGCTTATATTGTCTCTGCAACGGCCAAAAAACAATACATGCAAATAAGGTTAAAAAAAAGGCTTAAATGCAATGCAATAAGAAAATAGAATATACCAACTTAACTTAATCCCTTTTCCTAGAACAACCTATCTTTTACTGCGATTTAGTCTATCCTTTCAACCTTCCTTTCCCCTCAGGCTTCCGGGCTGCACCGACCAGGCGACCACCCTCACCAACCCCCTTTTATTTATCACCCATGCATCCTCTCTCTCTCCTCCACCACTCTGCTTTATTCCTCCTCTCCCAATCCCTCCAAAACATCACTTCTTTCACAGTTCCACCTTTCGCCACCAATCTTTGTTGTTCTAACAAGCTAAAAGCATATGAAAGGATAAATTTGTAATCAACATCCTTCAAAAAGCACCATAAGCAAGTTACCTTTTATATTTTTTCTATTAATTTAGAGCCTTATATAACACCTTTTTTGATAAATATATATATAGGGGAGGGATCCGGTGAGAATAGGTCCATATGTGAGAATTCATACTTATATAAGAATTGATCTATAATATAGAACATATGAGTAAAAATGTAAAACATCCGAGTAAAAATTTAGAACATGTAACTCCAATTTAAATTTAGAACATATGATTAATAATTTAGAACATCTGTGTGAGTAATAATTTAGAACATCTAATTTAAGAATTAGAACATGTGAGTAATTAAAAAAAATCGATTTTATGAAATTTAAAACATATGAGTAAAATTTAGAACATCTGATTTATCAATTTAGAACATGTGAATAAAAAATTTAGAACACCTGGTATAAAATATAGATGTGAGTAAAAATTTAGAACATAGTAAGAATTGGAACATATACTTTCAAATATAGAACATATAAATAAAAATCTTAGAACACACGTTTTAAAATTTAGAACATATAAGTTAAAATTTTGAAATAAGTCATTTAAAATTTATAACATCGAACTTAACTAATTTATGGTTTCGAACATGTGAGTACTAATTTAGAACATCTGATTTAATTTGTAACACCTGGGGAAAAGTTTAGAACATCAAATTTAAAATTTAGAACATACGAGTAAAAATTTAGAAAAAAGTGTTCTCACGTATGAAAGAGTTCTCACATAAAGGAGGAATTCTCACGAGAGTCTTATATATATATATATATATATATATATATATATATATATATATATATATATATATATATATATATATATATATAAATTACTCATTCACAAAATGGGGGCCGAGGGCATAAAAATTCCTACCCGTCTACGAAAATTATTTGCATCTAGGATTTAATAGCAAAAAGCGTCAAATACTGCATTTATAGCACACTTAATTGTAAGAAAATTCACATACCTCTATGTGCAACCAGGTGTATATAAAAGGTTTTGATATAGATTATAAAGTAAAAAGATCAAATGTAATCAAAATATTCTGTTTTCTGAAAAATAGGTTTGTCATCAATCTAACTATTACATCAACAAAAATGCCAGATTATAATCAATGTTTATAAAAATCAATCAATCAAAGCATTAATCCCATAAGTGGGGTCGGCTAATCAATCAATATCTATAAATAAAATTGAAAAATATGCACGGTTTATTTTAGGAAGTGAGAACTATGAAATTATATGCAATTTTATATAAATCAAATAATGTTAAAAGTGTTAAAGTAGATAGAGCAAATGAGATGTAGGATTTTAGGAGATACTTTCGATCCACTAACCATCGACAATTTGTTGCTTTTGTTTATCCCACTTTTCCTAGTTTATATATATCTCTCCTAACCTTGTATCAAAAATTTCAGACACCGAACACATAAAGGAAAGAAACTTTAACCAAATTACAATCAACTGTGTTGTGACATATTTAGCTAAATTTTTCCTGAAGTATAATATCTAAGAAACTATATTATCATAATTCAGCAAACCAAAAAAAATAAAATAAAAAAAATAGTGGCCTTACAGACGATGATGATTAATCAAGCGTTGATAGTCACGAAGCAAGGGCCCAAGCTGTCTTAACTCAATGAAGTTAGGCTCAGCGTTCCTCCAGTAATCACGAAGCAACCGAACTGCCTATTTGCGCCATTTTTTTTTTTTTAAATAAAAAGGTAAAACCAACAGAAATTGAGTTAACTACATAGACTAAGCAACAATGTCAGCTTTTCAAATTTATATTTTTTTTCTCATAGCCAAATGTAGCAAATTTACCTGATTGAGTGAAATTGCATCATTACTAGACATGCTTCCTTCCGTGAACTTTAAGGCTAACTCATGTAGTTCCTTGTCATTTGATTCATCCATAATCTGATGTTCAGATCTAGAAAATGAAGAAAAAGATTTGAATCTTTTTTGTAGTTCTGAGATTGCAGACTCTTGATGTAGGTTTTCCTACAAATTCAAATTCGGAGGAGCCTACTCAGTTTATAGCAAGGGAATATAGACATCAACACAATCAAGTAGGATCACAATATACTGGTACAATTGACTGGAGATCATAATTCACAGGGAAGTGTTATAGGTAAAACTGAATGCTACGCCTTTTCTCACTACAGCAAGCAGACCTCCAACTTAGAGCTACAAAACTGAAATTTCGATAAACGTGTTTTTATCAGAATGACGATTTCATATTTTTTAGGATCATCAACAGAGTGCTTCTATTTAATTACTCGTAGCAATATAATCCAAGAAGAACTCAAGAAAGGGACAAATTATGTAATTAAAATTCCTGTTAGGAGGAGAGACTAGACGGTAAGAGATTCATTATAAAATATTGAGTTCCAAAGAGTGAGGTGGAGATGATAAATCATGAAATAAGGGTTGACATTGATGAAACAAAGTAAAAGTTAGTAGAACTTAGAGAAATAGATGAAACCTGAAAGTGACTAGGAAATTAATAACAATACAATTAAAACACAATCAAATCGATATTGTGCTCTTTTTCATAGATTATAGTGTTTACGTTCTAGTATAAGAGGTCCCCTAGATACTTATTTCACCTAAAGCCCTGAAAAGGTCAAAAATGAAATGTCAACAAAGATTTGCAAATTCAATCGACAATTAGATAAACTATCACAAAAGATACCATTCTATCAAATTTCCGCATAAATCCACAGGAAGTTTATACTCAAATACACATCATATCATTCAAACTTGTTATGCGAAAATAGCAATTGAAACAGGAAAATTATACAAAGGTACCTATCAAACAAACATTTAGTTTCGTGAAATAATGAAACCTAGTACATATGTTGTCTTCACTGATCACAACCAGCCATTCACTAGCTAATATGATAAGAACATCAAGCATGTTGTCTACTGAGGAGAATTTACGAGATCAAAACCTACCAGCTCCTTGATCTTAGGTCAGGTAATATACTGTTTCAGCTCACTATACCAAACCATATTCAAGGTGTGATACATCTATATATGTAATACACCAAAGTTGGTATGACCTATAAAAATGTATACCATTAAGGTTGTATCTTTGCTTTATACTCTTGCTGAGTGAAGTGCTTACAGATTGTATGATTTGGGTAAGTAAAAAGATCTCTTGATATTAGAAAAAAATTTGAAGGTGAGTAGTGCCATAATCCTTTCAACTTTCAAAAAACCACATATTCTATGCACATCCAAGCTGAAAATGCATTGATACAGCACTATAAAAGCAACACCCTCCATAATTTAAACAGAAACAATACTAATAAAGACCTTTGAATAGTACTGCTACCAGGTCAGAGGGGGACAAGATAATCCAAACTTTTCCAATGATGTCAATTAGTAACTCTTTGGTGACACACAAAAAAAAAAAAAAAAAAAAAAAAAAAAAAACAAATTGTATAAGAGGCCAATTGTACAGGCAGAAGACCGATTATTATACGCTATAATAATATTTAAAAACAAGCCCCAACTCATCAGTTTTAAAAGTCAGCATGTACTGAGAAGATTTGCATAATACCTTCAGTACATTGGGCAATGATGAATCTGACGCAGCTACTTTTTTGTCTTCATGAAGTGTTTTGGGCAAAGATGGGGTTGACCTCTTTGAAATGGGATCATCTAGGCAGCAAACAAAATAAGCCATTTAATTAGCAAGTTTTTAAAATTATGGACTCAAAACACTATTCAGAACTAATTTCAATATAAAAAAATTCAAAATGTTCGGACGCTCATTATGTGTGATAGTGTACCTTAACAAAAAAGAAGTAAAGCACAACCTTGCCTCTTCACACGGCAACAGTGCCAACAAGAGGATTACAGACATATTGGTGCCTTTAGGGCACTAGATTTCAAAAGATGAACGGCAAGATTCAGGGTATTCAAACATTAAATGGATCTCTAAATGAAGATTACAAACAATGCTGCACACAGATCTACAATTTCATTACATAGACAGTACCATACAAGAAAATGAAGCACATTGTATATCCAGGTCATTCACCAAAATGGCTATTAGGTTAAATGTTATGAAGTGGCAATACAGGAGAGGAACTATCATCCACACCTACAGGGAAATTTTGGGACTTCAGCTAGGCCGTTACATGAATGATCAAACTTAAGTATTGACATGCAGGAGTTTCCTTCTATAAAGAAGAGGAACTCATATATAAACTGAATATTTTAATTAAATGTAAGAGAAATCATATACTCTGGACATCGCTGCAAATTTTGAGGAGTGAACAAAAATTATTCTAAATAGATAAAGACCTAAAATTGAGACACTAGTTAGAAAATAGAATACCTTCAGGAACCAGCCACCAAATATCACCAAAAGTAGATTTCCCATCAAAGCCACCAAATAACAAATAGCGTGAACCAATTAACGTCATGGAATGATATGCTCGTGCTGGTGGGCACTCATTGCTAGTAGGCAATTGTTTCCACTGAACAGACACTAACCAAGCATAAATAAACAAAATCGAGTTGACGTCAGAGGAAACATAAAATCAAGTAGCATAGATGCATCATACATCAGCTTGTACGGAGTATTATTTAAAAATGCATCTACATAAGTAGAAAGTAATGAAAACAAACAGATTAATACATAAAATATAATACACAAAACCAAGACAATTAGATGACGCAAAACATACAATCATAGAAAAAGACCACAAATAGGGAACTAGTAACAAGACTTACAAGTTGGAAATAAAACACACATATAGTAAATGATTTTTTACTACAATTAAACAGAATTCTAAGCATGATACATGAAGCATGTCTCCACAAATCAATTAATTCATGTAAATCATAACTAATGAAGTTAGCTCAATAGGACATCTATAACAGATGTATCCTACCTAGCACTTGTCACCAAAGCTTAGCATTGATAAAGGCATGCTGCAAGGTCTACACACCAGCAGGGTACTCATTAGTAGAATGAGGGGTTGTAAGCAATGTATAAAAAGGCTCAAGTTGCACTAAGATAGGGATCATTATATCCCTTTTTATGCCTCGGTTAGCAGAATAGAGTGAGGCACACTTGATAAGTGTTAAAATTTAGTGCACACTTCATGAGCCTATCAGTGCACCTTAGAGCAGTTGTGTGATCAGGGGCACATCATTGATTTTGGCACTTCTAGATAGAAAAAAAATTAAAATAAAATAAAAAAAAAGACCCTTACCGCTAAGTGTTTATATACTGATAGTGAGGTATTCACATCCTTAGCCCAGTAATTGTGAAGGAAAAAAATTGCTTTAGACCTTGGATTGGATTAAAAAAAAGATATGGCTAGCTAAAACAAATACCGTAATCATAGAAATAAAATAAATAGGGACGTTAGTAAGACTTATCATTATTTAACTATGATTAGAGCACTTATATTACTCATTTACCCCTTAATTTAGGGTTTTCTTGCTTCTTTATCCCCTTTCTTGTAGTTTTGGCCTATTTTCTTAATCTCCTACCTCTTCTTGGTCTTAGGTTATAATTACATGATTTTGAACGTTTTTATGCTAATTTCACCTCTAATCTTACTCTCATCTCTTCTTGTGATCCCACCACGCCTTTGACATCGATCACACCTCTTGATGTAATCATGAGCATTTTGTGTATTGTAGGCCACCAAAGGAGAGATTGAGATATCTTAGCCATCGTCTTGGTTACCCCACCATGTCTTCCACAAGGCAAGGAGTGAAAATGGTCCAAGAATCTTGATTTCATGATCCGGCACACAATGTCGGATAATCCCATCACCACACTTTTTGAATAAATATGGATCATTCCAAAAGTGTCTCCTAACTTCCTTACAAAATCTTATCTTGCGTTGAGATGCATGCCTAAAAAAAACTACCCCACTACTAAGATAGTTGGCAATATCCGTAAGGCATAGCCGCTTTTCTCTCATCTCCATATCAAAGAAGAAGGATGACCCAACGAATGAGGTAAGGCTTAGAATCCTTCTTACTCATTAGATAACGAATCGCAGCATGATCTATGAGCAAGTAAGATAGGATCTAATTTTTTGTATTGCAAACACAACTGCAAGTTTTCCTTTTTAGTGGTAGTATAATTCTGTTAAGCATCAAGAGTCCTACTACCATAGCAAATGGCATGCAACTTTCCCTCTTTCCATTGACCTAGAACGACACCAACTGTGAAATCACTAGAATCACACATTAGTTTAAATGACATGTCCCAATTGGGAGCTTGCACAATAGGTGTTAAGAAAAAAAGCTTCTTTTAATGTGTTAAAAGGCGTTTAGACAAATTCATCAAAATGAAATTCAACACCATTTTGAAGGAGTCTGGCAAGGGTTTTTCAAAAATTGAAAAATCTTTGATAAACCTTCAGTAAAAGCTAGCATGTCCAAAAAGCCACGTATTCTGGTGATGGAGGTAGGTGGGGGTAATTTGGCAATTACAAACACCTTAGCCGAATCAACTTCAATCCCATTTTTTGATACTTTATGGCCTATGACAATGCCTTCCTTGACAATAAAATGACACATATCCCAATCTGAGACATGACTCATCTCTTGAGCAGTAGCAAGACATGAATCAAAAGACGAGCCACTAACACTAAAGTCATCCATGAATACTTCTTCCTTTAGCATTTCGGAGAAGATTGATGTCATGCACCTGTGAATATTGATGAGACATTGCATAGACCAAAGGGCATACTTCAGTATGCAAATATCCCATATAGACATGTGAAAGTATTTCTCTAGGTCCCAAATGTTCTCTAAGAGCACAACATTTGCATTGAGGAAGTAGAATACTAGGTTAGGAACTCAAAATTTGATGCATGTTCCTTGCAAATAAGTCAACTAATAGCCAAAAATTCTTGCCATGCCATCTTGTTAGCAATGGCAACATGAGTGTTGTAAGTCTATTTAATACTACTTCTTTCGTTCTTTTTTACTTGACCTATTTTGACTTTTACGCTATTCACATTCTTCTGTCATTTATATATAAGGAAAAACATATTGATGTGATACCTTATTAGAATCATCTCAATAAACAATCTACCTCCGTTACAGGTTATGTGCAACATTTTCCAAAAAGGGATGCTACAAATTATCTGCAACAAACAAAAACTTTCCTCTTTTAGTAAATTTTTTGTTTGAAGTTACTAACTTACTTAACTTTTATAAACACATCAAATCATATGTTATTAGCTAATTAACCAAATTAATTCATCACTTATTAAACTTCTAACTCACATTCTTTCTCCTTACTCCCAATTCACAACCACATCCACCACCAACAGTCTAACACCACCGTACCACCATTTCTCTCTCGTCCCTCTTAACCACCACCACTTTTCTCTCTCTTCTCTTTTCTATCTTCTCTAACAACCACCGCACCACCACCACTGTCCAAATTAGTCGCTGCCCCTCATCGTCCGAGTCGCCGGCACTTTCTCCTCCCCCTCGTTACTGTCGTCGCCGCTTCTCTTCACATGTTACAGATGTCACCATAAATTGAAGCCCTAGAAAATCGAATTTGAGATTAAGCTTGAAAACTCAGATCCAAAGTAAAAATGGTGGAAGATGGGACGATTCCGAAGGAAAGGAGCGGTGGTTGTTACGGAGTGGGTGTGGGTTTCGGATCTTGGTGGTCGTGATAGGGTGGTTATGGCAGGTTTCGTGTAGGTAAGAGGTGGGTTTTTCAATCTTGGTGGTAGCTGGGTAGGTTGGTATAGTGATTTCGGTGGTTAGTATGGTGGTTTCGGTGGGTTGGTTTGGTGGTTTCGGTGGGTTGGTTTGGTGGTTTCGGTGGTTGATATGGTGATTCGGTAGGTTGGTATGGTGGTTTCGCTGGTTAGTATGGTAATTTCGGTGTTTTCGGTGGTTACTATGGTGATTTCGGCGAGTTAGTATGGTGACTTCGGCGGTCGGTATGGTGATTTTGGTGGTTGGTATGGTGGTTTTTGTGGTGGTTGTTGCTGGTGGTTGTTGTGGGTGTTGTACCGTATGTGGTGATGGTGGTGGTGCAGTGGGTGGTAGTGATGGTGGGGGTGGAGCTTCTTAATTAATTAATTATTCCATAATCACATGCCCATGCTTTTGCTGATTAGCTTTTCCATTTTTTTTTCTTGGGAAGTGTGCAACTTCCTTTGTTGCACTTAACATGTAACAGAGGTAGTATTACATTATTTTTTTCGTTTTTGAGAATTAAAGGACAAAGGAAGTATTTATTTGTTTTAGAACACCTCTTGGTTCTTTAAGGGAGTTCAATTGACACAACATGCATCAGATCATTTACCATTAGAAGTTCCTTTCCTACCCATGCTGGTAGTTTTTGATAGAAAAATTATAGGATCTTTTGAAATTGGTCTAGAATTTAGTCTCTTTATTGAATAAAGGATTGATTTCGAGGAAATATAAGTTTATATCCTATATTAACAATTTTTGATAATATAAGGGCATAGTAGTCTTTCTACGCTATTTAGCAGGGGAAGTGAAGTAAATCCACTACCAACAACAGTATTACAAACTAGATATATACTACGACAGTACTACTGCATTGTTAACTCCGTCAAATTGAAATCTCCATTTTCACTTCCTTCATCACTCAAAATTGAAACCACTAATGGAGAAATAGTTAGCTGCAATGTACAAATCGAAGATGACGACAAATTCCTACTTTGGGGTTAACCATGCTCCTTATTTCACCTTTTATACTCAGGGTTTTCGTTTATTTCGGCGGCTTAGCAGTGGACGTGGTTTAGCATCTTCAACGATGGACGAAAGCTTGGGCATCAATGGTGGACGATACCTTGGGCATCAATGGTGGACGATACCTTGGGCATCTTTAATCAAGGACAAAAGCTTGAGCATTTCACTCGGCATAACGGCGTGACTTGTCAGTAATAATATTTTAGCATTAATTTTTTGGGCCAACTCATCCACGTCAGATATGGGGGTGATATTAACACTCCTATGCTTATAAAGGATATAAACTGGGACAAGCTCATTGATTTCTTAGCATCACGTTGTATACGTGCTTCCAGGCCTTTCCTTGGGTGATAAAAGATGTCTATCTAAACTTGTTTATTATATTAGCCATCCTAGTCTTCCCTCACTACAACATTTTCCCTGTTGATCACTAAGAAATCATTTATTAAGAAACACACAAAGATTTAATGCCTTCTGAAAGCAGAATTACACGCTTTAGTAATAAATAAAAACCACTGCATTTATAAATGCTCAAATGCACATTGTCATCATGCTAAGAGAAAAGATCATCATCATTTTAATGCGTTAACACGCATCCTGTAGACATTTTGTACACTCAACTGAACTTTAAGGTCTTTAACATAATAGCATGAGGAGAAACCAAATGATCTAATCACATATAGATAAAACATCATAAGTGAAAAGAGAGTATAAGCTTTAGTTATCGAGTCAAATACTAATGAATGCCCAATCCTTTTTCTTTTTTTTTTTTCTATATCAAACACTAATTGATGCCATTCGGTCATTCCTACTTGGACATTAAACATTTTTTTTTACTAAGATTGTACAATTACCAGTATGCAAAGCACTCACCTCTATTTAGGATGATGCAGTCATTGTAGTAAATATCATAACGACTAAGCCAGCCACCCGTCCCGTGCCCTCCAAATAATAATAGCTGATACAACACAAACAAACAAATCATACCAGTCAGCTTCATAGTTTAAGCAAATGAAGAGTAACATAATAAAAATAATTAAATTGCAAACCCTTTAACAACCTTGTCAAAGAAATACACAAGAAACTATTTCAAGGGGCACGTCATCAAATAAAAAAGTATGCAAGAATTCCATGAGAATAATGATACTTCCTTTGCTTTTTTTTCTTTCTTACAACACTTCTCATTTAACGCTTGTCGATGCATCATATTTATCACTAGTATCTTTAATTACCAATATATATTAATTAGAATAATTTTGATATTATGAATGTATAAAATCGAGACTAATCTAACAAGATCCCACATGACTATATTTTTCCTTTACTATTAATCATCACAGTTTTAAAGATGCTAAGATAATTGTCATTGGCAAAACCAATTTCAAACACAAAGCCAATACTAAAAGTCAAGTAGGATGCCATCTGAGATTTACAAAATTCTCATATAATTGTAGCATATATACAATTAGTGATGTAATAATTTGTCCATTACTCTTGGAGCACAGCAAAGTATTCTTGATTTCTTTTTTTTTTTTTTTTTTTTTTTTTTTTTTTTTTTTTTTTTTTTCTCCCCTTCTATAAAAGAGGCAAATGAGTATAATAAGCATTTGCAAAGCTGCCTGAATAATCACTTTGGTTTTTAGACAAGTGCAAGGCATAATAAAAATTTGAAATTAGCATCAAAGTAATCACAAGGACACATTGTTTATTGGAAGGTATGTGGTGTTTTTGTTGAGATTAAGAAGCATATACAGAAAAGGTGCATGATTCTATTTTATCCCTAAATCAGAACACATAGAGTGCAGCTGATCCTAAGGATGAAGTTTTAAGCATTTTATAAGCAATAGCAGTTTTATTTTGATATCTCCGTCATTTAAGCCAAGAGACAAGGCAATATTACGGAATTGAAAGCTTAAGGAGTCAACTAAGTAGACACTCCGCCCATGTCTCACATCATTGTAATAAGACCTTTTAAAAAGTTTGAGATACCTCTTGTAATTAGTGTTTGGACAATTATACCCTCTAAAATGTTTATTTACTTATGTACTCTCATTAATGTTAAATTGTTAATTGCCTCTTTTTTTTAGCTCTTAAGAATAGTGTGCGGAGCTTTATACCCCTAAATATATTTGTTTACATATTTTCCCTTATTAATGCTACCAACAACTAAAGTTGTGGCATAAGGCCAGAGTGAAAAAGCTCCCCGGACCTGGCAGGCTATGGCGCGCGCATTAGCTGCTAGTTTAATTAAAAGGTTCCAAAAATTAATTTGATCTGAGTGCTTCCTGTGTCATTGGCATTTTTGTAATTTCCAACTTAAAAAAATGATTTCAAGTTATATTTAAATCAATTTCATTTATTTTTAAATCAATTAGAATTACTTTTACTACTTCTTCAACTTTAAACTCAAATGAAAAAAAAAAAACTTGTTTTTCCTCTACTTCCACCACAAAGGTAATCAAACCAAAGTACAAATAATAAAGACTGCAAATGTGTGTTTGAATAAGTTAAAATATATTCCGATACAATATAGTGACCAATGTCATGCAAGGTCAAAATTACTACATAAAAAATATAACTTTGGACAGAAAAATACTTTGCATAATTCTCAGAATTTAAAATAATTTATGAGTAAGAAGAAAACAAAAAACAAACTTGTGGAAAAACTATGTAGGTGTTGGTAATATCAATGCTTTTCTTATATAAAGATTCCTGCTACATGTATTGATGTCTATCGTGTGATTTAAATATACACAATATGCAAAAGTGACACTAAATGTTGATTCCCAGGTGAAATACTCAAATTACATATAATAAAATAAAGGTATATAAGAATTTGACTCAATTATACAAAAATAACAAGTAGTTAAGTACACACATTGAGAAGCATTAAGCCTAAAATGAAACGACAAGAAGAGTTTAACCCCATGGTTTTATAGACATTCTCGTTACCTAACAACCTTATAGCCAACAGTCCTAATAAGAATATTGTTAAAATCATGATGATCAAGTTAAAGATTGGATATAGGTAACTGATCCAAGCTCAAAGCACGAAAAGGACAGGATGATCCCTAGCCTGACTCTTGATTATGACCCCCAAGTCTCCAATAGCCGTGACTCCAATGGCCATTAGGATTAAAGTAACAATGCATTGTTGGGAAAGAGGGACAAAAAACACAGCTGTACTTTTGGGTTTAGAATTTAATCTAATAACTGGGATTCATCAGCAAGCTAAGGCACTCCAGAGTAGATCTCACAGTTCATTTCGCCTTCTCTCAGAGTCACCATGAGAATGTTCCCATGAAAACCCACCCCCAAGTATAACATAGATACATGATAAATGATAATGCTATATGATAACATATCCAATATAACATCCCCGATACTAAATCTTTGCCCCTCTTCATATCCCATCTTCCTCATCAAGAACTTGGGATTGACAAAATAGCAAGAAAGCCTATAATTAGTTGCTTCCTCAAAAAAAATAAAAAATAAAAATAAAATTTCAGAAGAAGGTGAAACCAAAAGGTCAAAAACAGTTTAGAAAGTTCACAAGAAGACATGGCATGAGATATAGATTTGAAACCCAGGAGAATTGACAGGCACAATCTTTAGAAGTACCAAGAACACCTCTATGAATGTATAATAGTTAATTGTAGCCTTGTAGGTACTACATGCATACTGCCATTCTCCAAATAAACGCTCATTAAGTTACAAAAGGACAACATTATCCTCCTTTAATGTATGTTGCCCTCTTATGTGTGTTATAAAATTTAAGCTATGAAAGCATCATCTTCAGGACAATATTATCCTCCTTTAATGTATGTTACCCTCTTATGTGTGTTACAAAATTTAAGCTATGAAAGCATCATCTTCAGGATACTAAAAATGCGCAAACCAGCTGAACAACATACGAATGTAACTACTGGAGATAATGCCACAATGCTGGTGAAGCAATGCATTCTTTTCCGAATCTTGAAAGTATGAGCTTGGACTAGTGCCTCAGCTTCTTCCAAAATCTTCAAAAGAATACCAATTCCAAAAGCCAGTATATATAATTAACTGATAGCCTTTTATAAGAACCTGTAGTATTAAATTTTCACTAATTCTTAAATTGTATTTTTAATTAGCATTTTTCTAGACTGTTACCTAAACACTAGTGGATAAATCTCTTGTTATTTTTCCTGCTTTTTTTTTTTTTTTTTTACTTTCACAATCTCCAAATCACACCTTTTTAATGTAAATAATGTTGGTAATTTGAAAATACACATTGAAATGAATTAAACAAGATCACATATGACTATTTTTTCTGATATGTAAATGACATTAAAATACATGGTCAGAATTCTGACCTTATGATTCAAAGAGGTAGAAGGTAGAACCAGAAAATATAAATAAATTTAAAAAATAAATAAATGAATAGAGTGCATGTAGGGAATCGATTTCTTAATTACTGTACAATAATCATCTTAATATGTTGATCACCATCCATCCATCAAATTGGATTATTGTAAGATTTTAGGGGGCATATAACATGAAGTAGGGGAAGGGTGAAAAGCAATACTTGATAGAGCAAGAGTAGATAGTGATGGTTGGCAAAAGGGATAAATTATTAGCAAAGGGTGGTAAATAATTAGTGGATGGGGTAAATAGTTAGCAAAACGGGAAAGGGAAGTAAATTAAAACAATAGTAATTATGGTAAAGTAACAAAACGTCTTTGTGATAAGATAATATATGTGAATGTAATTATGTAGAAGAATGCAACAACAAAGAAATAAAAATATTAAATTAAACCCTTCAGAATTTGAAGCAAGATTAAATCCAAAAGACTCATCCAACTCAGAACTTACGTAGTGCCCTCTGGATGTGACAGAATGACCACATCGGGAGGAAGGTGCCTGACCAGGGAGCTTCAGTTGGGTCCAACCAGGTGTTTCGTTTTCTTCCTTGCACAACAAAGAAAGAAAGCAGGAATAATTTAGCGATGCAGTTATCTAAAGCACAAATGCATGAGAGCCAATAAGATGATTCATATCCAATCGGATTTCACTTAAAAAATAGAGCAGAAATATCAATCAAACAGAGGAATGAGCAACTCACCTTAATCTAGATGCATGAGCTAAATATATATACCAAGCTTAGCTTAGTGTATTGCAAAGGACTCAGGTTTGTTTACTTCACTAACCAAGTTCAATTCCCACCAAGGGCACAACTGCACAGGGGAGCTTCTCCTTCACCCCTACCTCTTTCCTTCTTTTACTACGCCTAAATCCCACCTGACTCACTTGACAGCCTGAGAGAGGCCTCAGCAGTAATTCCATAACACCCCTAAGGGATTACTACTACCTTATCTACCAAAATATGAATTTAAGACTTTAAGTATATGTAGCTATGCTAGAGATAAAACTAAATGTTACCTAATATTGCTTTTAGACTGGCACAAACAACAGAAAAACAAATGTCCAATTCTAGAAGGAATCACAGAAATCATTACTGAACACCGTTTATTCCTTTTAATTAATAACATTAAGGTAGGGGTTTGCTAATAGAATGCACAAGCCTCTATAAAGGTAGAGGGTGTGCTTAATTAGTTAATCATCCATCCCACAAACTGAAATATGATTATCTTCTATGGCATCTCATAAAATGCCCTTTTATGAGGTTACTTAGCAACAAAGTATGGATACGAGTCACATGACACTTGCAATTTGGGGAAGTAAAAGAATAATCAACAAGTTACCTTCTTCAATGATCCCCTTTAAAGCCCAAAAATCCCCCACAATACCGCTGCTTCCTGCAAAATGTTCATAAATAGGCATTTTAAAGTAACTCCAACAAAACGCAATTACAAAATAGAATCTTCAAAGAACAGAAGACAAATGTAGTATAAATATATTGAAGTAGCATAATATTTTGACTTTTGTCCTAAGATTTTCTTTATTGATTCATTTATTATGTTCCAACAAGCATCATTGATAGGGATTCTCATAGAAGTATTGGGACCTTAACGAAACTGAGGTAGATATAGTGATGAGAATTGTCAAGGGAACGGCTGCATTAGACAAAATTGAAACCATAATACTTAAAAGACTTCTTGAATTACTGCAAATTTACTTATTTATTTGTTCATTTTGAGAAAAAATATATATATAATATATATCAATTATGGTTCCAGGTACCTGGAAAGTTAGGTTTTCATTGTTTTATGTTTAGGGCATATATACTATTTTTATCCGTTATGGGTACCTAGAGTATTGGAACCTCTTTTGACCTGATACCTAATCGGTTTTGGTCCCAAATATTTGCGAAATGGAAACCGACTCTCATTTTGTCACCCCAAATTAAGATAACCAAATCCGGCTCTGGCTTTGGATCCGGAACCAGCAGTTCTGTAGTGGTTTCGGTTCCAATTCTACATACCCTGCTTTTCTTTTCTTCGCTCATATTTCTTTTTTTTTCTTTTTTTTTTATTGGTTTGCTCACCCAATTAGGTACTTTTTAAAGCATTGCAAACACCAACATTAAGGAAAAGAGAAGTTCACTTCAAATCACAATCCGGAAGTGACTCAATGTACAACCTAATCGTTAGTAAACGTGCAGCAACATAATTGCAAGCCTTCACTGAACCGCAATCCACTAGCATAAACCTCATAGCAAACTAAGAGAACTAAAAAGGCTCAATCTTCACAAACACACACACACACACAAAAAAAAAAAATTATATATATATATATATATATATATATATATATATATATATATATATATAATAAATAAAAAAAGAAAATGGAGTTTTTTTAGGGTAGGAGATTAGAAATAAAGCCAAGGGACAAAATTCTCACAGAAAAATACAGAATCTTTAAATAAATAAAAACTAAAATCATTGAGAAAAGATCTCCTAAGACCCTAACATCACAATTGATATTGAAATTTCATTGGTTGCCTGTTTTTATTATTTGTTTACAGAAGCTTCACAAGAACAAATATTAGTCTGCTCAACACGCCTGAGCAGACTTTTTTCCTTTCAAAAAAAATTCTGCTCAGGCGTGCAAATTATTTTTTTTTCCCACCTGATTCAAAGACAGGAAGTCCTGAGAAGAGAGTACATATCATAGGCAAATGAAGAGAATAATGGATGTTACCTCTTCCCCCGTAAACTAACAGTCGTTTCTCAACCATAGTTGCTGAATGACCACATCTAGCAGGAGGCACTGTTCCCGAGATTGACAGCTCTGTCCACTCAAGAGATACTGTTCATGTGACACAGCACAATAATGCCACCGTCAACAAAAATATTGACATATTAGCTCCAGCCAAAGATGGTGGGGAGGAAAACCATTGCCACAGAGAAGTGAATTACTTGTGTCCAAAACATACACGTCTGACAGCCACTTTTTACCATCCCAACCACCACACCTACAATAAGGCAGGATAAAATGGCATCACTTAAGTGGCAAATGGACATCAACAAAATATTAAAACGCACATGACAATCTTCTGATTTCCAATAGGTGCGGCAGCAGCAAAATCTCGAGCCGGAGGTAAGTCACCAAAACCTGACAATTCTGACCACTGCCATATATCTGATTGAACCAAGTAGTTTCATTAGGAAATGTTTAGGCAGTACAAAATTTAAAAAGTGAATACAAACTCTGCTGTCACATGTAAAGCCTGAATCACAATTAATGGGGTAATAAGTAGATAACTAATGCAAACAAAGAATCCTAGGATAATTACAAAGACGATACCTGTGTCCAGTACCCAAAAGTCACCAAGCCTGAAATATAAATGTTCAACAATTAGAAAAATAAAGGAAATTTTGGGCTAGAAACACAAAGCAAAGTGCACAAACCTTTTGGCGCCTGAACGCCCACCAAATATGAACATATGGCAGTCAATAGCAACAGCTACATGAAATGCCCTAGGGCTTGGACCAACCTGTCCATCAGAACCACCACCAGTGCACTCAGGCTGAAACCATAGCTTATTCTCTGAATCAGTGAAAAGACAATGTCAAAATAGAACAAGAGAAAATATAAAGAAATAAATAAATATTCCTTATAAGATGATAACAAAAGCCTCATGTACAGATAAAATAAATAAATAAAAACAAAAAGAATGCCACATTCCATAATTTGAAATATACTTCGTCCATGTAGCTGTCAGCTTGTCACATTGTCCCAACACCTTGTATTTAAAGATTATGCATGATTTTAAGGCCACTTTTAGCTGAACCTTTCAATCTCTTCCCAATTTCCCATCACTCAATTAATGCAAGAGAAAATTGAGATTCCCAGCTATGAAACATTAGTATTAATGGAAAGGAGACTACATTTTCAAAATATTACAGTCATAAGGAACTATTACTTCCAGCAGAAAAAATAGTTGGTATGCCATTGTCATGTATTAAACAAAGCTTTACACAGTCATCATATATTGAATAAAGTATTATCAAAATCACTAAGGTTTGCATAAGAACATATTATAGCACCATACCAAGTGTTATATGAGCACTAGGCTTCATGAATTCTTTTATAGAGCTACAACAAACTAAACTATTAAGTACCAAGAGGTCTTTTGCTTGTACCTGATGCACCTTGAGGAATCTTAATAGCAATCACCCACTCACCCCTTATGCCTCAACAATGCAGATGCATTATATAACACACTGGTTCCAAAAGATACATGACTTGCCAGGATCACAAAGAGAAAAAGCTATTCTCACCCCCTAGAGTAAAGGAAGAAAATATTTCCTCAAACTGAAACTGATTCTTTTGTAGGGAAAATTAGCCATGTTGTTCAGTTATGCCTCTAAAAGAATTAGACCAATTAGGTAGGTAGTAATGTGATTCATTTACTTTTTTTTCTTCACTTTGTTTTTCCTAGGGAGCCCATTGTGTAATAAACTAATCTGAGGGGCATTATGGGTAGTCTAGTATTTATAGGTATTTAGGTTAACAGCCTTTAGTTTTATTATAAATAGAGAGAGAGTCAGAGAGGGGAAAGGAAGAGGCAGGCAGATTTTTGGAGTAAATCATTGGGAGAGTTGTGACCTCAAGTCACTATTTTGAGAGTAGTAATATAAAGTCACTAATAGAGATTGGCAGCCTTAAGTTCCTAGCTTGTACAAACCCTTTTCCTTTTCATCAAAGATTCAACCTTTCTCTCTTTATTTTTCTGTCTTCTTTGTGTGAGTAAAATCAGTCATTCATGAGTCTATTACACAATGCTGACTAAAATTCACCTTCGCATAAGGATAATGGCAGACAATGGACAGAACAACAAATAGAGATACCTTGGTATATATTTGGGTATAGACATATAGTTGTTGAACAACTCAACACTATGCAAGTCAAGATGAAACAGTTGGTCGGATATTTTGGGGAAATAACAAAAGGATAGTGGTGGTGGTTTTCCCAGATGTCATCAACCACCTTCTCTAAGTCATCAAACTGAAGAAAGTGTGACAAAGATACCAAATTCCATAATCTGTTCGAATTTGAAGGAGACATGGATCCCAAAAGTTGCTTGGAAGATTCAGTGGATCTTTTACAGTAAAGATATGGATGATATTAAGAATGCAACCCTTATGTTCATATGACATGCTTATTTATGGTATGATAGTTCAAAAGAGGAGGAATTTGTGTTCTTTGATTTATTTGAAAATAAAGATGCAAGAACGACTGTGTAATGCACCAGCCCAAACAGTCCAAGCCACCTATCCAGTTTACTAATGCTAAGCACCAATAGAATAGTAGAAAGGGAAACACATCGTAATTCTGTTAGGCTTTGCCCTAAGCAAGAAGTTTGAGGTCATTCAGGATATACCAGTGGAGAGTATAAATAAGAGGTCAAGGCCTTGAAGATAATCTTTCAGAAAAAATATTCACTTTCTAATCTAAATTAGGGTAAGCATACTTAGCTAATGATTTCATAGCATTTATATCACAATCTAGTAGCAGTTACTTTGTAGTTCTTCCTATCTTTCCAAATTCTTATACTTATTCTTCTACTCTTGTTTTTCATCTATATATCAGAGATTTACTGCAGAACCAAAAATTTATCTCATGTAGTCATACACAGATCTTTCTTCATTCACTTCTATCTAATGTGCATACTCCTAGCAAACCCTTCATCTCATTCATAACACCCTTTATTTAAATCATCTTTAGCCTCCCTTTACTCCATTTGAAATCTCCATTATCCTAGTTTTCTAACTTCCTTACCAAAACATCTCGCATACCAAAAACTAACAAAGCCATGTTTCCCTTATGTAAGTATCAATATTTGCAACACCAACTTTCTTTTAATCCACATCCCTGATTTATCCCTTAAGCTTTTCCCACACATCCATCATCCACGTCAACATACGCATCTCTACCAAACTCATCTTAACTTTAATATTGCTACCTCATTAGAATTGCAACACCCTTTGTGTCCTAGCAAGCAACATCAAAAGCAACTAAGAGAACTCACAAATAAGTCACACTCAACTACTGCAACCAAGGGAGAAGAACTAAAGTCTTTCCAGAATAACATAGTTGATTATCCTAGCTAGAATAGAACGAAATCTAAAGGCGATTGAATAGATTGGTGAAGTGTTTCATCATCAAAGTAAGGTCACAATCACACGTTATTGTCCAACAAAATATAATACGAAGTTATAATTAATGAACATGGATGATTGGTAGAAGTGCCAAAGGGAATTGCCAAATGATGCAAAAGAGGAAAATTAGAGAAAGAAAGGATAGAAGAAAGGGGGGTAAATTAAGCACTTTGACATATTTTTTATGCTAACACATTTTTCTTGATAGCTTAAGGGAGCATCAATTTCACTCAGTTAAATCTAAAGGGAACATTTACATCACCCGAGTAATTATACAAATATGCATTCACAAATCTTATTGGAAAGAGAATGACTCTTCCTCGATGGCCAAGTAAGTAAATAAGCATTAAGCAAGGTGAACATTGGAGTGGACCCTGTTAGGACACGATTCTTTTCGATGTTAGTTTACTCCTTTAATGGCAATGTCATTGTGGAGTCATGTAGTGTGAACCTGAGCATGAAAACACCTATTCTTTGGAGCATCATATCAATACAAAAAGTTTACTTTAATGCTCATAAATCCAAAAGAGCTACACTTAATTAGGAATAAAGTACAGCCTTTTCTTGCTTGATGCCTTAGATAAGTTTATTAATACAGGAAAACATCTTCATAAAGGGGAAAACTTGGAAGAGAAAATGCAACCAAGATCAACATATTAATATTACCCATCAAAACCTATGGTCTTGGTGGGTAAATATTAAGGAAAACCACGAAACACATCCGGGTTTGTAGATTCAGCAGCACCAAAAACTCAAGCTTTCCCCTCTAATTGAAATCAACTTATTAATAGTATAATGCAATATATTGATTACAAAACTAGGATTCCATTCTTGCTGCTGAGTGCTGACTACAAGACAGAAATATCACTTATTAGTAAATTAATGCTATGGAAATCCAATGCTTTGAACCTTTGCACTACCCATTCGAGACATCAACATAACAACCATGAGGTCAGATGCATAGGGTCACTGCTGGGATGTTCAAAATTGAGTAGTTACAACTTCAGCAATGCAGCTTCATTTGGTTAGTGAATGGCAACAAATCAGAATACGTACGAATATTACGTCCAAACCAAATTGAACAATACAAGGCAAAGTGTAGCTTATGAGCTTAAAATTCACTTAAAATGTTCTGAATGAAAGTGAGAGTGTTGCTCGCATATTTTCAGAATATGTAAATTATTTCCACAATTAATGCTAGGAATAATATGACTTAATACAACTATATGATAAGAACCAAATCGTGCAATTTGCAAATTACTGTCAATATTTAGTTAATTACCTACATATGACTATAAATTTGGGTTGATTTTGATTTTTTTTTTCTTACATATGAATGATATTTTGAATTGTATCAATACATTTTTCTTTTTACTGAACTATTCAGATACTACGGTGATTGCAAAGCACTAAAATAACAAACTCACAGCACTTTGACTTGGCACATGGCAGTTGATAGTGAATTTTTTGACCCACATAATTACAGCTGAGTAGGTTAGTTTAATGTCTAGGCTGCTTAGCAATGTTTGGCATTATTATCAACACGACTGCAAATGACCCTCTTGCCAGCAAGACATCAAAATAAAGCCCCAATCAATATCAGACATGAACCAAATGAAGGCCAAAAAACAAAAGCTTCCACTTCCAAAGTTCCAATTCCAATCACCTTATTTGAATTTTACATTAGGCTTCAAGTCTGACTGCTAACTAGAAAGTAGAGCGGTTGCTAACTGTGAGAGCTGATACTTTTGACTCTTAACTTTTATTTCAATGAATTTCAACATGTAAGTTATCCATATAAGCAAGGATAAATAAGGACCCAAACCTTGCAACATAAAACCCAAAAGTGTTGAGTTTATCAAGAAAATATTAAACCCACGTTAAACCTTTGGGGAAGCTCAACCATAGGCCTACGGGTTACAGTAGCTACGTATGGAGCACTCTCATTACCAACCCAAGATCGTTAGAAGCTTCCAAAGACTTCAACATCATAATAAGCGAGACAAACATAACTTTTTCAAATATCCCGATATCCCATCTCTTTTCTCTTTCACTATCCTCAACTCAACGTCACTAATCTTTATATATCGAAAATCTTCATAATTAATTCTCAAAACCTTATCATACCATTGGATAGCAATCATTTTCGACAAAAAACATGTTCTTCTAATCTCTTTTCCAATTTTTGAAAAGGTGCGCCTGGGGCTAAGGATCTAACCTAGGATTATTGCTAGCGTAAATAATCGATCACTCACGCTCCGTATTCAACTTATAATCCTAAGGTTAGATCTTTGATGTGGGAGTTGGTTTTGGCGCTAATAACAGAATTAGTTATGATTAGTTGCATGTAACAGAATTCAGTTACAGTTTGTTATAGTTGTTGTATTAAGACAATAGCTCACTTGTAAATAAAGAGTTGCCTATAAATACTCTGTACTACACTTGTAAGATTCATTCTGATAATCAATAAGATTCTTCCCCTTTTCTCTCTCTATTTCTCTCCTCTCTCTACAGTTCTCTCTCTTTTTTATCAGAGCCAAAACAATTCAATTAGAAATCAGATTTCTGATTGAGTTGATATCATTGCAAGAAATTGCTAAGATTCTGGGAAATTTAATTCATACCCACCAACTGTTCGATTAATTGCTTCACTGAAATTGTTCAGATTTCTGAATAATTTGCTTGATTCTTGAATTCTGGCGCCTGTTCCAAAGTGGAAAGGAAACATGGATCAGCAGACTAAAGCTCTTGAGGGCAGAATGAGTGCTCAAGAACAATGGAATTCTGAATTTTCGAAGAAGATGGATGACAAATTCGGGGAGTTGATCAAGCTGTTGCAGACCAAGAGGAATCAAGAAAGCTCAAGCTCAAGTTCTTCTTCATCTTCTTCTACTCCTTCAAAAGGGACTCCAACTGCTGACAACAGGGTCAATTCTAGGCCCTTAGGTATGAATCCTAAGATTGAATTTCCTAGGTTTGATGGTACTAATACTTCGATGTGGGTAAAGAAATGCTTTAAATACTTGAACAATGGGTGGATTTGCCTTCCCTGAATATGGTAGATAAGGCAGAAACTTGGGTTATGAATTACCTAGCTGCTAGGAAGAATACACATGTAGATTAGAATGATTTTGTGTCTGATCTTAAAGCAAGATTTAAAGAGCATAACTGGAGTGTGGTGGAACAGTTTAACAAGTTACAGCAAGTTGATTCTCTTGAGGATTACATAGATAGCTTTGAGAAAGCTAAATCTTTGTTAATGGGTAGTCATGCTTTGCCTAATGCATAAGTGCTTGGTAGCTTCGTAAGTGGTTTAAAACCATCTATCAAACCCTTTGTTAAAAGCATTTAAACCTGCTACTATTTCTGATGCAATTGAATTTGCGAGGTTACAAGAAGAATCATTGAATCAGTCTCAGTCTCTACAGTCTGTATTCAGCTCTAAGAGTCAAAAATCTTTTCCTGTTGTTTCAAATAAACCTTTGAATTCTGGAAGTGTTGCTTCATCTGGAAACTCAAAAATTTCTGATGCTTCTTCTGATAATCAACCCAAATCCTTCAAAAACAAATCTTCTAGACCATATAAATACATACCAGCTGATGTGAGAGCAGAGAAAATTGCAAAGGGCCTTTGTTACTATTGTGATCAGCCTTATGAAAGGAATCACCAATGTCAGTTTAAGGAACCTCAGTATTCTGGTAGATTCATGGAGTACCCATAATTTCTTAGATCTGTCTTTGGGAAAGAAACTAGGGTGTAATCTGGAAAAGATTAACACTCAGTCAGCAGTTGCAGATGGTAGTCATTTGGCTTGTCAATTTAGGTGCAGAGAATTTACTAAGAAGATACAAGAAGGAATTTGTAGCTGAAGTCATGTTGATTGACTTAGGAAGTCATGATATGGTGCTTGGGGTGCAATGATTGAGTACTCTAGGGAGATAAATTGGGATTTCAAGAAGCTTTTCATGAAATTTCAAGTAGGTGGACAGCCATATGTTCTTAATGGTATTCCACCCAAGAAGCTGAAGGTAATTGAAGGGTTACCAGCTGAGAAAATCTGGGATTCAGCAGTGCAGATATGTCTTTTGCAAATCGTGGAGGACTCTTCAGTTCAGTTCATGGATAAGCAAGACATGAATGAAGAACAGTTGACTGAACTTAAAAGGGAGTTTAGTGAGGTGTTTGCTGACCCTACAAATTTACCTCCTAGTAGAGGAGTGTTTGATCACAAAATACCCTTACAAAGTGGTGCTTCTCCAGCCAACATCAGACCATATAGATATCCTCTCAAACAAAGAGATATCATTGAATAATTGGTTCAAGAAATGCAAGATAGGGGAATGATTCAAAATAGTTGCAGTCCTTTTGCATCTCCTGTAGTTTTGGTGGGGAAGAAGGATGGTACTTGGAGATTGTGTGTTCATTATAGGGAGTTGAATAACGGGACAATTAAGGACAAGTTTTCTATTCCAGTCGTTGAGGAATTGATTGATGAGTTAGCTGGAGCAACTTTATTTTCAAAGCTTGATTTGAGAGCTGGTTATCATCAATTAAGGGTGCATTCAGAAGATGTGTACAAAACTGCTTTCAAGACTCATACAGGCCATTTTGAATTCTTAGTTATGCCATTTGGCTTAACTAATGCCCTTATTGAGGAAGTGTGTTCTAGTTTTTTTTTATGATATCTTGGTTTATAGTAAAACCAAGAATGATCATTGGCAGCATTTGCATCAAGTGTTTGAGTTGATGCAGCAAAATAAAATGTACATCAAGGAAAGCAAATGCAATTTTGCTATGGACAAGGTGGAATATCTTGGTCATTTTATTTCTGCAAAAGGGGTTGAAACTGATCCTAAGAAAGTGGAGGCAGTAGCTCAGTGGCCTGTTCCTAAGTCAGTTAAAGAATTAAGAAGCTTCTTGAGTTTGACAGGTTATTATAGGAAGTTCATACAAAGTTGTGCAGTGATTTGCAAACCCCTTCCTGAGTTATTGAAGAGAGGAGGTTTTGCTTGGAATGAATCTGCTAGGTAGCATTTGAAACTTTGAAGAAAGCTTTAATTTCTACACCAGTTTTAGCTATTCCAGACTTCACTAAAGCTTTTATAGTGGAGACAGATGCTTCTGCTATGGGAATAGGCGTGTTTTGATGCAGGGAAGGCATCCATTGGCCTTTATTAGCAAGACTTTGGGTGTTAGATGGAAGAAATTGTTTGTATATGAAAAGGAACTGCTAGCAATTGTATTTGCTGTTCAAAAATGGGAGCAATACCTTTCAGGCAATCATTTCATCATTAAAACACATCAGAAAAACTTAAAATGGCTTCTTCGGCAAAAGATTTCAACACCTTTTCAGCAATTTTGGCTTTCGAAGTTAATGGGGTTTGATTATGAAATTCAGTACAGGAATGGTCAAGAAAATGTGGTAGCAGATGCTTTATCTAGAGTGCGGGGATCTGAGGTGATGTGCTTGGCTTTGTCAGTAGTTTCTTCTGATTTGGAGGAACAAATTAAAGCTAGTTATCTCTTGGATATAAATTTATCTGATATTATTGAGCAGTTGCAGCAAGATGCTTCTCATGATACATTTGCACTTAAAGATGGCTTACTTAGAAAAAAAAGGAAAAATTGTCATTGGTCCAGATGATGTTTTAAGGACTAAATTGATTCAGTGGCATCACTCATCTAAAGAGACATTACAATAAAAAAGCTTAAAAGTGTTTTCGATTGGAAGGGTATGAGCAAGTCAGTTAGGCAGTTTGTCTGGGAATGTGTGGTTTGTCAGGCTTCTAAGTATAATGCAGCAGCATATCCTGGGTTATTGCAGCCATTTCCTATCCCAGAGGCAGTTTGGATGGATATATCAATGGATTTCATAGCCGGGTTACCTAAATCAAGTGGAAAAGAGGTATTCTTTGTTGTGGTAGATAGATTAAGCAAATATGCTTATTTTGTAGCATTGGCACAGCCTTTTATAGCTTCAGAGGTGGCTCAGGCTTATTTGGATAATATCTTTAAGCTCCATGGATGGCCTAGAAGCATTGTTAGAGACAGAGATTCAGTATTTTTGAGTAAGTTCTGGCAAGGATTATTTTCTTTACAGGGCACTGAATTCCTTTTGTCATCAGCATACCATCCAGATGACTGGTATACACACTATCAATCTTCAATACAGATGACTCCCTATGAAGTGGTTTATTATCAACCACCTCCTCTACATTTGCCTTATCTAGCAGGAGAATCTTCTGTAGAAACAGTGGACAGAAGCATGCAGAAAAGAGAAAATATGATCAGAAGCTTGAAGGATCATCTGGCAAGGCTCAAAACCGAATGAAATGTTTAACTGATAAAGGCACTTTGATGTGGGAGATGCCTTATCTAGCAGGAGAATCTTCTGTAGAGACAGTGGACAGAAGCATGCAGAAAAGAGAAAATATGATCAGACGCTTGAAGGATCATCTGGCAAAGGCTCAAAACTGAATGAAATATTTAACTGATAAAGGCACTTTGATGTGGGAGATTGGGTGTGGCTAAAGCTGCAGCCTTACAGACAAGTTTCAGTTCAGAATAGAGGAAATCAGAAACTTGCTTATAAGTATTTTGGGCCTTTCCAAGTCAAAGCTGCAATTGGTAAAGTTGCTTATAAATTGAAACTTCCTGTAGAAGCTAAGGTTCATGATGTTTTTCATGTTTCCCAATTGAAAAAGTTTCATGGTCAACTACCTGTTGTAGCCCACATTCCTCACTGGTTTCAGGGTCAACATGACTCTTTTGTCTTGCAACCAGAAGCTATAATTGGAAGAAAAGTGGTCAAGTCTCAGAACTTAACTAAGGTTTAGTACTTGGTCAGATGGGCAGGATATTCAGATGGTGAAGCAACATGGGAGGATGCTATAGACTTTGAGAAAAAGTATCCTAGTTGTGATATTACCTAAGGCTTGGGACAAGTCTTCTATCAAGGGGGAAAGTATGATGTGGGAGTTGGTTTTGGCGCTAATAACAGAATTAGTTATGATTAGTTGCTTGTAACAGAATTCAGTTACAGTTTGTTATAGTTGTTGTATTAAGACAATAGCTGACTTGTAAATACAGAGTTGCCTATAAATACTACGTCGTACGTACTACACTTGTAAGATTCATTCTGAAAGTCAATAAGATTCTTCCCCTTTTCTCTCTCTATTTCTCTCCTCTCTCTACTGTTCTCTCTATTTTATCAGCAGGATCTTTGATCCTGCATTAATCTTTAGCAATAATAATACACCCTCCATCCTACTCTAATTGGCCACATTAAATAAAAAGTTGGACGTAAAAAAATTCTCTCAAAATTAACATAATCATCGAAGAAAACAAGCATCTGATTACAATACCACGAATTAAATCCCAAACTTAGAGCATGTATAAATAAATAAATAACACCCGATTACACTATAAAAATTTCTTGTAACAATCAAAAGCAAAGAGAAAAAGAAAGTACCAGCATCATAGACAGTGATGTCATTGAGGAAGCGTTTATCAACCAAACCTCCAAAAATCACGACTTTCGATTTCCCAATATTCACAGCGCTATGCCCACTGATCATATTCAACAACCCAAAATCCAGAAAATATAAATTGAAATGCCCAAAAAAAAAATAGAAAGAGAGAATTCAAAGTTGTTATATAGTTTGATGGAAAATTAATAAGAATGTACCTTCGGGCACGAGGGAGAGTGCCTGCAAAATCAGCAGAAGAAGCTCGAATCCAGTAATGCATCTCTTTCTCTCTACTCATCTTGCTTACAACGTTTTGCTTATACAAGTATAAGATCTAATTTTGTTCAAAAAAAAAAAATATAAGATCTAATTAAATTCAATTTTTGTAGTTCCACCATCAAGTCAAATAATTAGGTGATAAGGGCAAATAAAGGAAAAACGTGACTATGGCCTTGTTTGGTAAATAGTATTTTGAGGAGCTTTTAGCTTATTATACTTTATTAGAGGTTTGACTATTTAAAAAAACTAATTTGAATGTTTGGTAAATAGCTCATTAAAATAGCTTTTTGGGCTCAAAAAGCTCCTTTACAAATAGTTCATTGTAAGAGCTTTTTGAAATTAGCTTATTGAATAATTACCTTTTTGGCTAATAAATACACTAAAATAACTAATAATTAATTGCTATTGTTTAAGAGAAAAAAAAATACCCCAACACGTGGCCCAATCCCATAGAGACAAGTGGCCCAATTAAAGGGCAACATGTGTCCCTATGTCAAGCATAAAGAGAACCTGAAATGAGAGAATAGGGCCTCCTTACATCAGGAGGCCCAGATCCCGAGAAAGCCGCAAAATGGCGCCCTATATGGACACGTGCCTTCACCTGATTGCGCCGCCAATCTGAGCATGCCATCCTAAGTTATTAAACCTTAGAGGGCACACTTTCCCACCCCTTAAGATCAGGGGATAAGTGCCGTTATTTTTTCAAGCCTTTGTACAGTTGAAAAATCATTTGCATTCCCTTCCTCGGCTCGTCAGTCCACTCAAAGACGAGAAGTTGTATATGTATCTTGCAATTTCAGATCATTCCTTAAGTGTCGTCCTGCTTGCTGAAAGGGACGGCCATCAGACCCCTATGTATTTCATCAGCCATGTTCAGAACAATGCCGAGCTTAGGTATCCACCCATTGAAAGTTCGGCTTGGCATTGTTCATGACATCAAAAAAGCTAAGGCCATACTTTCTTGCTCATTCAATTGTGGTCTACACGGACCAACAACAGAAGAAGTCGTTTACAACATTAGAGGGCAGTGGTTGAATGCTTGAATGGACCTTAGAATTGAGAGGATTTGATATCACAATCGCACCTAGAAAAGCAATCAAGGGCCAAGCCTTTGCAGATTTCTTAGCCGAAATGACACGGCCGGACTTACAGCCGACAAGGGATCAGATCTGGAAAGTTTTTTGTGGATGGAAGTGCAACAGCGACCGGATGTAGCGTAGTGTAATATGTCAATCTCCGGAAGGAGACAAGTTTGAATATGCTTTGTGGTTGGGGTAAAAAAACTCTATGCCACGTGGCCCAATAGCAAGCTGACACGTGGCAGCCCTTGAAAGGCCTAATGGGATTCAATCGGATGCTTACACGTGGCATTGTAACCCTAATGGGGGAGCAGATCTTCATCTGCTATAAATAGAGGAAACTTCTCATTTATTGCATACACATAAATACAAACACAAAACCGAGCAATATTAATTGCGGAATCTCTCTGAATCAGTGAGAAAAACCCATTTACTTTCCGCACTTTTCTACATCCGGAGACATACTAACTTGATCGTCGGAGGCGGAATTCCACCCAACCGGAGTTTCGTGGTTTTGCAGGTACAAACGGTCGGCGCGCATTCCCAGAATTGTAACTCTCCCGAGGGACTCCAAAAGCCCTCGAAACATTTGGCACCGTCTGTTGGGAGAGTACTTCTGAGATGGCATCCGATACTGTACTGCCTGGTGAGGGTAGACGGCCTTCGGCCGAATTGTTGGGTTTCGTAGTGACCCACACTACGCGGAATGAAACCCGCCAAGACCCGCCCCCATAATAAATGCAATTAACAAGCAAAACATAATTTAAAGCATAATAAAGGATAAAAGATTATACCTTTGATGCGTGCTTCGCTCGCAAATCGAGCTCTTACTTCGAAAGCTCGAGCGTCACAAGTGTGAACGCCTCCAATGGCTCGTACCCACGAACACGACCCGAACGGTCCAAGTCCCGAAGGTTAGTCGGGACCCAACCAATAAAAACTTGGAGTTTTACGAACTTAGAGGTTTTCTCACCTAATGGGAGATGCCTCATTGAGTTCTACTCAAGTGAAGTCCCAAATTCCCAACCATTGGGTATTTATAGAGAAAATCCACTTGTCCTCCCATTCTGGATCAATGTGGGACAATTGCATTTTCCTACTAATTTATTTTAATCAAAAACAAATTAATAAGCAATGCAATCAATGAGTTACAAGTGGCAAATGGAGGGAGAGTGTTTAGGTGAGGACCATTCCAAGAGGGGGGACCATAGCCTTGGTGCCCAAGGCAATGGCCACCACCCTTGGTCCCCACACACACAAACCGTATCCCACATGTTGCTGGGACAGCTGGCTGCCTGGCGCCTGGTGCCTTGGCTGTGCTAGCAAGCCAACAGACATAGTGCAGCCAGTCAGCGAGCATCCCATCCACTGCCAGCATGCGTGCTGCTAGCGAGCCACACATGCTGGGCGCTGCATTGCTATGCACACACACACAAGCGCACTACTGCTTGGTCTTGTGCTAGTGACGCACGAGCACACGTACATGCAGCGATGGTGCTATACTAGCAACGCATACGCACGCACACGCACATGTTGCGATGGTGCTGTGCAGTGCTACGCCTTGCCTACTGTCAGCGCCCAGCACATCCACACGCACATGCAATGTTGCGACGGTGCGATGGTGCTTGGGCAGTGCTAGGCCTTTCCTAGCGCGCATGTCTTAGCACGCCTAGCATGCTAGGCTTGCGTTGGATCTCGCCTAGCCTAGCAATCACATGGCTAGGCTAATGCGAGGCTACGGCTAGGTTCGTACTTGTAACTCGATTGATTTTGTGTCTCGTCGAATTCTAAATTCGACTCGACTTGCGATGCTCGATCTCGACGCTCTAAGCTCGATATCCGACGTCTTTGTTCGTAAAACTCCGACGACTCATCAAATCCTTCGGATTGATTTCGCCTCGGATCGGTTGTTCGATTGGGTTCGACCCAAAGGGTTCAGTTAAGATTAAGCTGTAATATTAATTGTACATTAATATTACTGATCGGAAGCGGCCTCCACCTAGGCATTCCGATCACTTGACCTCACTGAAGAATCAGCTTTCCGATAATTCTGAACCCTCTATCGGAATAATACACTTGTTGGAAGGACACCATTTCTTTCACAAATGTGAGGTCCATACGGACCAGGATAGTGGTGACGACTATGAGGTCGACACCTATATGACCCCAGATGGGTCATTACGAACAAGGCTCGTCCGTTCCAAAGAAACAAGCGAACGGGGCCAAGACAAAGCTGGTCCCAGCAACCCAGCCAGCAAGCCTGCCCAACCCCAGGCGGCGGAGGGCATAGCCCCCGTCACCAGAGATGAGCTCATGAAATTCATGACAAGTTTTAAGGGGGAAATCAAGGACATCATCAAGAAGTCAAATGGCTCAAACAAGGGTCAGTCGGCAAAGAAGCCTTCTCCCTCCGGGAAGAAGCAACTCAAAGACCGGGTGCCTACCCCTCACCGTAAACCAAAGGGGACGAATGGGCCTCTGATCGACCTCTCTAAACTTCGTTTCCCTAAATCAGGGCAAAGGAAGGCCATCCGGCAAGTTTAGCCGGATGGGTCAAAAAAGACTTACTTAGACGCCCGGATGTTCATCTAGGAGAAGTGAAGTCAACATATGTCTGAGTCGGCCTCAACGTCGACTTATACAGAAAGTTTTCGTAATACTTCAATGAACCATTCGGAGACACATCAAGGGAGTCAGTCACACGGCATGTACGTACATACTGGCCCTCATGTCATCTAGTCGGTTCTGTATGTGCCCCAACAACCATACATGCCATATGGATCACCCTACATGCAGTCGGCTCTCTTCGGGAGTCCGGCGGCACAGCAGGTTCAGCCTGTGGACTGGCAGCTCTGGCTTCTAAACCTTGGGGAACAGCCTTTGGCTTTCTCCAGGGTGGTAACCGAGGCGGCTCAGCCGGCGAAGGTTAAGAATGTGTTGGTCGGTACCTACGACGGTACCACCAACCCGGAAGACCACCTAATGGCTTACACCAACCTCATGTACCTACAAGGGTTGGAAGACATTGCTTGGTGTAGATGCTTCTCGGCAAAATTGAAGGGCATAGCCCAATGATGGTTTTGCAACCTGCCAGTCGGGTGCATCAACAATTTTAAGACGCTTGCATACCTGTTCCCGTCCAACTTCTCCATGAACATCCCTGCAAAAAAGATAAGTCTCGACCTATGGGTTATTCAGCAGAGAGACAAGGAGGGACTACAGTCCTATGTCAGGCGGTTCAATCTGATGAGAATTCAGATTCAGGGGCTGTCTAACGAAGTTGCATACACAGACTTCTTCAAGGGTCTGAAGGACGGGTCGACCTTTAAGTTTGACCTAGTCCGCAAGAGGGTAGGTACCCTCCAAGAGGCGCTGATGGAAGCCAAAGCCTATATACATGCGATGGAGCTCTATGCCATCAAGCACACGTCGGAGCCTAGACGGTCCGACAAGCCGGCCTGCTCAGCCGGCCAAAAAAGAAGAGGGCAAGAAAAGAAAAGAAGTCTGGGCGGCGTATTGCTCTGGTCAGCCGTCCCAGAAGAAACAGAGAAAGTTGGAACTGTACGTCCCCAAGTACGAGTTCAACAAGGAATGCTCCTCCATCCTCATGGAGATTAAAGACCGGTTAACAATTGAAAACCCGGCTGCAATGAAGAGTTTTATCAAGAACCGAGACAAGAGAAAGTATTGTCACTTCCATGAGGGTGTCGGCCATGACACCAATGGTTGTTATAGCCTCATGCGGCTATTGAACCGACTGGCTGATGAGGGGGCTCTGAAGTCCTACCTGGTGAAGTCCAAGGGTAACCCCAAAACCAACAATGGACAACCGTCAAAGAAGCCGGTTGTGAGCTCTAATACTGATGAAGAGCCTATCTTCACCATAGCAGACGGCTTCACGAGCAGTGGTCCTACCATCCGGGGTACCAAGGATAACATCCGGAAACTATCCAACCTTGAGGATGAGGGCTAGGCGTCAAAAGACACCTTCCCTGAGGTTTTCATCTCTGAGAATGATGCAATTGTCAAAAGACAACCGTCATCGAATGCAAGGTTGCCAACCAACGAGTGGGTCGGATCCTCATCGATACCGGGAGCCCGTCTGACCTGATCAGTTATCAGTGCTTGGCAAAGCTCAAGTACAAGCCTAATAGTATGCATAAGGCTTCTAACCCCCTAGTCGGCTTTGGGGGAGGAGTAGTGCATCCGGTGGGGAGGATTGACCTACCCATCCGGCTAGGAGAGAAGGGGGAAGGATGACACATGGTCGTCAAGTTTTTGGTGTTCGAAGAATTGACCGCCTACAATCTCATTCTGGGCTGTCCTACCCTCAACTAGTCCAAGGCAGTCATCATCCCATCCCTCATGCTGATCAAGTTTGAGAGGGATGACGGGTTAGTGGGTTCTCTGAACGGGGACCAGAACACGGCTAGGGAGTGCTACCTTTCAGACGTCAAGCCGACTGCTATTGTAGCCGGCCATAACGAGGAGCCCATTGACCTTGATGACTTCAAGGAAACCGCGCCTGATCCCAAAGCAGCCGGCAAAAAGAGAAAGGCGGACCATCTGGTGGCCGCAAAAAAAGAGAAGCAATAGCAATCACTGATCGGGGAAAAATCAGAGGATCTCCATCCCCAGCCAGTTGGTGATACTATTGATATTATTCTAGACGACAGCCGTCCGGAAAGAACCGTAAAAGTGGGGACGGTTACTTTTGCAAAGTTGGGTGGAGACTTGCACCAACTTCTGAAAGAATTCAAAGACATCTTTGCCTTTGAAGTGGAAGAGATGTCAGGCGTCAACCCGGATCTTGATGTCCACAAACTTGTCGTGGATCCAAAAAAGAAGCCGATTAGGCAAAAGAAAAGAAACCACGGCGAAGAAAGATCTCAGGCGGCAGCCGCCGAGGTCAAGAAACTATTGGATGCCGGGTTCATTCGGCAATGCTACTACCCGGATTGGGTAGCCAATATCGTCCTTGTTCGAAAGCCAAATGGGACCGGGCGGATGTGTGGTGATTACACGGATCTGAACAAGGCATGTCCGAAGGATAGTTATCCACTTCCAAAGATCGACAGTCTAATCGACTCTACAGCTGGTCATGCCCTGATGAGCTTGATGGATGCCTACTCAGGCTTCCATCAGATACCCTTGTGGAAAAAAGATCAAGAGAAGACGACATTCGTCACTGATCAAGGGTTGTTCTGTTATACGGTGATGTCGTTTGGGTTGAAAAATGCGCCTACTACCTTCCAACGGATGATTAATACGGTCTTCATTAATAAAATTGGGAGGAATGTAGAGGCGTACATTGATGACATGATAGTCAAATCCAAGCTTCAGACGGATCACCTTGTTGACCTCCGAGAAACCATCACCACCCTCAGGCGGCACAAGGTCATGCTTAATCCCAAAAAGTGTGTTTTTGGTGTTGAGTCTGGGAAGTTTCTCGGATTCTTGATTGATCAAAGGAGGATAGATGCCAATCCGGAAAAGGTGCAAGCGGTAATTGACATGAAGTCACCCGACACTGTCAGAAAAGTCCAAAAACTCACCGGTTGTCTGGCGGCCTTGGGGAGATTCCTAGCCGGTCAGGCGACAAATGCCTCTACTTCTTCTTGGCAATTAAGAGGAAGACTAGATTTGAATGGGGGGAGAATGCTGAGGCGGCATTCCAGAAATTGAAGGAGCACCTCCACTCTTTGACACGGCTGGTCAGCCCTCTAGCAGGAGAAGTTCTCTACATGTACTTGCCCGTCTCAGATCATGCCCTCAGTGCCGTTCTCCTAGCTGAGAGAGACGACATTCAGCTCCCGGTCTATTTCATTAGCCATGTTCTCCGGAATGCTGAGCTGTGATACCCCCGGTTGAAAATTTTGGCCTCGCTCTATTCATGGTAGTCAAGAAGTTGAAGCCATACTTCCTGGAACATCCGGTGGTGGTCTACATAGACCAACCCCTCAAGCGGCCAATGACAACCTTGGAGTCATCCGGCAGAATGCTCAAGTGGGCTATTGAATTGTAAAGTCTAGAAATTACTTTTGAGCCTGGAAAGGCAGTGAAGGGTCAAGCGTTCCCCGACTTCATTGTTGAAATGACAAGACCGGCACAACCGAAAAATGTTGATCAGGTTTGGAAGTTATATGTAGACGGGAGCTCTACTATGAACGGCTGTGGTGTAGGCGTAATATGCATATCTCCGGAAGGGGACAAATATGAATACGCACTACGGTTAAAGTACCGGGCCTCTAATAATGAGGCGGAGTACGAGGCCTTGCTAGCCGGTATACGCATGTGTAAGGCGGCAGGGGCAAGGAAAGTTGACGCCTACTCAGATTCTCAATTGATCGTTAGCCAATTCAATGGTGACTATGAGGCCACCCAACCGGCGATGAACAAGTATTTGCAGGCAGTCAAAGGCGAGGCCGGGACACTCGACGAATTCCATCTAAGTCAGGTGCCCAGGTCAGAAAACAATCAGGCGGATGCATTGTCCAAACTGGCATCATCCGCCACTTATGATACCCCTAGGTCAGTCTTTTGGGAAGTCATGGACAAAAGAAGTATTGAGCATGATCCCATTGGAATTCTAGACCGAAGCTCTACCTGGATGGACCCCATCCGAGATTATTTGGTAGACGCCACCTTGCCGGACGCCCCTTCAGAAGTGGCAGCATTGAAAAAGAGAGCTTTAAGCTTCGAAATCTACAAGGGGGAGCTCTTCAGAAAGGGTTACCTCCAGCCATTGCTGAAGTGTGTTACCCCTGAAAGGGGCAAAGAGGTTCCAGAGGATCTGCACTCGGGCTTTTGTGCATCAAATATAGGCGATAGAACTCTAGCAAAAAGGGCCAGGCGGCAGGGTTATTTTTGGCCTACTCTTGAGGCAAACGCCATGGAAATGGTGAAAAAGTGTGACAAGTGCCAGAGATTTGGCTGGCTCATACACCGTCTGGCTACAGACCTAACGGTTATCAACAGCTTGGTTCCATTTGCAAAATGGGGCATGGAAATCTTGGGTCCATATACGCCTGCAACAGGCGGGCGGAGGTACATTCTGGTGGCTGTAGATAACTTCACCAAATGGGTTGAGGCAGAGGCGATCAAGGGCATTAAGACAAAGGATATCATCTTCTTCATTTGGAGAAACATCATCACCCGGTTTGGGGTTCCTATGTCTATGGTCTTTGACAATGGCCCTCAGATGAGCTGGTTTGGAGATCAAGGGACAAGGGATCTCACATTGTTTTGCATCCGTCGGCCTCCCCCAAGCAAACGGCCAAGTTGAGGCCTTCAATAAGCTCATCTCAGACGGTATAAAAAAGAAAATTGAAAGAGCTTGCGGTCTTTGGGCAGATGAGTTACCTCACGTCCTTTGGGCCACCAGAACAACTAAAAAAGGGGCAACTGGTGAAACCCCATTTCTCATGACATAAGGCACTAAAGTCGTCCTGCCAATTGAACTTTATGAGCCAACACTCCGAATCATGTTGTATGATGAAGAGGCTAATTGGGAGGCCATGCGTCTTACACTAGACTCACTCCCGAAGCGCAGGGGAAACGCTGCCTTGTGTCATGAGGTATACCGTCTGAGAATGACGAGGGCCTACAACAAAAGAGTACACAAACGACCCCTCAAAGTGGGAGATTTTGTGCTACGGAAAATGGAGGCAACCGGTAGGGCAAATGAGCAAGGGAAGCTAACCCCTAATTGGGAGGGCCCCTACCGGATTTTTGAAGAATTTAGAGGCGACACCTACCTCCTGGAAACACCAGACGACAGGCAGCTAGCTAGAACCTGGAATGTAGATAACTTGAAAAAGTACTTCTTCTAAGGACTTGTAAATATTTTGTAAATAGAGTATATTAATGAAAGAGTACTTTATTTCAATTTTTTTTTTATAAAGTCCAATGTGCAATGCACAACTGGGCAACTTCTAAGTCCCAAGTGCAATGCACAACCGGGCAACTACCAAGTCCCATTTGTGCAATGCACAACTGGGCACCCGTTTGCTCAAATTAAGTAGACGGCTAAGTACCTAACTTAGTTAGTCAAAAGGCCAAAGACCAACATATTTTAAACCGCTTGCTCTAACCATCAGCAGGCATCCAGCGACGCCCATTTGGGTGAATTCGTCGAAGAGAACATCTCCCTCCCGGGTGGTACATTGTTCTACAAGTCATAGACTCAAACGACCTTAACCAGTTAGGTTAAAGATAAACCATGGCCGTTTGAATGACCTATCGAAATCAAGATACACCCGGTAATTGCCCCAAGGTAATACAGACGGTGAAATAAATCTTGATCTACAGCCGGCCTTTGCCAAAAAGCACTACAGTCGGCTCCAGCTTCCATAAACAAGGTCAAAACCTTGTTAAATCAAGATACACCGGGTTATTGCCCCAAGGCAATACAGGCGGTGAATTAAATCTTGGTCTGCAACCGGATTTTGCCCAATAACACTACAGCCGACTACAATTTCCCTAAACAAGGTCAAAACCTTGTCGCTTAATTCGCAATTGTTTAAAATGCATACTTTCGGAAACAAGCCGTCTGCATACCAACCAACGGCATTGTCGGATACCAACCAATTTTGATTTAGCCAGCACAACCGACAGATTCAACTTAGATCAATTTTGTTTAAAACGGCCAAGGATCGCCTATTCATTTATCCGGATGCTTATGGACGGCTGCCTGCTTAGATTTGGTAACTATAAGCAAACAACCATCCAGGGGCAAACAGGGCCAATGCATCCGGCATACCACATGTATCAATTCAAAATTGCAAAGATTTCATTCAAGGCAAAAAATTGCAAAAATTGAAACAAATAGTGGCAATGCAAACCAACACAGTCGGCATATATATATAAATATTTGAAATTCAAATATTAGCCGGACCCTTGTCCGGAGAAAGAGATACAAAAGTACACGGGACGCAGGCCGGATGAAAGCAGGAGTTTAAAAGAATAAAGCTACTGCTGCTGCTGCTGCTGCTGTTGTTGTTGCTGCTCTGACGGCTGGTCCTGACCGGCAAGAGGGGCTCCTTGAGTTTCCTGAGTTTGGGCTTCCCCAGCCCCACTCGGCGCATTCTCCTCCACCTGCTCCTCCTCCATGCCGGCCCACTCCTCGAAGGGCGCCGGCTGCTGAATCCCGAGAACTTCGGCGTCAAATACCTCAGTTGCGTATCTGTACCTCAAGTCGAAGAAAGCATAGTCGGTGTCCGGGTGGATCATGGACCATGCTATCTTCATGCGCGCTTCGCAGTCGCACTCATTCTCGGTGACCAGCCGGTTCTGTTCAGCCGACAGATGGTCCAGATGCTCCTTCTTGGTCTTAACTAGCTCGTCTTTTAGCCGGGTGACCTCACTCTTCAGCCCACCGTTCTCCTTGTCAGCCTTGAGTTGGTTAACTTAGAGGTCGCAGTCGACACCCTTCTTGTTGGCTGTATCAGCTGCAGTCGTAAGCTCCCGGATGAGTTCTCCTATTTCATCTCCTGGGCTTTAGTTTGGATTTCAAGCATAAGGGAGTTATAATGACAGACATCAAGTAATTCAGCTGCCCGTCTCTAGGCATCCCTTACCTCCTCTTGCTTCTTCCGCAAGGGGGTTTTCAACCCTCAACATTACCTACAATGTCAGCCGGAAAATAAGTTAGTTTAGTTATATTACAACCGGCAATTAGCAAAATTGCACAAAAGTACCCCATCCGGTAAATCAGCAAAATTTGCCTAAAGTACCCTGACCGGTATATTACCTCAGCCAGTAGTGAGGTGATGCGGTCAATGTTGACCTGGTTGATACCCGGTACCGCCTCTTTCTCGAACCGGGTGAGGGTCCTTAGCATTCTCTTGGCATAGCTTTGCATATCCGGCCAACGAGAAGCAGCATCTGCATCATGAGATATATTTGTTAAGTGTTGGGCATAAGCAACTCCTATATTCAGCCGGCTGCTGGAAGAATCCCCCGAATGAGAAGCTTGAGACTTGACTCGAACAAGCCCAAGCGGCCAGGGGGGTCAAAAGTGAAATCCGTAACTTGGTTTTCAGGCTGAGGGGTGAGACCACCCCCAGCCGCGTTAGAGCCGGATGCAACAGCAAGCACCCGGCCAGAAGGAACCTCAGGCTCCTTAGCTCCGGCCTCAGCCGGTCTTGAGCTCAAACCCAGGCTTTGCAGACTTTTGCCTACAATTGTGGGCCTATCCTGAGCCGGTGCTCTTTCGGCTGAGGTTGGCGTGGGGCCACCTGGGACCCTTCGCCTTTGAGAGGATGGTTGGGCAGGCTCCTCACCCGACCTTTTCAGCATTTGCCTCAAAGACCGAGGAACGTTCTAGCTCCCCGTCTGTAAAAGAAAAAAAGTTAACGCAACCGGTTATTATCAAGATGGGTTACAAGACATACAAGCGGTAAAATATCAGTCGGTGCTTACCCCATCACCTTTGGCCGCAAGTTGGGCCTTTTTCTTCTCAAGCTGCTCCTTCCTTATTTCAGCGGTTGACTTAGTCGACGTTTTTTCAGGAGGAGTCATCTCTAGTCCTTTCTCTACAAAATAGAAAAAGAAAAAGTGTTAGAGCATTCAAACATCATACAGGTGGCATAATACGCCGGTTAAGCAATAAACCTACGTTTGCTCCAAAAAGTGCTAAGACCGCAGGGGGAAAGGAACGCCTCGTCTTTGAACCAATTTGGATGAGGGACCCAGAACTTGGGGATAATAACTTGTGTCCCATCATCCAGTGGCATTGTAGTCTTCTTAAAAAGCCCCGACTCCATAATTGCATCCTAAGACCTCGCCGATATCTTGGTGAGGGCGCATTTCTTTCCTAGTAGAGTCGGGTTCTTATTGTACCAGCGTAGCCGGTGGTTCACAGCCGGAGAAGGAGAAGATACCATATAGAATTTGCTCTTCCAGCTGGTCCATTTTGATGGCTTCTCCAAAGTCATAGTATACTCCGGATGCGTGGTCAGTGTGTACCACGCATTCCAGCTGCCTGGGGCACGGCTTAGATAGTGCATGTGCACAAACGCCTCCCAGCTAGGCGTCAAGTCTTGCATCTCGCAGGCGGCAATGTATCCCAAAATATTCACCCAAGAGTTGGGTGTGAGCTTCCAGACGCCAAGGTCGTAACCTTTTAGAATGGCCTTGATTGTGTTATGAAGTGGGAACTGGAGGCCGACTTTAAATGCTGCCTCATAACAGCCTAAGTAGTTATAAGCGTGATCTAAGTCGTCATCCCAGACGACGACAACATCAACCGGAGGCACAATTACCTCCCATCCGGCCCCTACCGAACGCTTCTCCAAAAAGCCGAGAGGGTTGCATTTAAGGTCACAACATCCAGGGCGCTCATGTGCGCCTCTGTTGGATTATTTGCTGTAGGCCAGTTATACGCCTCCTCATCCTCTTGAGGGGCATCCGGCTCCATTGTAGTCGCAGTTGAGTCGGATTGCTGGACGGTTTCCTCACCGCCTGAGCTCCCGGTCTCTTCTAGAATCTCATCCCCGGGCGTGCTAGGTACGCCTGGTTGGTCAAAAGGAGCATCCTCAACCGGATTTCCGGCTGAATCATCTGATTTGTACTCGGGGTCAACAACCGTTTTCCTTGTCCGAGCCATTCTATCCTGCACATGAATAGACACGGTCGGATTCGTAGAAGAATAAGGGTGGTCCAAACACCCCCAGACGGCATCCCCAGTCCTAGACTCAGCCGTATCCGGTGAACGGTTGACATCTGCTCTAGGTTGTGTCGTGTGTGTGTTGGGAGAGTCCATTATTCTCTAACCTATACAACTGGGAAAAATTCAAAAAGTTGCGAAGGGCAGAGACGGTACCTTGAAGTTGTGAAGAAGTTTGTAGAAGACTTGACCGTTATCCCAAAATGTGGCTTGAAGATTCCACAAGCGGAAGAGTCCGGTTGTGTATGTTTTGAAAGCTGAAATATAAAACAAACAGTCAGGCTTTTTTCGAAGAAAATCACTCAAAGATACTCCAGACGGTATCTATGGGATGCATTTTTTGAAGATTGCTCCAAGATACCCTAGATAGTATAAGACTGATCGAGGGTCCATATGATGCAGTTTTTAAGGAAAATTGCTCAAAAGTACCCTAGACAGCATAAGACCGACTGAGCGTCTTATCTATGCAAATCAAGAATGAAATTGCTTGAAAATGCCCCAGGCGGTACAAAGACCGGCTGTGAGTCTATAGAAAGAAAATTATGAAGAAGATTGCTAAAAAATGCCCCAGACGGAATATTTTTAGCTGTGGGTCTAGTGAATGCAATTTTTGAAGACATTTGTTGGAAGATGCCCCAGACGAAATATTTCCGGCTGTGGGTCTAGTGAATGCAATTTTTGAAGACAATTGTTTGAAGATGCCCAGACGGAATATTTCCGGCTGTGGGTCTATTGAATGCAATTTTTGGAAATAATTGTTTGAAGATGCCCCAGACGGAATATTTCCGGCTGTGGGTCTATTGAATGCAATTTTTAGAGATAATTATTTGAAGATGCCCCAGGCGATATATTACCGGTTGTGGGTCTATTGAATGCAATTTGTGAAAGAAATTGCTTAAAAGTGCCCCAAACGGTGTAAGACCGGCTGTGGTTCTATTAAAATCAAGAAGAGGAAAATGATTAAGTCAGACGGTACCTTAGAGAGGATCAAAGAAGTACTTAACCGGTATCCAGATGCGTCTGAAGGAAGAAGCTAGTTGCACGAAAGAGCAGCCGGTGTCACAGCTTTTTTCTCTCAAGTAATTTTTTGTGAAAATTCGCAAAGTAACAAATGAGAGGAGGGGGTCTCCAATTTATAGGAGGGGGCAGAAGGCGAACCGTCACCTCCCCCTCCAATTCAAATTCGAATTCAAAAAAAAAATGGAGGGAAGGAGACGAACCGTCACCTTCCCAGAATGTGACACGTGTCACAGGCGCCACGTGGCAAGCCACGTCACACCTGTGAGGGGAAAATGTTTGGGGTAAAAAACCCTATGCCACGTGGCCCAATAGCAAGATGACATGTGGCAGCCCTTGAAAGGCCCAATGGGATCCAATCGGATGCTGACACGTGGCATTGTAACCCTAATGGGGGAGCAGATCTTCATCTGCTATAAATAGAGGAAACTCCTCATTTATTGCATATACACAAATACAAACACAAAAACCGAGCAATATTAATTGCGGAATCTCTTTGAATCAGAGAGAAAAACCCATTTACTTTCCGCACTTTTCTACATCCGGAGACATACTAACTTGATCGTCGGAGGCGAAACTCCACCCAACCGGAGTTTCGTGGATTTGCAGGTACAGACGGTCGACGCGCATTCCCAGAATTGTAACTCTTCCGAGGGACTCCAAAAACCCTCGAAACACTTTGAGATTTAAGTTTCAAGCCTCTAACAACAAGGTCGAGTATGAAGCCTTTCTGGTTGGCCTTAAAATGTGTAAGGCGGCCGGGGCAACAAAGATTGATGCCTATTCGGACTCTCAACTGATAGTTAGCCAAGTGAATGGTGATTATGAGGCTAGGGAGTCGACCATAATGAAGTATCTACAGAGGGTGAAAGATGAGGCCAAGAGCCTAGAGCACTTTACGCTGCAATAAGTTCCCCAGTCCGAGAATCATCAGGCGGACGCCCTCCCAAAGCTAGCCTCCTCGGCATCATGTGATACTCCAAGATCTGTGTTCTGGAAATTTAAGGAAAAGAGGATTGTCGATGCCGAGCATGTGCAAATTATTGAAAGAAGCTCCAAATGGATGGACGGAATTATCTCCTACCTCAAGGATGGAGTTTTTCCGGACAACCCAAAAGAGAGTTGGCTGATGAAGAAAAAAGCGGCATGGTTTGAGATGAAAGGGGAAAACTTGTTCATAAAAGCTTTTGTGAAGCCCTACTTGAAATGTATTACACTCGAGAGGGGGCATGAGGTGCTGGACGACTTCTACCAGGGGCATTGCGGATCACACATAAGCGGACGAGCTTTAGTTGAAAAAGTCACCCATCTAGGGTATTACTGGCCGAGTATGAATTCAGTCGCCATGGAAATGGTGAAAAGATGTGACAAGTGCCAGAGATTTGCAACCCGCATTCACCGCCCGACAAATAGCTTGTCGGCCATAAGTAGTTCACTTCCCTTTGCAAAATGGGGCGTGGACATCTTGGGGTTGTATTCTCCTGCATCTGGACAAAGGCAGTATGTGTTAGTAGCAGTTGACTACTTCACAAAGTGGGTAGAGGCAAAAGTCGTACGAGGAATCAAATGGAGAGATGTATCTGTGTAATACCTTAGAAATTTCCTTCTTTTAAAAATACTTATTTTCTCTAAATAAAACCCTTTTTAGGAAATAACCAAAATATTACCACCATCGTGATAACGGCTAAGGCTAATTTTCAAAGTCACACAGCGGAAGTCTTAAAAAAAAAAGGCAACTTTCAAAATAAAAATTGAGCTCACAACCTCAAAACAAATGTAGAATAAAACATTGACAAGTTGGAACCAATTCAAACATGGCCCTTCTCAAAAACCAATTAAAAATAAACACAATATTGTTAGTCCATAACCAATAACCAATAATTCAAAAACATCAAAACTAAGAAACATAACAAGTAACTCTGTGCACTCTTTCCCATCATGCTCTTCATGCTTCAAGTACCTGTTACTTCCTCTTTATTTCAACCCTCTACTCACCATATAAATGGATCATAGGTGGGTCAATCCAAAGCAAAGCCAAACACAAAACTACGAATCAGCAAAGCTGAGTACATATGTACCACACTAACATGAATATCCTAGCATCAAAATCAAATAACTAAAACATGCTCGCCATACAATCACAAGTCAACTTACCTTTGACTCATAACTAGCAATATAAATTATTAATAATAATTTGGATTACGCATCGAACGGGTTTCCTTCCTTGAAAATAGCACCCCATTTAAATATTGAGCTTCCAATAAGGAGCTACCCCTATTAGCATCTACTATGTCACCTTGTGTCGAAATTCCAGTGCATTAATAATAAAAGAGAGTACAACGTCCTGTACCCCTGTAGAAGCTATGGTTAATTATAAAACCCCATAACTCCCCCCATATGTTCATACTCAAGGTATATACGTTGCAAGAGTTTTTGTGCGTATCCTCTTACACTTTACGTAATTTACCAATTTAACTTGTGATGACTCAAACCAATCAATCAAGAATAAACATAACAACATTCAACACAAACTTCCAATTCATTCTTGAATTAATTAGTGAGCACATACTATTTATTTTATTAAGGTTCCTTGCCTAACTTTGTGCACAAAATTGCACGATTACTAACTTGGTGTATAAAATGCACTACTAAACTTCCTTGACCCGAACTTAACTTACTTGAGCGAGTAAATAGATAAATTAACTTCTTGACTCAACACCAATAATAAATAGGTGAGAAATAAATTCATGAATCATGCTCATTAATTCTAATTTTAGCTCTTTAATTCATATATATAAGCCTTGCTTATTAAATACATGCCTTCTTGATACTTGAAAATAAAACATACTTCCATGATTCATACATATTCAACTTGTATCATGCTTCAAATAACATATTCACATGCTTGCATAATAATTCATGCTCAGCCAACATCAATTCCAAGCATATAATCAACCAAACATGCCGCTAATTCATCACTTAAATCATACTTTACAATCCTAGCATGATACTATGCTACATAAATATTCTTATGCACATACACGTACCTTGAATAATGCCTAAACTCGACCACACTCGCTAGAAATCACCTAGCTCGAAGCTTCCTACAAATAAAAATACAGAACTATAATTAATCCACTATTCTTACAAATTTCAAGCAACTATAATACTTTTTAAACCTTACTAATTAACCCAATTTAATGACATAAAAACCATAAAACCTTTTCTTTAAGTGGGTACTTCAAATCCTTTCAAAAAGACTTAGTTTTATGACTTAAATAAAATTCCATCATACTTATTTGATATAAAACATCACTAATATACTAGGAAATCATATTTAAATCATTAAAACCTTTTTCCCTTTTATGGGTAATCAAACCCAAATTTTATAATTAAAAGGTAGTGTGCGTAAATAAATTCCAGCATTAATTTGAGGGCTTTAAACTCATCAAAAACATGTTTAAACCATTAATTTAAATAATTAATTTCTTTTTAAATATAATGAGTAATTTTGATTTATAAAAATAAATAATTAGATGGCCGAGTAAAATTCCTAGCAAGGGCATCCCTCAGTTAGGCAACTCGACCATAAAAGCCAAAATGGCTAATCACTCCATCCAGCCTTAGAAAGGTCGAACGGATGAAATATGAGGTAGCCCCAAAAATTGCCTAAGGTATGTTTACCCAAAAGGGGGCAAGGGCATACTTAGGCGTCCGAGCCCAATAAATACTTAGAAATAATCAAGTTAAAAAAATACTAGAGATGTCATGAGTGCATCCGAGAGATAGCATCAAAGGACGACTATGCACAAGCCAATAAATTGACCGTCTAATTAAGATTGATTTGACATTCACCTAGTCCAAGGGAAGTCATTATTATGATTTGATTAACTTACTAGTCGTCATACCCTTTTGAGGTATAAAACCTACTAAGTTAATCAATCCTCTTAGAATATGGACTAGGCAAATGCCGAATAAAGGGGCATACCTCCAGGAAAAAGCAAGCATTCGTATGCAAAAGCATATAAAAGCATGAAAAGTTGCTAAAAAATGCTAAGTATAGATGAAAAAGAAGAACTTTATAAAATAAAGCCATACAAAACAAACGGCAAAATATAGAGTATATTACAAGACCGCTCAAAACAGGCGTCCGAAAATAAGATTGTTCAAAAAACAAGAAAATAAAATTGAAGGACATAAAGCTTCAAAACAACTGCTGGAGGATCTGAGCTCTTCACTCAGCCGGCTTATCATCTTTGGCAAGCTCCTCCTCGGCCGGATTCCCATCGTCGGTCGCAACGTCAGCAGGCTTCTCCTCATCAGTCAGCTTTTGCTCCTCCTCACCATCATCTTCCTCGACTTCAGAGTCAGAGAAAGTCTCATCAAGAACGGGAGGGGGCTTGCCTGTAATCCCTCGTATTTTTAAATATTTTATGAATGAAATTTTATTTTATTTATAATATTTATTTGTATTTTTCCATAATTTAATTTTCAAATTATTAATTTGGGTCAAAAATTATTTTAGGCTAAATTATTTTATGAAGCTATATCCTACAATCCATTGTTATAAAAACAAAGCCTAACCCATTTGTTTATTTAATTGGCCCATTATTTTCATGAGTCCCAATTTTACACTACAATTCTCTCCTATAAATACCCCATCAATCCCCAAATTTTCCCCTACACAAAAAGGTTAGTCTTATTTTCTTCCTCCCTCTTGTTTTCTCTTCTTTCGTTAATTCAACCCAAGTTATTTAATTGTTATTATTATGGTTTGATTATGTATAAGAATTCTAAAAGATTATAAATTTATAAGTTTTATTATGTTTAAATTATGCATCAAAATTTCAGATTTATTTAGTTAAGAAATTAGGGTTTAAAACTTGATTTTCATGGTTTTAGGGCTTAAAAACGTGTTGCTAAAGTTATTCAATTTAAGCATGATTATATTATGTTTCTACTATGATTATGATGATGTATAATTCAAAAGCAAGTTTTCAGTTTTTCGTAATCAATTTCTGATTTACGTTCTTAATTTCTATTAATTACATTTTAATCACGTTAAGATTCTAACTCGTCCGATTTTTGCAAAAAAATAGTGTTTTTCTTGTGTAAACGACGTTTAAATAAAAACTCTCTACCTTTGGTAATAAGCACCACCCTCTCGTGGCCAAATTTAGCCTTTAAATATGGTTTTCGGGTAGTTTTTGATTTTTAACGAAGGTTTAATGTTTAAAATAAATTTTCAGATTTTTATAAAGCTTTAAACTTGCTTTAATTTTGTGAATAAGTATGTATTTTAATGTTTTTATGTAGGAAATTTTAAGAATAATATATAAGCTTTTAATTCTAGCAAAAAGGAAGGTTTTAAACTGTTGTTTAATTGAATTTTGAAGGTTTGATTGAGTTTTTATGAAACTAATTGAATTCTAATTATATATTTCAAGTTTAGATTATTGCATTCATACATTCTACTATTAAAGTAAATTTTCAGATTATTAATTTTTGTTTTAAAGGTTTTAAATCATGGTTTTATGATGGATTTTTAGGTTTTTAACATACCAACGTACTATATAACAATTACTTCAAGTGAAAATGTTTATGAGGTTGTTTTATAATTTTAAACTAAATTTTCAGATTATAATCCTACTTTAAAGTTGCTGGAATTTTATGCTATAAGCTATATTTTTATGATTTTAACATACAAACTTGTAATTGAATTACTAAATTATTAACTTTCGCTATTGGGAACACTTTAAAAGCATTATTTCAATGATTTAAGAGATTTTAAAGTAGTTTGGTATTGCTGTAAATTATATTGCTTGGGTATTAATTGAGCTATTGTTTTTTTTGTTTAGGAGAGGACTTCGTAGAAGGTGACTTCTAGTCTTAAGGTGGCCAACCAATTCGTGTACTTAAGGTACGTATAAGAATACGAGGAACCTTAATTTTAGGAGCATGTATAGGGACTTGGACAAAAACCCTAGAATTATGCTAGGGAACTCGTGGATTGGTTGAAATTGTTTGGTAACGAGCTTGGTTGATGATAAATGTGATTATTGGTTTGACTTATGTATGAGAAATACGTATTGATTCTTCCTTATAAGTATTATTTATACAATAATTTGCAAAGTAAGCTTAGAGGCAAAGATACAAGTATATATGGAATAAATTATTTTATTACTTGTTCATTAATATTGAAATGGAATGAGCAAAGGAATAATTAAAGTCTTATAAGACGAGGTTGAGGACTTGATGTGCCTTATGCACTGAAGGTGTTTATACACCAAGGTAGTTAAAGGATTCAATAATAAATGTTGTTTGTCACTAATAAATTAAGAATTGAATTGGAAACTTGAATGGTTTAAATGATTGATGTATGATTGGTTGTGTTGTGTTGCAATTGAGTCATCACCAAGTTTAAACTGGTAAATCACGTAAAGTGCAAGAAGGATGAGCAATAAAACCCTGGATTTGTGCACATCTAGAGTAATGACAAACAGGGGTTGGGGTTCACGGGGTATTAGCCGTGTACTTTTTAGAGGCCGTCTGATCTACGAGTCTCTTGTTTTCAAATACTTTTAAAATTATAATGAGTTAGATGAGATCTCATATAAGCTATGGCCACGGAGTCGCGCCCGTCTGCCATTGGATGTTTATTAATATTTTCGAAAGGAGACATAGGGCTTTCTTTTATTAATGTTCCGAAATGGAGCATAGGGGGACAACCTGGTCTATTACTTAATCCAATCAATGAATGAAATGAATTATTTATTATTAATTAGTGAAATCTCAGTAATGTTAACAATTGAGTCATGTGTTCGAGTCAATGATTATATTGTGTGTGCGCAGATTGATTTTTAGTAACATGCTAGGGCTCTTTGCTATATTTCGTAGCTTGTATGTACTCAGCGTTGCTGATTGCGTGCTTTTGTGTGTCCTTTCTTGGTCATGGCCTTCGCCTTTCAATGACCCTGTAATGATCCAATTTTACACTTGTAATGTTGGGGAGCAGACTAATCACAGGTCTTACCTAATCAGAACTTGCATCAAGGTGATGGGATTTTGAGTGGAGTGTTGGTTAATCTCACGGTTTATTACATTTCATAAGTTTGGATTTAATTAAACTTTGGTTTGATTTATTTAATATTTTTAACGGGTTTTAAATAAGGGCCATAATGGTTCCAGCTTGTAAGACTAAATTTGGTTTTGATTATTGCTTTTGAAACCTATTTATAACTGAGTTAGTTTTTCCGCTGCTAATTTCTGAACTAGCCGTAACGTTTGAACACGTGGCGGTAGCACGTCAGTAATTCTCTTGCAAATTGTTAAAGGTATTTACTGGTTTTTAAAGAGAGAATTATTGGGGTGTTACAAAGTGGTATCTCAGAGCTTAGGTTAGTTTTAATTAATACTAAAGGTAATTTAAAGTTTTTAGGCGCCTAACGTTTTAAATCTTGTTATTTTTTTTATTTAATTACTTGATTTAAAATAAACTTTAATATTTGAAAAGTATTTTATTTTAATTAAATTAATTCGGCATTTAAAAATAAAATATATGTATTTTTTTTATAAATGACTGTGTTATTAATTATTTTTGAAATAAAACGAATTTGGGTATTTATTTTATTCTTTGAACTTGAGTATTTATTTCATTTTATCAGTGAGTTTTTGGTAACAGGATGGCATATAAGATAGATGATTTATTTCTATGTGCATTGTATTTAATTCTTTTTGTGTTGTTTATTTTTGAATGGATTGTCTATGCAAGGGATTTAAATTATGTATGTGTTATACAATCGTGTACATTTGGTTGTAGTTACTACCTAGTATCATGTTTAAGGATTAAAGCATGTAATATAGAATAATATGTAATGATGAATTGTGCAATGTGATAGGTTTGCGTGATCATTTTGTGAAGCTTATATATGTGACTATTAATATGCGTTTATTGAATGATGTTATTTAATGCTTGGTTTTTTAGGGGGGATATTTCTTTCTTTGATTTGACTTTCCTCCAAACCTGGCACCCAATGAGAGTTTACTTTACTTGATGAATCGATGAAACATGTGGTGATGATGAAATATTGAATTGAGAATTGGTTTATAACACTCTTGTTTTTCGAAGGGTTATTACATGGAATAAGTGTATAGTGACAAGTTTTACTTGGGAATTTTTGAGAATAAGCTTATGAAGGAATTAAGTAAGTTTCATTGGGAGATTAGAAGAGAACTTGGTGAGCTAGTTAACAAGTAATAAAGTCTGAGTATGCGAGTTAAACTACGAGTGTTTTGTAGAGGATAGGGAGATGATTGAGATGAGAACTATCCTACGAAATAATAATGACATTCTTGGTGATGTTATTTATTGAGGTGGGTTACGGGGGTGTAACTCTTTTCTTTAAGAGGGGTATGCGATATAATTTTGCGCTTTTTACCTCATTTATGCCATCTATTGCTTAAGTTTGCATGATTTTGCTTATTATTGAAATAGTGTTGTGTTTACATGCTATTAAAGTGTGTAAACTTTGGCCAAGTACGAATTTATCGAGTATAAGTTCAGTTTGTTGAGTATACATGTTGAGAAGCAATCAATTTATAGCAATACAAAACACAAAAATTTGAATAACTTTGAGAAATCACGGATTTTGGGTTAAGTTTCGGGGACGAAACTTCTTTTAAGAGGGGTAGATTGTAATCCCCCGTATTTTAAAATATACATCTCCTCGGCAATGTCTACACAAAACAAGGGAAAGTGTTAGAGTGAACAAGCAAGTTCTTAAAAACACAAGTCAACAGTCGTACGAAGATTCAACCTACCGTCCGAGAAAGATGGAGGAGATGGAAGGTTGAACAAAGGAGGGGGCATTGACTCATCCCCTTCCCTTCGAGTGCGACCGTGTTGTACTTTGGCCGACTAAGAAGCAGCTTTCTGCCATTCAGATTTATCTATTACCTCAACATGTAGAGTCAAGGCCGAGTTGCATGAACGGACTCATTGTTGACTGCCTAAGTCTGCGGATACCCGGGCTTGGAGACCCCATTAAGTGACAGCTGGGGTGGCTCCCCTTTAGACTGCTTCGAAGTAGTTTGTGGCATGACCTTGGTTGCTTTGGTGGAAGACTTAGCTCTTGAGGTCGTTGTCTTACTGGCTTTGGACGACTAATCGTCCTTGGAAGCAGAAGCCACCTGCTTTCTCTTTGATCAGGGAGTAGGAGTGGCCTCCTGAAAGAAATAGGATAAATTCATAAGAAATGAACAAGTGTTCGAGCAAAGTTGAGAAGGAACCCCTTCCCAACCAACCAACTCGGCAAATATAGACAAAAGATAGAGTCCGAGTGAAATTGGATAGGATATCTTTCCTAACATATCAACTCGGCACAAAAAAAAAACGAAAAAATTGTCAGTACCTCCTTAGCCTGGTCGTACTGTTGCCGGCAGAGCTTGTACCGAATTATGTCCAGCTCGGACATGTCAACCTCCCCCTTTATCTCTGGGTCCAGCATTTCAAGAGCTATGTCTGAGGAAGAAAAAAGAGGAAAAAGTGTTAGAATATTCTTATGTCACAAATAGCATTCGAACGGCTAAGTCACAAGGTTCCACCTTGAGGGTAGTTCTGGTACAGGCCACAGGCCAACATGAAAACTGGGTTCCTAAGCCACGCAGCCAGAGGAATCCAATTGAGCGGCACGACCATTGTCTTTTCATCCCTGACTCCGAAATAGTCCAGTTGGTGCATGTAGTCAGGGTGAACAAGCGACTTGCTTGGTCTGTGTTGCCCGCGGCTGAGCTGAATTGGATCGGCATTAAACCGATTCATCCGCAAGTTAAACTCTTCATCCTTTGGCTTAATACGGTAGAATCGGTGCTTCTAGTCTCACCACTTGGACGGCCTATCCATCACCACCATTTAATCTTTCTAGATGTTAAGAATAAACTAGCCGTCCGTGCCAGCATCTAGGCGGACCATGGATTGCATCTCCCAAAAAACTAAGACGTCCGGCTTGAAGCCTTGCTGAAGGCACGTCACCAGATAGCCAAAAATGCTTAACCAGCTGTTCTGCACCAGCTAGAAGATAGCAATGTTGTATTCATCTAGGAGCTCTAAGACGAACGGATGAAGAGACAAGCGAAGGCCCACTTCCCAAGTAGCGCGGTAGACGCTGAAGCATTTTCTCTGCTGTCTCTTGCTCTCCCATGCGACCACTAAGTAAGAGCGGGTTGGCGCTACGATTTCATAGCCTTCCTAGGCGGAGGAACTCTTTGAACTCCTCAAACTTTAAGTGTAGGAAGGCTAGGGCAGTGTCGCCAATTGGAGAGGCGTACGGGTCCTTGAAATTATCAGCATTGGGTTCCTCGGCCGCCTGATCAGCATCCGGGTTTTCAGCCTCTACTTTAGCAGCTTGAGGAGTGGCCAACACTGTGTCCAGCTCAGCAGCCTCGGCCGAGCTCCCTCCCCTGGAACCTTAGGCGCCTTCGAAAACAATGGTGCCTTCAAGCACCAAGGGCCTTTTTCCCTTATCTTTCCTCCCCCTAGCATCCGCCTAGTTTCTAGAAGGAGGAGTGTTGCGAGGGGGCAGGTCGGCCGGTTCAGCAATATGGGTGCCAGTTCTAGGCCTGGCCGACCTGGTTGTTTGGATTGGGGGTTGTTGCGGATTTTTAACGAACGCCCCAGCGTTCGCCTGAGAAGAGGAAGGATGCCTTCTAGAAGATGGAAGCTCGGACGACATCAAGACTGAGCTGGTGAATTGTGAGCAGCGTGGTCCCAGATTTTGCCCGGACGCTTCCCTGGTAGAAGAAGTGGCTTGCCGATTTTGGCGCTCTTCAAAGGAGGTGGTCACTTCGACCACGGAGCATTCACTACCACTAGCATTGGTTGTATTTGTGTCCTCCACGTGCGTATCACTCGGATCGTTGGGGACTAAAGAGTCTACCATACTGCTGTCTGGGTTCCTAGCGACATCTTTTTTGTATGTTTGTCTCGTACGTGCCATATTCGACTGTAGGGACAGAGAAGAATAGGTGGCGATGAGTTGGTACGTACTAGAAATGGACCCACTCCATAGAGAGGAGGACTCGTCCCCGTGCACAATAGAATCCTCAGCCCCAGGCAAACGGCCGGCCTCAGGAGGAGAAACGGACGAAGCCGAGTGTTGTGCCATTTCGTGTTTATAAAAATAAAACAAGTAAAAGAAAAAAGGAAGAAGTAACTCAAAAAACCTAACCGGCAAACTCAAGGAACACGGCGGAGCTCTCAAAGATTTGGGAGGAAAGTTACTTTCTCTCTCTAAAAGATCTAACTTCTTTCTAGAATAATCAAATTTACAAAGTACCAAAATGAAGTCAAACAAACCCTATTTACAAGCCGAATTTATGAGGGCAAAATGGTAAAACCATCTATCCCGCCCAGAAATTCAAACGGTAACTTTTTGAAAAACGTTTACCTAGAAGCTGAACTGTTAAAAAGCCGCTCCGTCATATAAAACGGGAAGAGGTACGAACACACTTAATGGCGCGTCAAAATAGACGTCCAGGCAGCGAAATCGAATCGTCATTTTGCCAAATACGGATGACAGGTGTCCCCCCTCAAGCTAGTCGGCACAACCCGTCTACCCGATTTTAATACTAAAAGTCCATTAAGTAAAATTAGGTGGACTAAACAAAGCAGACAACCCAAAAAATCCCTTTGATGGACGGACGACATTGTCCGTCTTCCACCAATGATAATGCTCCATCAGCCCGACACTCGGACGACATAGGACGAGTAAAAGATTAGAGGAGGCGGTCCGTATGGTACGAGTCACCCCCTCGAAGGGGCAAATGTTTAGGGTAAAAAATACCCCAACACATGGCTCGATCCCATAGAGACACGTGGCCTAATTAAAGGGCAACATGTGTCCCTATAGGAAGATGACACATGTCAAGCATAAAGAGCACCTGAAATGAGAAAAAAGGCCTCCTGATCCCAAGAAAGCTGCAAAACGACTCCCCATATGGACACATGCCTTCACCTGATTGCGCCGACAATCAGAGCACGCCATCCTAGGTATCAAACCCTAGAGGGAACACTTTCCCATACCAATAAATACCTCAATCATTTATGATGGGAGGAATGGATTAAGACATATCATTCTAAGATCATTGAAAGCTCCAACTTCTCTCTACTTTCTCTCTCTAAATTTATTCCGTTTTCGGTCACTAACTTGATCGTCGGTGGCAATTATTCCGTCAACCGGAATATTCGTTATTTTGCAGGTGTCCGCGTCCATCCGACCATATTCAAGACCAGTATCCTGAGGGATTCCAAAAAACCCCGAAACAGCTATTTACCAAACACTTTTACACAATCAGCTATTTACTACCATCTAGTCAAACCAGCTAATATAACCATGTAGTCAAATCAACTAATACAACGAACTTATCAACATTTGGGGCACTTTTTTTTTTTTTTTTTTTTTTGTCAACTTGTACCTTCACCATCTTTTATTGCTAATTATATAAAATAAATTTTTTATAAAAACGTGATATTCCAATAATATACATTAAGATAAATCCAACAACTTACTTATCAACATTTTATTTTATATAACTAGAATGGACCCATGCTAATGCATGGGATATATGTATGTTTAGGAAAAAAAATTAGTATAAGTGGAAGTTATAGATTCTTTTTTGAAAGGAAGTTAGGTTTTTTTTTTAAAGTTAATTATTTGGAGTTGTGAGAGTTATTTGGAAGTTATTTTCCAAACAAAAAAAGGGAATGCATGAGAATTAAGAGTTGGGGTTTTGGAGAGATGTGGTGAAATGTTAAAAAATAAAATAAAAAAAAAACTCTTAAATTAGATAAAAGATAGCAAAAAAAGATGGCTAAACTTGATGAAAAACGTCAAGTGCCTAATTATTTTAGGTAGGAGAGAGTATACTCTAAAGAGAACAATGCGTTTTTTATGCGGATCGTCACACTTTGTGGCCACTTATATAAAAATGGAGACGTCAAGATAACTTTTCTTTGAAACACTTTGGTAGTGCTTTTGAATCAAAGTTCAAGTGAATAATGAATCTGAGCACACGAAACCATTTTCTTACTATAAAAAAATATGGTAGACTAGATGATATTTATATCAATTAATGAAAAAGCCCAATGAAAAAAAATTGAACAAAAGGTTGGTCCCTTATGCATTTCTTCCTTTATGGAAAGGGAAAATAAAGTACCCCCCATCATGGTGAACCTCTCCTTGTGATCGTGATGAGGTAGATGCCTTCCAGCTGGGGGGCGGATCGAATCAAAGTTTCCTTAGGTAGCCACCGACCTACATTTATCCTTAAACTTCTGTGCTTGGTATGGTGGAGAAGAAGCGAACAAAGGTACGCTCGCTTGTTGTCTCGTTCTCTGCCGCGAACTAGGATCGCTCGCCAGCTAGGTTAGATTGGAGCAACATTGTTGTATGAGAACAATCCCTATAACACTGATAAAGTAACCCCATATTATACTTACTGTGAGGAGGGTAGCCTGACTATTAACTATTCTAGGGGTAAACTCTAAGGTAGGAGGGATAGTAGGAGGTGCAACAACAAGAGTCTTAGAAGACTCAAGAATTGAAGATTCTAAAGAAGACCTCGGACTCAGACCTGAATGACTCAGACTTATCAAACATGGCGCCTTCTCCCGTAGTTATGGTTATCTTCTTTCCGCTTAGTGTAGTCACTTACACAGTCTTGCACCATCCCTAGAGTAGTCCTTCTGCTGAAGTAATGAGCTTGGAGGGGTCAAATTTCTCACATTTTAGAGCAGTTTGTATGAGCATGGATTTGTCGTCGACACACTTAGGCTTATTTGTCTCGTACCCAAAAAGGAGACCTATGACATTGAAGTCAAAGCATGGAGGTGCATGTTCCCTGTAGGTAGGATTAGGAATCCCATCAAGAAAGTTGCATTCTAGGAAGATCTCAAACCTAGGCTGGCGTATCCCGTCCCTAACAAGTGGTTCATGAAACTCATAGCATGAGTAGTCTTCTCCCTCTTTTATGAATTGTCCATCCGAAGTGAGAGGATATGGATCTATTGGTATTACATCTTTCTGGCTACGAGCTTTTCTTCATGCATTGGACTTGCTCAAGGCTCGCTTAAGGTCTTCTAGAGTTGGATCAAAACCAAGTCCAAAAGTATCCCTTTTTGGGAGGCTTGGTAGCTCCATGCGTTGAGCTCTTTCTTTTTTTTTTCCTAGGGTCATTCCAGGAAAGTGTCCTTGTCTCTTTAGAATGGCATTGACAAAGAGATTTGAGTGAGGGTCATACCCAAGAGAGGTCTTTTCATCTACCTCGATAAAAGAGACCTCTTCGGCATTAAAGCCCCACAAATCTTCATCGTGCTCATCGTGATCCACGTGAATGATCGGATTATCAGCCAGGTGGATTATCATGGGGGAGGCATCAATAGTGACAGGGATACCTCCAACTATAGCCTTCAGTTGTTGATGGAGAGTGGAAGGAACAACCTTCAGGTCATGAAGCCAAGGGCGTCCCAACAATACGTTAAATGAATGCTTAATGTCCACCACTTGAAAGGTAGAGTTATGGGAGCAGTGATATTCATAGTGACGGTTCCAAGGGTTTGGCGATGGGAGTTGTCATATGCCCTTATACCTTGCGAATTAGATGGAGTCAAGTCTTCATCTTTTATTCCCAATCTTCTAACAGTGCGAAGTGGGCATATATTGATTGATGAACCATTGTCTACAAGAATCATAGGCACGTTCATCTTTTATTCCCAATCTTCTAACAGACCTTGTAAGTATTGTGATAGGTGAATCTTCATTCCATATCATCATCATCATCATCATCATCATCATCATCATCATCATCATCATTGTTAGGATAAAGTGCAGTAAAGGGTGATTCGATCATGTCTTTGAGGAATACATCTTCATCATCACTGTCCTAAACTCCATTGACAAGAGTATCGTTAGAGGTGGAAATAGTGTCATCCTCTATTGGGTTTTTTGTCTTATTAATGAAGAGCTTCTTTAATCTATGAGCGTTTGGACGTATTCCTTAAAATGGAAACAGTTTTCAATTGAGTGACCTCCCGATTGATGGTATTTACAATAGAAATTATCCTCCCTTGAAAGGGATTCCAATGGTTTTGGTTCAAGAGGTTCTACCATACCCTTGTTATGGAGCATGTCAAAACCTCGTTCATGAGTGGTACCTATAGGTGTGTAAGCCTTTCTTTTCTTTCTCTCTTGTGGCTTAATAGCGATGAAAATGAATGGCTTCCTCCAATGGTATTTAGTCCACGAGAAGAAGGAGAAGGGTCACACTAGCATTCAACATTTACCATTTGTCTAACAAAATCTTAAACTACGACCTTTCTTTCCATAAGACGAAATTCCATGATTGCCATTCATCTAATAAGATCCTGAACTGCGACCTAGATTTCATCAAGATTTTTATGGAGATTAGCAATGTCTTCATTGGTAGCCTCACTTTGGAAATCGGTCTTGGCATCAAAGAAGACCTCCTCTTCTTCTTCAAAGGGAGCAACCTCTTCCATGGAAGGTAAATCTGACCATCTCCGTGTCTATGCAGGACACTATGGCTCGGACAAGATGGACGGCTGTAGATCCAGACTATAGGGAAGAGAGCACCGAAGGTGTGCCGCCTGAGGTAGTTCAAGCTGAAGAGGATCCCCTCCGGATGCACCCATCATTCCTAGTGACGGGATCCTTGAATCAGAGGACAGAGACGGTTAAGAAGTCGCCTCTATGTCTGGCTTTGAGGAGGCGGATGAGGCTATCTTTGAGGGAGGTGGGGGTGAGACCGCCTCTGGGTCTAGCTTTGGGGAGAGCAGTAGATCACTATCTCCGGTTGAGGATAGTGAGGCAGAAGAGAGGTTAAAGTGAAGAATGAGGGGAATCCGTTCCGGATCCATGTATCTACCAGAGACTGGGCAAACATGGAAAAGCACCTGGAGGTTTTTAAGTCCAAACGTCCTCTTGGCAAGGGTTATGACATCCGGGTGCCGCCTGAATTGGGTACCATTGCCTGAAAGGATGACCAGCCGAATGCCAACAAATACTTCGGCTACTATGAGGCGGCCTTCCCAGCCGGTCTCCGCTTCCCCCTCCATGATGTAATTAAGGCTATCCTATGAGGATATGTCCTGGGAGTGTGGCAGTTAACCCCAAATTCTTGGGTTAACATCTTGGGCTACATTGCCGCTTGTGAGATGCAGGGCCTTCATCCTGGCTGGGAGGCTTTTGCTCAAAATCACTATCTGAGCCATAGCCCAGGCGATTGGCGGGCGTGGTACACCTTAACCACCTACCCCATCGATTTGAAGACCCTAGACATACCGTCTAAGTGGTCTGATTGGAAGAATCGGTTATATCTGGTTTCTGCCCCTAAACGGCAAGAGAACCTTGAATATCGCTGTTATAATAAGAAGTTGGATCTATTGGGGCAGAAATGTAAGCTTCCACAGGTCCCGAATGAGGACTATGAAAAAATAACAGAGCCGGGGTTTTTTGAACTTACAACCACCACTCTCTCATCCGGGGGATTAATAAGCGTACCCAAAAACTGGGTACCCAAACATGAAAGGCTGAGGGACGAGGGATTCTTGTCCGCCTACGGTTTAAGCACCATGTTTGACAGACGTATGTTGAGCATGCATCGGCAATGTCATGCCGTCTGTTGTTTCCAACTTGTGATTTATCTTGTCTGCTTGATGATCTGACATATGGTTCTTTTTTCATAAATTGGCAGAAGGATGCTTCCCGAAGACAAAACGCCTACCCGCTCTACAGCTGACATTCGCAGGGAAAATGCGAAGAAGAAGAAAGCCGCACTGGCGGCTAAGGGCCAGGTATAAATCGGTTGCCCCAGGTTCTCCCCCATTGCATGTTTGTGTATACAAACGGTGATGAACCGACTGCATGACTAATGCCTTATTCCGACTGTATGCTTAACATCTGGTTCGTTTTCAAGATGAAGACAAGGGGGCTCCTAGATCCCTTTCCAAGATAATCAAGCGGAAGCAAGGTGACGAGGTCACCAGCTCTACTAAATCTAGAAAAATATCTTCTGCGCAGACGGCTTTTGAGCTTCCACTTGGGAAGGGTCGTCTGACTATTTGGGGAAAGAGTATCAAAAATGCTGGTCTGGGGATAGACCTTTCTAACCAGCCGAGTGCCTCTAAGGTGCCGAAGGGTGGCCAGCCACCCAAAGCTGCAAGCGGTTGTGTCGCGACTGTAGGCGATCTGAGCCTTCAGCCTTATCCCCAAGGTACTGCTGATCCCTTCAACTCCTCCTTTGAGCTTGGTTGGCCCATGCGGGTCAAATCACATCCATAGCTACAATCGGAGGGTTTTTTAGGTAGCCGGCAGTCTGTTGGTGGCGCTTATGTAGCTTACTCACTATATCTACCTTCTGCTGCAGATCAATCCCCCCAGTGGCCGGATGTGCAGCAGTTCGCCAAGACCATGCTAAGGTCTATTCCCAAGGAGAACAAGAAGGCCATCCCTGGGATTCAGGCGTTCACTGTTGATCGCATCTTTTCCCTGCTATATGAGGTATAATAGCTTTAATCACGTTTCTTCAAGTATATTTCCGGTTGCTTTTCTAACACCATTTGCATGTATACAAATGATGCTGCGAGTAGAGGGGCTGAAAAAGTCGTATGCTTGAAAGCAGGAAGAGGTAAGGCAGCCAAAAAAGAGGCGTTTGAGTCCACTAACGTTACTCAATATCATATATAATAAATGAACTTGAGACTAAAGCTGAGCTAATTTCACAGGCGGATTCCATTAAGCAGCTTACGGCTGCCCTTGCTAAGGCTAACCTGAAGGCCTAAAATTTGGAGGCGGAGCTCAAAAGTGCTTAGAAGGGCCTCAAATCTCTAGAGGAGACCAACAGGGAGAACGCCACTCTCAAAGCAGACGTCAACCATCTAAAGAAGGAGATGGCCGCTTCCCAGGACAACTTCAAGGTAACCCTAAAGGCTGAGCAGAGCCGGCTCATTGAGGAGAATGAGCAAGACTGCGAGGACCAGATGAAGATGGCCTGGGAGCTCGTGTATCCGGATGGTGAGTATGGCATCTGGGCCCTAGCCTATAAATACGCAGATCTTGTTCTTTCAGCAAGGGCTGAAGGAAAGCCGCAGCCTGAGCTGTTTCAGGAGTGGGGTTAACAAAGAGCTCTCTGACAGCGAGGAGGCTGTTGATGCCGCAACTGAGGAAAAGGAGGTAGAGCAAAGTGAAGACGAAGCCCAAGTGAACTCTGCCCCACCTCCGCCTAGGAAGGATGCGCATGCGGCCCCGCCTCAGTAAATATCAGCTTTTGTTAGTTCTTTGGCCTTGGGCCATTTGTATTTTTGGCCTATGTGCAGAGTATTTTTGTTGTACCTTTTGACAATCTGTTTCAACTCCCCGGACGTAGATCCGGTTTGAAAATTGCTCGTTTTTTACGAAATAGCCGACTAAGTCGTTTTTATCAATTTTGCTTTAATTTTTCAATCCCTGCAATTTTCGATATGCATATATTTTGCCAAGTGTTCAACATGATACATACGATTTACCGGATGTACCAGGTGTATTTTCCCCTGGACGAATGTATGCTTTGTTTCAAAGGTGGGTTGACTGACCTAGAAATGTTTTATACGTGCAAGGGTATGACTAATTTCTGCCTCAAACCAAGCGGACAGTCGTCCCTCAAGCATCTAGATAAAGTATCAAACGATCATTAACCGCATCTGAATCAATTTTCAGAGAATTTTAATCTAAGTTAGAATGACATGCGGTTTTTGCTATGTCGTCTAGGTTCCATCTTAGATTATTCAGGTCTAACAGATGTGAGTTAGCCCTCATGGGTTAATCAGTCTTTGCCAGATTTCTTGCTCTAGTTGGAGCAGACGTTATCGTTTAGTAGCAGACGGCCATTGGCCGTATCTAGTTGCTTTTAACGAGCAATGTTTAGCTACTAAGTTTTTGGCTTAGCTTAGATCTTCAAATTTAACCGTTTGTATTGCCACTGAGAAATAACAGGTTACATCCAACCAAGATAGTTACCGGTTACTGTTTGTTACAGAACAAATGGTAACCTATGTTATGCAGGTCTCACATGATCACTCAAACGGCTGCGAGTTTCTTAGTCTAGACAATCGGTAGGGCCGTTCGTTTTTGAATTTATAGAGCAATGTGCCACCCGGATGTGACGAATTCACCCGGATGGGCGTCGTCGGCTGCCTACTCGTGTTGGAGTAGATGGTTTTTACTATCCTCTGGCCATTGGCCTCATCAGGTTATTTTAAAAGGAACAACACATAGCTGCTAAGTTTTTGGGACTTAGCTTATATCTACTCATGCTGGAGCAGACGTGAAAATTTAACAAGTTCATTTGTACATTGCACAGACGGTATTTTATTCAAAGCACCAAATATTATTGAAGTCTTAGAAGTAGTAATTTTTTAAGTTATCCACATTCCAAGTTCTGGCTAGCTGCCTACCGTCTAGGTTTCCAGGTGGTAGGTGCCGCCTCTCACTTCTTCGTAAATCGGTAGGGGCCTACCTAATTTGGAGTCAACTTCCCTTGTTCATTGGCCCTACCGGTTGCCTCCATTTTCCGTAACACAAAGTCCCCTACTTTCAAGGGCCACTTGTGTACTCTTTTGTTGTAGGCTCTTGTCATTCTCAGACGGTAAATCTCATGACGCAAGGCGGCATTGCCCGTGCGTTCTATGAGTGAGTCCAATGCTAGTCACATGGCCTTCCAATTATCTTCTTCATCATAAAGCATGACTCGAAAAGTCGGCTCATAGTTGATTGTTGTTGTTGATTGTTATTGTTATTATGGGGATCCGAAAGTAATATGAAGGGATGATTTATTATTGTTGATTGTTGATGTGTTAATTAATTTAATTTTGTATTGATTGATATAATGCTATGCAATTAGATTAGACATGGTTTAATTGTATGAGTTATGAAATATTGATTCGAGATTCGACAGATGAGAATTGATCTTTAGGCCTAGTTTCAATAGGCAGGTTAATTTATAAATGGTTAAGTCAAGATTAGAGAGATACGATTTAATACCGCTAGATTAATTCTGTGATTGTAATACGTAGAGAAAGCCCTTTATCATATGATTAATTCATGCATTGATAATTGATTGTTGTTCTTCATCCCGGAATATTATTTATTATTGAACTTATACCCTAGAATTTAGTTTATTGATATTCTTATTAATTTAATTGCTTTAGTTTAATTATTTTTTTTAGTATAATTCATTTAAAAATCACAATTGGTTACTTGATAATTTAGATTATATTAATTTATTAGGAGTAAAAGAACACTGTTTCCTTGTGGATTCGACCCTACTTCCCTATCGGCTTTAGCTAGAGGACTTAGAAATTTCTTTTGATTAGGTGATACGACTTTAGCCTGTCAACAAGCAAACCTATTAGTTATTCTGGTTAACTTGTTTGTACTTTAAGGCTGATTATAAGTATCTTGTCCTTTTTATTTACATAAAAGATTCAATGTGGGAACAATAATATGAAACTAAGGGAGTAATTAAATTAAGATTAAATTAATTTTATATAGGGATTAGACATTTGGGTGAAGCAATCCTTTTTTAAGCTATGTTTAGTTCACATTGGTTTACTCCCTCCTTTTTATTAAGTGTTACACTTTGATCGGCATATAGTTTTAGGCAATTTAATTGATTTAAACATAATAAGAAGTAATTAAAGTATTTTATTATAAAGTAATGGATGTAAGAGGAAAGAAATAATAATAATAATAATAATAATAATAATAATAATAATAATAATAATAATAATAATAATAATAATAATAATAATAATAATAATAATAATAATAATAATAATAATAATAAAGAAGTAGTAGTGGGTTTGGGTGGGGACCATGGGAGGAGTGAAATATAAAATTAAAATGTAGGGGGGTTTAGGTGGGGACCATGAGAACTGGACATGTTCAGTGGGTTATGGGCCTAGTAAGAGCACTGACCTACTTGTTTATATATAATTATTTCGGTTTTTTCACCAAATACCCCCGAGTAATTTGCTTATTCACGATACACCCATGAAACTTTTGAAATACACCATATACCCCAAGTTTATTAAAAATGTCACCAAATGTCCAAATGACTAACGGACGCCAACTCCATTAGTCATTAAGGCTTAACTATGCCACGTGACAGCTTACAATTGGTTCTCTTTTAAATAATTCAATTAATTATTAAAAATAAAATTAAAAATTTTTAAGAAATTTTTTTAAAAAAAAAACACAGCCCACCACCCTCCCCATGAACTACCGCCACCCAGCCACGGTCCCCACCCTGACAGCACCGAGACTCCCCTACCCGCACCGGTGATTCCCGCTGCCCCTCCCCCTTCCCCCTAAACCACCAAACACGTAATCTCCCATATTTTAAGTAAATTACAACTATATTTCTTTATTATCTATACGAATATTTTTTTTCGATTTCATTATATAAATTATTTTATGTAAAATTTATTAGAACTCTATTAAACTATTAAACACTATTTTAATTAAAAATTCTCTTCCTATTTACTAACCATATTTTGAAAATAGTGTTATAATAATGGGTATCCAATTTTGAGTAAATTGAGCCTATTGTCATCTAACCCATCATATTGTGGCCCAAAATAATCCTATTTGAGCTAGAGAATTACTAACCCATATATTGAAAGGAATGGTGTCCTTCGAACAAGTGTATTATTCTGATAAAGGGTTAGAATTAATTAGGAAAGTTAATTATTCAGTGAAGTCAAGTCATTGGAATGCCTAACTAGAGGTCACTTCTGATAAGTAAGATTATTGTATAATTAATCTTATAGCTTGCTCTTGACTAAACCGTACAAGTCACACCCAATCGTGTAATTTAACAAAGGCGACAAATTTATCTGAAGGATTAAATAATTCGATAGAGATTTTACGAACTCATACATTTGACTTCGAGCATAGAGCGTCGAACATCAAGTTGATTCAACGAATCGAGAAGACGAAAAAATAAGTCAAATGACAAATCATCGCGCAAAGACCTAGCCTCGCATTGGCCTAGCCAATTGAGGACTAGGCATCCTACGCTAGCAAGGCTGCTAGCCATGCTCTAGCCTCGGCCTCAAGCCAAGCAGCCACGCATGTGCGCTGGCCGGGCGAGCTGGACGAGCGAGCTAGCTAGCAGCGCCAGCTTTGCAAGCATGCCTGCTGGTCGAGCTAGCATCACTAGTGTCAGCCCGCAAGCGTGAGAGCAGGCCATTGCTAGCAAAGCTAGCACCAACCCGAAAGCACGCGAGCAGGCTTAGCTAGCAACCCGCTAGCACCCAGAAAGCTCGCGTGGGCTTGTGGCGTGCTGGTAGGCCTAGCCGAGGGTTAGGCCGCAAGCTGGACGTGCCTTATAGCCCAAGACTTGGGCCGGTCAGCTTGAATAGACTTAAGGTGAGGTGGAGGCTTGCTTGCTCTCCAAGGGGAGGGTTTATGGTCCTTACCTAACCCCTCCCTTGGATTGCCACTTGTCATTTGCTTACTATTTATGCTATTTAATTTTATTTAAAATTAAATTAATTGCTTATTTTTCTCACTTTATTATTTCTCCCACATGAAAAGATGATTGAGGTTTTTGGGAGCCTTTGCCTATAAATACCAACATTGGGAGTTTGGAAATTTACACTTTGACTTGAACTCAATATGCATCTCCCAAAAGCGTGAGAAAACCTTTAAGTTCGTAAAACTTGAGTTTCTTTTGGTTTAGCCTCGTCTAAGCTACGATTTAGGAACCTTGTTCAGGCGCGTGGGTGTGCAACGTAGGAGGGTTCGCACTTGTGGGACGTGAGCTTTCCGTGGTTTGTGCTCGGGGTTCGTGAGAAGCACGCTTCAAGGGTAAGGAAGTCTTTTCTTTAATTTCTCTCTTCCTCTTTGTTTGTTTATGTGTTTATTGCTTTAATAATTGCATGTTAGCTCGTTTAGTTGTATTAATTATGCATGCGGTCCGAGCGGGTTTTGGTTCCGCATGGTGCTCACGCATCATAAAACTTAACAGCGATATAAGAGACTTTTGCATTTAATTTTTACAAGTAATATAAAAATTAATTAAGGTGATTTAAAATGGATTTAAATTTCTGGATTAGCAACCTAATTAGATTAGGACCTTGTTTTTATTGGATTAAAATCGTATTATTGCTTATTTATGACTTAGAACCCAGATTTCGACTCAAAAATAGTGAATTTTGGGTGGAATCGATGTTTAAAATCATACATAGTGGTTAAAATGGCCTTTCAGAAGCCAAAATATTCCAAGAAAGTGGTTTTTGAAGGGTTTTTCGTTTGGAACGAAAAATTTTAAATCTTTAAACCTTGATTAATTATGACATGCAATTGTTGGATTATGCGTTTGATTATAGCAATAATCTTCTGCAATTTCATTCCTTATTAAGCATGCTAATGATGTGAAATGGTTGCTTAATTTGGATAGCTCTAAAATTTACATAAACTTGAAATTATTCTTTCTTGCAATTAGATTGCTTGTAATGCATAAGTTTATGTTAAATATGATTTTTGAACTCTTAATATAGTCAAAGATTGAATCTTTAATGGTTTAAATGATTGAATCTTGACTTGCTAAAATCCAAGGTGAACATATTTTTAGTTTTAATCATTTTAGAAGTTGATTAAAATCATGAATGTTTATACTTGTGCTTGAATACTATTCTTCATTTTGAAAGTTAAAATATTAAAATATGCATGGGTAACTGTTGGATAAATTATTTTCATTGGATGATTGATTATTTATTCAACTAATTTTGTAAAATCTCATTATTATTTTAATTTTTGGTTAATTTAATTATGAGACAAGCCCTTAATTTTTATTGCATCAAGTTGATCTAAAATTATTAAAAAAAATAGTTCTTGGAATAATTTTTGTTTGTGCACTAAAGTTGGATTAATTAGGTTAGACTTGTTTTAATTCAAAATTTCTCAAATTTTAGTTCTAAAATTCAATTTAGAATTAACTTAAAGTCAAACAAATAATTTAGATTTAAATCCCGATGCATACCCCTAAATCGAGGCATGATGCCTCGGTGCTAGCCTCGGCCAGTAGGGCTGCTTGCACAGCCACATTGAGCTAGTGACCGAGGGCTGGTACGGTGTGTGCGCTGATTGTGTGCGAGTAAGCTTGGTGCGAAGGGCTTGCATGCGAGGGTTGGCTGTCATGGCGCAGAAAGCATCCAAGCTGAGCCAAGGTTGCTAGGCAGCACCGAGCAGCAACAACGTGCTTGAGCGCGCGAGCCATGTTCATGTTGACTGCCAGGCAGCACCCAGCAGCAGCTCGGCATGCAAGGCAGGGACTGCTAGGTAACACCCAGCACTTGCGTGCGTGCGAGCAGCTGGGGCTGCTTGGTAGCATCAGCCCGAGCCTTAGCATGGCTGCTAGGCCACGCAACCTAGCAACACCCAACCGTTGAGTGGGAGCTAAGGGCCCGGTTTATGCTAGCCTTGATATTTCCCTCCGTTTTATTTTGCGATATTGCGGTTTTGTTTAATACGGGGCTAGGCCTCGGTTTTTCACGTACTTGTAAAACTTTTGACAAAATTTGACTCGACCGACTTAATTAATATTTAATTGGATTAATTTAATTAACTTGGATGTGGAATATAGTAGGAGCTTCATTAATCGGTTTTGAGCATGTTAAGCCTTAAATGTGCTTTTCGTTATTACGTTAGTTCACATAATTAGATAAACACTTGACTAGTTTTAATTAGGCATGTTAATCGGATTAACCATCTAAGTTAGTGATTAGTACGCGCTCGTTTGATACAATGTTTTGTATTGTTGCTTACATTATTTGTAAAAAGGCATGGGTCATTCACATTAGAAGTGAATAGGTGAATGGAATACTATAAATGTTTATATGCAGGTTTTTACAAAAGGTAACTAGTATGGCCAGACTAGGTTTAGAGCTTGTATTATTTTTGTAAATCTAAATACGGACTACTAAAAGGAATGGTTTCCTTCCAACAAGTGTATTATTCTGATAGAGGGTTCAGAACAAGTGATCGGAATGCCTAGGTAGAGGCCGCTTCCGGTCAGTAATATTAAGGTATAATTAATATTACAGCTTAATCTTAACTGAACCCTTCGGGTCGAACCTAATCGAAAAAACCGATCCGAGACGACGAATTAATCCGAAGGATTTAATGAGTCGACGGAGTTTTACGAATACAAACGTCGGATATCGAGCCTAGGGCGTTGAGGCCGAGCGTCGCAAAATCACAAGCGACAAGTACGAGCATAGCCGTAGCATCACAATGGTCTAACCATGTGGATGCTAGGCTAGTTCGAGCTAGCATGCACCTAGCATGGCTAGGCGCAAGCCTAAGCACACTAGGTGTGCTAGGCGCACCGTCGCTGGCACTAGGTGTTGGCGTGCGTGCGTGCCTAGCATGGCAACACCATCGCTAGCACCAAGTACTAGCATGGGTGCTTGCCTCGCATCACAGCACGCTAGCCGTGTGCTTGTGCCTAGGCCTATCGAACCATCGCAGCACGCAGCCCAGGCACCACCGCTGGCCTAGCACCACGCACAGCACCATCGCAATGCCAAGGGCTTCCGTGCGTGCGTGTGCATGTGCACCATCGCCCAGCACGCATGCTAGGGCCTTGCATGCTTAGGCACGCTGGCTGGTCTGTCTGTGCGTAGGGTGCAAGTGGCTATGCGTAGAGCGTGTGCGAGGGCTGCTAGTGTGTGCGAGGGATTGCGTGGGAGTGCTGGGGCCAGTGCCAGCATTGCGTGTACCAGCGCCCAGCACTAGCACGCAGCACCAGCGCCTAGCATCGCCCAACAACAGCACGCACTACCTGGCTGGGGATGCTAGGCAGCTGGGCAGTTCTAGCTGGCAGCACTAGCTGGCGTGCCTAGCTGGCTGCCTGCCTAGCAGCCTTGTGCCAATTTGTGCATGATTGTGGGGACCAATCAAGGGCCTTGGGGGGCAAGGCAAATGGTCCCCCCACCTAACCTTGGTCATCACTCATTAGCATGTGATTGTGCCACTTGTCGCAATGTGATTAACTTAATTATTTATTTAATTTGGAATTAAAAAATTTATTGATTTTACCAACTCTCTCACATTGGCGGGTTTCATTCCGCGTATTGCGGGTCACTACGAAACCCTACAGCGGTATCGAAGCCACGCTCCTTTTAATTTTTGCAATTATTGATTAATTAAGGTGTTTCAAAGTGAGATTTAATTTCTGGTTTTGCTTTTCTAATTAGATTAGAAGCTCATTTTAATTAATTTTAAAACTCGTATTTTTTTCAATTTGGATGTCGAACCCATATTTTGGCTCAAAAATAGTGATTTATGGGTGGAATCGACATTCTGAAACAGATTCAACCCTCTTCGAAAGCTGTCTAGAAGCCAAATTCGAACCAGAAACCCATTTTTTCTGGGGTTTTTCGTTTTTCAACGAAAATTTTAAATCTTTTTAAGCTTTGATTAATGCAAGCATTACAAGGTTAGATTAAATTCATTATTGCATCCTTAAGCATAATTATAGAGTTTTAATTAGTGCTTGAGTTGATATGCCTTTTTCACATAAACTTGTTTTTCACAAATTATCCTTAAGTTATGGAGTTTTAATCAGTGCTTGAGTTGATATGCCTTTTTCACATAAACTTGTTTTTCACAAATTTTGCAAATTAATTGCAATAATGTGTGAATGTTTGATGTGAATGTGTAATTTTAAGTTCCTAATATGTTAAAGTTCTAATCTTTAAAGGTTTAAATGATTGGAATTCTAACCCTAAATTCCATATTGAACAAAGTTTGGATTTTTCATGTTTGGTTGATTAAAATCCAAGAAGTTCAATACTTGTGAGTAAAATTTGATTAATCTTCATATTGGAAGATGTAATCTTGACGTTTTACACAAGTATGAAAGTTGGAAAAAAAATTTTATCATTAGATGGTTAATCTATTTTTCCAACTCCCATTCGTCTAATCCATTATTAATTTGCATATTGGCAAAATTAATTATGGACCTAAATTTGTTCAAAAATAAATTTTTTATTTTTTGGATGATTTAGGCTTGTGCACCATTAAAATTAAATTTATTTAAGTTAGACTTATTTTATTTTTCCTCAAATTGATTCTAAAATGTAATTTAGAATTAATTTTTTGTCATACACAAATTGGAATTAAAATTCCGAGTGAAATGCACGCAAATCGATGCAAAACCGCAAGCGTCACCAAGGCTAGCCGGGCTGCCCAGCAGCCCACATGTAGGTTGCCCATGGTGCACGCAAGGGCCATGCATCGATGCGTATGGCTTTGTGACAGGGAGGTTGTTGGGCGCAGCATTGCGTGGGGTTGTGGCTGGGCAGGGGCTGCCTGTGGATGCTGGCTGGCAGCATGCTAACAGGAGCCAGCCAAGCGCGCCATATGCTGGAAGGCACCAGCACGCTAGCGAGCATGCACAGCATGCTAGCAGGCAGCTGATGCTAAGCAACGAGGCTTGCTGGGCACAGTAGAGCAGCACCACGCACCATGGCGCAGGGCCATGGGCTGCCTAGCAGCCATGGTGCGCACCCACTAAGGGATTTAGTGAGACGTTTTTGCTTAATGTTTGAGCTATGATTTTGCAATTTTTCCAATTTTACTAATTTTAAGTCATTATTTTAACGAGGTTAAAACCTCGATTTTTCGGTTTCGCAAAAATTTGACAAATTATGGGTTATGTCGACTTAATTAATCGGATTAATTAAGTATGGATGCGGAATTTAGTGGGAGCTTAGTTTATTACGTGAGCAATTTGCTTTTAGAAATAATGAATTAAACAACTTTGACTAGTTTTAATTAGGCGCGTTAATTGGATTAACCACCTAAGTTAGTTACTAGTTTTGCGTGTTTAATTATGTATTTCGTAATTTGCATGGGCCATTCACAAATAGTGAATGGGTTAATGGAAGATTGTTTTCAAAACAGGTTATTGAAAATGGCAACTAGTAGGGCCTGACTAGGATAGAAAATATGGACTGCGTTCCGTTATGTATTTTTGTAAATCTAAATACGGTATGCGAACCGTTAAGTATTTTTGTACTATTAGATTAATCTTAGTCGTTCTAGCTAGTTATTTTATTTTGGCCAATATGTCTCAAGACGACGTTTCGATGAAGACGAGCCAAGATGAATACCCATGGAAATTGAAGATTTCAAGGGGTCATGCTAGTTGCCAAATGCATCAATTTATGCTTTATATATTATTTTTATATATGAATGTTAGATGCATGTCTAGGATTTCATATGTTGCGACGATTAGTTAAGGTCACTTAATTCAAACCAACATAGAAACCCTAGGTCACTAAATAATATTGAGCTAAAATATGTCGTTCCAAGAACAACACTTACCGAACTAATACGCGTATGTGATGGGCTACGCCAAAGAGAGACATCATTACTTCCCTAGGAACGTAAGGTATACTAGGTATACAAGTTGTCTTGGTTAAGCTCCACAATATCAGTAAGGAGTCCTTAGATGTCGTGGCAAAAGAGATAAAATGTCAAGGATGCATTAGATGCGACTAGAGGTGGCCAGTGGGCCGGGTTGGACCCAGCCCACCCTAACCCGCACGGCTGGTGGGTCACGTTGGTTCGACCCGATTTCAACCCGGCATAGCCCGACACAACTCGGATTCAACCCAGGTTGTGTCGTGGGTCCAAAATTTTGAACACAACCCATTTCAACCCAGCTCGGTGTAACCCGTTTGATTTGACCCAACTCGCACAACCCGTTTTAACCCATTTAATTCGACACACCTAGCCCGTGAACCCACCTAACCCGACCCACCTCGCACAACCCAGCCCGCACAGCCCACCAACCTGCATGGCCCACCCAACCCGCACGACCCAACTCGCCCAACCCGCACAACCCGCACGGCCCAACATCCATTTTTAAAAAAAAACGTCTAGTTTTTTGTATGTAACGGCTAGTTTTTTGAGTGTATGATCATCCCTTCAATTTTCCCTATAAATACCAATTCCATTTCACTCAAATTTCCACACAACTCAATCTTTCTTTCTCTCTTACTCAAAAATTCTTAATTGTTCTCAAATTCTCAAGTGTCATATAGAGTTAGCTTTTTGTTAAAAAAAATCTCCTTAATTTATTAGTATTCTTAAGATTCTAAAAAAAAAAAAAATTCTTCTCCATATTATAATTAGTAATCACAAAAAAAAAAAAAAAATGGGCTCAAGAGGAGGAATGGGAAGAAGTCAAAGTGGTGGTCGAAGTGGTGGCCAAAGGAGTGGTGGTGCAAATTTTTCGTACGAAATTAATACGGAAAATTTAAACCAATTTGTCAATGAATATGGAGATTATGGTTCAGGAGATAGGTAAAATATTCAAACGCCTCCACCACAACATTTCTCCCACCAATCATCGAGTTCAACTATGCCACCTCCATCGCAACCAACATCACAACCAACATCTCTACATTCATCTCAAGGTAATTTCTAATTAAATTTTTATTGTTATGAATATTTAAAAAAACTATTATTAATGATTATAAAGTTAGTTTAGTTTCCAATTTTCTATGATTTACAATTAGTTAATTACCATGAAAAATGCGTTTAAATAATTATAATTAAAATATTTAAAATTTAAAAGCTTATTTTCACGAATAGCGTTTAAAATTAATTTCAATAATTTGATTTATGAAAGGTGGTGGCGGTGAAAGTAGCGTTCGAGCACAATATTCTTGGGTGTGGAAACATTTTGAACGAGTTGAGGTCACACCCCCGGGATGACAACCCGGTCAACCAAAGAGGTTCACATGTACATGCCTAGTTTGCAAGGCGCTAGGTGCAACTGTCAAGTCATATAATTGGAAAACGGGTGATGGAACCGGAACCTTGAGTCGGCATTTGCAAAATAAACACGACTTGTTCGAAAATGGCCCCCGTCCTTCGGTGGGTGGCGTCCAAACACAATTGGGTGGATACATGAACCAACCCGGCGGAGGTACACCTTTCATTTATAATAAAGATAGAATGATTGAAGCAATGAGTACTTTAGTTATTGCTAATGAATACCCTTTTAGTTATGGTGAAAATGCAAATGTTGAGCATTTTAATAAAGTTGCATTACAACCTGCATTTACTCATGTCCCCCGAAATGTAAGACGTTATACACAAACTTCTTATTATAATTATAGGAGTGGTTTGATTGAATTATTTCATACTTTTGATGGTCGTGTTAGTTTTACAAGTGATGCATGGACTTCTAGTTTTGGCGAACCTTATCTTTGCATTACTGCTTATTGGATAGATGATGATTGGTTTATTCAAAAACGTATACTATGTTTTCAAGCTATGGAAGAAAGGCATACCGATTTTAACATCAAATTTCGTATTTTGGATTGTTTGCAAGAATTTCACTTGAATAATAAAGTTTTTTCTTTGTCTCTTGATAATGCAACTGCAAACACAAAGTGTATTGACTATATGAAAAATGACTCCGAGTTGCATTTGTTGTTGGGTGGTAGTTTCTTGCATGTTAGATGTTGTGCTCATATTTTGAATTTATCTGTTCAAGAGGGTCTCGCTGAGTTGCAACAATTGCTAAACCCAATTAGGATTACTCATTCAGTTAGAAGAAAGTACATAGCTATGTGTAAAAAGAGAGGTCTTAAGAAAAGACAATGGTCTATTGATACCCCTACCCGTTGGAATTCTACTTTCAAGTTGTTGAATGATGCTATAAAGTATCGTGATATTTTAACCCAACTTTACAATGAGACTCGTGTTGATCCTACTGAGTTAATAACCGAAAGTCATTGTACTAATGCTTCTTTTATTCATGATGTTTTACAAGCTTTTGATAGTGCAACTCATATTTTCTCTTATATTTATGAGCCTAACATTCATTTAGTCATAATTGAGTGTGTTAAAGTTGTTCACGCCATCGAAGAGCATGTGATGATTGATGGACTTCGTTCCATCCTTGATAGCATGAAACGTAAGTGGCATACTTATTTTAGTGAATTTCCAATCATTTATGGAATTGCTGCTATTCTTGACCCCTGTGTCAAAGCTGAAGGTTCGGAAAATCTTTTAGAATTTTATTATACGAGTTTAAGTATCGATTATGATGTTAGTGAATATATTAACAAATGCAAATCTGTTTTGGGAGACCTTTATGATCATTATGCATCTATTTATGGTTTTGATTTAGCAACACCAACTTCTACTAACACTTCCGATTCTAGATTTGGTTTTCTTGATAAAGTTATGAAAAAAAACACAAAGCATCTACATCATTCTCATCATCATCTTCTTCAACACTTGCTATTAATGATTATTTGTCATATCAACATGAGACCAACAACAACTTTCAAATTATAAAATGGTGGCAAGATCATAAAAAGAGTTTTCCTATATTGGCGAGGATTGCAAAATATATACTTGTAGTTCCCGCTTCATGCGTTGCTTCTGAGTCTGCTTTTAGTGCAGGTAGAAGAGTGCCAGATGAAAAAAGATCTCGCTTAACTCCGGAAAGCATTCAAATTTGTGTTTGTAAGAAAGATTGGGATCAAGCTGAAAGAAGAACTCAAGGTTTAAAGGAAGACGAAGACGATGAAGATGATCCTGTGATGATATTGGAGTCGTCAACGGATGATGCAGCTTCTGGGGATGATGATGCAACAAACATGGGTGGCGAGAAAAGTCTAAATCAGGTACGCTAAGAACTACGTGGGCTTTGATTCTTTCGGGATATGTAGGCAACTTATTTTTCGAAAATTACAATTTAATTGCAAAATTAAATTTTAGTTTTCTAAAGATAGGTCCAAGCCCCCCCTCCCCCCAAATTCCAAAAGAAGTACAATATAAGAACTACGTGGGCTTTGATTCTTTCGGGATACGTAGGCAACTTATTTTTCGAAAATTACAATTTAATTGCAAAATTAAATTTTAGTTTTCTAAAGATAGGTCCAAGCCCCCCCTCTTCCCAAATTCCAAAAGAAGTACAATATAAGAACTACGTTGGCTTTGATTCCTTATTTTATAATATAAGGATACGTAGGCATCTTAATTAAGAGCAACTGAGCAAGTCATCAAATTGTTAATTTTGTAAAAATTAAAACACCCACACAACCCACCAGACCCTAACCCACGAACCCACCCGACCCTAACCCACCTAACCCACTAACCCACCCTTCGACCCACCCTAACCCACTAACCCACCTTGACCCGTCTAACCCACGAACCCAGCTCGACCCACCCACGACCCGTCTAACCCACGAACCCAGCTCAACCCACCCACGACCCGTCTAACCCACGAACCCAACTCGACCCACCCACGACTCGTCTAACCCACGAACCTAACCCTGGTGTGTCCAACTTCTCCGACCCAACCCACGACCCGGCCCACCCTATCCTACGTGTGTCGTGTCGTGTGTCATGAAACCCCAACCCGCGACCCACCTAACCCTAACCCAGCTCGCACGACTCGCACGGTGGACACCTCTAGATGCGACATTTTATCAAACCGAGAGTAGCTTAGAGCTATTAGAAATTGGATTGCTTACCTTAAGATATTTAATGTTAAGACAAGGCAAAGCATGCTTAACCATTACTTGATCTTTGGGATCTCGGAATCATTTTATTCTCGCCTAAAAGGGACATTTATTAATGCGTGGATAAAATGCTCAATAAGATTGAAAATATACATGAACGCTTTTAAATTTCAAACTTATTGGTTATATGAATGGTTTTTCATTTCAAATTCTTTCAATTAGAACAATGTCTGCAAGTAACTCAAACAACAACCAATTCTCTTTACGCTCAATTCTCGACAAGGAGAAGTTCAGCAGGGCAAACTTTCTTGATTGGCAAAGAAATTTGCGCATTGTACTAATGCAAGAAACAAAAGGAATACGTCCTTGATGAGGAAATGCCCGACGCTCCCAATGAGAAGGTCACTCAGGCTGCCCTAAATCGATGGCAAAGTGCTAATCGGGATGTCAAATGCATCATGTTGGCCACTATGTCTCCGGACCTTCAAAATACTTTCTTTGAAAAGGAGACGGCTTTTGAGATCATTTCCGCGCTTTAGAATATGTTCCAAGAGCAGGCCCGAACTGAAAGGTTCAAAACCCACAGGCAGATCCTTGAGAGCAAGCTCAAGAAAGGAGAGCCAGTCAGCCCGCATGTCCTTAAAATGATTGGATTATTTGAGAACATGGAAAGGCTTGATGCTGGGTATTCAACTGAGATGACAATTGACATCATTCTCCACTCGCTTCACAAAGGCTATGATCAGTTCAAGATGAACTATATATGCATAGCATGGAGAAAACCCTCACCGAGCTTCTTGGTATGTTAAATCAAGCCGAGAAAACCCTCAAGGATGAGGGCAAGCATGACATGCTCATGGTGAGGAAGGGCAAGCCATTCAAACGTCCGGGCAAGAAGAAGAGCTTTGAAGGGAAAAAGAGAAATTTTTCGCCTAAGTCAAACACTGCCAAGGGCAGCAAGGGCAAAAAGGTAGCCTCTTCCAAATCCGATTCCGAATGTTTCTACTGCAAGAAGAAGGGAAATTGGGAACGGGACTGCCTCAAATTCAAGGAAGATAAGAAGAACGACAATGTTGCTTCTTCATCAGGTATTTTTGTTATAGACTTAAACTTCGCTAGCAAAACATCATGGGTATTAGATACCAAATATGGCTCACACCTTTGTTCCAATGCTCAGAGACTAAGGATAAATAGGAGGCTAGAGAAAGGAGAGATCGAGCTTCGGGTCGGCAATGGAGCAAGGATGTCTGCCGTCTCCGTTAAAACTCTCAGTTTGTCATTTCCCTCTGGGCTTATTTTAGAACTTGACAATTGGTATCATGTTCCTAGAGTTACCAAAAACATTATTTCAATTTCGGTGTTGGACGCTAAAGGTTTTGAATTTCGAATCAAGAGCAATAGTTTTCATTTTATTTCGATAATGTTTTATGTGGTAAAGCATATTCAGAAAATGGTATTTATGTGTTTTCTCTTGACAAACAAGTCTATAACATTGATGATACCGCCAAAAAGGCTAAGACCAACGAGTCAAATCAAACCTACTTGTGGCATTGTCGTCTTAGCCATATTAAAGTCAAACGCATTAAGAAACTTCTACAATAAGGTGTTCTTGACTCATTTCACTTGGAGTCGTTAGAAAATTGCAAAGGATGTCTACTAGGAAAGATGATAAAACAGCCATTCTCCAAGTTAGGAGAAAGGGCAAGTGACTTATTAGGTCTAACACATACGGATGTATGTGGACCAATGAGTACACCCGCAAGACAAGGTTACCGATATTTCATCACTTTCACCGACGATTTTAGTAGATATGGCTATATCTACTTAATGTCGAATAAATCTGAATCCTTTGAGAAATTCAAAGAATTTCAGAAAGAAGTTGAAAATCAACTTGGCAAGAAAATTAAAGCACTTCAATCGGATCGAGGTGGCGAATATTTGAGCCATGAATTCGACGATCACTTGAAAGAAAATGGTTTTCTTTCAGAATTGACACCTCCCGGAACTCCTCAATGGAACGGAGTATCCGAACGGAGGAATCGAACCTTGTTAGACATGGATCGATCAATGATGGGTCTTAGTGAACTTCCTATCTCTTTCTGGGGACATGCGCTACAAACCGCGGCACTAACACTGAACCGCGCTCCGTCAAAAGCTGTTGAAAAGACTCCATATGAATTATGGACTAAGAAACCTCCCAGGTTGTCTTTTCTCAAGATTTGGGGATGCGAAGCATATGTCAAGCGATTAATTTCGGACAAACTTCACCCCAAATCGAATAAGTGTTTCTTTGTGGGATATCCAAAAGAAACCAAAGGGTATTACTTCTACAATAAATCCGAGAACAAAGTGTTTGTTGCTCGTGATGGTGTCTTTTTGGAGAAGGAACACCTTTCCAAAATGACAAGTGGGAGGAAAATCGAACTCAACAAAGTTCGAGAGGACGAGCAACAGTGTCAACCTAATAAAACTGACAATCTAAGTGCTTTGGAAGCAGCTGAGAAGATTGGTCAGAATCAAACAGACAATGTAAATGCTCAACCTATTACCCTTCGTAGGTCGCAACGGCAAATATCTCAACCAGATAGATACCTTGGTATTGTCTTAACCGATGATCAAGACATCCTAGTTATGGATGGTGATGAGCCAGCGACATACAAGCAAGCAATGACGAGCCTCGACTCTGCTAAATGGCAAGAGGCCATGAAATCCGAGATGGACTCCATGTCTGAAAATCAAGTTTGGGACTTGGTGAATTTGCCCGAGGGTTACACACCCATTGGTTGCAAATGGATCTTCAAATTAAAGACAGACAAGGATGGAAATGTATCGATATACAAGGCTAGACTAGTGGAAAAAGGTTATAGACAAATCCACGGGATTGACTATGATGAAACCTTTTCACCGGTTGCAATGCTAAAGTCTGTCCAGATTATTCTAGCGATTACTGCATATTACGATTATGAAATATGGAAGATGGATGTCAAAACCGCCTTCCTAAATGGGATTTTGGAAGAAATTGTGTATATGACACATCCAGAAGGTTTTGTTGATCCAAGCAACGCTGGAAAGGTTTGCAAGCTTAAGAAGTCCATTTATGGACTAAAGCAAGCCAACAGGAGTTGGAATCTGCGATTTGATGAAGCTATAAGCAAGTTTGGTTTTATCAAGAATCCAGATGAATCTTGTGTATACAAGAAGGTCAATGGGAGTGACATCGCATTCCTAGTCCTATAGTTTTATCAAGAATCCAGATGAATCTTGTGTATACAAGAAGGTCAATGGGAGTGACATCGCATTCCTAGTCCTATATGTCGATGACATACTGCTCATTGGAAACAGCACAAAATTACTGGATTCCGTAAAGGGCTGGTTAGCAAAGTGTTTTTCAATGAAGGACTTAGAAGAGGCACAGTACATATTGGGCATCAAGATCTACAGGGATAGATCTAAGAGGATGATTGGATTGAGCCAGAGTACTTACATTAATAAAGTACTAGCACGATTCAACATGGAGAATGCCAAGAGAGGGCATTTACCCATGTCCCATGGCATAACTCTCAGCAAGAAATAGTGCCCACAGACACCTGTTGAGCGAGAGAGAATGAATCAGATCCCATATGCTTCGATGATTAGATCGATCATGTATGCCATGATATGTACAAGGCCAGATGTATCGTATGCTTTGAGTGCTACGAGCCGATACCAATCAAACCCAAGAGAGGCGCATTGGACTGCGGCCAAGAACATCCTAAAGTACTTGAAAAGGAACAAGGATAAATTCCTGGTTTATGGTGGCCATAAAGACCTGGTTGTTAAAGGTTACACCGACGCTAGCTTCCAGACTGGCAGAGACGACTTCAAGTCACAGTCAGGGTACATATTCTGTCTGAATGGAGGAGCGTTTAGCTGGAAGAGTGCCAAGCAGAGCACAACTGCAGACTTTACAACTAAAGCCGAATACTTGGCTGCTTCAGAAGCTGCTAAGGAGGGTGTTTGGATTTGCAAGTTCATCAGTGAACTTGGTGTTGTACCCTCCATCAAGGGTCTGATAGATCTATACTGTGACAACAATGGAGCTATCGCTCAGGCTAGAGAGCCGAGAGAGCACCAGAAGGTCAAACATGTCCAAAGGCGATTTCACATGATAAGGGAATGGAAATCCGAAGGTGAAATTAGAATTTGCAAGATCGGCACGGATGATAATGTGGCCGATCCTTTGACTAAACCTTTGCCTCAAGTGAAACACAACAAGCACATTGAGGCAATGGGAATCAAGCACATCGGAGACTGGCTTTGAAATTTCCTGTACATGTGTTTTAATTAAACTGGTTATTTTAATGTAAGACATTGTATTGAGACCATTCATTAATGGAGTAATTAATTTTGTGCAAAATTATCATTCTCTCCATTACTATTTAATTGTGGTTTAGAATTAAATAATGAGTCCATTCGATTTATGGAAATATTCAAAACAGGGTATCAAGACCCTGTCTTGGATAAAGAAACACCTGTTAAGTGAACATTGAATATTTTAAATCGAAAATTATCCCTAATCAAGGTCATCTAACTGATGGGCGATTGATGACCACCAGAGATTAGTGTGTAGTATGATTTACAACACCGTTTCTTATGCTGCAAGGACATGATGGTCATAAATCATTTGTACAGGTGTCAGTTTGGAACTGCACTGGATCGACCTATGAGAGTACTTTAAGAGATTTAAAATTGTCATAAGTACATTTCTCATTATAGCTATCGGAACTCGTTTCCTCGACCATGAGTGTTGTGAAGTTTTCTTGTTTGAGAACTAGTCTCTTTGATGTTGCCTAATATCTGCCGTAACTGGGGATCATAACGGGAACACTCGGGATATTAGGTCCTCTTAGTGAGAGAAACTTACAATGCAAGACTGGGAATGTCCCCCTATTAACAATAGGGAATGTGTCTTTGTTGTTTACAAGGCCGCTCGATGAGCGAGACTGTGAAAATGCATGGCCATGCTCAGATGGATTTTAGAAATCATCTGTTTATAGACAGTCGAACTCGGAGATCGAGAAAAACTTCTAAACGTAATAAGGATGACGATGAATCTTACCTTATAGTTCATGAAGAGACATTAAGCGACATAGGATATGGGCTATACACTATATGCACAATTGTCCGGAAGGACAAGTGGGAGATTAAAAGGAATGGTGTCCTTCCAACAAGTGTATTATTCTGATAGAGGGTTCAGAATTATTACAGAGCTTATTCTTCAGTAAGGTCAAGTGATTGAAATGCCTAGGTGGAGGCCGCTTCCGGTCAGTAGTATTAAGGTATAATTAATATTACAGCTTAATCTTAACTAAACCCTTCGGGTCAAACCCAATCGAACAACCGATCCGAGACGACGAATTAATCCGAAGGATTTAATGAGCCGACGGAGTTTTACGAATACAGACGTCGGATATCGAGCCTAGGGCGTCGAGGCCGAGCGTCGAAAAATCACAAGCGATAAGTACGAGCGTAGCCGTAGCATCACAATGGTCTAACCATGTCGATGCTAGGCTAGTTCGAGCTAGCATGCACCTAGCATGGCTAGGCGCAAGCCTAAGCACACTAGGTGTGCTAGGAACACCATCGCTGGCACTAGGTGCTGGCAGGCGTGCGTGCCTAGCATGGCAGCACCATCACTAGCACCAAGTACTAGCGTGGGTGCTTGCCTCGCATCACAGCACGCTAGTCGTGTGCTTGTGCCTAGGCCTATTGAACCATCGCAGCACACAGCCAATGCACCATCGCAGGCCTAGCACCACGCACAGCACCATCGCAATGCCAAGGGCTTCCGTGCGTGCGTGTGCATGTGCACCATTGCCCAGCACGCATGCTAGGGCCTTGCATGCTTAGGCACGTTGGCTGGGCTGTCTGTGCGTAGGGTGCGAGTGGCTATGCGTAGAGCGTGTGCGAGGGCTGCTAGTGTGTGCGAGGGATTGCGTGGGAGTGCTGGGGCCAGTGCCAGCATTGCGTGTACCAGCGCCCAGCACTAGCACGCAGCACCAGCACCAAGCATCACCCAGCACCAGCACGCACTGCCTGGCTGGGGATGCTAGGCAGCTGGGCAGTGCTAGCTGGCAGCACTAGCTGGCTGCCAGCCCAGCAACCTTGTGCCGGTTTGTGCATGATTGTGGGGACCAATCAAGGGCCTTGGGGGGCAAGGCAAATGGTCCCCCCACCTAACCTTGGTCATCACTCATTAGCATGTGATTGTGCCACTTGTCGCAATGTGATTAACTTAATTATTTATTTAATTTGGAATTAAATAATTTATTGATTTTACCAACTCCCCCACATTGGTAAGGTATTGGGAATGGGATAACCTTGATAAGGTATTGGGAATGGGATAACCTTGAGTGGAATTAAAAGGCAACTCTTGATTTGAGTAAACCTTGATTCGTAAAACTCATAGTTTTATTTGTCCGGGTCTCGACTAACCTTCGAGACTTAGGAAGCTCGGGTCGGGTTCGAGGGTACGATTCTGTTGGAGACCTCGTATTTTCGTGGTTCAAGTAAGAGCTCATAGTTGAGCAAAGAAAGCGTCAAAGGTATAATCTTTTATCCTTTCTTGTATTTAATTATGTTTTGCTTGTTAATTGCATTTATTATGGGGGCGGATCTTGGCGGGTTTCATTCCGCGTAGTGTGGGTCACTACGAAACCCTACAACTACGTGCTGTTAAGTATTTTTGTACTTAGATTATTTAGATTACTCCTAATTTCTAGTAGTTACAAGCTTGATGGTGAAAGCTAAAGACGGCGTTTCTAAGAATATGGAGCAAAAGATGTGATGGTGACCTTGAAGAATTGGATGCTTCAAGTTTCAAGGGGTCATGCTAGTTTGCCATGTGTCTTTAATTATCTTTTATATATTTGCTTATATATAATTGCAATATTAGATGCATGTTTAGGGTTTCGAATGTTGAATGATTAATTTAGTTTACTTAAATCAACCAACATAGAAACCCTAAGTCCCTATAATATTGAGTTAAAATTTGTTGTTCCAAAATGACACTTACCGAACTATAGAGAATAGTAATGGGCTATGCCAAAGCAAGGCATTACTACTTTCCTAAGGAAGTAAGGTATACTAGTATACGCGTTAGTTATGGTTAAACTCAACGATATCAGTAAGGAGTCCTTAGATGTCGTGGCAAAAGAGATAATCGTCAAGAAAGCATCAGATGCGACGATTTATCGAACCAAGAATAACTTAGAGCTATTATCAATTAGATTGCTTACCTTAAAATAATAAGTGTTAAGACAAGCCAAAGCATTTATCACTTATTAATTTTTGGGATCTTGGAATCGTTTTATTCTCGCCTAATTGGGACAAATTTATGAATGTGTGAATAGAACGTTAATAAGTTAATTGAAATTGCTAATTTGCATGTATTTCAATTCTTATTATGTTATCTTGATAAATTGTTATTCTTTGCACTTATATTTGTAGAATTCTAAATCAAATTATAATGTTTCCAACAATTGGTAAAGGAAATCTTTTGAGAATGGTTCTCAAATATAGAAAAGGCATTTCTAAAATACAACTTCTCATAAATGACTTTTATGGCTAAGTCCGAAAGGACGGTTGGAAACCATGTATTCAAAATACTAGGTAGTTTTGATAAACATGAAGTATTGAGTTGAAAACTCAATTTGTCAAAGGTTGACAAACAACATATCTTTTCTCTTTATACACTAATGAGTATGACTCATGAATGTAGTAATTCAAGTACAAATTAAAGGAAATAAAGAACTTTAATTTGTTTTATAGCGCATTAGATACTTAATTATGCTTAACAAAGTATAAAAGTCAAACCACTTAAATAAATGGTTCTTAAAGTTATGAGATGATGTATGATAAGAAATATAGGAAACAAGGAACAAAGAAAAGGAATACGAGATTCCAATTCTACCTGAGAGTTCATGTTATCGTAGTTAAACTTAGCAACTTATCTTCATAAGTATTAGATACTGCTTGAGAGTTCCACTTCCGAAGTGACCTCAAAACAAATGAAGTTAAGCTAAGTTATTGATTTACGAGCTTGGAATGAAGTAAGTGGTGCTACATCAGCTGTAAGGTCATCTGCTTTGTTTAAAGACCTTTTTAAGGTAAGCCTGGAACAAATACGGTTATTGTGTTCCATAATCAGCAATCATTTTGTTTACACACAGAAAGACTCACATTCAAAGTAAAGAACAGTAGCTGTTGGTTTTGTTTGAATGGCATGGTTGTTTAAGCCATAAGTCAAGAATGCTTGATTATAAACAAATATTTCCCTACCATAAACTCATAAGGTTCAAATCATGGACATGATTTGTGTTCCGACTATTTTTAGCAATGTCACATTAATAAGAACACTCAAGGCTCCATCAGATAGACTCTTGAAAGTTGATCGATTCAGAATCGTTCTAAGATAAGCAAGTCTTACTTTTTGAAACCGACAAAGAAAGGAGCTATTGTGCTAGGTATAGATAATTGACTCCAAAAGCTAAAGATTATTCCATTACTTCAATGTTTTCACAAGAATTTGAATGAATATGACTATATGCATCAAATATGAAATAAACTGGATCTTGAGTAGCTCATAAGTTCGGTGAAGTATAGAATCGACTTAGCAAGATATCAAAACGTCTAGATTAGATCAAGCGATGTTTGCTTGAGCCAAGAGTGATCATCCTAAGGTTATGAAATTGGAATTTCATAATCAGCTCCACAAAGAATATAATATCTTGGTGGAGACCTCAAAGTCATTTGGAAATGACTCGAATGATGATGGATCACAACCCTTCCTATAAAGTTCTTAAAGATATGCACAAATTACTAATGTAACACTAAACAAATTGTCGAAGCTAAGAAAAGACAACATATTCAGTTATGGATAGAAATAGTTTCTAGCGTCTTTTCAAGTATATGTCTAGGACTTTTAGCCTCAGTGGGAGCTCAAAAAATTCAACCTGAACCTACCCTGTCTTGACCTGGTTTTTTTTTAAAAAAAAGGAAAAATTAACAAGAATAATCCAACCTTTGGTTGGTTTCCCCAAAATAATCTAACCTTCCGATTATTCTTGAATAATCCAACCTTTAAGGGGTATTATCTTTTAATGAACCTAAGTGACCTGTTACCTAAACAACCGGTCATTTTATTTTTCTTTTCCTTTTTATTTTTTTAAGAATATCTTTTTAATTTTATTATTATTTCCATCCCTAACCTTTCTCACTCCCTTCTCCCTCATCTCCTCCTTCCAGATTACAACTGCCACCTTGCCTCCACGCCGCCACTGTCGCCACCCCTGCCCATTCCCCTGCCCGGCCCCGCCCCTTTTCGTTATCGCCATTTCCTCTCTCTTCCTTTTTTTTTTTGTTTCAATTCTTCACTACCATTTAAGCTCTTAAGTGTGAGATTTTGATGGTTAAATTAAACCTTAAAACTTTAGATCCAGAGTTTTCATGGTTAAATTTAACCATATAAAACCATAATTGAAATTTTGAAAGGTAAGTTTGGGGGTTTAAAATTTGAGTTTCGTTTGGGGTTTATAATTTGAGGGTCGTTTGGGTTTGTGGTGGTGGTGATTTGTGGTAAGGGTGGTGATTTGTGGTGAGTAAGGGTGGTGATTCGTGGTAAGGGTGGTTTTGACAGGTTTTGATGGGTGTAGGGTGGTGTTTATTGTTCGTTGTGGGCAGGGGTGGTGTGGGCGGAAGTCTTGAGGGAGGTGATGACGGTATGCTGATATTATATGGTTTATGATGTTCTTATGTTTTGGTGGGTGAGGATGGTGGAGGAGGCGGTGGTGATGACGGGCTGGTGATGATTGCATGATGTGCGTGACTATTGTCGACCGGTGGGTATTTGTGTAGCGGCAGGTTGTGTTGAGTGGTGATGGTGTCTTGAGTGGTAATGTTAGTGTGTTGGGGTGGTTGTAGACTTAGCTTGTAGAGTTGTAGGTGCTATTAATGGTGGGTAAGTGGAAGGGATGTGAGGTGGTCATGAAGGAAGGTGGTGGACTGGTGGTTATGGAGAGGAGAGATAAAGAAGCTGATAGAGGAAGAGAGAAAAAAAAAAAGGGATTTTTTTTTTATTTTTTAATTAATTATCAGAATTTAAAATTAAAATTATTTTTTAAATTAAAATTATTTTTTAAATTAAAAATAAAAAAAATAGCAAATAAGAAAGTAACACATGGCTTAGTAACCGGCTTGATGGGTAGGGTGACCTACTAGGGTTGGTAGGAGAAAATGGGTAACAAAGGTTGGATTATTCTAGAATAATCAAAAGATAGGATTATTTTGGAAGAACCGGCCAAAGGTTGGATTATTATTGTTAAATTTTCCTTACAAAAATAAAGCTGTAATTTGTTTAACCTGTTGTGTCAACCTTTAAAACTTGTGAATATTTACGCTTAATCAACATTCAATAACATAAAATGCAAATTTAAAGCAAACATATTTGTAGTGCTGCTGCATAGTTCATACAACAATTTAAAGTAGGAAAACACGTCCAAAATACTTCCAATAGGTGGAAAATAAAGGTTTAATCTAGGAAACTCAAATAACATGTCCAAAATACTTCCTAAGCTTTCCAACAGCAACTAATTTTGAAGAAATAAACTAAAAATTAGATCTGACTGCCCATGGCTGCTGCTAAACTTTGAGGTGCACTCTTCGGTGGGCTTTGTGCACTCTTCGGTGGACTTAGTGTATCGGCGAAAACAAATCGCAATGAACTGAAGAAATGCTGAAATAATATAGCAACATAAACAATAAACAGATTAAAACACAACAGAATTAAGTAAAGAGAATGGAATTTACTAGTAAATTACCTTGAGAATGATGAGATGAAGATTCACAAGCTTGAATCAGCAATTTCAATGGAGAAAAATTGAAAATGGCGTAAATGAGAGAAAAGAGAGAGGAGAGAGAAAGACAATGAGTGAGAGTAAATGAGAAAGAGACAGCGGCGTGAGGTGAGGATGAGCTTTAGGGTTTTAGTCATTCATTTTAGCCGTTGGAAACTTAGAATAACTAAGGCATAGATAATTTGGGCTTGGCCCATATTTCAAAATTAGGCTTTAAAGTTTGAATTAATTAAGTTATGCGGGTTAGGTTCGGGATTATCTGACCTGAAACTAAACCAATCAATTAAACCGGTATAGGCGGGTTGGTTTTAGGTTCGGATTACCAACCTAAACCCAACCTGTTTAACTTCAAGTTGGTTTCAGGTTGACCCAATTACATAAACGGGTTGAAAATCTCACTCAAAACCCGTTTATTTCAAGTTGGGTTCGGGTCGGGTTGGGTTAGCTTTTGCCAGCCCTAGAGAAAACTAACAAATATGGAAGTGTATATACATACATAGCTAGATTGGTTGAAAAGCTTACAATTAAATTCACGGCATTGATTTTAATTAAACCAATTCACTAATCGGAATGCTTATAGTCTTTTCGTGATTGTTCTAGCAAAAATTGTGCAAATGAATTGTGGCAAAATAGATATCAAAATCGCCTTCCCAAAATGAGATTTTAGGAGAGACTATGGATTTAGTCTAAGGGTTTTTTAAATCTAAATATTGCTAGATTTGAAAGCAAGCTCAAGAAATCCATTAGTGGATTAAGGGAAGCATGTAGGAACTGGAACATGTTTTCTCATAAAGGTTAGCTTATTGAGAAACACAGAAATTCTTTTAGATAAGAAGTTTAGTAGGAGCAAAAGTCAATTTTGTAAGGTCCAACAAGAAGTTTACGAACTCTATTGTGAAATGACTATCAAATGCTAAATTTTTAGATTTGAAGGTATATTTTTCAATAATGGACAAAGCTAAGGCGACACTTAGTACATAGTGGGAATTAAGATCTATTGACTAGACTTAATAAAATGTTTCAACGAGTAAAGGAATTTACCTTGTTAAACATGAAGGACCTGAAAAGGCTTTCAACCCATATGTATAAAACTAAGCAAATGTTTGAACTAAGTATAAGCTAGACAAATACTAAGTTAAACAAGAAAGACTCTAGTAGAGACTTTCAACTGTATCATATAGCACACAGTTTAGCAAGACTCGGTGAAACTAGATGAGCTAAAAGTCACATGAGTGGGATCAAATTGGGAATAGTTCTGCAATTGAATCCATCATGTGTGCTACGATATGGAATCGTCACATGACCTGCATGCTTAGAGCATGACAAGTATAAAGTACCAATCAACTTGAATCCAAGTAATGGATCATTAGGTTATGATCAAGATCCAAAGTACTTGATTAAGTAAGAGGATGAGTTCTTGATGCATGGAAACGAGTATAATTAAGTATTGATGTTGTGAGCACAACCTTAGCAAGGATTACATCCTTAATGAGGAAGCCATTTATAACCACGAGGTTAGATGCGTCGTGGCTTGAGAATGGCAACATGAACTTATGTCCACGTGTATTGTGCGAAAATTTAAGGTAAATTTCCATGGTCACAAATGACTAGGGTATCCCAAACCATTGTGAACTGGTTGGAGTAAAATCCAAGCAAAGCAAAATCTACTGAAATATATGTTGAGAACATTGTTGCCTTATAGGCAATGAAAGAGGTGTTGTTCAATGGATAGTTTGTTGTTGAACTTTGATGATTGTAGGTTGCCAAGTTGAAGATCTCAAATCATGGAAATGAGTGGGAGACATCACTTGGACAATAAATCCTAAATCACATATAATCCATAACATAGTCGAATCTTATCATCTTATTATGATAGTGTTCAATAATGAAGATGCTAAGATTTGCAAAGTAATCATAACTAAACCTATGCAACAAGTGAACCACAACATTCACAATTACATAAAAGAAACCAAGCATATTATATATGGGTGTGAATTCTATAAATGTTTTGTAATGAGTATTATTCTTAAAACATTTGGGAAAACCATTTATCATAAGATGAAACGTTAAAAAGTTTCATAGTGGAATAATATTCAACTTATTATTTCACAAACTATTTAATTGTGGTTAAGAATTAAATAATGAGTCCATTCAATTTGACGACATTCAAAATAGGGTATAAAGACAATTTCTTGGATAAAGAAACACCTATTAAGTGAACATTGAATGTCATATCGAAATTATCCCTAATTGAGATCATTTGAAGTTTGGACGACTAATGACCATGTGAGATTAGTGTGTAGTATGATTTATAGCATTTTTTCTTATGCTACTAGGACATGAATGTCATAAATCATTTGCACAGGTATGAGTTTAGAACTATATCGGATCGACTTATGAGAATACTGTAAGAGATTTAACAATCGTCATAAGTATATTACTCATTATGGCTATCGGTACCTCTTTCCTTGACTATGAGTATTGTAAGTTCTCTTGTTTGAGTACTAGTCTGTTTTGAAGTTGTCAAATGTCTATCGTACAACGGGGTTATAAAGGCAACACTCAGGCGGCTAGGGCCTCTTAGTAAGGGAAGCTTTACAATGCAAGACTGGGAATGTCCTCCTATTAATAATAAGAAACATGTCTTTGTTGTTTACAAGGCCTCTCAAATAGCGAGACTGTGAAAATGCATGGTCATGCTCAGATGGATTTTATAAATCATCTGCTCTTGACAGTCAAACTCGGAAATCGAGAAACACTTATGGACATAATAAGGATGACGATGAATCTTACCTTACAGTTCATGGACAGGCATTAAGTGACATAGGAAAAAGGCAATACACATACAACACATTTATCTAGAACGACAAGTGGGAGACTGAAAGGAATGGTGTCCTTCGAACAAGTGTATTATTCCGATAGAGGGTTCGGAATTAATTAGGAAAGCTAATTATTTAGTGAAGTCAAGTGATTGGAATGCCTAGCTAGAGGTCGCTTATAATTAATCTTACAGCTTGCTCTTGACTGAACCCTACGGGTCACACCCAATTGTGTAACCTAACAAAGGAGACGAATTAATCCGAAGGATTAAATAAGTTGATAGAGATTTTACGAACTCATGCATTGGATTTCAAGCATAGAGCGTCGAAGCCGAGCGTCAAACGTCAAGTCGATTCAACGAATCGAGAAGACGAGAAAATAAGTCAAATGACAAGTCATCGCGCAAAGACCTAGCCTTGCATTGTCCTAGCCAATTGAGGACTAGGCATCCTAGGCTAGCAAGGCTGATAGCCATGCTCTAGCCTCGGCCGCAAGCCTAGAAGCCACGCATGTGCGCTGGCCGGGCGAGCTGGCCAAGCTAGCTAGCTAGCTAGCAGCGCAAGCCTCGCAAGCATGCCTGCTGGCTCAGCTAGCAACGCTAGCGTCAGCCCGCAAGCATGCGAGCAGGCCAATGTTAGCAAAGCTAGCACCAACCCGCAAGCACGCGAGCAGGCTTAGCTAGCAGCCCGTTAGTGCTCAGCAAGCTCACGTGGGCTTGCGGCATGCTGGCAGGCCCAACCGAGGGTTAGGCCACAAGCTGGACGTGCCTTGGAGCCCAAGGCTTTGGCCGGTCAGCTTGAATTGACTAAGGGTCAGGTAGCGGCTTGCTTGCTCTCCAAGCGGAAGGTTTGTGGTTCTTACCTAACTCCTCCCTTGGATTGTCAGTTGTCATTTGCTTATTGTTTATGCTATTTAATTTAATTTAGAATTGAATTAATTGCTTATTTTCTCACTTTATCATTTCTCCCACATGGAAAGATGATTGAGGTTTTTGGGAGCCTTTGCTTAAAATACCAACATTGGGAGTTGGGAAATTTACACTTTGAGTTGAACTCAATAAGGCATCTCCCAAAAGTTTGAGAAAACCTTTAAGTTCATAAAACTTGAGTTTCTTTTGGTTTAGCCTTGTTTAAGCTACGAGGTAAGAACCTTGTTCGGGCACGTGGATGTGCGACGTAGGAGGGTTCGCACTTGCGGGTCTTGAGCTTTCCGTGGTTCGTGCTCGAGGTTCGTGAGAAGCACGCTTTAGGGGCAAGGAAGTCTTTTCTTTACTTTCTCTCTCTCCCTCTTTATGTGTGTATTGCTCTAATAATTTCATGTTAGTTTGTTTAGTTGTATTAATTATACATGCGGTCCAAGCGGGCTTTGGTTTTACGCGGTGCTCACGCATCGTAAAACCCAACATATACTACTCCCTCCGTTTCGCATTAGTTGCAACTGTAGGTTTGGCTCATACTTTAAGAAAACTATAGACTAGGCTTATAGGCTTATAATATAAAATATTATTAGTAAGAGATAGAAATAATAAAAAAAAATAAAAAAAAAGTAATGTTGGTGGGGTTGGTAGGAAAGAGAAATAATAAAATATTTGTGAAAGTGGGGTTAGTGGGAGAGAGAAATTATAAAATAATGGTGGGTCCTTTCCAAATATATTAGTGTTGCAACTAATATGAAACGGCCGAAAATGAAAAGTGTCGCAACTAATGCGAAACGGAGGGAGTATTTATAAAAACTCCTCAAACCCCTCACCTATTCTACGTACAATAAAAAGAGAAACCCCAAATATTTTCCCTTTTTGCTTTCTCCTATTTCACGGTCAACAAAAAAAAAAAGAGTTCGACGCCTTGTTGCAGACCAGCCACCACAGACACTGACGCACCACCACCGGCGACCCCCTGCTGCTTCTGCGGTCGTCCACCGACCAGCTAGCCCACCGTTTGCTTCTCTCTCTTTCCTTCTCTTTTGTGAATTTATTCCCAGTTTTAATCTTTCTTAAATTTTGATTTTTGAATTGTTATTATTATTGTTTACTAGTGTTGAATCACTCTAAAAGACTAAAAGATTTATGAGTTATATTATGTTTAAATTAGTGAATTAAATTTCAGATTTATTTAGTTAAGAAAATTTGGGTTTAAATATTCATTTTTCATGGGTTTAGGGTTTAAAACGTGTTAATTAAGTTACCTAATCATATTATGTTTAAATTATGTTAAAGTTTAATTAATTTGATTATAAATAAATTTTCAGATTATTAAAGTTTCAATTTTGGTTTTAAATTTTATTAATTTCATATTTTCAAGTTCTAATTCCATTAAACATTGGTTGTGGGTATTTTATGATTATTAAGCTTTGAACTTTAAAGTCTAATTTCAAGAATTAATTTTCAGATTATTGTTATTGTTTTTGAAGTCTTTCATTACATAGAGTTGATGATTTTTTTGGTTTAAAGCTTACTAAACTACTATATAATGTAGGTAGTTTTTACATATTACTATAATTTCAAGATTTCATACAAAAAATAAATCTTCAGATTTTTATAAAGTTTTAAACTTGCTGTAATTTCATGTATAAAGGTGTATTTAAAGGTTTTTATGAAGGAAACTTACAGAACTATATATAAGCTTTTGATTTTAATTAAATGGAAGGTTTTAAAGTGTTATTTAATTGGATTTTGAAGGTTTTAAAGTTAGTATTGCTGTAAATTTGATTGTTTGGGTATTGATTGGAATCTTGTTGTTTGGTTTAGGAGAGGACTTCATAGATGGTGATTTCTAGCTGGTAAAGTTGCACATCAATTCGTTTACTCAAGGTACGTACAAGGATACGATAAACCATGACTTTAGGAGCATGTTTAAGGATTGGAAAAACTTAGAATCATGTTAGGGAACTTGTGGTTGATTGAAATTGTTTGGTAACAAATCTCATTGGTAAATATTCTTGATTTGTGTATGACATGTAGTCGTGTGGAGGTTTTATATACGTTGATTTATCATGTAAGTAATTTATATGCATTAACTTGCGAGATGAACTAAGAGAAAAAGTTACATGAATTTGTGGATTGAATTATTTTTATTACTTGTTCATGATAATCGAAATGGAATGAGTAAAGGGAGAATTGAAGTCAAATATAAGACGAGGTTGAGGATTTGAGGTGCCTTATGCACTTAAGGTGTTTATACACCGAGGTAGTATAAATGATTCAACACTAAATGTTGTTTGTCACTATAATTCAAGAATGGAATTGGAAATTTGAATTGCTTGAATGATTAATGATTGATTGGTTGTATTGTTTCTGTATTTGAGTCATCATCAAATTTTAACCGGTAAATCACGTAAATTGCAAGATGGATGAGCAATAAAACATTGGATTTGTGCACATCTAGAGTATTGACAAACAGGGGTTGGGATTCATGGGGTATTATTAACCGTGCACTTTTCTAGAGGTCGCCTGATCTACGAGTCTCACTAGTACATAATTGACTTTGTGTAACATATAATTGGTAACACTTCTTGAAATGCAAAATATTAAATTAATAAGTAACACTTTGGTAACACTTTATTAGAATGTAACACTCAATGTAACACTTTTAACATAAGTAACACTTCATAGTAACACTTTTAAAAAAAGTAACATTTTATGGTAACAATAAGAGGTGTTACATTATTGAATACTTGAATTAGGTAACATTTTTTGTAACACTTTAATACTAGGTAACACTTTACGGTAACACTTTGATATTATGTAGCACTTGGTTGTAATAACACTTTGATATTAGATAAAATTTGGTTGTAAATTTAATTTGATATAATTTTTTTTTTTTTAAAAAAAACCCTCATAGTCTCACAACTCTCTTCCTCCCTCGTATTTCTCGGTTTCTCCATCAAGCTTGATGGAACTTCTCCGTCTCGGTGCTCCACCGCTACCCCCTTCTCGCTCCCAGTGCGATAGTGTAGCCCCCACCCACCGCAGCCTACCCCCATCGCAACCCGTGCTCCTAACCCAAAGACGTATGAAACACTCTGTGCACCTAGTTGAAGAGACAGCGATGATTGCCACCTCCAAAGACACGATTGGCACCTCCTGGCTTCCATCTTCGGTGGCTTCCACCTTAAAGTTTGGGTTAGGGTTAGTTTCGTTCCCTCTCCCTTCCATTATCAACAAGAATTTGAGTTAGCTAAAGTTAGGGTTTCAATTCCCTATTAACATGTTTAATTTCACTATTACCATACTGATTTTTGCATGCATCTGAATTGGTCGTAGTATTTTGATGAGTTTGGGATTTTTGTTTTTTCATCTCTTCAATTATTGCTGATTTGATTTACCTTGTAATTTGATCTTTATTGACTAATCTAACCAATTTTAATATAATTATTTTCTTTTCTGAATGGATCTCTCGTAAGCTTGTCGAGAATTTAAGTAATTGTGGGCAAAAGAGATGTACAAATTCAAGGAAATGCCAGTTATAATCGGAGGAATTCTGTATTTGTGTGTGATATTCAAGCTACTGCTACTATTCCTGCTATGGCCAAAACCACCACTCTTGGCAAGGTTTTTTATTGTAATTTTAATTATATTAAGCTCCAGTTATGGAATTGGGTTTTTATTTTTCATTAGTCCGATACTTAATTTGATTAATTGTTACTTTTGTAAGAAATTTGTGATGATTGCATCAGTTGCTACATTTTCCAGGTTTTAATTTTATGGGGTTAAGATGATTAATTGGCTAATTTTCTGTAATTTCCCCTTTTTTTGGATTTTGCTTGATTTTTTTGGAATTTTATGAGTCCGATGAGTTTAGCTTTCACTTCAGTCTGAAAACTCAGTTATACTCTATTTATCTCTTTCTCATACTTGCATGATCAGTTAATTATGTACAAACGGGTTATCCTACTCACTCTACATTATGCTACTCACTCTGCATTATGCTCATCCTCCTCTTGAAATTTTAGTTGGAAAATTGTTGTAAGTTGGGTATAATTATTGTTTTTGTTGTTAGGATGCAGTTGTATACATGCGAGCACCAGAGGATACGCTAAGCAAGTACGAATTGGCCCTGCGATCACCTTACTTTTGTAGCTACTCTTAAAAAGTAATGTTATACTTGACTGATGATAATTTAGGTAGATTGTTGTTCTAACCTGACAGTTAGGATAATAAATTTATAGGGCATCTACAAGAAATCAAAGAAGAGATGGGTTAACTATGCCAGGTTTGTCAATAATTAGCCTCCAAAATTTTCTTGTAATTGGTGCTTGGATCAATTAATTTTACTGATTATGATAACCACATATAATAAAAACATTATAAGAGTATCAGGCATACAAGCTGAAGCATGGGGGACGTCGATTTGAGAATTACTTTTTAGGGCACCGTGTCACTCATATAATTTGCAGTAAGCTAACTCATTGTATTTTTTTCACTTTTCCTTTGTATTATTTGTAGAATACCTTAAATTATATTGAATGTGGTTTATTTCATTGTATGTTTTGCTATAGATATTTCATTGGTGGACTACGTATTGTGAAGCCCATTTGGATGTTGGATTGTGTGCCAGGTGGGAAATTGTTGAGTTATGAGTCATTATTTGCTCATCCTAACTAACTATCACAGTATAGAGTGCTTTTTTTTGTTGTTGATATTTTTCTAATTAAAAACTGAAATAATTTGCTTATTTATTTGTTACTCCCTTCTGCTCTCAAATAGTATCAATAGAGTAGCTACAACAATGAGTAAATTGGGTACTTTAAGGCTTAATTTACAATCTGAGGTTTATCGAAATTTAATTTGTAGTTTAATTCATGTGAGTATTTATTAAGTTTCACTCTTTTTTTAACTGAGTTTGATAAAGTTCCGATCTTAGTACGATATTCACCATTCAAATTAAGGTAAACACGAATTACCCACATAAAAATCTAAGTTAATTGCAAGTTCTGTTTAGATGGTTTAATTGTGATTTTAGGCTGTGGGATCAGTAGTCAGTCAATACCGGCTTTCGTTGTTAGTTTGAATGATGGGTTTTAGGATATTGTTTTGTCGTTTTCAGTTGATTAGTTGTTGAGGATACTATTAGTCTTGTTAGTGGAATTGTTAATGTTGTTGGCTGTTGTTTCGGGTGTTTTTAGTCCCTCGGAAGAGTTACAATACGGAGTATGCGCGCCTGACTTCTGTACCTGCAAAACCACGGAACTCCGGTTAGTTAGTATGATTTACGGATGGGTAATAGTGCGGAAGGTAAATAGGTTTTTCTCACTGATTCTGAGAGATTCCGCAATTAATATTGCTCGGGTTTCGTGTATGAATTTATGAATCCCCAATAAATGAGGAGGATTCCTCTATTTATAGTGGGGGAGACATGTTCCCTGATTAGGGTTTTGATGCCACGTGGCAGCATCCGATTGGATCCCGCTGGGCCTTTGGTGGGCTGCCACGTGTCATGATTCTACTGGGCCACGTGGCATAGGGTATTTTTACCCTAAAAATTTGCCCCTCACATGTGTGACGTGGCGTAGCCACGTGTCACCTGTGACAGGTGTCAAGTAAAGAGGAGGCGACGATTGAGTTGCTTCCCGCCTCTCTCTCCTGGATTCGAAATTCGAAAGGTTAAGGCAGAAGGTGGCGATTCGCCTTCTGGTCTTTGCTTATAAATTGAGGCGCACACCCTCGCTCCTCTTCACTTTACAAATTTTTTCAGAATTTCCTTGAGAGCTCTGACACCGGCTGCTAGTTTGTGTAACCAGTTGCTTCATTGAAGCGCATACGGATACCGGTTGAGGACTTCTTCACTTAATTCTCCCAGGTACCGTCTGACTTGATTTTCTTTCTTAACTTGAGTAGAATCACAGACGGTCATACACCGTCTGGGACTCCATAAGCCCTTTTTATGCTTTGCATTTGGTAGACCCACAGACGGTGTGGACCGTGTGGGGGAATCTTCAAACCATGATCCTCAAAGATAGACCCTCAGACGATGGTGGACCGTCTAGGGTATCCTTAAACAATGGACTACTCTGAATGCATACCATATCCCCACAGACAGTGGATACCGCCTGTGCACCTTTATACTGGTTTTCATGTAGTTGCACTCAAAAGACCTACAGACAATTACATGCCGTCTGGGGCATCTTTAGACCTTGCTTTTCAAATGGTAGACCCACAGACAATTTGGATCGTCTGGGGTACCTTCAAACCTTGGCCTTTAATAATGCATTCCATAGGACCACAGGCGGTGATATACTGCTTGTGATATCTGTAATCAATGGTTTTCAAGGAATTGCATTCAAAAGACCCACAAACGGGTACATGTCGTCTGGGTATCTTCAGTCAGTAGCATTTTGCATCCAGTAGACCCTCAACCGAAAGGATTCTGTCTGGACCACCTTCAAACAACTGCCTATCAAAAAACTCATTTCATAGACCCTCAGACGGCAAGATTCTTCAAACAAGATTCTTCAAAATCAGACCCACAAACGGTTCTGGACCGTCTGGGGTGTCTTCAAATAATATCTCTTCAGAACTGGACCCACAGACGGTTATGGACCATCTGGGGTATATGCAAGCTATGCTTCAAGACTTAGATACTTCGCACCCTTAGCCGGGCTTATACCGCCTGGGGGGTGCTTGAACAATGATCTTCATAGCTTGCTCATGACCTGCCCTTCAAACATTCAATGGAGCCTCAGATGGAGATGTCCCGTCTGGGGTACTTCTGAGTGAGCTTCATTGATCCCGCATGGGGTGTATTTGAATAAAACTTTGTGATACCGTTTGTGGTATCTTTGAGTAAGCCTCCTTGATACCGCTTGGGGTATCTTTGAGCAAGCTATTATGATACCGCTTGGGGTATCTTTGGGTAGAACTGCATGATACCGTTTGTGGTATCTTTGAACACACTTTATTGATACCGCCTGGGGTATCTTTGGGTGAATTTCTTCCAAAATGCCTGACTGTTTGTATTTGTGCTTCAGGTTTACAACACAAACGGTCGTCTCCGCCTGTGGCATCTTCAAGCCACATCTTGGAATTTCAGCACTAGTCTTCTTCAACCGTCTTCATAAATACAAGGTATCATCCTTGCCCTTTTTGTAACCTCTTGAGTTTATTGGTTGTATAGGTTAGAGAATAATGGACTCTCCCAATACACACACGGCACGGCCTAGGGCAGTTGTCAGCCGTTCACTGGATACGACTGAATCTAGGACTGGGGATGCCGTATAGGGGTGCATGGAACACCCTTACATTTCTGTGAATCCGACCGTCTCTGTTCATGTGCAAGACAAATGGCTCGGACAAGGAAAACGACTTTTGACCCCGATTACAAATCAGATGATTCAAGCGATACACCGGTTGAAGACGCTCCCTTTGATCAACCAGGCGTTCCAAGTACACCTGGTGATGAGATTTTAGAAGAGTCCGGGAGCTCAAGCAGTGAGGAAACCGATCAAGAAGCCGGATCATCAGAGTCCACCATGACGCCGGATGCCCCACAAGAAAATAAAGAGGCATACAGCTGGGCGGCAGTAAACAACCCATTGGAGGCGCATATGAGAGACCGGGATGTTATGACATTAAACGCAACACTCGAAGCTTTTCTGAAAAAGCGTCCGGTAGAGGACGACTGGGAGTTGGGTGTCCCGCCTGCGAGCTCATCAGTTGTCTGGGAGGATGACTTGGAGCATTCCGACAATTACTTCGGCTGCTATGAGGCGGCATTCAAAGTCGGCCTCCGGTTCCCCCTTCACAAATGCATAAAAGCCATTTTAAGAGGCTACGACTTGGGGGTCTGGCAGCTTACACCCAACTCTTGGGTGAACATTATTGGCTATAATGCCGCCTGCGAGATGCAGGACATGACGCCTAGCTTGGAGGTGTTCGTGCATATGTATTACTTAAGCCGTGCCCCAGGCGGCTGGAATGCCTGGTACACTCTTACCACGCATCCGAAGTACATGATGACCTTGGAGAAACCCTTCAAGTGGACGAGCTGGAAGAGCAAGTTCTATTACGTCTCTTCCCCTTCAACGGCTGCTAATCACCGGGTGCGCCGTTACAATAAGAACCCGGCCCTTCTAGGAAAGAAGTGCGCCCTACCAAGGGTTCCGGCTGAGGCTTGGGATGCCATAATGGAGTCGGGGCTGTTTAAGAAAACTACCGAGCCTTTAGATGACAGGACACAAATCATTGTCCCTCTATTCTGGGTCCCTCATCCAGACTGGTTCAAGAACGAGTCATTCTTCTCCGCCTGCGGTCTCAGCACTTTTTGGGACAAAGGTCTACTGCTTAACCGACAATTTATGCCGTTTGTATGATATGCAAATGATGCTAACATTTTCTTGTTATTTTTGCAAAGAAAGGATTAGAAATGACTCCTCCTAAAATGACGTCGGCTAAGTCAGCCGCTGAAATCAGGATAGAACAGTTGGAGTAGAAACGGGCCCAACTTGCTGCCCGGGCCAGTGGGGTAAGCACCGGCTGCCATAAAACCGTTTGTATATTTTGTCAATAACCTTGATTCTGACTTATTGATTGTTTTTTTTTTCAGACAGGAAGCCAGAACGTTCCCCGCTTAATTCGCCAGATGGTGAGACCGGGTGGGGAGCTTCCTCAACCGCCTCCACAAATGCGCAGGGTCTCAGAAGGCCCTACTCCGCCATCAGCCGGCAGAACTCTGGCTCCTGTGAGGCCCACTACTGCTGGCAAAAGTCTGCAAAGTCTTTGCCTGAGCTCTGAGCCGGCTGAGACCGGATCTAGGGAGCCTGCTCCTTCTAGCCGGGTGCCGGCTATTGCTTCCGGCTCCAATGCGGATGGGGGTGGTGGCACCCCTCAGCCGGATGACCAAGGTATGGACTCCGCTTTTGACTCCCCCTGGCCGCTTGGGCCAATTCGAGTCAAATCTCATACTTCTCAGTCAGGAGACTCGGTCGGGAACCGGTTGAATGTAGGAGTCGTTTATTCCCAACACTTAACTGATATGTCTCATGATGCAGATACTGCTTCTCGCTGGCCGGACATGCAAAACTATGCCAGGAGAATGATAAGGACCTTGACTAGGTCTGAGAGAGAGGTTGTGCCGGGTGTCAGCTAAGTCAATCTTGACCGGATTACCTCACTGTTGGCTGAGGTAAGTTACCGAATGTAGTATCTTTGAGTAATCTGCTTGTCTACCGGATGAGGTACTTTTGTGCAAGATTTGGTAGCTGATGTTTTTAAGTTCAATTTTGCTAACTCAATTACCGGTTGCTCTTGCAGGCGATGCTGAGGGTGGATGGGTTAAAAACCCCCTTGCGGAAAAAGCAAGAGGAGATAAGGGATGCCCAGAAACAGGCAGCCGAATTAATTGATATATGTCAATACAACTCCCTAATTCTTGAAATCCACACTAAAGCCCGGGAGATGAAATAGGAGGAACTCATCCAGCAGCTGACGGCTGCTGCTGACACTGCCAACAAGACGGCTGCTGACCGTCAACTCCAGATCAACCAGCTCAAAAGCGACATCCAAGCTCTGAAGGATGCGGAGAAGGAGAAGACAAGGTTGAAGGAGGAGGTCTCCCGGCTGCAGGGGGAGCTGGACAAAGCCAAAAATGATTTGGTGAAGTCCAAGAAAGAGGCTCTGGACCAGCTGGCGGCTGAGCAGACCCGGCTGGTCAACGAGAACGAGCGTGACTGCGAAGCACGCATGAAGATGGCGTGGTCCATGATCCATCCGGAGACCGACTACGCCTTTTTCGACTTGAGGTACAAATACGCAACTGAAGTATTTGATGCTCAAGTTCTCGGGCTTCAGCAACCGGCGCCGTTTGATGAGTGGGCCGGCGTTGGGGAGGAGCAGACACACGGAGAAGTGCCGGGTGAGGGAACTCAGACCCAGTAGACCCAAAATGCCCCTAACGCCGGTCAGGACTAGCAGCCGGAGCAGCAGCAACAGCAAACTCAGCAGCAGCATTAGGATTTATTTTTCTTTCTTTTTTCTGGCCGGTCTGCATGCCGTGAATTTCTGTATTTCCCATACAGGGGTCCGGTCAACATTTGAAATATTTTTAATATATTTGTACCGACTGTGTCGATTTGCTTTGCATATTTTTCAATTCTCTCTATTTTTTGCTCTTTGCTTTGCATCAAATCATGCGATGTGCCGGGTGTGTGAACCTTGCTTGCCCCTGGATGGTTGTTTGCTTATAGTTACCAACTCTAAGCAGGCAGCCGTCCATAAACATCTGGACAAACGATTAGGCGGTCCTTGAACGTTGTACAACAGGGTTGGTTAGTTGAATTCGTTGGTTGCGCTGGCTTAGTTCAGAGTCTATGCAAACGGAACCGTACCGGACGTATACGTTTTGAATGGTATCCGGATATATACAAATATGTGGATTACCGCCTGTATTGCTTTTGAGCAATAACCAAGCACAAGTGTAGTTGACATTGTTGTCAATGGCCGGCTGTATTACCTAGGGGCAATAGTCGGTTGCAATATAAGACAAAGTATGCCGGTTGCAATATAAGACAGTATATCGGCTGTATGGCCTTGGGGCAATAGCCAATGTCAATTTTAAGATGATTTAGTGAAATTCGGGATAGAAGCGGGGTCCGGCTGTAGTGCTTTTGGGCAAAGTCGGCTGCTTAGCAAGATTTAAGTTACCGTCTGTATTGCATTAGGGCAATAGCCGGTTTTATCTTGTTTGCGATAGGTCATTCAAACGTACATGGGTTATCTTCAACCTAGACGGTTGAAGCCGTTTGAGAATATCACGCATAGAACAATGTGCCACCCAGAAGGGAGATGTTCTCTTCAACGATTTCACCCGGATGGGTGTCGCCGGATGCCTGTTTTGTATTTAAAGCAGACAGTTTAAGATATATTGGCTTTGTGCCTTTATTCAGCTAAGTTAGGTACTTAGGATTCCCAGTTGTGCATTGCACAGGGGACTTTAGAGGTGCCCGGTTGTGGATGGCACACGGGACTTTATTCAAAAGTTTGAAATAAAGTATCCTTTGTTCATTTACTCTATTTACAAAAAATAATTACAATTTCCTTAAAAGTATTACTTTTTCAAGTTGTCTACATTCCAGGTTCTGGCTAAATGCCTGCCGTCTGGTGTTTCCAGGCGGTAGGTGCCGTCTCTAATTTCTTCAAAAATCCGGTAAAGGCCCTCCCAATTTGGGGTTAGCTTTCCTTGTTCATTTGCCCTACCGATTGACTCCATTTTTCGTAGCACAAAGGGCCCCAGTTTGAGGGGCCGCTTGTGTACTCTTCTGTTGTAAGCCCTCGTCATTCTCAGACGGTATATCTCATGACGCAAGGCAGCATTGCCCCTGCATTCCGGGAGAGAGTCCAATGCAAGACGCATGGCCTCCCAATTAGCTTCTTCGTCATAAAGCATGACTCGAAGTGTTGGCTCATAAAGCTCAATTGGCAAGACGGCTTCAGTGTCGTAGGTCATGAGAAACGATGTTTCCCTGGTTGCCCCCTTTTTGGTTGTTCGGATGGCCCAATGGACGTGAGGTAACTCATCCGCCCAAAGACCACCGGCTCTTTCAATCTTCTTTTTAATGCCGTCTGAGATGAGCTTGTTGAAGGCTTCAACTTGGCCGTTTGCTTGGGGCCGCCCAATAGATGCAAAACAATGTGAGATCCCCTGATCTCCCAACCAACTTTTGAGGGTAGGTGTTTCAAATTGAGGACTGTTGTTAAACACCATAGACATAGGAACCCCAAACCGGGTAATGATGTTCCTCCAGATGAAGGAGATGACATCCTTTGTCTTGATGCCTTTGACCGCCTCTGCCTCAACCCATTTGGTGAAGTAGTCTACAGCCACCAGAATGTATCTTCTGCCGCCTGTGGCAGGCGTATAGGGACCCAGGATGTCCATGCCCCATTTTGCAAATGGAACCGGGCTGTAGATAGCCGTAAGATCAGTTGTCGGACGGTGTATGAGCCGTCCAAATCTCTGGCACTTATCGCATTTCTTCACCAATTCCATGGCGTCTGCCTCAAGGGTAGGCCAAAAGTAACCTTGTCGCCTGGCCCTCTTTGCTAGAGACTTGCCGCCTATATGTGAACCACACAAAAGCCCGCATGCAGATCCTCTAGCACCTCTTTTCCCCTTTCTGGGGTAACATACTTTAGCAACGCCTGAAGGTAACCCTTTCGAAAGAGTTCTCCCTTGTACATTTCAAAGCTTAAAGCACGTTTCTTAAGTGTTGCCGCTTCAGATGAGGCATCCGGCAAAGTGTCGTCTACCAAATAATCCCGGATGGGTTCCATCCAAGAAGAGCTTCGGTCGAAAAATTCCAATGGGGTCATGCTCAATACTTCTTTTTTCCATGACCTCCCAGAAAAACTGACCTAGGCGTATCACAAGTGGCGGATGAGGCCAATTTGGACAGAGCATCCACCTGATTATTTTCTGACCGAGGCACCTGACTCAGATGGAATTCATCAAGTGCCCCCGCCTCATCTTTGACCGCCTGAAGGTATTTGATCATTGCTGGATGGGTGGCCTCATAGTCACCATTGAATTGGCTAACAATCAATTGAGAATCAGAACAGGCGTCAACTTTTCTTGCCCCTGCCGCCTTACACATACGTATTCCGGCTAGCAAGGCTTCATACTCAGCTTCATTGTTTGAAGCTTGAAACTTGAACCGTAGTGCATATTCATAAGTATCTCCTTCCGGAGATTTGCAAATTACGCCTGCACCACAACCGTTTGAGGTAGAGCTTCCGTCTACGAATAACTTCCATACCTGATCGGTATTCTCCGGCTGTGCCGGCCTAGTCATTACAACAATGAAGTCGGAAAACGCCTGACCTTTCACTGCCCGCCTTGGTTCAAAAGTTATCTCCAAGCTTTGCATTTTAACAGCCCACTTAATCATTCTGCCGGATGACTCTATGGTAGTCATTGGACGCTTGAGTGGCTGATCAATATAGACGGTCACCGGGTGAGCCAAGAAGTAGGGCTTCAACCGCTTGATAGCTTTGTAAAGAGCCAGCCCAAAATTTTCGATCATTGGGTACCGGAGCTCAGCATTTCTGAGTATATGGCTGATGAAATACACCGGGAGCTGCTTGCCGTCTCTCTTAGCAAGGAGGACGGCACTAAGGGAGTGATCTGAGACGGCTAGGTACATGTAGAGAACCTCCTTAGGCAAGGGGCTCACTAGCCTTGGCAAAGAATGCAAGTGTTTTTTTAACCTCTGAAATGCCGCCTCAGCTTCTTCTCCCCATTCAAATCTAGATCTCTTCCTGATTGCTTGGAAGAAGTAAAGGCACTTGTCACCTGACCGGCTGAGGAATCTTCCTAGTGCCGCCAGGAAACCGGTTAGCTTCTGGGCCTCCTTGACAGTGCGAGGTGACTGCATGTCAATCACCGCCTGTACCTTATCCGGATTGGCCTTTATGCCTCTTTGATCAATCAGAAATCCGAGAAACTTCCCAGACTCAACGCCAAAGACACACTTCTTGGGATTAAGCATGACCTTATGCCGCCTGAGGGTGGTGAAGGTTTCTCGGAGGTCGGCTATGTGACCAGCCTGTTGCTTGGATTTGACTATCATGTCATCAATGTACGCCTCTACATTCCTTCCGATTTGATTGATGAAAACCGTGTTTATCATTCGTTGGAAGGTAGCAGGCGCATTTTTCAAGCCAAACGGCATCACCGTGTAATAGTATAACCCCTGATTAGTGGCGAAAGCCGTCTTTTCCTGATCCTTCTTCCATAGGGGAATTTGGTGGAAGCCTGTGTAGGCATCCATAATACTCATCAAGGCATGGCCGGTTGTAGAGTCGACCAGGCTATCGATCTTTGGAAGGGGATAACTATCCTTCGGACATGCCTTGTTCAGATCTGTGTAATCTACACACATCCGCCAGGTACCATTCGGCTTCTTGACAAGGACAACATTTGCTACCCAATCCGGGTAGTAGCATTGCTGAATGAACCCGGCATCTAGAAGCTTTTTGACCTCGGCGGATGCTGCCTGAGATCTTTCCTCTCCATGATCCCTCTTCTTTTGCCTAACCGGCTTTATTTTGGGATCAACAGCTAACTTGTGGACAGCTAGATCCGGGCTGACGCCTCGCATCTCTTCCACTTCAAAGGCAAAGATGTCATTAAATTCTCTCAGAAGTTGGAGCAAGTCTGCCCCCAACTTTTCATGAGCAACTGTCCCAACTTTGATTGTTCTGTCAGGGCAGCTGTCGTCCTGGACGACGTCAATGCTCTCACCAGCCGGCTGGGGTCGGGAGTCATCTGGCCTTTCCACGGCTAGTGATTGCTATTTTGTTTTTCTGGCGGGGGCCAACTGGTCCGCCTTTCGCTTTGTGCCGGCTGTCTTGGGGGCAGGCACTTCTTCGAGGTCAGCAGGTTCCTCGTTGTGACCGGTTGCGGTAACAGTCGGCCTGACGTCTGAGAGTTAACACTCCCTAGCCGTCTTCTGATCCCCGCTTAGGGCACCAACTGACCCATCATCCCTCTGAAACTTGATCATCATAAGAGATGGGATGATGACAGCCTTGGATTCGTTGAGGGTGGGACGACCCAGAATAAGGTTGTAGACGGTCAATTCTTCGACCACCAAGAACTTGACGACCATGTGTCGTCCTTCCCCTTTGCCTCCTAGCCGGATGGGTAGGTCAATCATTCCCACCGGATGCACTACCCCTCCCCCAAAGCCAACTAGGGGGTAGGGAGCCTTGTGCATGTTGCTAGGCTTATACTTGAGTTTTATCAAGCACTGGTAACTGATCAGGTCAGACGAGCTCCCGGTATCGATTAAGATCCGGCCAACTCGCTGATTGGCAACTTTGCATTCGATGACCAGGGGGTCATCGTGAGGCCGCCTGACCATGCCCCTATCCTTCTCCGAGATGAAGACCTCAGGGAAGGTGTTTTTCGACGCCTGGCCCTCATCTTTTGGGTTGGATAGTTTCCGGATGTTATCCTTGGCACCCCGGATAGTAGGACCCCTGCTTGCGAAGCCGCCTGCTATGGTAAAGATATGTTCTTCATCCGTTTCAGAGCTAGCAGTCGGCTTCTTGGACGGCTGTCCCCCACTTGATTTGGGGTTGCCCTTGGACTTCACCAGATAGGACTCTAGGACCCCTTCATCAGCCAGACGGTCCAATAGCCTCCTGAGGCTATAGCAACCATTGGTGTCATGGCCGACGTCCTCATGGAACCGGCAATACTTGCTTTTGTCTCTGTTCTTGACAGAGCTTTTCATTGCAGCCGGTTTTTCGATTGTCACCCAGTCCTTTATCTCCATGAGGATGGAGGAGCAGTCTTTTTTGAACTCATACTTTGGGACGTACGGTTCCAACTTCCTTTGTTTCTTCTGGGACTGCTGACCTGGGCGGTCAGCTGCCCAAACTTCTTTTCTTTTATTTTCTTCTTTTTTGGCCGGCTGGTTAGGCTGGCTGTCTCTCCTGTCGGACCGCTAGGGCTGCGACGGATGCCTGATAGAGCAAAGCTCAGTTGCCTGTATATAGGCCTCCGCCTCCATCAGCGCCTCTTGGAGGGTGGCTACCCTCTTGCGGACTAGGTCAAATTTAAAAGCTGACCCATCCTTCAGACCCTTGAAGAATTCTGTATATGCCACTTCGTCAAACAGCCCCTGAATCTGAATCCTCATCAGATTGAACCGCCTGACATAGGACTGAAGTCCCTCCTTGTCACCCTGCTGGATAGCCCCTAGGTCGAGACTTGTCTTTTTAGCAGAGATATTCATGGAAAAATTAGACGCAAACAGGTATGCAAGCGTCTTAAAATTATTGATGCATCAAGCCGGCAAGTTGCCGAACCATCGCTGGGCTATGCCCTTCAACATAGCCGGGAAGCATCTACACCAGGCGGTGTCATCCAACCCCTGTAGGTACATGAGGTTGGTGTATGCTATTAGGTGGTCTTCCGGGTTGGTGGTACCGTCGTAGGCACCAACCAACACATTCTTAACTTTGGTCAGTTGTACCGCCTCGGTTATCTCCTAGGAGAAAACAGAAGGTTGTTCCCCAAGGTTTTGCAGTCGGAGCTGCCAGTCCATGAGCTGGACCTGGTAGGCCGCCTAACCCCCGAAGGGTGCCGACTGCATGAATGGAGATCCATACTGGGCGTGTGGCTGTTGGGGCACATACGGGGCCTGCTGCTGGATCACATGAGGGCCAGTACGTGCAGATATACTGAGTGACTGACTCCCCTACTGCGTCTCCGAATGCTTCATTGAAGTATTCCGAAAACTGTCTGAGTAGGTCGACGTTAAGGCCGACTGGGACATGCTATGACTTCTCTTCTCCCGAATGAATAACCGGGCGTTAGAGAACGTCTTCTTTGACCCATCCGGCTGTGTATGCCGGGTGGCCTTCCGTTGCCCCGTTTCGAGGAAACAAAGTTTCGAAAGGTCGATTAGGGGCTCATCCGTCCCCTTGTGTTTGCGATGCGGAGTAGGCACCCTCTCTTTGATTTGCTTCTTCTCGGAGGGAGAAGGCTTCTTTGCCGACTAACCCTTGCTAGAGCCAGCTGACTTCTTGATTATATCCTTGATTTCCCCTTTGAAACTAGTCATGAGGTTCATGAGCTCGTCTCTAGTGACGGGGGCAGCTCCCTCCGCCGCCTGGGGTTGTCTCACAGGCATGCCGCCTGGGTTAGCTTTGTCTTGGCCCTGTTCCCTTGTTTCCTTGAAACGGGTGCGCCTAGAACGGAATGACTCGTCTAGGGCCATGTAGGTTTCGACGTCGTAGTTGTCCCCACTGCCACTCTCATGGTCCGTATGGACCTCAGGGTCAGCCGGAGGCTGGCTTCCCTCTGCATTCGGTACAGGATCGGATGCCATCTCAGTAGTGCTCTCCCCACAAATGGCGCCAAATGTTTTGGGTGTTTTTAGTCCCTCGGGAGAGTTACAATACGGAGTATGCGCGCCTGACTTCTGTACCTGCAAAACCACGAAACTCCGGTTAGGTGGAGTTCCGCCTCCGACAATCAAGTTAGTATGATTTACGGATGGGTAATAGTGCGGAAGGTATTTGGTTTTTCTCACTGATTCTGAGAGATTCCGCAATTAATATTGCTCGGGTTTCGTGTATGAATTTATGAATCCCCAATAAATGAGGAGGATTCCTCTATTTTTAGTGGGGGAGACATGTTCCCTGATTAGGGTTTTAATGCCATGTGGCAGCATCCGATTGGATCCCGCTGGGCCTTTGGTGGGCTACCACGTGTCATGATTCTACTGGGCCACGTGGCATAGGGTATTTTTACCCTAAACAGCTGTTGTTAATTCACAATTGTTGTTACTACTTAATACTTAAATTGTTGCCCTTGCTGTGTGAAGATGTTGTCATGTAGCTTTTGTTATGTTTGTCCCAAAAAATTCAACCTGCAGTCATATTTTTGATGCTATTTTGTAGAATCCTTAGGTAAGGCTTTTTGCTACTTATGCTTTTGGTAAGTGTAATTGTAAGATTATTTATTATCTAAAACAAGGATTTTAAGATAAAAACATGAATATATGAAAGAGGTAAATGACTTTTGCATTAGGTTTGCATCATCGGCGTGGGATTGAGTGAAATCTATCAGAATCTGTATGGATTATTTTTTACTCTTAATCTTTTACCTTTTGATTTATTATTTTTCACAGTGATATCGGTATTAACTTTAAGATATGGGTAATCATTGTTGGAGTAATGGTACTAATAAGGTCAATCACATGCTTTGCTTTAGAAGGAAGAATGTAGAGGACAGATCAAAACCGTCATAATGAAAGAACAATGGCATCAAACTATTCAGCGAAAGTAGATGCAACAACAATGATGAGGACGGAGGACAAGATGGAAAAGAAAGTGAAGAGGCGCAACAAGAAGTCATGATCAAGGGAAGAGTGGGAGTTTGGTGTTTTGTGCCGGTGGAACTAAGTTATTTTCCTTGGAACAAAATGATAAGAGGTTCAGCTGAATTGTTAGAAAGAGGGACTATTGGTACTACATATAAAGCAGTACTTGATAATCTTTTAGTTTGGATTATTAGATTGTTTAGCCAAACAAAAAAAAATTGTGGTAATGGAATTTTATTAAAGAAAATATGAAATTATATCAATTTAATTATTGTCTATCGTATATGTTAATTTCTTATTTGTGGTTGTTGTACAAGTTAATATTATTCTAATATATTTAAAAAAATAATAAAGTGCATGTTTTAAATAATAATAATAATAATAATAATAATAATAATAATAATTAACAAGGTGTTACATTAGTTTGCAAAAAGTGATACATGATGTCGAATATAGTGATACTATATGTCTAAAGATGATTGAAAAATGTTACCTGATAATCAACAAGGTGTTACATTAGTTTCGCAAAAGTGATACAAGATGTCTGATAGAGTGTTACTATATGATTAAAAAATGTTACTAGAGATAAGTAAGTGTTACATAAGAAATAAAAAGTAATACTTTAAAATGATACTAATATTATAAAAAAGTGTTACATAAGAGGGTTTACAGTAACATTTTTAAAAAGTGTTACCTTACGTTGCCCAAAGTGTTACATAAGACCTTAGGTAACATGGGCGGATGTATCACCCACTAAAGTGTTACCTATTGTCTATAATAAAACTTTTACCACTTTATGTAATACTTTTTAGGTGTTACTTAAGGTCAATTATGTACTAGTGTCTCTTGTTTTCAAATACTTTTTAAAACTATAAGGAGTTAGATGAGATCTCATACTAGCTATGGCCACGGAGTCGCGCTCGTCTGCCATTGGATATTTATTGATGTTTCCAAAAGAAGGCATGGGGTTATTACATGTCGATGTTCCTAATTGGAGCATGGGGAGACAACCTTGTCTATTGCTTAATCCAATGAATAAAACAAAATAAAACAATTAGTATTTATTAGAGAAGTTTTAGTAATGTTAATAGTTAAATCATGCGTTTGAGTTAATTATAAATTGAATGTGTGTTTTTTGAAAATTTAGTAGCATGCTAGGATTTTTTTTTTTTGATACTTCGTAGCTTGTATGTACTCAGCGTTGCTGATTGCATGCTTTTGTGTGTGTTTTCTTGGTCATGGCCTTCGCCTTTCAATGACCCTGTGATGATCCAATTTTTACACTTGTAATATTGGGGAGCAGATTTATCACAGGTGTTTGCATAGTTTGGACTTGCATCAAGATGGTGGGAATTGAGTGGAGAGTTAGTTACTACTCGTAGTTTATTTCCTTGCATGACTATTGATCTTTCTTAAACTTTGGTTTGATTTAGTTCTTATTTCGATACTTGGGTTTTGAATAAGGGCATTGATGGTTCCAACTTGTAAGACTTAATTTGGTTTTGCGTATTGGTTTTGAAACTTTATTTTAATTGAACTAGTTTTTCCGCTGATAAATTCTTATTTTGCCTTAACGTTTGAACACGTGGCGGTAGCACGTTAATAATTCTCCAGTATTTTATTTAAAGTATTTACAAGTAAAAAGGTGAGAATTATTGGGGTGTCACAAAACAACCCTTCGGAAACACCCTTAAAACTCCAAATCTCCCAAAAAAACCTCCCCCCACCCGTAAAAAACCCTAATCACCCCTCCATCACCCTCAAAAACTCTCAATAGCACGATCACCGTTGTTCCTCAATGTCACAATTAATTGTAGCCGGTTTGATTGGCTGGACTGTCGTGGGTTGTTGTTGGTGTTTGTCGTCAATTTCGGGTCTTTCAGGAGGGTTTAACAGGTGGTTGTTTGGTGGTTTAGAGGGAAGGGGTGTTGGGTTTTGCGGTGTCCGACACCGCGCGGAAACAAAACCTGATAATCGGATCGCATGCATAATAATTACAACATAAATAAAAGCATGCAAAAAAAACATAAATATAAGAGAAGAGAGAGAAAGAATGCTCACCCTAGTAGCGTGCTTCGCTCAACCGTTGAGCTCGGACTTGAAGGCTTCAAGTTCCACAAGTGCGAGAACCTCTAACGGCTCACACCCTCGCTACCGAACCGTAACCGGTCCCTACCCCGAAGCTTAGTTAGGGCTAAACCAAAAAAAACTTAGAGTTTACGAACAAAGGTTTTCTTGCTTTTGGAGATCCCTTAGAGTTCATCAACTTAAGCGAAGTTCCCAATACCCAATGATGGGTATTTATAGGGAAATCAAACCAAGAATTCCCATAATCTTTCAATGTGGGATAGTTGGTAAAAGGCAAAATAAGATTTAATTTAATTCAAAATTAAATTAGAAAGCCAAAACAATCATCAAACGACAAGTGGTGCAAGGAGAGCTAGGGAGTAGGTGAACCACAAGGGGAGGACCACCTTCCCCTTGCTCCCCAAGCCACCCCTTCACAAAACGGGTGCAATAGGATGGCGCCAAGTGGCAGCCCTCCTTGAACACCAAAGCAGCCATGCTGGCGCCTCGTCTCTCGGCTGGGCCTGCCAACTAGGCCTTCCCGCACCAGCAAGCCTCGCAAATGCGGGCTGCTTTGTTGCTGGGCGCTGCTGCTGCTACGCACCAATTTTGGTGCTAGTAGCCTGTGCCTGGCGCACCTCACTACTAGCTCTTGCATGCTGGCAGGCTGCTACTTGCTTGCGGCATGGCCTGCCAGCCCAGCCACGCATGGTTTGCTCGGCCATGCTGGCGAGCCTTCCTTGCATCGCAGCTCGCCCAGCCAGTGCATGCGATGCATGCTGGGCTTGTGGCCAAGCCTTGCCTTGCGGAAAGGAGCCCAGCTAGCCATACTAGCCTACCTAGCCCTTGATTGGCTAGGCCATTTGGAGGCTAGGATTTTCACGCGCGTTGACTTTTTGTTTGACTGATTTTTCCGTCTTGTCGACTCATAAATTCGACTCAAATTTCGAAGCTCCGACATCTTAGTTCGTAAAATCTCTATTGACTCATTTAATCCTTTGAATTAATTCGTCACTTTGGTTTAGTTACATGAAGAGTTCAGTCAAGATTAAGATGTAATATTAATATTCATTAATATTACTGATCGAAAGCAGCTTCCAGCTAGGCATTCCGATCACTTGACCTCACTGAATAATTAGCTTTATAATTAATTCTGAACCCTTTATCAGAATAATACACTTGTTCAAAGGACACCATTCCTTTCAAGGGGGAAGGGAGAGGGGCGACAACAAGGGGAGGGGAGCTGCGTCTCGGCGCCGACGGGCTGGGGGCTAGCGGCGGTGGTGCGTGGGGGATGGTGGCTGGCCGGATTTTTTTCTGAATTTTTTTTTAAAATTTTAATAATTTATTAAGTAAATTCATAAGGGAACCAACCACATGATGTCACGTGGCACAAATAAGCCTAAATGACTACGAAGTTGACGTCTGTTAGTCATTTGGGTATTTGGTGACATTTTTAATAGACTCGGGTGTATATGGTGTATTTCAAAAGTTTCATGGGTATATCATGAATAAGCAAATTACTCAAGGCAATTTGGTGAAATAATTGTAATTATTTACTCCTAGACTCTAGTGTTGCTATCTATTCCTACACCCCCTCCCTAAACGATGCGTTAAACAACCCCAATTACCCCACTTTCTGCTACTGTGCAGTAACAACACTTTTTACCCAAAATCAAATCAAACCACCATTTCATTTCATTTTCTCTCTCCTTACCCATTTTTCTCCAATTTCTCTTTTTACACCCATTTTCTCTCTCCAAACCCATTGATCTATATTTTCTAATCTAAAAAATTTCTACAAATTTGTGACAAACTATTAATAACATTGTTCAATCACTACCAAATGCGACAAAACAAGGTCGCAATTCGAAAGAGTTAATGATTTTGTTCATATTTGGTTCGAAAAAGAGTATAAACCCTAGGTTTTACTAATTTTTTTGTTGCGATTGTATTTCGGGAACGTAATCGAAACATCAACTAGGGAAATGCATCAACATAAGTCTTTACTATAATTTTAGTAATTTTTGTTCAAAAACACGTACTCCCTCCGTTTTTAAATAATTGCTCAATTTCTCCATGTGCAGAGTTTTAGGAGAAATTGAAAAAAGTAATATAATATGGAGGCAGTGGGGTAGGTGGAAGAATAAAAAAAATTGTAAAAAGCAAAAGTAGTTGAGAGAATTGGAGGAAAGAGAATATGAAATTAATAAGATATGATTTATGTTGGGTCCACTAGTTGAAAGAAATGAATTAAATATTGTAAAAAACTTTCCAAATAAGGAAATAGAAAAACGACCAAAAATGAAAAGTTGAGCAAGTACTTAAAAACGGAGGGAGTAAGTTAAATCAGTATATTTTTCACTTTTTTTTTCTTTTTTTTGTTTGTACAGCGAAGAAAATAGTTTCAGAGATGGAAAACAAAGATTCTGGAAAGATGTAAGCATTAATAAAATTGATTCGTAGTGAATTTTATCTTTTGATAAATGTTCATTTCCATTTTGATAAATGCTCATTTATACATTAGTATACTATCATTTACATGTCTTTTATTTAATTTTTTTTTTTTTAATTAACTATCATTCACATATTAATAGATGATTAATATAAATGCTCATTTATTTATTAGTCCACAGTCATTCATTTTTTCATAGATTGAAGTGGAAAATTATGTTGAAGTATGTTCATTTTTATTTTGGTAAATGTTCAATCACATAATACTACATGGTCATTCACAATTTCACATATTAACATACAGTTATTAGAATTTTGATAAATGTTCATATTTTTTTGTTATCTACATTTCATGTACATTTCAATTTTGAATTATTTTAATATATGTCTTTTCTCATATGAATATATGGCCAATCACATATTGATAGCTTCAAGAGTTTACTCACGTATATATTTCATGTTCATCGATTGTTATCTTTCATGCATGATCATTTTCAAACTAATATATGCTCATTTATAAAGTAATAGATGTTCACTTTCATATTGAATTACGTAAATATGTTCATTAATGTATTAATAGTTGTTCATTTCTATATCGATAGATGGTCATTTCCATACTAATATATATTCATATATGTTCATTTATATAATGATAGATGTTCATTCCCATATCGATCATGTCAATTGTTATATTCACCTATGTTCATATTCATATAAAAATTGGTTTATTTTAACACTTATTCTGATCTTCCTCGAATCTAATACATTAATTTATATATTTTGTCTATTAGTTAAACAAAGAATCGTAGATATAGTGAGTTAGACCACACAATAGCAAGGAAAAAAGGAAGAACATAAATAATGAAATCAAGAAGGCATGGATTCGTCAAACAATATGAACCAATAACACGAGCTTGAATTTTTCGAATTTGGATCAAGAAGTTTATTGTGTTTGATAATGTGTGGAATTATATTATATATTTTAATATTTATTTTCATATTAATAGATATTTATTTTCATTCTGATCATTTCATTTTAATAGATGTACATTGCACTACTAATGACATAAGATGTTTATTTATTTTAATACTTGTTTACTCTCAAATTAAAAGATGTTTGTTTAAGTTTTAATATATTTTATTATCATTTTGAAAAATGTACAATTAAATTTGAATATTTATTCGTTCTCATACATAAAGATGTTCATTTTACAAGACACGTATGTTCACTTTTAAATAATTATATGTTCATATTTATAGACATCTATTTTCATTTTGATAGATATTAATTACAAAGTACGATATTAATACACATGGTTATTCACATATTAATGTATATATGTTCATTTTCAATTTAATACAAGTGTTATTATTTTGTGAAGAAGATTGAAAGACACTCAATCAAACTACTCAACAATACCAATAAAATAGTCACCCTTCCATAATATACATGCATCACATGCATGTAATTATAAAGCTACTAACTTTTCAAAAAAAAATTATATAAAAATGTTCATTTTTATATTGATAAATGCACATCATCGTTACGATTCATTATCATTTTATTCTGAACAAGTAAATACATTTATTTTGAATAAAAAATATACATAAACTTATATGTTCATTTTGATACTAAAACACCTATTATGTCATGAATTTTTTAAATTTTTTATAAAATATATTCCATCATGTAATAATAAACATTTACGCATATAAAAATAAACGTAATAGTACATATTTATACTTATATATGTTCATTTGCATATTAATGAATAGTCTATAACATATCTTATTACTTGTATGTTATTAACTTTTAGATACAGAGTACTTATTTGTTCAATAATAACTTTTGAAGGTTGTTTGTTTTATTGATCAAATAATTAATTTGCAACTGATACGTTAACCGTAATAGGTGAATTTTAATGTTCCATAATTAGATGTCCAATTATAAATAATTAAATGTTATTTACAATCATTAAAAAAAGTATATGTTCATTTATAAAATAGTACATGTTCAATCACGGTGCATAAAAGTTTTCCAACAATTTCTCCTATTCGATTTTCGTGCCTCGATTTCCATCTCAAATCAGCTCAAGCCGATGTGCTTCTTCTGATTGATCCATGGTGGTGGTGGTGGAGCGGTGATGTGACGGAATATCATCTCCTGTATCTTAAGCTGCACCATATGATGAAAGCCTTCCTCCTCTATCGTCAATACAACAATCGCAATAATCACGACTACATGAGTGCTTTAAAAATAAAAAATAATCAATTATTACAAAATTGAACATAATAACAATCATTTAAAATACAGAAATAACAAGTAATACAAAATTAAAAATCACATATAACAAATTTAAATGAATAGGAAAAATTAAATTAAATTCAAATCAATGGAATCGAAAAAATTACAATCAAATCAAAAAACACATATACATAAATCAATCGAATAGAATAAATTGCAATCAAACCGAAATTAAAACTAAATAATAATCAAAATAAAAATAGAATAATAAGAAAACAGAGCAAATACATCTATATAACTCATTCCATGGAATTGAGCTAGAAATCTCCATGGAAGAAGAGAGAAAACTGAAAAACAATCAAAAAAACAATGAAGATAAAAAATGAAATTGGTGAAAAAGAGGAAAGGGAAAATGAAGCAAATTAGGTTTGTAAATATATTTATATACTAGCTTGAATGGAAAGTAAAGAAGGAAAGGGGAAAAAAAGGTGTGGGGGGTGGGGAACAAAAAAAACCATGCAAAAGGTGATGCTAGATGAAACGACGTAGTATAGAAGGGGGGTGTAGGCAAAGATGCATACACTAGAGTTTAGGGAAAAATTTGTAGTTTATATAATGGTTTTGCTAGTCAAACATGTAAATGGGGCGGGCTTTTAAAGGGCCTTTAAATCATGGACCCTTAAATGGTTGGTCAGGCTTATATAGAGGGCTGAAAAAGGGTTATCCTTATGAGGTCTTAATCCTAATATCCTCTTTATCTCTGATAATCTCATTCTAATTCTCTCTGTCTCTCTTCACTCAAATTATAAATCCTAAAAAAAAAATTCCCAAATTTTCCTCATATTATAAACCTTAAAATTTTTGATATATCCTTGATCACCTAAAAATCAAACATACTTTCTCTCTCCTCTCAAAATCTCACTACTTCATTAATCTTTGTTTTTGTTTGTAAATTACCTTTAAATTTACAAGGTATTTATTAGTTTTATTCATCAGCAAATCTAAAAAAAATCATGGATTTGTAATTGAATTTATTAGGTCTGATTGCAATTTCTAATGCTGCAATTTTCGTTTCTGTTTGATTTCCTATGTATCCTTGATCCAAATAAGGAGGGGAACCCGAATCAAGAGGTCTATTAAAAAATGTTTTAGGAGAATTAGAAGCAACCGAATCAAGTTTCTTAACAAAGGGGTCTTTAGGGTTAACAAGGGGCACATGAATTTGAGCAGAATTTCTAGATTTCATCAATAATTGAGGTTGAAGAGATGAAATTGAGCAAGAAGCCATGAGCACCTACAAACAGTTTGATATGGACAATAATATGAGAATTCTCAAGCTTTGTAGTCTGAAATTTGTGCTTTTATTTGCTCACGAGAATTATTGATCTATATAATTGAATGGGTCGGGCCTAGCCGGGCCCAATGACCCGTGATCCGACCCGGCCCCTTCTGGACTAGCTTTAACCCTAGCCCGACCTATTTAATTGAAGCCTGGTCCGGCCTATTAAATAGGTCTAGTGAGAATCATGAGATGAGAGAAATATAATACTCCCTAAATGATTTTGTAAGTGTTATACTTACCAAATGCAGCCTTGTTTTTTTAAATGTTACAATTCTTTTTTTGTCAAAAAACTACATCTTCTCGTGATCCCCACTCAAATTCACTGCTACTAATTTTATTATTTCTTCTCTCATATTCATTACTTTTCAATAAACTATTAACCCTACTATCTTTCTTTTACAATTTTTTAATATTTCAACTAACCCACTTATCTTATTTTATTTAAGTCAATTAAGTTGTCTAAAACAATGTATCGGTCAAAGTATAACACTTAAAAAAAAACACGGAGGGAGTATTCAAAATCATGAGTAGTTTTTTTTTACCAAAAAAAGGGTGTGTAACACTTAAAAAAACGGCTGCATTTCATAAGTATAACACTTAAAAAAATAGAGGGAATATTTAATTTGAACTTATTATTAGTTTGATTTGATATTTTTTTTTTTTTTTTTGGCAAGAAGAATAATATTATTAATGAATAGCCATATTTGATTATATGCACGATAATCCGCAAGGAAAAAAATTACTAGTATAACAATTAAAGGCTTATTTAAATTGTATTAATATATATTTTTCAATATTTGATTTAAATAATTTTTTAATTATAAATTTATCGATATATTGGTACTAAAAAACCACAAATAAATCAATAAAGTCTAAACATAACTTATACAGAGTAATTTATATGATTCGCAAAGTTTGTAAATAAGGTGAACTAAACATAGTCATAGGCTCGCTGAAGATTAGCTGAATTATTATTTTTTCTAAACCTAGATGAAAATATACAAAGAAACCAATCACACTTTCCCCCCAACTTTTTAACTTTTTCGATGATCATTACCTTCTTTTTTTTCAAAGACACCAACTGAATCCATTGTACATAAGAGACTACAGGGCGCCATCACAAAGATACACAATGTACATAAGAAGATGAAAAAACAGCCCCCCAACAAAAAAATGGATACTATACAAAAATACAATACATTTTCCAAAGGCCATCCAAATGCCTCAAAAAACACAGCCACAGTCGAAGGCTGCAATTCTTTTATGCAAATAAAAGAAAATTAAAAAGTAAAAAATGCCCTCTAAAATTAGCATCTCTAAGACCTATAATCTTGTTATCCTTCACTCGAGGAAATGATCAGCAGCTTGCTGGGTGTCTAAAATTTCAGCAGCAGCATCGGCAATTCTTAGAGCCATTGTGGCTCTATACATTGCTAGATCTGCATTTTCCATCAGGAGCTGTGCTCTCTGACGTTTAAGTATGGCTAGCTCCACAGATTTGTCTGCCGAAGCTATTGCTTCCTGTATTCTAAGGACTGCGCTTTGTTCCTCTGCAGCATTATGCTCAGCAGCTATCACTAATCAAATTTAAACAATGAATAGATTAATAGAGTTCTAATACAAAAGCTAGAAAATTTGACAGACAATAGCGATGAAAGGATTTTAATACCTTGAAGAACATTACTATCCTTGCCTCGACCTCGATGCATAGGCTGAACAGTCTGCCGTTTCAGAGATCTTTTCTTGCGTAACACAGGTTTTGTAATCAATTGCGTTTTCGTGGGTTGGTTTAACTGTCAAAACGAAATTCCATGTAAGAAAACACAGAACAGAAGATACATCCGGAGATGAAAGTTGCTAATTTGTAGCAGCTCGCAGTTGTTTATCTGACTAACAGTCCAGAGAGGTTTCACATCAAACTCATTTTTTTTTAATCTTTATGAATTAGGGAGGGAGGAGGGCCTAACTTACCTACCTACTCATCAATCGCGTAGCCAAACTGACGCATCAACGTTTCACTTTTGTATTTTAATTCACGCGGGACCAGGGGGGGAGATGGGCTGCGGGGCAGTGGATGCAGTGTAGAGAGGGGTAAGCCAAACTGACGATGTAACAAGCATGAATGTATGTAAGTTTTTTCCCTTTCTCGTCTTTATAATTCCCTAAGGATACAGACACTACAGAGGGCCAGAGGGGGGTAGCCAAAATCACTAGCATGTTTATGGATAAAATATTAGTTTGCAGAAATATATTCAAACAGCAGAGTATCCTCTATAGACAGAAAAATTGCTATGTGCTGCATCCAATGTTTACATTTTGAGCAAGAACTGCACTGAAGTGATAATCTTAGGTTAAATAACGCAGATACAGGTTTACTCTAATTGCTTTTGGGATGATCAACATAATTTGCGCCTGGTGGAATAAAGCACACACACAAACAAAAAATAAAAAATTTAAAAAAAAAAAAAACAAAATGAAAAGGGAGTATCTGAAACTACGGAATGACATAGTTGCTAGTGTAGACGAAACAAATAACCATAAACAACTGAACAATTAGCTAGATATTTAAAATTCAACACAATCTGAACAACTAAATAGCTTTGACTCAGTGTATAAAGGGAAGAAACCTGTATTGAGCACATACTTGTCAAAATACATGTACAAAGAAATATTGCATTAAAGCATGTACCTGGAAAACTCTAATCAGCGGGGCACGTTTCTGCTTCCTCTTCTTCATCCAATATCTATGTACCTGCTCAACTACATCCGAAATAATTACTACATCCATACACAATTTAGCAGCTTCTATTTCATCATTGACATCATCCCGTTTACAATAAGAAGCTTTCTCGAAAGAATCAATTGCTAATTCAAAGCTCTCTTCAGAAAGATGATTTGATGCTTCCAGCTCACTATTGAGCTTGCTTAGCCACTCTTCATCCTCAGAATCCATATCATAGTTCGCTGTCTTCCTAGATAAAGTTCTAGATAGTTCATCATTGGCTGTTCGAATGTATGACTCTGGTCTAACAAAGGCACCAGGGGGATCCCATGAATTGGTCACTTCACATACCCAAGGTACAGGGATAATTTTAACACCCGGGGACGTTGGTACAATGTTCCTTTCCCCACATACCTTATAAAGTTCTTTAAACACTGCCCAATCCTTCCGGACAGGAAACTCTAGTTTCCACCCATTCTCCGATGCCCAAATCACAGCATGAGTAAAACGGTTGGTTGTACAGGGTCTCATTTCTTTTTGAATCTTTAAGGAATATTTTGTTGTCCCATCTGTTTTAATGGCAAGAAGCCACTCATTTGATGCAGAGGTGTCTAATCTGACCTCTGCCCCCTCAACTCTGTAACACTTGTCTGCTTCTACAATCAGGACATTAGCAGTACAAAACTGTGAATCAGGATCCACATTCCAGCTTGATAGGTCGGACTTTTGCACAGGAATTTCACTCACAGAACTCTTTCGAAGAGACCTACGAAGCTCCTGTTTACAAGCTAAAGGTAATGCAGGGTGGGCTTTTTTCTTGGAAACATGATTAGATACTGATGGTCCAGGTGATTTCTGCAAAACAAAAGGTAACGGGTTTCTAGCCCTCCGACTCCTTAACGACCGCCTCCGCCTCTTTGAAGCACTTCGTGTAAGAACCCCAATCCTACCTTGCACATTTCGACTGGATAACTTACTAGCCCCAGGAGACAAATTTACAGACTTCATACCCTTGGACTCATCTTTAGCAGGGGCAACTAATCTGTCAGGGGGACTCTCACTCTGGTCATTGACGAATGTAAGGGTTTCATCAGAACTCTCATTTTTTCGGTCAAAATCGTACCAACATAGACAAGACAGGCGCACCGACCTAAACAACATTGTTGCATGTAGGTGCAGAAAACACAAGGGAGCAGCCGTATAGTCAAGTGTAAACATTGCTATAAACTGCCTCACCCCGGAAATTCGGCATAAACCTTTGCTCTTGTTTGACACACAATTCTGAAAGACAACAACAATTACACAGGCAGAAAATTAAACATTTTAAACATCACTATACACATCCAACCAACGCTAAAATGAAGTAGCAACTATATTTCCACAGTTTTAACACCAATCATAAAGTCAAGCATTCACAAAATCCTCAAAATCCTCAAAATCATAACAAAAACAAAAACAAAAATGCAGAACATACCCACAAGAAATGAATGCCAGACGAGGCAAAAACAGGCGAAACCGGACTCAAAAGCAGGAACGTCGAAATTTCACTTAAACCAACTCTTTCTTTACTCAAATACTTAAGAAGTGAACTCAAAACACTTGAAAACAACAAACATCCATCACAAGAAGAATCGACGAAAACCGATAACAACCCTTGATCATAATACCCTTTAATTACATCATCTGCCTGCTTCTTTTCAGTTTGCCCACTTTTTCTCCTTTGCCTTCTCACAAAATGCAAACCAAACTTCTTACTATCAGATTCACCAAAACCCTTCAAATTCCTCACATTATAACGCTTTCTTTTCCTACTATAAACATTCCTAAATATTCTGCTATTAGAATAATAACTCCCATTTCTTAAACTGGGCACTCTATGACTAATTTCCGGCTCCGGCTCAGGCTGCGGTCTCGGTATCGGAAACGGTTTTGCATCATCAACATCCATTGGATCAGACCTATCATGCCAACCATTAATCTTCTGTTGCTTAAACTTACCACTATCATTGGAAATCAACGGAAACCAATCGTCCCCATTTTTAACTCCTCTGTGCTTAACATCAGCAGATTCAACCCACAATCGACGCCCTGACCTTAAAACCCTAACCAATTCACCGTCTTTCGCCTTCGGAACAAACACCCTCGTCGAACGCCGCATCTCTACTGACGGCATCGGCGCCAGATTTCAAACTTCGTTCTCTCCGAGTTAACTCACTCAATTACACCGAGTCAAATCAACGATTCGATCAACCAACCCTTTGATTCTGACGCTTTTTTCAGCACATGGGTCATGTAACAACTAACAACCCAGATAAATTCACTTCAATTAACACCAAAATTTGCGACGAAAAATTTCCAAATCGGTCATCTAGATCATAACACTCACAATAAATTATCAAAAAAAAAATTAAATAACCCAGAAATTAGTGAACGAAAATTGTTCGAAAAAAGATAATTTTTTTAAAGATGGGATCGGGATTTTGTCAACAGAAATGGGACAACCTGAAATATTTTTTAGAATTTACGAAATTAATTTTGAGGGATTTGTTGTGAGGGAGAAAAAAGGGGGAAGAAGAAGAACAGGGGAGAAGAGGAGGCTGAAAGAGAAATATCCATTTTTTAGGGTTTAGTAGTGGTGGAAGAAGAAAGAAAACTACTGTCGAATAAACTACTACCTGACTAAAAGAGAGCCGTTGGATGAGAAAATTGACGGTTGAGATTTGGAGAGAGAGTGAAGATTGATTCGATGGTGTCTCCAAAAGACTGGACGTTTCGGGGGAATTGATTTTTATTTTTTTGGTTTTATTTAAATTTAAAAGAAGTTGACGAAAATAACCTTGAGCGGACCCCACGTTTAAGGTGGGGAGATTGAATGGATATTTTTATTGTGTGAAGAGTGAGGACCCATTCGTGTCCTTTTGTTAAGGGGGTCTTAGCCAGGATTAATTAGATTTTGCCAGTTGTATCTTGCGGTAGAGTTTAGAGTTTAAAAGCGGTTTAGTCCTCGTAATACTATTAGACCATTCTCAGCAGTGAGGAAAAAAAAAACCTCTCAATCTCTCTCTACCCACTTTCTCACTCCTCCCATACAATTTCTCTCATCAAATGTTTTTTTCACCACAGTAATGAGGAGAAAAAAAACCTCTCATCACTTTCTCCTCCACTATTTTTTAATTTATTTTTTAATTACGTTTAAAAATAATTTAATAAAAATTTATAATTACGTTTAAAAATATTAATAATACTAACTGGAATTTTTTTTTATAAGAAATAATTATAATAATAATAATAACAAGAAGAAATTGGGAAAATATGTTAATTTCTCTAATTTATGGGTGTTTGGCAAAAGGGATAGAGATAACGAGAATTAAAAAAGTGAGATAAGGTTGAGAAATTAGCAGTTAGAATAAATATAAAAAATGATGTTATCTGTTGTTGGATACTTCTTCTTTTTCGAATAAATCAAAATATAATGTTTTTTTTATTTAAAGGTTGCACTTTTTGACATTATTACCCGCTTCTTGATGAATTGTCGTCTTTTTTTTTTGACATTATTACCCACTTCTTGATGAATTGTCATTTTTTTTAACATCAATTTCCATCACTTTCTCTCTCTCTTCAATTACTCTAGTTCTAATCATTAATTTTAAAAAATTTACAACTTTTTTAATTCTCGCGTAAAAAGCTAAAAAAAACATTGTATTATGAGACAGAAGGAGTAATTTGCTATGAATTTGGAATTAAATTGGAATTAATAGTAAATTTACTTAAGTATTGTTACTAACTTTTTTCCTCTCCCCTTTCCCTTTCCTTAATGCTAAAATTATCTTTTCACTTTCATTAGGTTTAGGTTAAGCAATAGAATGTGGATCGGGCTAAATTCAAGTTATAAAATCATTTTTTTTTTTTTTTGGAAACCGAGTTCTAGAATCATCTAGAGTTACTTGGAAGTATAAAGAGAAGATATAATAGGCGAAGGTAGGATATTTTTTTTTTAGTCTTAAAGGTTAGTAAGGATAAATAACAATTTTCAAAATTATTTATGCATAATCAAAATTTCGACTAACATTTAATAAACTGAAAATCTATAATTTATAATTAATACTAAAATAGCAACTGATGACATCATCCTATTTTAAAATTGTACACGTGTCAAGTATGTCATTATTTTATTATTCTTACTAAGTTAGACCCGTTCATCGCACGGTTTTTACAAAAATTATGCTCATTTATTTGCTATGTACTTTTAAATGATTTTAAACTTATTTCAAATCATTTTTTTTCTAATTTATAGATAGTAGCATTTGCAGCCAGTACTTGTGGTGCCATTAGAGAAGTCGTGAAAATAGAAGAAGAATAGTTCTTTAGGATCAAGGAATTCGATACCATATAGAAAATGGAGAGAATATATTGAGGGAAGTTGTTAATTTGCATTGATTATAAGCAGCATATTTATGGTGATTACCAGAGTACTTTCTTTGTTCCACAAATATTGCAACAAGAATGAAATTATGCATCTCAAAACACATTTTATATGCTAAATATCTATAATTATATAAAAGTATAAATTATAAAAAGTTGATATTGTGAAAGTATTTTATGAGACGAATCTAACAAGACCCAACATGACTATATTTTAATTTACGTATAAATCATAATATGTGGTCAAACAAGTGTGATAAATAGTGTAAAATTCCAGTTATTGTAATATTACTAGAAAGGAGGAAGTATATGATATTGGCAACTATAGTAATTCTAGGAGGAAGTTATTACAGAATATATACAAAGCTAAAGTTTAGGACCTAACTAACAAAACAATTAATTGTTATATATAAGGATTGACCCGAAATAAGTCATCCCTTATCAAGAGGTTGTAATTTTAGACTTCATCAAAAATTCCAAAAACTATTTAATATACTCAATAAGTGCCCAAAGCAAAAGATACGTAAACTCATCCTGTGATAGAGGGGCACCCCGTGTGTGTGTATATATATATATATATATATATATATATATATATATATATATATATATATATATATATATATATATATATATATATATATATATATATATATTAAATGGGATCATGTGAGAACACATCCCTTATGTGAGAATATCAACTTATGTGAGAACAAATCTAGACCCTTGAATTAGATTCATCTGACGGCTCTTATTCAACCCACCTAATTAAGGGTAACCGGGTAATTTCACAGCTTGAATGACTACCCTTAATCTTCTCATTTTTCATTTTCACTTTCTCTCTCTTTATTACATTTTCTCTCTCCTCCTTCATATTCTCTCTCTACGAATTCATTTATGAGCTTAATCTTCTTCGCATTGTTGCATCGATCTTGCTTTAATCTTCTTCAATTCGCTCTTCATATACCTTGATTCTGGATAATTAAGGTATTTGAGTTTTCTTTTTTTGTTGTTATTTATTCAATTTTTTTTTAAGTTTATGAATTTGCTCTTTTTTGCTTAGCGATTTATGATTTCGATTATTATTGTTGAGATGTTTTTGCCGATTTTTGTTGATATTTCTCACGATTAGGTGTCTAATTTGTAGAATTTAATTATTGATTTTTTTTGTGTAATTTTTTATTTTGTTCTATATTATTTAATTAGGGTTTTATTCTATTTTATTTTATTTCGTATCGTTTCGTTTGATTATTGATGACATTGATAGATCTAGTTTGCTTGTGAATTAGAATGGTTTTGTGGATTGGATCTGTTTAGAATTGTTGTTTTTATCTATCCGTTGTTCTTGGTTCTTTAGGTGGAGCATTGTGATTGTTACTAGACCAGGTATTTGTCATGATATTTAGTCTTTTTGTTGTTCGATTTTCTTCTTATAGTATCTTATGGATGGTTTGTTGATTGTGATTTAATGTTTATTTCGCGGTGTATTTATTTTTGTTCGATTGGTTTCGATTGTGATGGTTGATTAGGTTTTCTTGTTCTTATATGGCTTATAGTATGACAGGACTATAGAATTTTTTGGAAGGGGTTAAGGTTTTGTACCTAGGATTATACCGTGCTCAAGTAGGGTTTTGTTTTTTATATCAAGGGTGTAACTGTGTAATGCAAATGTTTGTATGATGAAGGTGTGAAGTATTAAGAGTCGCGACTAGGGATAAAACGCCCCGAGTGGTTGTTTTTGATAGTGTGAGTGTAATTAGTTCAAGCATTTGTGTGAGGGAGTAAGATCCCTTTGGTTAAATTTCGTTGTTCCTCGTGTCTTTGGTAAAATGTGAGGCGACTATGTCGTGGCTGTGATGTGTGCAACAATGTTTGAAGGAGGGGTTGGATTTGCTATGCTAATAGGGCTTTGCTTTAATGATATGTATTAGTAGGTGAAGATGTAGTAGCTTAATATTACCACAAATCTATTATCAATATTTCTTAATGAAGTAGTAGATGTGAATTTCACTGTGTTAAACAAACTCATCTATTAGACTCAGGGATGGTTATATATTTTGGTGCCAAATTTGGTTAATTTTAGGAAAACTTTGTATGTTTTTGGCTTGGAATAGTGTGGTCAAAGTCTATATCTACATTGGACTTTCAAATGCCTTACTCGGGAAATTAGGTGAGTTATATTGTTGTAAAAGAGTCTTGGGTAACATGATTTTCTGCCTAGAGGGTGGCTGAGTCCTTAAGTCATTTGAATGTTGGGGCTGGTAATTACCTGGTACTAAATTTCAGTGAGACAAAAACTGCTAATTTTAGTTCTGACTCCAGAAAGAATCAAAGAATAGATGATTCCAGACTTTAGTTATTATTAGATGCGCAGTATGCATTGTAGGCATGCTTACTGCATTTATAAGGATTGTTCATTATTAATGAGAATTGCTCTGATCTCTGATCAATATCCTATATTTTGAGTCATTAAGTAATAGTTGATGTCTGGTTGCTCTTATTGACTGAGTAACAAGAGATTGGCTTGATATATATGAATCTAGTCACATACCATTCGCCGAGGCTATTACAATGGATTCTCACCATGAATGGGGGATGTTATAATCTGCGATTTAGTTAGCTTACATTTTTTTTTTTTGGTTTTTTTTTGTAATAGTGCTATGGATTCTTCAGTTGCTACTGATCTTAACAATGCTAAAGATTATACAGATGTACATTTGGAAAGGATAATGTACGTGTTTTTTTATTTCCTTATTTTATGTTTTCTTATTAAATGCTTGCTGATTTAATGAATTATTAAAGAAATGCTTGCTCATTTGACATATGAGCAAATAACTATTTGCTTATTTTCTAAATGAGCAAAAAACTGATTGCTCATTTCTCAAATGAGCAAACTAATGTTTGCTCATTTCACAAATGAGCAAACTAATGTTTGCTCATTTCACAAATGAGCAACTAACTATTTGCTCATTTCACAAATGAACATGTGTGTGTTTGCTCATTTGTGTAAAATTAGCAACTAAATATTTGCTCATTTGACAAATGAGCAACTAACTATTTGCTCATTTGATAAATGAGCATCTAAGTTTTTGCTCATTTGTTAAATTAGCAACTAAGTATTTGCTCATTTGACAAATGAGCAACTATTTATTTTGCTTATTTTACAAATAAGTAACAAATTATTTGCTCATTTGACAAATGAGCAACTAACTATTTGTTCATTTGACAAATGAGTATCTATGTTTTTTCTTATTCGTTAAATCTATGTGATATTTGACTTTTTTTTATGATTTTGTATCAGCAGGAACTCTATTGAAAAGGAGTCTGCTGCCAATGCTGGTTCATCAGGGGCGGCTGCTGTCGATGCTGGTTCATCAGGGGCTGCTGCCGATGCTGGTTCATCAGGGGCTGCTGCCGATGCTGGTTCATCAGGGGCTACTACTGATGTTGATTCATCAGGGGCTCTAGTGGCAGAAGAGAAGATCAGTGAAAAGAAGAAAAAGAAAATAAAAGTAGTTGCTACTAAGGGTAAAGGAAAAAAGGTTGAAAAAAGAGTGAAAGAAAAGCATAATGTGAAGTTTGAGGATCTAGACGGTGAAGATGCTGTTGATGAAGTGCAGGGATCAAAATGTGTTGTTTATGGGACGTTGCGTAATAGGATGTCACCTTCATCTGTCGTTAATGTTTTTAAGGAGTTTTTTGAAGATCAGTTGATTGCGATTAGAGCTATAGGATTTGGGTCCTTGGAGTTTTTGAAAGTGTCCCAACTGCCTTTGCAATTGGGTTTTTGGTTGTTCAAGCACTTTGATGCTCATAGTTGTATGTTGAATATTCCTGATTCCGAACCTTTCAAAATTACGGAACAACATGTACATGAGGTCCTAGGGCTGACAGCTGGAGGCATAGAGATGGATGCTAATGTTTTTTCAAAGGATGATAAAGTTATTAACCAATGGAAAAAACAGTTCCCAAAGAACTCATTATCTATGAACTTTGGGGAGCTTTCAATGTATTTGAAGGACCATAAATCAGCTCGGCCAATGTTCAAACGCAATTTCGTAGTTCTTTGTGTTTCCACTTTAATGTCAGGTAGTCTTTTCATTTCATATTTCTTATTTTACTTTCATTTTGATCATTTTAATTTCATTTTGTTCATTTTACTTTCATTTTGCTCATTTTAGTTTTTGTTTGATCATTTTATTTTAATTTTGTTATTTTATGTTAGGAGGACAAAACAAGAATGTTAATCATGATATTCTCAGATATTTGACTAGTGTTGCTAAAATCAAGGATTTAAATTGGTTGAAGTTTATCCTTGATTCTCTTGTGAAGGCAAAGATCAAATGGGATGAGCTTCCTACTCGCTACTTTCCAGGATCTTTCTTATTTCTTATGGTTTTTTTTATGTGTTGCATTTTATTGTTTGAAATAGCAGGATCACCTGCAACCCCCTTCCTCCCTTAAACAAGAACACACACACATACACACGCACACAGACACATATATATGCATACACACACACACAGACACACACACACAGACACACACACACAGACAGATACACATACATACACGCACTCACAACCTGTAATAGAATCTGAAATCAGATTTTATAATTAGATTCAGAAATTAGATTTTGAAATTAGTTTCTGAAATCAGAATTGTGATCAGTTACCGAATTGAAATGTGTGGGTAGGTGGCAGTAGGGGGTGGGGCTGGTATTTTCTAAGGTTTTTTTTTTTTTAATGTTTTATGTATTAACTGTTATTTATTTGTTTAATATTAATGTACTAATTTTTTCTATCTTACTTGTTTGTAGCTTTTATATGTTGATCAGTTTGTCATTGAGGAAGTTAGAGCCAAACGAGAAACTCCTGTTCTCAAAGGTTGGACAACCAATATGTTGTCTAGTCGTGAGAAATTGAAAATTTTTAAGGGGAGGCTTGGAATTTTTGATAAAAATCTGAAGGTTGTTAGTCCTTTTGGCAGCAAACAACTAAAAATGGTATTTCACTTTCAATCAATACTTAGCTTTTCTGCCTTTTAGAATTGAAAATTGGAACAAATCTTGTTAGATCTCATTGCAAATGGTCCCAACCTATTCTGACTTTTTTTTTTTCCGTTCCAACTGTTCCTCAAACTAACGAAGATGTTGAAGTAGATCCAAATAAGGTATTTATATGATTTTTAATATTTCAATGTAGATCTAATATATATTTTGTTTTTTTAATGACATCCGTTTTGACTCATATGAAGTTTGGTTGGAAAAATTGGGTTTGTGGAGTATTAGCATCAGTTGAATAATGATGCAATGTGGCACTCTATTATGGCGCATCAATGGAGTTCCTAAATCAGCAAAAAATTAATTGCTCATTTGACAAATGAGCAAATATTTTACTATTGATTTGTTTTTTTCTCATTTAGTCTTTTGATTTATATTTATGTTATTTGTGTTTTTTTTTTAGAAATGCCTAATGGATCTTGTAGCAGCTTCGACTAAGCTGGTGTTGGCATACATGGACTTTCATGAAAAACATGAACTAGCTGTCAAGCATTTTTCTCACAATGAGAAAATACCGAAGCTAAAGGAAGATGCAATGGGTATTTGTGACGAGCAAAGATTGAGTTCCCAAGCTATGCCAGAAAATCATAACTTTTCTTTTAGCCAAGACGATGAGTATTGGCAAGATCTAGCTGTCATTGAAGCTTGGGATAGATTTTCCAAGATTTCAGCTAATGAGAAGAATGTTAAATCCTCAGTCTTTGCTAGGGCTGATTGTCCAACCGTAACAGGAGCCATTAATGTTACAAAGATTGCTGCTGAAAGTGTTCAGATAGCAAATAGTCTTTCTGAAAATGAAGGTCCTGCTATTGTAGTTGAAATTGAAAAAGTTGAAGGAGGTTAAAGTATTCGATCTAGTTTGAGATCTTCAGTTAAAAAAGGATTTGGAACTCCTACTTTCAGTTTAGGATTTGATTCTCAAAATATTGATGATCTGGAGAACTCCCCAACTATTGTATAACCTTTAGTAGCTGTTGATGCTGATGTTCCTGTACGACCTTCAGTTGCTGCTGATGCTGATGTTCCTTGTGCTGTAGGTGCTGCTAATGTTCCTATTTTAAAGAAGCGTAAAGTTCAACCATCAATGCTGCTTAGATCACCTTTTAAGACACGGATTATCAACATTTACTCTACATTATCAGAAGTTCAGAAAAGTGTCTTGGAAGCTCTGTTTGATGATGATAAAAATCGTTTGTAAGTATTTTTTTTTATTATAGAATTTTCATCTTATACACTAACTCACATTTGCTTTAGTGATATTAACTTTCTTAATTCCTTTATGCAGTGAACAAGTATTTTTATCCAAAGTTAATGGAGAGGATGATGTTGAAATCATGAGATTTCAACTTGGAAAGCTTTATACTCACCATAAAATTGAGTCAGAAATCATTAATGCTTAATGTAGTATTTTGAATTATAATGAGCAATTTAGAGACTCAAGTTCTCCTGCTCGTTTCTTTTTTAATCTTGCTGCTACTGTAAGTTCATATTCTTTAATTTATTTTGTTTTATTGAAGTATTTTACAGTATTCCTGTTGTATTTAATTTAATTTATTTTTCTTAAACATGTAGGATTGTCTTGTTCATTATGAGATTGATTCTGTTAGTCATCGGAATGCTATGTTTCATGAGGTTGCTGAGAAGTTATACAGCCAAACCGTTGTCCCAAAGAAGGACATTCAACTTTTCTTCTTCCCAGTTTACGAAAGAGATCACTATTATTTGGTATGTTTCAACACTACCACATAGCATGGTAATATCGAGGTTATTGATTATAGTGAAGATTCCGGAGATCACACATAGCTTTTAAAACATTTGGTACGGTTTAAAAGTTTATTAACATTATGTTTGCTTATTTCAGTAAAATGATTAGATTTTATAAGTATCTATTATCTTTTCTCATTTGACATGTTTATTTTCAGAGAAGTGCATTTTGGAATTTTATGCAATATGGAGGAAATGTATAGAGCTCTGTGTTGTCAAGCGATATCAATCGCATGGAGCATGTTGCAATTGATTCTCCTTGGAAGTCTACAGTTATTAATCAGTTGCACTGTGGAATTGCATTGATGAGGATTATGGAAACATACATGGGTTTGTCAAAGTGGCCTTCACGTTTGAAGAAGAATAATGTAAGTCTTTCATCTTATATGGAATGTCCTTAGATACTTGATTGCTGGACTTGATTAAATTTTGTGTGTGCCAAGCCTAAAAAAGGTTGGCTACAAGGCCTACAATTTTTACTTGTTAATTTCTAGTACTCTCTGAGTTTATAGGAATATGGACATGTAAAGTGTAAATTTACTTCAATAGCCATTACAGTAGCAGCTAAGGAACTTTTTCAATTACACTGTAGTATAAGGGGTACCTTCACTACCTTGTGATTATGTGTCTATGTGATATTTAGAACAGCATTGATAGCTCATGAATTTATAAAACCCTTTTAAAAGTGGGAGTGGACCTACTTTAACTTATCTACAGTAGCCACTTCACGTGTTACTCACATGCATATTTGTATTTTAAGGGGGGTAGTATTTGAAAATTTGAATGATAAAGAAAATTCATGATAATAAAAGGATATTAGTATGTTTATATGCACCACCAAGTTATTTTTTTGATTATTCTTAAATAGAAGTTTAAATAAATCTTGCTCATTTGTCAAATTAGCAGCCAATAATTTGCTCATTTGTCAAATGAGCAAGCAATTATTTGCTTAGTTTTCAAATGAGCAAGCAATTATTTGACTGAATTAATATGATTAAATATAAGGCTTAAACTGGCATCTCTGTGCTTGAACATATTTGCTCACAAAATGACACAATTGATAGAGTAGCTGGATAACAATCACCCTTAACCATTTTTTGCAAGTTCCTTATATAAGTGATTCCATGTGCTTGGACTTCTTGTGAAAGTTCCTGCACTGTTATTTGATAGTTAACCAAGAAAGGAGCAAATTGTAAAGTTTCCATCTGTTAAATATAAGGTCTTTAGGAAGCGCTACAGTTTCAATGTTAAAGTTGGTAAGCTCATTTAAGTGGTTAAAGAGAAGAACTAAACTAGTGCTCTAGGCTGTGGATTATGCATCCTTGATTAGTGAAATCTTCCAAGCTTCCATCTGCTTATGCATAGCAGAGAAGGTAGCACACTAAGGCAGCTTCCTGCTCTGGTTTATTTTCTCTTGAAGTAGAGGCTTTGCACTAACATGTCAACAATTAAAAAAACAGGACATAATTTCCACAACTTCTAATATTACCATTAGATCACAATACACTATTCAAGAAGAAAAGACAGTTAAATTGCAAATAATTTGCAATACACTATCCCCATGAGCAAATAATTTACTCATTTTTCAAATGAGCAAGCAATTATTTGCTAATTTTTCAAATGAGCAAATTATTCTTTGCTCATTTGTCAAATGAGCAAATTGTTCTTTGCTCATTTTTGAAATGAGTAAATTATTCTTTGCTTAAATGATGACATTTTCCTCTTTCATTGAATTCTGTTTATGGCCAATATAAGTAGTAGATGGTTCTGAGTGACCTTGCACACCAGTCATCCACCTTCCCTTTTCCAACCCGGCTGAAACTTGGATTATAAACTGTAGAGCAATTGAGCCAAAGTTCAGTGAACCCAGTGAACCTTTAAATAGTCTTGGCTTACATATCAAGTATGCTGCATATCAAGTAATTGATTGCTCATTAGCAAGATTTTAAGCTACTTTTCTTTTAAAATAATTGTAAAGGAAATTAGAATTTGGGTTTCTTATTACTTATTCTATTCTTCTGCTTCGTGCTTCACCCTCCTTCATGCATTTATATTTTGTAAATTTTCTTGTTTTATTTTTCCTTTTCTATTTCTTACAGGTGATAATCATAGAATAATTTCAAGTGAAATAAACACAATTCAATCCGTTAAATAAATTCCTCAAAAGAAGAAAAAGCAGAAGAAAGTTTCTGTTACGACTGAAGAAGAAAAAGTTGAAGAAAAGGGTGAAGAAGAAAAAGCTTAAGAAGAAAAGGCTACTTGTTAGTGTAACCTCAATATTTTGCTTGGTGTAGTGTTGATTAAGATACTTGGTGGTGCTGATATAGCTTTCTAAGTTTAGGGAAGTAGAGAAACAATGATTTAATCAACTTGTAAATTGTTTAGTAGTGTTACTTTTTGAATGATGTAAAAATGGTGACTTTTGATTATGGTGACTTTTGTGTGGGTTATATTTAAATTGGATCTTTTGTGTTTACCTGAAATACTTTGTCATTTATACCTACCGTTTATTTGAACTATTTGTTGATTTACAAATGAGCAACGAACTATTTGCTCAACTGACAAATGAGTAAATAAATATTTGCTTATTTGAGCAAATAATCAAAGAACAATTATTTGCTCAAGGGTAGAGCAAATTATTCTTTGCTCATTTGACAAATGAGCAAGTAACTATTTGCTCAATTGACAAATGAGCAACTAAGTTTTTGCTTATTTGAAAAATGAACAAAGAACAATCTGCTCATTTGATAAATGAGCAAAGAATAATTAACTCATTTGAAACAAAGAACAAATTTCTCATTTGACAAATGAGCAAAGAAATGCTTGTTTATTTAATGAATGATTAAAAATTTTTTTGTTCATTTGACAAATGAGCAACTAACTATTTGCTCATTTGATAAATGAGCAACTAACTATTTGCTCAATTGATAAATGAGCAACTAAGTTTTTGCTCATTTGTTAAATTAGCAACTAAGTATTTGCTCATTTGACAAATGAGAAAATAACTATTTGCTCATTTGCTAAATGAGCAAAAAATTGATTGCTCATTTTCCAAATCAGTAAGTAATTGATTCTGTTAAGAAATATAAAATCAACAAAATATTAACAAAATTTAAAACACAAAATTTATAAATGTTTAATAAATAATGAGGAGATGTGCTAAAAATATTAAATCTTGTATTTATATAAAGTTATCATTACACTTTTTCTAGACAATTTCTAATATCATGATGACTTAATTCACCACAACCTCTACATAATCTCTTCTTTTTCTGGTTTTGTTCTATAGCCTTTTCTTTTTCTCCCTTCAGCCTTTTTGCACTTCTACCTCTTGTTTCAACATTTGACACATCAATCTCAGCCTCTTTCTTTTTTGAAGTCTCTTCATTTGATACATGAACTCCAGCCCCTTTATTCTTTGAAATTTTTGGAGGTTTGACAATTATTTCAGTTGGCACACTAGCTCCAATTAATAGCTCAATGTCTTGTAATTTGTTGTTTGCACTTCCAGCTGCTGTTTCATTATTTCTTGCAATCCTCTTAGCCTCCAAATCCTTTCTTATTCCTTGAAGATTTGTCACAAGATCTTGAATATCTTCATCTTTGCCTTCTGCCAAACTTACACAAGTGTGTATCTCTGACCATAAATCATTTAACAATTTTTTTTCTTATCAATTAAATTAGCACATTGCTCCAACAGGTTTCCACCCAAGTCAAAAATTGGTTTTTTCAGTGCCATAGTAGTCCATCTATGTAGCATATACTGCTCAGGAATGGTTTCAAACCTTTTTGCTTTCCAAACCCAAATCATATGTCTACATGGAATTCCTTGTCTACAAAATAGCTTGCAAGAACATGTAGTGTCATAGTTAGTGGGATTAAACACAACATCAAATGTTCTAATCCGATTTCCTTCACTTACTTTTGCAACTTCCAATCCATTTTCTTTCTTCAATTCATCAACACCACAAGAAAAACAAGCAATTTCAACCTCATTGAAATTCATAAAAGACAAAGTTAGTATATAAATGTGAGGCATGCTTTTCTATCCCTAGTGGTGTTTTGCACTCAGGATATTTGTGCTTTGAATCATTATCATTCTGACCTTGAGTGTGTCTCTAGGCATCAATTGCAGCTTCATATCTCAAGTAAAACTCAACAAGTGACACATAAGGATTGATAAAGGAGCAGAAAAAGTTGTTTTCACTATCAGATCTTGATGTTATATGCATTATTCCTCCACACATCACTGAAATACGCCGGAATCCACTTGTCCCTTATCTTGTACATATAACCTAACCACTCATGATATTCCAAGTGGTATTCAACCATCACCTTGTTCCACCTTTCTTCAAACTCAGCGGGTTCAATTTCAAGATGTCAAACGCAAGCACATATTTTTAGGAAACTAGTTTCTTTTTGCATGATTGATTTCTCCACCTTATCTGGTAACTTTTTCATTATGTGCCACATACAGAACCGATGTTCAGTCTTCTTAAACACACTTTTAACAGCTATTTTCATTGCTGGATCCTGATCCGTGATCATACAATTAGGTTCATTCCCACCCATTGCCTTGAGAAATGATCTGAACAACCACTCAAATGACACAATATCTTCCTTTTCCATGAAACCAGCAGCAAAAGTAATGCAGCTCTTATGATGGTTAACCCCTGTAAATGGAGTAAACACCATGTTGTACCTATTTATACATACAGATTAAATTTTAGATGAGTAAATAATGCAATGCTCATTTGTGAAATAAACAAACAATTCTTTGCTCTTTTGTCAAATGAGCAAATAATTGAATACTTATTTGTCAAATGATCAAATAACTCAATGCTCATTTGTCAAATGAACAAATAATTGAATGCTCACTTGTCAAAAGAGCAAATAACTCAATGCTCATTTGTGAAATAAGCAAACAATTCTTTGCTCATTTGTCAAATGACAAAATAATTTAATGCTCATTTGTCAAATGAACATGCAATTCAATGCCCATATACATACTCTTATCAAATAAAATTAGACTTATGGGGATATTTACTTTTCACATTGAAGTAAGCAAATAATTATACTAAGTTCATTAAGAACAAAGTCATTAAGTTAAGCTATAGTTAACATAGAAATGAATTGTGATTATTATATATTACCTATTGGTTTGGTATGTGGTATCAAAGGATACCATATCACCAAATAGAGCATAACTCTTTTTACAAAGGGGGTCTGCTCACAATGCTCTGCAAAGGCAATTATCTTCATCCATCTCAAAATCAAAGAAAAAAGCACTGCACATTAGCTTTTTGTTAGTAAAATTATCCACGAACATTTGAGCATCACTTCCTTGAATGTATGCTTTTAAATCTCTATGAATTTTTTTGAAATCTTGCTTAGATGCACCAATGTTATCATATCCTCCAACAATTTCCTTCATCATTCGAAAAGTTGTAACGGGACCAATATTCACCTATTTAAAGAACAAAACAGTTTGTCAAAAGAGCAAACAATTTAATTCTTATTTTTCTAATGAACAAACAACTTTTATTAAAACATAGAGAATTCATGAAACATAAGAGTGTCTATTTAGAACAAAAAAGTTTATATAAATATAAAAGTTTTTGAAAGTGTTACCTTAGAATTATTCACAATTATTTTTTGTGCAAAATGTTCATTTTTCTCCCCTCTTTTTGAAATAGATTGTAGCTAGGTGTATAAAGTGGATGCGTGTGTCCCTCATGGAATTGTGTCACCATGTATTTTTCATCATCACAATGCTTTAATTTAGTACCACGTGTGCTTTGCATCCAACACGGGTGACTAGTCTCTTCCTTGTGATTGAAGCCTTTTTTTCGTTGTTTTCTTCTTCTTTGTCATCTAAATTTATCTCAACATTAGGCTTTCTCTTCTCTTTGTAACCCTCTTTATCGCAAAATATATATTGCATTGTCAATTTTTTGCTTATTTTTTCCGTTCTAGTGGTAGACTTCCTTGTGTTGAATCCCGCAGCATATGCATAAGCTTTATAAAATGCAAGACCCTCATCAACGTTATTAAACTTCATCCCTAAAGCTGGTTTTAACTCTTTGGAGAATAATGGAATCCATTCTTTTGTTCCTCCAGGAGTTAACAAAGGTGCTACTTTTGGAGTAACTACTACTGTAGGAGTAAATGGCACATTGCCATTCGCACTAGAATCACTATTTCACTGTTTGTTGTTGCTAATCATTTCCGCAGAATTACAAAAATAAAGTTAAGAACATAATAAAGTAGGAAATATAGCAAGTCAATAACATAGTAAAATAGAAAACTAAATAAGAGAAGAGGGGGAGCAGTAGAAGGGTGGCAGCAGTTAGGGAGCAGTGGCAGGGGGGCAGAATAAGGGATTGAATAGCAGAAGGTAGACTATGTTCTATACTACAAAGTATGACATGTAAGAGCTTCCAATTTGATTTTTGCTGACTATGATATATTTGATTTTTGTCATTTCTCACGATCTTCTTTACACCATACCATCACCACCACCACCAAACTCTGTCTCCTTTCTCTGCCTCTGCACCCTACCACCACCAGCAACATCACCAAAACCTGTGTCACTCTCACTCCCCTGCCACCGCCACTGTTCCTTGCACCCTACCATCACTAGCTTATTTTCCTCATTTGCTCATTTTTGTATTTGCTAATATTTTTTTGGTATTTGCTCATTTTAATTATGTTTGGTCATTATATTTTTTCTATATCATTTCACATATTTAGGAAATGAACAAATAATTGAATGCTCATTTATCAAATGAGCAAATAACTAAGTGCTCATTTGTGAAATGAGCAAATAAGTATTTAGGAAGCACAACCCTAACAATAAGATGCAACAATGATATTACTATATCAAATACCATTGGACATGACTGCCTATACCACCTCCATCAAATACAATCTTTAATCACTACTATTAAACATGAATGCGAAAACAAAGATTATAGGTATTTGCAATGTATCCATATGAAATCATAGCAATAGAAACCGACAGTAGTACATCTATAATAAAGCACCAGACGTAGCACCAAACCGACAATAGTACTCTCTAATTGGTTTATTATTAGAATTTCAAGTGTCTGACAACTTGTAAGTTGAAAGAAGACATGCTCATTATATTTTTTCTATATTATTACACATATTTAGGTTTCCTCATTTTCAATTTATTTGTTCATCTTAAATTTGATTGCAAATAAGAACCTAATAACATAGGAGCATAATAACATCATTCGTAAATAAGAACATAATAAGAACATTGTAATGAATATTCTGACCATAAATATAGTACTGAATTTAATTCGGAATAAAAATTAAGCCATTGTCAATGATTGTACAACTCCATTCTTTGAATAACTCAAATAATGCTTTAATTTCATTCACCGTAACAAATTCGAAAACTAGATCCACAAAAAATTAAAATTGTTAAATGAAAATTCATCAAACTCCTGAAACTTACATTGAGATTCACGAGCAAGGCAAGTGAGGTCGGTAAAATCGAAATTATAATTGAACTTATCAAAATTGGAAGAAGATGATTTAAAATTATCAAAACTATAAAAATCAGAACAAGAAGTTTGGGAATTCAATTGAAATTATCAAAATTAAAATCAAATTAAGAGAAATTAAGATAAGAGAAATCAAATACTACTTGAAATTATGCAGCAGCGAAAAAGAGGATAGAGAAATCCCACCTTCAAGCTTTGAAGAGAGAGAAAGAGGAGTATACAAAATTGTACGGGATTTGAGGCTGATTTGTTTATTTTGAGAATTACATTATTGCCATTATTAGTGGAGCAATCTCACGTGGTGGATTACTACAATCTAATTGACAAGGGTTAAATCGGTCGCTACAATCTAACTCTCAATCAAACAATACTTATACGAACACCCTATAACTAAGTACAATGGCAAATAAAGGTTCAGTCCACGAGGAACGAGAGTAATTGCAAATCAATCTTAAACCTAAGCTAGTTCGAAATCAATGGAAAATGGTGTTCTAAAATACTACTAATAAGATGGAATAAATCAATAAACTAAGACACTAGGGAGAACGGGAATTCACCAAACCATCGGTAACTACGCAACAAGGAATCACAGAGACAAACGGGATATGCAAAGACTATATGTCTGATCAATATCATGTGATAGGAAGACAACGGGCAATACTAAGATTGGATTTCTCATGCACTTAACATTACTCGATACATAATCAAACCACATTCAATAATGAAATACTCAATTCACAATCTCTTGTTCAAATCAAGGATATCATGCAATCAAATTCAAGATTCTAGGTTAGCTACTCCTATTATAATGAATTAACATGCAATCGCATATAATCAATTTAATCACAATCCGTTTATCAAAATCAATCCTCAATTACATAGATTACCTAGGCTGGGTTTCATCCCGAAACCCTAGCTAGGAGACTACTCACACATATTAATAATCAAAGCAATAATGAATTCCAAAAGCATAATAGATATAAACATGAATTCTGATTAAGGAATAATAAAGCTTGATTAATAAACAAGAATGAATAATACCAATTGTATTGATGCGAATCAATGGAAAAGTTCAGAACTTTGATATCCGTCGTCAATGAATAATACAAAGAATCTTCACAAATCTTGCTTCAAATCAATCCAAGAAAACTTAAATCGCTAGAATAATCTCTAAGAAAACTAATGAATCTCTAATACTAAGAACGTTCTTCAATAACTCTCTACAAAGGCTCTCAAAACTATCTCTAAAAACTGTCTTTTAATCCTCTTAAAGTCGGGCCTTATATACGTCTTCTAATTCGGAGAAGTCAAGCGCGCAGTTAACCCTGGATCAGCACGGTCGTGCTGTATTTGGCACGGCCGTGCTAGCTTGTCAGTAAGTAAACCGGGTTTCTTCTTCAAGTTGGCACGGCCGTGCTATATATGGCACGACCATGCAGCTTCCTGGCACGGCCGTGCTAAAAATGACACGGCCGTGCTGAATATGCTCTAGCACGGGGCTCATACTGAAGCTGACACGGGCACGGGCAACATCTGGCACGGCCGTTCTAATGGCCTGCACGGCCGTGCGGGTGCGTGGATACTGACACGGCCGTGCTATTGGCTTGCACGGCCGTGCTGCCTTGCCTGGGGTTGCTTGCTTATAGGCCAGCACGGGTGTGCCTATGGTAACACGGCCGTGCTGCCTGTGCTATGTAATCAATGCACGGCACTTGAACTTCCTTAACTCCTCGGACTCCGGTCAAGGCTAGCTCGGTTACGCATCAAGGGCTCGGGATCCGATTAAACTCGGTTGATATTACCTGAAAACACATCAAAAACAAACCGAAAACCCGTGAAGCACGTAATATGGGGAACGTAAGCATAACAAGGTAATAATCGGCCAAAGCGGCCCCAAATACATCCAAAATCATCCTAAAATATGCTCTAAAGCGCGCCCTAAAGTGCGCTTGTCAAAACCCCCCAAGCTACACTTTTGCTAGTCCTCGAGCAAAAACCAAGGGATACACACACACACAGGATCAAATAAACTATTGCCATTACATATAAATCCAATTTAGCACGGAATGAAGTCAATGGATCCTACTTAGAACAACCATGCACGGAATGAAAACTCACTCAAACAAGCAACGAGACACACAATCCAAGGTATCGTTGATCAAAATGCAAACAAAACCCAAACCAAGCATAGAGAACAAAGAAGTCATGCTTCCCTCTAAACCCAACCAAACCGGCCACGTCCTCCCCTTTTGCTTCAAATCACTACCCTAATTGGCCCCTCGTGATTCCTCGAAGGAACCGGAAAAAGTGATATTTTGAGGAAATAACAAAGGTATCCCGACATCTCGATTACGCATAATCTTTCCATAGGGTTGAAAGGTATCTCCCTCCACCGTTTGAGAACCGAACACCTCTAAAGTCTAAGGGTCTTAAAAGGGTTGTAATGTATTGGCAATGGGTAAGGTAGGTGAAAACAATTTAAAAAAGTGGGGTTAATTCCTAAATGAAGCGCAAGAATCACAATTCTCAAAAACAATAGTTCAAAAGATGTAATTCACTTTCCACAATCTCATTGATTCACATTCTTACACATCCTGAATTATCCATATAATACACACTCAAATGACCTCTTTCAAACTTTAAAACTTTATTTATGTGTCCTTGCCTTTTTTCACAATTCGGACGGCTTTTCTCCTTTTTTTTTTTTTTGATTTTCTTTTCCTTTTTTTTTCAAAAACAAATTTTCATATTACATCTTTACAATTAAGCTCACTTTCAAACTTGCTCAAACCAACTATCGATCATTATTCTTGATTTATACACAATAAGCTCAAACAAACCTTGCGAGGTAAACGCTTCACAACTAAGGGTTGGTAAAACATCGGCCATCGGGTTTGTAACATGGGTAACCAAGAATGGAATTAAAGGCTCAACATGGTTAGCAAGTAATATGATGTAAAAAGAAAATTAATTTGTAACAAAACAAAAGGAACAAAATAAGAAAAATGAAAAAGGTGCCCTCTTCCTCCCTTAAAAGTGTCAAGTCGGTCTCGGGAGCTACTAGTCAACACAAAGATCGAAAAATGCGTAATCAAGGATCCAAATATGCCACTCAACAAGAATGATGAAGGCTAGAACAAATAAACCTCACGGGATCTAAAAAACAAAGCAACTACCAATTAAGGGGATCAAATCCACAAATGGGAAGCGACTCCATCTTACCACAGCCCAAAGGCATAGAGTTTCACATGACAAAAGTGTTCTAACCAACTACCTTCGCCTAGACTCGTCTACATTGATCAACAATAGACTCAAACTGTGCATTCATTACTGGCTTAAGTAGAAATAGATATTCCACACACATTCATTCACGTTTCGAATCCAAATATGAGCATTATTCCAAAAGTTTATGCAATTAGACAAGTTTATCACGATCCAAAAATATAGGAAAAGACTATGAGGCAAATCATATAAACTAGACTACACATTCTCATAACAGAAGCTTTTCCTATATTGCACACATATATAAACAACTAAGTAATCTAAACAAGCTAAATGGCTCATAAAGAGGCATGAAAATCACATAATAATCCCAATCGACAAACAAGTGATCGAATGATATCAACATCAACGATCCCAGGTTACTTAGAACCGATCAAACATCCTCGAACCATTCAACTTCTTCCTAAACTAAACTATCCTAAGCACACAAAAAAAAGAAAAGATCTCACCAAATTTGCTTCCCGGGAGCTTCAATTAACGGCCATAGCATCGTTCTTCAAACTCATGCCGCGTCTCGAATGTTCCCAATCTGCAAAAAGGAAAGACATACTAGCAAACAATTTAAGGTTAGTCTAGGAAAGCAGTAAATCTTTTTGTTTTTGTTTTTGTTTTTCTATTTTTTTTTTTTTCAAAAGCAAATAAAAACTAAACTACCAAAAATCCAAATCCCTAAATACAAGTAAGACCCCCCCAAGCTAGAATCAAACATTGTCCTCAATGTTTACACATCAAGGACTTACAATAGTAAGGAGAGGGAGGTAACTAAAGGGAAAGGGAAAGGGATCACGAGCTAGGCCCGCCCGAGCCATAAGGGAAACGGGAGGCCATATCATCAACACTCCTCTTCAGGTCTCTGAAGGCGGAGGTCATATCCTCGTTCGACCGGCGCCAATCCGCTACCTCGAGCCTCAAATCTTCCATTCCTTGGCGGAGCCAGGCGAAGTCTTGCGCCGGGATCTGCTGGGCCGCATCCGGGCCACCCTCCTCGTCATCATCATCATCATCAGCATCGTCACCTCCTTGGCCCCCGTGGGCCTGCTCATCCCCCTGGTGAGGCTGGGGATTGCGGTCTACATACTCCGTGCCTCCGTCCTCGTTCCAGGCGAAGTCGGGGTCGAAGATCCAGTTGTCTTTGTTGTAAACCACCGTCCTCTCCGGATCGGGCAAGTAGGCGTATGGCTTGCCTGCTACGAGCCACAAATAGCAATCCGGCTGGGATGTCCCTTCAAGCCACTGCATGGCTCTCAAGGTGCGCATATCAAGCCTCGTAGTGCCTGGGATAGCCTGCAATTCAGAAAAATCAATCCCATTATATTGCGCAAGAATGGTGATCATGCCACCGATAGTAATATCACCCCTACCCCGGGCTACACCGTCGAGGTGGTCTAGTAACCACGCTCCCATGTCTAGACGCCCGTCCCCACGGGTGAGGTGCCAAATAAACTGTAACTCCCTAATGGAGACTACACCCGAACTATCTCCTCTAGCAAAGATAGTAGAGGAGAAGGTCCTATGGGACAACCGAAAGGCGGGATTGACGATGGAAGTCGCCTTATCCCTACGGGGATCTCTATCCATTTTCCCCGTGATTTGCCGCCAAAACAACCCGGAGTTGTAGTGTTTTGAGTGGCCATCCTTAGGACCACATTTCAGGTCGGATGTCCACCCAAAGGCGGCATTAACTTGGGCCACCGACATTTGAATGGTGCCCGAGTTCATTAGTTGAAAGGACAAGTACCGGGGTGAGTTATTCTCATCCCTATGCACGTACAAAGAAGACAAAAACTCGAGGGTAAGCCTCTTGTAAGTGAGAGCATGCATGGTAAGGAAAGAATCAAAATTGGTAAATGAAAATAGTTGAACCATGTCGCTTTCGATCCCTAGAGCCCTAGCGGCTAAAGGGTCGTAGAACTTGGTAGGCCGGATCGGTCGGTGGGATAATCCTACAAATTTGTCCAAAAAGGACGGGTTATTAAAAACAATACCCATGGTGTCCACCGTGGGTGGAACCATGGGTGAGGATGCATCGTCCCGACCCGGTCTCCTAGTCGATGTCTTTGTTCTAGGCATGTTTGATTCAAGAAATTAAGCACAATGTACCAATTAACAAGCAAGAAACTATCCTAGCATGCAATGTACTACCCTAACACTACTAGTTCACCCAAACTTGCAACAATAAAGCACAATTCAACAACAAATATTCAATAAAACGAATGAAATTGGACAAAAATTGCGGAAATCAATGAGTTTAAGAACGAATTCACCGAGGACTCCACGAAGTAAAGTTGTGGCGAGCTCAAAGAGGGCCGAATTTTGCGTCCAATCACTTGAAAAATGCTCTAATGCAAGGAGGGTGCCGAGATCTTGAAAGAAGAGTATGGGGAATTAGGGTTTGATTTGAGGAATTGAGGGAGGAGGTTGGGGGTTTGGGTTAGTTTAGAGAGAAAAAGGGTAGGAGAGTTGGAGAATAATGAGAGAGTGTGAGTGAAATCGTGTTAAAAAACACGAAAAACTATCCGGAACCCGCGCTGCACGGCCGTGCTATAACTGGCACGGCCGTGCTGAGGTTTGGCACGGCCGTGCCAAATTTGGCACGGCCGTGTTGGCTTGGCAGGCTTTTTGCGAAATTGAATTTCAGATGGCACGACCGTGCTATAACTGGCACGGCCGTGCTGAAGTTTGGAACGGCCGTGCCGAATTTGGTACGGTCGTGTTGGCTTGGCAGGCTTTTTGCGAAATTGAATTTCAGATGGAACGACTGTGTTAAAATTAGCACGGCCGTGCTAGTACTTGACACGGCCGTGCTGAAAATGGCACGGCCGTGCTAGAATGTCAGTGGGCTTTTGAGGTTTGGCACGGCCGTGCAGGATTATGGCACGGCCGTGCTGTCTGATGGCACGGCCATGCTGTCTGCTGCAGTATGTAGGTTTTCTTTTCCTTCAAGGCACTCATCACTCTCTTCATTCCGACCTCTAACCAATCTTCTACCTGCACAAAAACACACAAGAGCACACAAAACTCACACAAAAAAGGAGCTAAACCAACTACAAAACAAAAGAAACTACTCTAGTAAAAGCAAGAAAATCGGGTTGCCTCCCGGAAGCGCTAAGTTTAACGTCGATAGCTTGACGTGGTCACATTCAACTCTTGTGACCGCATTCGAACACACCTATCACACCAACATGGGCTCCCTCATAGTATGTCTTCAACCGTTGCCCATTAACCACGAAGGATTGCAACCCACTAGAATCATAAAGCTCAACCGCACCGGAAGGGAAAACATCTTTGACAGTGAATGGACCCCTCCATCTTGACATCAACTTACCGGGGAAGAGCTTCATCCTAGAGTTATATAAGAGGACTTTGTCACCAACATTGAACACCTTCCGCTCTATTTTCCGGTCATGGAACTCCTTAGATCGGGACTTGTATAGGTTCGCACTGTCATATGCGTCCATCCGAAGCTCCTCCAATTCATGAAGGTCCAACATCCGTTGCTCTCCCGCGCTTGCTAGATCAAAATTTATCTTCTTGATAGCCCATTGAGCGCGGTGCTCTAGTTCGACCGGGAGGTGACATGCTTTCCCGTAGATCAAACGGTATGGGGTGGTGCCTATTGGGGTCTTGAAAGCAGTCCGGTATGCCCAAAGTGCATCATCAAGCTTATCGGACCAATCTTTCCTATTCTTCGCCACTGTCTTCTCAAGGATGGACTTTATCTGTTGATTGGAGACTTCCGCTTGCCCACTAGATTGAGGGTGATAGGTTGTCCCGAACCGTTGATGTACTCCATTCTTTCGAAGCATCCTTTGAAAGGCCCCATGCACAAAGTGTGACCCGTTGTCACTTATAACCGCCCTAGGAACCCCGAACCTTGGAAATATAATCTTCTTGAAGAGTTTTACTACCACCTTGTGATCATTTGTAGGGGAGGCAATTGCTTCCACCCACTTAGACACGTAATCCACAGCCACAAGTATGTATTGGTTCCCACGGGAGGAAGGGAAGGGTCCCATAAAGTCAATGCCCCACACATCAAAGATCTCAAGTTCAAGTATGGGTTTTTGAGGCATTTCATTCTTCTTGGAAATGTTTCCACTCCGTTGGCAAGCATCGCAAGTCTTCACAAATGCCCACGCGTCCCTGAAGATATGGGGCCACCATAGCCCACATTGCAAAACCTTTTGGGCTGTCTTATTAGCCCCCATGTGACCTCCGCAAGGGTCGGAGTGGCACATTTTCAGCACACTATGAACTTCTTCCTCTGGAACGCACCTTCTTAGGAGACCATCTACACCTCTCTTGAACAAAATTGGATCATCCCATATGTAATGCCTTGCATCTCTCCTAATCTTCTTCCGTTGGTGCTTGGAGTAATCGGGGGGAAACTCCGCACAAGCTAAGTAGTTTACCAAATCCGCAAACCATGGTAGAATCTTCTCCTTGAGGAGGTATAAAACATCATCCTTCAACTCATCACAAATGGGCAGCCCATCATCTTCTTGTTGCTCCCTCTCCATGCGCGAAAGGTGATCCGCAACCACATTCTCGGCTCCCTTCTTGTCCCGGATCTCCATATGAAATTGTTGTAAAGAGAGGACCCATCGGAGGAGGCGTGGTTTGGATTCCTTCTTCGAAATTAGGTACTTAATGGCAGCATGGTCGGTATAAACAATCGTTTTGGAACCAATGAGGTAGTCCCAAAATTTCTCAAATGCATGAACAATGGCTAGGAACTCTTTCTCTGTAGTGGTGTAGTTCCTTTGTGCTTCATTTAAGGTCTTGGACATGTAATAGATCACGTGAACCCTCTTCTCAACTCGTTGCCCAAGAACACCTCCAATAGTCGTATCACTAGCATCGCACATCAACTCAAAAGGTAGGTCCCACCGTGGTCCTTGCACAATCGGTGCCGAAATCAAAGCTTTCTTAAGTGTGTTAAAAGCTTGTAGGCACTCTTTGTCGAACTTGAAGTCGACTTCCTTTTGCAATAAGGCAGTCAAAGGCTTGGCTATAAGAGAGAAATCTTTTATGAATCGCCGGTAGAACCCCGCATGCCCTAGGAATTGTCTTACCCCTTTTGCATTGACCGGTGGTGGTAGCTTTGCTATAACTTCAACCTTTGCTTTGTCCACCTCTATGCCTGCATTTGAGATCTTGTGACCGAGAACAATACCTTCTTCAACCATGAAGTGACACTTCTCCCAGTTCAGGACTAAATTCACTCTCTCACACCGTTGTAGGCACTTCCCCAAGTTCACTAGGCAATCATCAAAGGAGGCTCCCCCAACAGAAAAATCGTCCATGAAAACCTCCATCTCGACCTCCAACATGTCCCCAAAAATGCTCATCATACACCGTTGAAAGGTGCCCGGTGCATTGCAAAGTCCAAAAGGCATTCTCCTGTAGGCAAAAGTACCATATGGACAAGTAAAAGTCGTCTTCTCTTGGTCATCCGGGTTTATAGGTATTTGGAAAAACCCCGAATAACCGTCAAGAAAGCAATAATACTTGTGCCTAGTTAGTCTTTCGAGCATTTGATCAATAAAAGGGAGGGGAAAATGGTCCCTTTTGGTAGATGCGTTTAGACGTCTATAGTCTATGCACATCCGCCAGCCGGTCACCGTTCTAGTTGAGATGAGCTCACCATTCTCATTCTCAACTACTGTCATTCCCCCCTTCTTAGGGACAACATGCACAGGGGAAACCCATCTAGAGCTTGAAATGGGGAAGATGATACCTGCATCAAGAAGTTTGGTGATCTCTTTCTTCACCACCTCCCCCATTTGAGGATTGAGTTTCCTCTGCCTCTCAATAGAAGGCCTCGCACCATCCTCGAGAGTTATGTGATGCATACATATAGCGGGGCTAATACCCTTGAGGTTATCAATGGTATAACCTATGGCACTTTGATGCTCTCTCAATACATCACACAACTTCCGAGTTTGATCCGCATCTAAAGAAGAATTCACAATGACAGGATAAGTTGAATTAGGGCCAAGAAATTCGTACCTTAGATGTAATGGTAGAGGTTTCAATTCTATTTTAGGGGCCTCGTTTACCTCTTTTGTGGTGGCCTCAGCAAGTGCATACATGGGTGTAATTTCCTTAAAACCGTTATCACCATCATCTTCCTCTAGCATTTGCTCCTCTATGTACCTGCTCTCATCGGTATCACTTGGCTCAAGATCATGGTTAGTAGAAAGCAATAGTGTATGCATACTAGAGACAATCGAATCAATAGTGTCAATCATCATGCAGTTTTCGGAAGTAGACAAAGGATATTGCATGCTTTTGTTTAGATCAAATTCAAGGACCTCCTCTCCTACCTTTAAAGAAATCTTGGCACTCTTCACATCAATGAGAGCACCAGAGGTAGGTAGGAAAGGTCGCCCAAGAATAATAGGTATATGATTATCTTCATCCATTTCCAAAACTACAAAATCCACAGGTATCACAAATTTCCCAACTCGTAGGGGAACATCTTCTACCTTACCCTTAGGAAATTTGATCGAACGATCAACTAACTGTAGGGTAATGTTGGTAGGAAGAAGTTCTCCTACCCCTAATCTTTGATATACAGAATATGGCATAAGACTAACACTAGCCCCAAGATCACATAATGCATTATCAATTTTCATTTTATTAATAGCACAAGGGATTGAGAAATTACCTAGGTCTCCCAATTTGGGAGGCATCTTGTTCATAATGATTGCACTACAATTCGCGGTGAGGTTAACAGTTTCCATCCCATCACAATTCCTCCTGCCACTCAAAATATCTTTCAAAAACCTAGCATAGTTAGGCATTTGTTTTATAGCGTCGGTGAATGGTATGGAAAGGTGAATTTGCTTCAAAGTATCTAAAAACTTACCGAATTGAACATCCAACTTATGTCTCACAAACTTATGGGGGTAAGGAAGTTTTTGCAATAGATTGGGCTCTTTGACTTGTGTTACTTCCTTTTCATTTAAGACCTCTACAGTTTTATCATTCTCTCCGGTCCTCTCCTCCTCACTCTCTATAACAGTATTAGTGGTAGGTGTAGTCACAGATTGACTCCTAGGGGGTACTACTTCATCGCTCCCCCTCAATGTCTTTCCACTCCTAGTGGTGATAGCATTTACAGAGTTTTTAGGGTCAATACCTTGAGGTGGGAGTTTTGACACTCCAACCCCATCCTTTATAGCACTAGCCAACTGAGAAATCTGGGTTTCAAGCATTTTATTATGTGTCATCACTTCATTAAACTTTTTGTCACTGGTGGCCATGAAAGTGTTGAACATTTTGGTCTGTGCTTCCATCATCTCCTCCAAACTAGTCCTTTGCGATGGTCCTTGAGCATTGTAGTTGTCATTAGAGGTTCGGGAGCCACGCGCATTAGACTGTTGGGGATTTTGATTTTGGAAGTTGTTCCTGTTACCATTGTTATTCCAATTTCCCCTGTTATTGGCATTCATGCTTTGATTGTATTGCCCTTGATTACCTGCATTTTGTTGGTAATTATTCTGATTACCAAAATTACCATGTTGATTATAAGACCCTTGGGGATTTTGGTCCCTTTGGTTCCTGTTTCCCCACTGGTTTTGCTGTTGGTAGTCAGAATTATTACCCTGTTGATTATAATTGTTCCCTCTTTGATTAGGTGGTAAATATCTGTTATTGTCATTCCTAGGTCTATTATCATAAGACAAGGCATTGACTTGTTCATTATCACACTCATTACCATCATTATAGTTGGATTGAAATTGGGAGTCTACGTTACAGGCAGAGGTATCATGGTCATAAGACCCACAGTTTTCACAGAATATACATCCAGCAGGCATATTATTAGAGTTAGAGTGCATACCTGCTCCCTTAGAATAGGATGGAAGATTTTGATGCGGTGGATCGTTGAGCTTCTCTTTGATAATTGACATTTCCTTACCTAGATTTACAATTTGCGATGTCAAATTCCCGATTGCATTAAGATGGTCTACCGAATAGACCGCTCCTCCACTCTTGCTCATGGCCTCTCGCTCTCCATCTTGCCAATCCATGTGGTGTCGTACCACATCTTCTATGATATCAATGACTTCTTCTTCGGTTTTGTTCATAATGGGGCCACCTGCTCCCGCATCCAAACTGGTCTTCCCTTGAGGACTCAATCCTCCATAGAAAATCTGTAAAACTTGATATGTTGGGATTCCGTGGTGTGGGCACTCTCTTTGATACTCCTTGTACCTTTCCCAGGCTTCGTAGATTGACTCCCCACTCCTTTGCCGAAATCCCTGGATCAAAGCTCTAGCATCGGCCGTCTTCTTTTGGGAATAAAATCTTCCCAAGAATGCTGTCGTGACATCATCCCAAGTGTGTAGAGAGTTCGGCTTCACCTCCTTCTCTAACCATTCGAGAGCTCTCCCAATAAGTGAAAAGGGGAAAAGCTTCAATCTCACGAACTCTTGATTCACCCCATTAACCTTGATGGTATTGCAGTACTTCTCAAATTCGTTCAAATGAGCCAAAGGGCTCTCATGCTTGGCACCACTAAACTGCCTTCTCTCGATGAGGGTGATCATAGCCGGCCGGATCTCGAAATCATTGGCCTCAGTAGTGGGTGGAGCAATCCCACTTGAAGCTCTATACGCCCCAGGAGTTCCCAACTCCTTAAGGGGTCGTGGTGCTGGCCGATTGGGTTGGCGCGGTATGTCTGCCATTGGAACCTGTTGTGTGTTGTGTTCCTTTCCTTGAGAGTTTGATGACGTCAATCGAGATTTACGATTTCTCTTCAAAGTTCTTTCGATTTCTGGATCGAAGGGTATTAATTCTCTCTGTTTAGACCTGCGCATACACACTAACCAAACCAATTAAATAGCAGGGCTACAAGTGTAGCCAAAAGGGAAAAATCTTTTTGTGATTTTTACGATGAACTAGACTCAAGAAATCAAAAAGCAATTAACAAACACCGCTCCCCGGCAACGGCGCCATTTTGACAAGGGTTAAATCGGTCGCTATAATCTAACTCTCAATCAAACAATACTTATACGAACACCCTATAACCAAGTACAATGGCAAATAAAGGTTCGGTCCACGAGGAACGAGAGTAATTGCAAATCAATCTTAAACCTAAGCTAGTTCGAAATCAATGGAAAATGGTGTTCTAAAATACTACTAATAAGATGGAATAAATCAATAAACTAAGACACTAGGGAGAACGGGAATTCACCAAACCATCGGTAACTACGCAACAAGGAATCACAGAGACAAACGGGATATGCAAAGACTATATGTCTGATCAATATCATGTGATAGGAAGACAACGGGCAATACTAAGCTTGGATTTCTCATGCACTTAACATTACTCGATACATAATCAAACCACATTCAATAATGAAATACTCAATTCACAATCTCTTGTTCAAATCAAGGATATCATGCAATCAAATTCAAGATTCTAGGTTAGCTACTCCTATTATAATGAATTAACATGCAATCGCATATAATCAATTTAATCACAATCCGTTTATCAAAATCAATCCTCAATTACATAGATTACCTAGGTTGGGTTTCATCCCGAAACCCTAGCTAGGAGACTACTCACACATATTCATAATCAAAGCAATAATGAATTCCAAAAGCATAATAGATATAAACATGAATTCTGATTAAGGAATAATAAAGCTTGATTAATAAACAAGAATGAATAATACCAATTGTATTAATGCGAATCAATGGAAAAGTTCAGAACTTTGATATCTGTCGTCAATGAATAACACAAAGAATCTTCACAAATCTTGCTTCAAATCAATCCAAGAAAACTAAAATCGCTAGAATAATCTCTAAGAAAACTAATGAATCTCTAATACTAAGAACGTTCTTCAATAACTCTCTACAAAGGCTCTCAAAACTATCTCTAAAAACTGTCTTTTAATCCTCTTAAAGTCGGGCCTTATATACGTCTTCTAATTCGGAGAAGTCAAGCGCGCAGTTAACCCTGGATCAGCACGGCCGTGCTGTATTTGGCACGGCCGTGCTAGCTTGTAAGTAAGTAAACCGGGTTTCTTCTTCAAGTTGGCACGGCCGTGCTATATATGGCATGGCCGTGCAGCTTCCTGGCACGGCCGTGCTAAAAATGACACGACCGTGCTGAATATGCTCTAGCACGGGGCTCATACTGAAGCTGACACGGGCACGGGCAACATCTGGCACGGCCGTGCTAATGGCCTGCACGACCGTGCGGGTGCGTGGATACTGACACGGCCGTGCTATTGGCTTGCACGGCCGTGCTGCCTTGCCTGGGGTTGCTTGCTTATAGGCCAGCACGGGTGTGCCTATGGTAACACGGCCGTGCTGCCTGTGCTATGTAATCAATGCACGACACTTGAACTTCCTTAACTCCTCGGACTCCGGTCAAGGCTAGCTCGGTTACGCATCAAGGGCTCGGGATCCGATTAAACTCGGTTGATATTACCAGAAAACACATCAAAAACAAACCGAAAACCCGTGAAGCACGTAATATGGGGAACGTAAGCATAACAAGGTAATAATCGGCCAAAGCGGCCCCAAATACATCCAAAATCATCCTAAAATATGCTCTAAAGCGCGCCCTAAAGTGCGCTTGTCACTAATGTATGCGATTTGTTCTCACATATGGGATGAGTTCTCACATAGGAGGTTGTTCTCACCGGATCCCGACCCTACATATACATACATACATACATACATATATATATATATATATATATATATATATATATATATATATATATATATATATATATATATATATATATAAACACACACATACACACATATACTACATCTGGTTTTTTTTATGCGCAACTTTGGAATATTTTATGTCTCACAAATATTCCTTAAAGTTGCACATAAAAAAACCGGAGGTAGTATATATGTTTCGGGTGTTTTTAGTTCCCTGGGAGAGTTACAATACTGGGTATGAGCGCCTGACTTCTGTACCCGCAAAACCACGAAACTCTGGTTGGGTGGAGTTCCGCCTCTGAAGATCAAGTTAGTATGATTCCGAATGAGTAAGCGTGCGGAAAGTAAAATGGGTGTTTCTCTCTGATTCAGGGAGATTCCGCAATTAATATTGCTCGGTATTTGTGTATGTATTTATGAACGCCAATAAATGAGGATGATTCCTCTATTTATAACAGATGAGAATCTGCTCCACCATTGGGGGTTCAATGCCATGTGGCATCCTCTGATTGGATCCCCTTGGGCCTGTATGAGGGTGACACGTGTCAGGCCCTCATTGGGCCACGTGGCAGGGGTAATTTTTACCCTAATCATTTGCCCCTCACAGGTGTGGCGTGGCTTGCCACGTGGGACCTGTGACACTTGTCACCATGCGGGAGGGCGACGGTTCGCCTCCTTCCCTCCATTTTTTGAATTTGAAACTGAAGAGGGGGAAGGTGACGGTTCACCTTCTGGGATTTCCTATAAATAGGAACCTCCCTCCTCTCATTCCTCACTTTGCCAAACTTGAGAGAGAAATTATTTGAGAGAAAAAAGAGAGCTCCAGACCCCGCTTGCTTTTTCGTGCAAACAGCCTCCAACCTCAATTCATCCGGATACCGGTTGAGTACTTCTTTGCCCGTCTCACTAAGGTATCCGTCTGACCTTGTCATTTTCTTCAATCTTGATTTTTGATAATGCTGCAGCCGGTCTCATGCCGTCTGGAGCTTCTTTAAGCAATCTCATGATTAATTGCACCTAATAGACCCTTAGCTGGTTTACACCTCTAGAGTGTCTTTAAGCAATCGCATTGTGAGTTGCATTCTATAGACCCTCAGCCGGTTTTCACCATCTGGGTTATCTTCAAGCAATCTCATTGTGAGTTGCATTCAATAGATCCTCAGCCGGTTTTCACCGTCTGGGGTATCTTCAATAAAATTTTCTTTTGAATTGCTTTGCGGTTACCTTAGCCGGTCTCACACCGTCTGGGGTATGTGCGAGCAATTCCTTTCTAAGCTGCTTTGCTGACACCTCAACCGGTCTTATACCGTCTGGGGTATCTGCGAACAACCTCTTGATTTATTGTTTTAACGGATGCGCAACCGGCTTTCTTCCGCCTGTGGTAATTCTGTACAATTTTCTTCATAAGTTGCATATAATAGTCCTTAGCCGGTTTATACCCTCTAGGGGGGTCTTTGGACAACCTTTTATAAAAACTCCATACTACTTCTGTATGTCTACCACAACTGACTTCTTCCGCCTATGGTATCTTTGGTCAACATTGGTAATTAACCTTGCTTTCTTTTGCCTATTTGCAGTCTGTTTAAAGTGATACTGTGTGGGGTATCTTTGGTCAACAATCTCAACTTCTTTCACCAACATCTTCTTTCAACTACAAGGTAACGCCTTTGTTCCTTGCTTTTTTGGAGTTTTTTTTAAAATTTTCCCGGCTGTATATATTGTTAGAATAATGGGTTCACCCAACACACACACGGCACACCACGATTTAAAGGTCAGCCGGTCTCCTGGTACGGCTGAGTCTAGGACCGGGGGTGCCACCTTTGGGTACTGGGACTCTCCTTGTTCATCTCCAAAACCGACCGTCTCTGTCTCTGTGCAGGACGCAATGGCTCGAACTAGGAAAACAACCGTTGATCCAGAGTACAAAGGGGAAACCTTTGAAGAATTGCCGCCTGACTCTAATCAGGCTGAGATGACAAGGGGATCTCCGCATGGCACCCCAAGCACTCCTAGTGATGGAATACTGGGGTTAGGTCAGGAAGGCGGTGAAGATGCCGCCTCTCCATCCAGGGTTGAACGAGTAAACCCTTCAAAAAACGCGAGCAGTGGAGAGACCGCCTCCCCATCCGGTTCAGAGCAAAGTGGAAGCAGCAGCAACCTTCTTACACCGGATGCGGATAGCGAGGAGGAGGAGAGGCCCACATGAAACAATAAGGGCGACCCTTTCCTTATCGCTGTCTCGGCCAAAGATAGGGCCAGCATGGCCAGAAACTTGGAGGACTTTGTCAAAATACGTCCTCTTGGAGCAAATTGGAAAATAGTCGTGGTGCTGAGATGGGCACTATCGTCTCGAAAGACGATCAGCCGAATTCAGACGGGTATTTCGGCTGTTACGAGGCGGCGTTTCTAGCCGGTCTCCGCTTCCCTTTGCACAACACCGTCAAGGCAATTCTTCGAGGGTATGGTCTGGGTATTTGGCAGTTAACCCCTAATTCATGGGTTAACATCCTAGGTTATATCTCCGCCTACGAGATTCAGAACATTAACCCCGGCTGGGAGGCCTTTGCCCACATGCACTATCTGAGTAGAAGCCCAGGCGGGTGGAGAGCCTGGTATACATTGACCACCTACCCTCAGTACTTGATGACCCTAGACAAACCGTCCAAGTGGTCAGACTTGAAGAATAGGTTTTATCTAGTTTCTGCTCCCACCAAGGAGGAAAACCGGGAGTATAGGATATACAACCGGAAGCCAGACCTTCTAGGGCACAAATGCAAAAAGCCTCGTGTCCCGGATGAGGATTACGAGAGAATAATAGAGGCAAAGCTTTTTGAGCAAACCACAACCAACCTCTCTAATGGGGAGTTAATAAGTGTGCCCAAGAACTGGGTACCAAAGCACGAATACCTTCGTGATGAGGCATTCTTGTCCGCTTGTAAACTTAGCACTCAGTCTAAGAAATGTAGGTCATGCTAGAGCTTGATCCTGTTTTGCCGTTTGTAAATAATTTATGCTTAACTATCATTCTTCTAACCGGATGAGTTCCTTTTTGCAGTGCGAGCTTTAGCCATGTTGCCTGCTGACAAAACACCGGCTAAGTTCGTAGCTGAAATCCGCAAGGCAAATGCGGAGAAGAAACTTGCTGCCTAGCCGGAAAGAAAGAAGGTATATTGCTATTCGTTTCTTTTTCCTTTAACTTCCGTTTGACTACTTGCCGGCTGACCTTTTGCGCGCTATTTTAGGATGGGAGCAAGGTGCCTCGCTCCCTTACAAAGCAAATAAGGCCCCGGCCGGGGGAAGAGCCGACTACCCAAAATAAGGCGAGGAAGACTTCCTCCCAGACAGTCCCCAGTCGGCTGACGGTTGGGGGTAAATCTGTAAAAAACACAGGCCTGGGATTTGATCTTACGTCCAGGCAGCCGGATGTCCCAGAGGCATCCAAGGGGGTGGCGCCGCCTAGGGCATCCGGTGCCTCGGTACCGGCTGAGGGCAATCATGATCCTCGCCCAATAACACAAGGTATAATAGATCCTTTCACTTCTTCTTTGCTTGGCAAGCCCATGCGGGTCAAGTCGCACTCCCAGCTCAAGCAAGAAGACTCTTCTGGAAGCCGACAGTTAATAGGAGGGAATTATGCTGCCTTCTCACCATCTTTTTCTGGTGCAGATCTCTCCCCTCGCTGGCCGGATGAACAACAGTACGCCCGGGCCATGCTGAAGGCCATCCCCATAGAAGAGAAGGAGGCGATCCCAGGGATCAACACCTTCAATGCCTGGCTGAGGTATATGCTCTTCCAACTGTTTAAGTTATTATGCCGTCTGACCCCTTCTAACACCGCTTAGGCTTTTGCAGTCTTTGCTTCGCGTGGAAGGGCTCAAGAAAGATTACCCCCGCAAGCAAGAGGAGGTAAGACGGCTAAACAGGATGCGTCCAATGCTCATAACGCTGCCCAATATTCCATGATTATGCATGAATTGAATACTAAAGGCATAATCATGCAATAGGCGGACTCCATCAAGATGCTCCAAAAGTCTCTTTACGAGGCCAACACAAAGCTCCACAATCTCCAGGCGGAGAAGGAGAATGCTGAGGCGGAGGTGAAGAGGGCGTCGGATTCTCTTAAACTCCTAGAACGAACCAAGAAGGAGAATTCTACACTGCTGACCGAAAACGTCCGCCTAAAGAAGGAGGCGTCTTCAGCCAGTCAGAACTTCCAAGCCACGCTGGAAGCAGAACAGAGCCGTCTTATTTAGGAGAATGAGCAAGATTGTGCCAACCGAATGCAATTGGCTTGGTCCTTGGTGCATCCGGAAACGGAATATGCCGTCTGGGAACTTGCCTAAAAATATGCCGATCTTGCCATTGAGGCCTAAGAGTCGAACCAGCTGGCTCCGGAGCCTTATGAAGAGTGGGCCAAGAAAGAGATCGAGGCCATGCAGGCGGAGATCGTCTCAAGTGGAGGGGATGAGGCCCAAATTGAAGAGCAAGGAGAGATCGCCCCCCTTCCCGCCTCGGAGACCGCCTCCAAGGACCCGGCTTAGCCCAGAGCTTTTATGTCATTCAACTTTTCTGGCCTGCGTGCCGTGTATTTGATGTATCTATGCCGACTGAGTTGATTTTCTGTGCAACCTTAGTTCAATTCTCTTCAATTTTTACCATTTTTGAATTTTGCAATTTTGCTTTGGATACTCTTTTGATATGTCGGATGTGTTGGCTATGTCTACCCCTAGGCGGTTGGTTTCTTAGTTCAGACTCTAAGCAGGCAGCCGTCCACAATCATCCGCATCATTGCATAACGGTATTGCCTGGCTCAACTCAGGCGGCCTAGGACCAGACGCGTGCCATTCGAGTCTGTTAGGTATGGGACAAGGTTATGGCCTTGTTTCTAACATAGGGTTAGATTTCCTTGTTCATTTGCCCTACCGGTTGCCTCCATTTTTCGTAACACAAAGTCCCCCACTTTGAGGGGCCGCTTGTGTACTCTTTTGTTGTAAGCCCTCGTCATTCTCAGATGGTATATCTCATGACGCAAGGCGGCGTTGCCCTTGCGCTCCGGGAGTGAATCTAATGCTAGATGTATGGCCTCCCAATTAGCCTCTTCGTCATAGAGCATGACTTGAAGTGTAGGCTCATAAAGTTCAATAGGCAAGACGACTTCAGTGCCATATGTCATGAGAAATGGGGTTTCACCGGTTGCCTCCTTTTCTGTTGTCCTGATGGCCCAAAGGACATGAGGTAACTCATCCGCCCAAAGACCACCAGCTTTTTCAATCTACTTTTTTATGCCGTTTGAGATGAGCTTGTTGAAGGCTTCAACTTGGCCGTTTGCTTGGGGCCGGCCAACAGATGCAAAACAGTATGAGATCCCCTGATCTTCCAACCAACTCTTGAGGGTAGATGTTTCAAATTGAGGACTGTTGTCAAACACCATGGACATAGGAAACCGGGTGACGATGTTCCTCCAAATGAAGGAGATGACATCCTTTGTCTTGATGCCTTTGACCGCCTCTGCCTCGACCCATCTGGTGAAGTAATCTACAGCCACCAGAATATATCTTCTGCCGCCTGAGGCAGGCGTATAAGGACCTAAGATGTCCATGCCCCATTTTGCAAATGGAACCGGGCTGTAGATAGCCGTCAGGTCTGTTGCCGGTCAGTGAATGAGCCGGCCAAACCTCTGGCACTTGTCACATTTCTTCACCAATTCCATGGCATCTGCCTCGAGGGTGGGCCAAAAGTAACCTTGCCGCCTGACCCTCTTTGCTAGAGTCCTGCCGCCTATATGTGACGCACAAAAGCCCGCATACAGGTCCTCTAGCACCTCTTTTCCCCTTTTTGGGGTAACACACTTCAACAACGGCTGGAGGTAACCCTTTCTGAAGAGTTCCCCCTTGTACATTTCGAAGCTCAGAGCTCGTTTTTTAAGTGCTGCCGCTTCTGAAGAGGCATTCGGCAAAGTGCCGTCTACCAAATAATCCCAGATGGGGTCCATCCAGGTAGAGCTTCGGTCAAGAATTCCAATGGGGTCATGTTCAATACTTCTTTTTTCCATGGCCTCCCAAAAGACTGACCTAGGCGTATCACAAGTGGCGGATGAGGCCAGTTTGGACAGAGTATCCGCCTGATTATTTTCTGACCGGGTCACCTGACTTTGATGGAATTCATCAAGTGTCCCCGCCTCATCTTTGACCGCCTGAAGGTATTTGATCATTGCCGGATGGGTGGCCTCATAGTTACCATTGAATTGGTTAATAATTAATTGAGAATTAGAACATACGTCCACTTTTCTTGCCCTTGCCACCTTACACATGCGTATACCGCCTAACAAGGCTTCATATTCAGCTTCATTTTTTGAAGCTTGAAACTTGAATCGTAGTGCATATTCAAACGTATCCCTTTCCGGAGATTTGCAAATTACGCCTGCACCAAATCCGTTTAAGGTAGAGCTTCCGTCTACAAATAACTTCCAAACCTGATCGGAATTTTCCGGCTGTTCCGGCCTAGTCATTTCAACAATGAAGTCAGCAAATGCCTGACCTTTCACTAACCGCCTAGGTTCGAAAGTTATCTCCAGGCTTTGCATTTCAACAACCCACTTGATCATTCTGCCGGATGACTTTATAGTAGTCATTGGACGCTTGAGTGGCTGGTCAGTATAGACAATCACCGGATGAGCCAAGAAGTAGGGCTTCAACCGCTTGACTTCTTTGTAAAGAGCCAGCTTAAATTTTTCAATCATTGGGTACCGGAGTTCAGCATTTATGAGTATATGGCTGATGAAATACACCAGGAGCTGTTTGCCGTCTGTCTAAGCAAGGAGAACAGCACTAAGGGAGTGATCTGAGACGGCTAGGTACATGTAGAGAACCTCCTTAGGCAGGGGGCTTTAACCTCTGCAATGCCGCCTCAGCCTCTTCTCCCCATTCAAATTTAGACCTCTTCCTAATTGCTTGGAAGAAGTAAAGGCAACCGGTTAGCTTCTGGGCCTCCTTGACAGTGCGGGGTGACTTCATGTCAATCACCGCCTGTACCTTTTCTGGATTGGCCTCTATGCCTCTTTGATCAATCAGAAATCCGAGGAACTTCCCAGACTCAACACTAAAGACATACTTCTTGGGATTAAGCATGACCTTGTGCCGCCCGAGTGTGGTGAAGGTTTCTTGGAGGTCTGCTAGGTGATCCGCCTATAGCTTGGATTTGAATATCATGTCATCAATATACGCCTCTATGTTCCTTCCAATTTGATTGATGAAAACCGTGTTGATCATTCGTTGGAAGGTAGCATGCGCATTTTTCAACCCAAACGACATCACTGTGTAGCAGTATAACCCCTGATCAGTAACGAAGGCCATCTTCTCTTGATCCTTCCTCCATAGGGGAATCTGATGGAAGCCTGAGTAGGCATCCATGAAGCTCATCAAGGCATGGCCGGCTGTAGAGTCGACCAAGCTGTCGATCTTAGGAAGTGGGTAGCAATCCTTCGGACATGCCTTATTCAGATCTGTGTAATCTACACACATCCGCCAGGTACCATTCGACTTCTTGACAAGAACAACATTTGCTACCCAATCCGGGTAGTAGCATTGCCGAATGAACCCGGCATCCAGGAGCTTTTTGACCTCAGCGGCTGCCGCCTGAGACCTCTCCTCGCCATGATGCCTCTTCTTTTTCCTAACCAGCTTCATTTTAGGATCAACGACCAACTTGTGGACGGCTAGATCCGAGCTGACGCCTGGCATCTCCTCCACTTCAAAGGCAAATATGTCTTTGAACTCTCTCAGAAGTTGGAGCAAGTCTGCCCCCAACTTTTCAAAAGCAACCGTCTTAACCTTGACTGTTCTGTTTGGGCGGCTGTCGTCCAGGACGACATCAACACTCTCACCAGCCAGCTGGGGTCGGGAGTCATCCGGCCTTACCCCGGCTAGTGATTGCTATTTTGTTTTTTTGGCGGGGGCCATTTGGTCCACCTTTCGCTTTTTACTGAATGCCTTGGAGCAGGCGCGACTTCCTCATCATCAAGGTTGACGGGCTCCTTATTATGGCCGGCTACAATAGCAGTCGTCTTGACATCTGAGAGGTAGCACTCCCTAGCCGTCTTTTGGTCCCCGTGTAGGGCACCGACTGACCCGTCATCCCTCTGAAACTTGATCATCATGAGGGATGGGATGATGATTGACTTGGACTCGTTGAGGGTAGGACGACCCAATATGAGATTGTAGGCGGTCAATTCCTCGACCACCAAAAATTTTACGACCATGTGTCTCCCTTCCCCCTTCTCTCCTAGCCAGATGGGTAGGTCAATCCTTCCCACCGGATGCACCACTCCTCCCCCAAAGCCGACTAAGGGGTGGGGAGCCTTGCGCATACTACTAGGCTTGTACTTAAGCTTTGTCAAGCACTGGTAGCTGATCAGGTTAGACGAGCTCCCGATATCAATTAAGATCCGGCTAACTTGATGGTTGGCTACCTTGCATTCGATGACAATGGGGTCATCGTGGGGCCGCCTGACCGTACCCCGATCCTTCTCAGAGATGAAGACCTCAGGGAGGGTGTCTTTCGACGCCTGACCCTCATCCTCTGGGTTGGATAATTTTCGGATGTTATCCTTGGTACCCCGGATGGTAGGACCCCTGCCTGCGAAACCGCCTGCGATGGTGAAGATGTGCTCTTCATCAGTTTCAGAGCTTGCAGCCGGTTTTTTGGACGGTTGTCCACCGCCTGATTTTGGGTTACCCTTGGACTTCACTAGGTAGGATTTCAAATCTCCCTCGTCAACCAGACGGTCCAATAGCCGCTTGAGGCTATAGCAGCCATTGGTGTCGTGGTCAACATCCTCATGGAACTGACAGTATTTGCTCTTGTCTCTGTTCTTGACAGAGCTCTTCATTGTAGCCGGTTTCTTAATTGTCAACCGGTCTCTTATCTCCATGAGGATGGAGGAGCAGTCTTTGTTGAACTCGTACTTGGGGACGTAAGGTTCCAACTTTCTTTGTTTCTTCTGGGACGGTTGACCAGAGCGGTCTGCTGCCTAGACTTCTTTTCTTCCTTTTTGGCCGGCTGGGTTGGCCGGTTGTCTCTCTTGTCGGAACTCTTGGGTTCCGACGAGTGCTTGACGGCGCAGAGTTCCGTCGCCTGTATATAAGCTTCGGCCTCCATCAACGCCTCCTGGAGGGTAGCTATCCTCTTGCGGACTAGGTTAAATATAAATGTTGACCCATCCTTCAGACAGCCCCTGAATCTAAATTCTCATCAGATTGAACCGCCATACATAAGACCAAAGTCCCTCCTTGTCACCGTACCGGATAGCCCCTAGGTCGAGACTTGTCTTTTTGGTAGGGATGTTCATTGAGAAATTCGACGCAAACAGGTAGGCAAGCGTCTTGAAATTATTTATGCACCCATCTGGCAGGTTGCCAAACCATCGTTGGGCTATGCCCTTCAATGTAGCCGGGAAGCATCTACACCAGGCGGCATCATCCAACCCTTGTAGGTACATGAGGTTGGTGTATGCCATGAGGTGGTCTTCCGGGTTGGTGGTACCGTCGTAGGTACCGACCAACACATTTTTAACCTTGGACGACTGTGCTGCCTCGGTTATTTCTAGGGAGAAAGCCGAAGGCTGTTATCCGAGGTTTAGCAGCCGGAGCTGCCAGTCCATAGGCTGGACCTGGTACGCCGCCTGACCCCCAAAAGGAGCCGACTGCATGAATGGAGATCCATACGGCGTGTATGGCTGTTGGGGCACATACAGATCCTGCTTAATCACATGAGGGCCAGTACGTGCACAGACACACTGCGTGACTGGCTCCCTTGCTGCGTTTCCGAGTGCTTCATTGAAGCATTTCAGAAACTGTCTGAGTAGGTCGATGTTGAAGCCGACTGAGACATGCTCTGACTTCTCTTCTCCTAGATGAACATCTGGGCGTCAGAGTATTTGCTCATTTGACAAATGAGCAACTAACTATTTGCTCATTTGACAAATGAGCATCTAACTATTTGCTCATTTGCTAAATGAGTAGAATATTGATTGCTCATTTCCCAAATGATCAAAAATTTGATTGCTCATTTCCCAAATGATCAAAGAAATGTTTGCTTATTTTACAAATGAGTAACTAATTATTTGCTTATTTGATGCTGCACAGAGAAATAATTATCAAGGTCTCAGTCATCTGATACACACACTAGATGCAACAGATTGAAGAAGAAAACTATGAAGTATTTAACAAACGTAAAAGTTTATGTTTGAGACTATATATTTCAAACACTGAATATCTGTTTAACAATAATGCAGTCCCCATAAAGCAACATTGCAGCAGTTATAACCTCAGCCATCAGACAGTTATCAGAAAGCACAAAGTAGATGTTAAGTAAATTGGAAGGTGAGGCTGCTTAAAATGCAATTACTTGTTAAAAGGAGACAAACAACCTATATATGATATATTACTTGTCAAAATAGCGCAATACAATGTTGTACACATCAAGACCCTCATCAGAAGCCTAGGTTTTCCAGAAAGCTCCACAAAAGCTCTTATCTTACACCACAACTCCACCCTCACCTTACCCAATCACACGCACAACAACGACAATAACACCACAGCAGGCCACACATCCTAAAATCTGCGCCACCAACCATGCCTTACTACCAGCAATTTTGCAGCCATCATTCCAAGCCAACACTAAGCTGTTGCTACAGTCCTCACAACCACGCCACACATTGTAGCACACCAACAACACCCTCTAACAAATTACCACCAATCACGATCCCATAATAGCATCCCAAACCACCCAAATTCCTCAATTCAACCCTCCAAACAACCTAATTCAGCCACCTCCATCTCACACGAGCCAACAACAATAGCACATGTTAACGAAAACCCTAAATTGAGAACACTCAAAGTAAAAAATCAAGCAAAAGTTAGAATATCAAACTCGAATAACCAAAATTAAGAGCATTCATATTCGAAATTTTAGAACACTAAAATTGAATGTTAGAACATCAAATTAAAAAAATTTATTAAATTAAATTAAGATCACTCTATTTGAAAATTTTAACGAAAATATGAAAATAAAGAGCATGAAATTTGAAAATTACTAGCCAAAATTAAGAACATCACTTACTTGTTTATTGTTTAATGAAGCTTGTTGATTATTGTTTTTGCTGAAATGTGACATAAATTGAATGGATTTGTGCTCAAAATCCTTGAATCTCATTGAAATTGTGATTGGAGCTCATAAGTTCTTCCTCCTAAGTTCTTCTGATGAGCAGTAAGAAGTTTTCTATAAAGGGGGAAAAGTTTGGTTTTATTACTATTTTGCCATTATAGAGGCGCATTTGATGTGAGTCGTTGATGACGTTTGATCCTAAGGCCTAGAGTTGTTCTCATATATTAGTAGTGTTCTCACATAAGGACCTGTTCTCACCGGATCCCGACCCTATATATATATATATATATATATATATATATATATATATATATATATATATATATATATATATATATATATATATATATATATATATATATATATATATATGGAGTTGTATGATATGATTCTCGTCAAAAAATTTATATCTAAATCTAAAAGCAAATTAAACCTATTATACTCGCATATAGAAAAGAGCTCACAAAGTATCAAAATATTATTTTCAAATGAACAAATGGAAGAGAAATGGCTACTTCGACATTAACCCATTTACCCAAATGGAAAAACTCCAATTTGAATGTAGCTTCATGAATTATCCAACTATCTCTATCTCCATAAATCTTAAAGAAGAATTCTTATAGAATCATCTAATTCATGCTATATATGCCCAAAATTAGCGAAAATAAATGATAACAAACCTTTAATTTGTTATTGAATTAAGATAGAACTGCAACCTCCACCACCACTAATGTGAATCCGCCGCACCAGAACTAAAATTAGCGAGGGTTTCTTCGCAATATTTCTTCTTCAAGATGCAATTTTTAAGTCAAAGATTTTATTCAATGAAGTATAAGAGAAAAATGCATTAGATACAGATAGTTGGTGGTAGACGAAAAAAATACATAAATTCAAGAGTACAGATTAATTGAGATGAGAAGAAATTAAATTTGAAATTTGATCAAAGAAGTTTAAAGAATTGTTTGAAAATATGAAAGTTTAATTTTTTTGGGAGAGTATATATTCTATGCACTATAGTCAGATGAAATTTATTCCAGTTTTTATTTCCCAATGACCAAAGATGAGAACATGTTATTTTTCCTTGCTTTAAAAGGATTGAAACCAAAGAAAAATATAATCACATCATATTTTATTTAGGCGCGAAAAATTTTCTTGTGAAATTGCCATGTGGACAATATTGACGTCAGCGGTTGCTACTGTAGACATTTCCTTTTGGTCCCCTGTCCCGATCAAAAGTGCTATGACGATAAATAATTCCATCTTTGTGCTTGATTGGAGTAAGGAATGCTAATGGACTACTGATTAAAGCCTAAACACATAAAACTAACTAGCTTGACCCAAACAAAATGAACTAAAGCTCATTAATATTAAGCCGGATAAGAAATTAGGCCTAATCAAAAGATTAAACCTAATTTCGGACGGAGTTAGAGCGCCTAGGTTAAAATCTAGGGCTGTCGTGAGAAAATCCGGGCGTAACTCATGAAGTCACGCTTGGCAGCCGCGCGGCCAGCGCAACTCTCAGTGATGCGCTCGCGAAAGATTTAGAATTTTAAAAAGAAACTTAATCGAATCTTACCATACAACCACGCTCAAGATTAGAAATCGCGCTAACCTGTGCAGCGCAACTCCTTGACTTGTGCGCGGAAGCCGCGCGCAACCTTCAAAGTTGCGTGCGCCACCTGTTGCTATAGAATCTCCAAAACCCTAATCTCAATAATTCCCTATAAATAAAGGTTCAATACGAGCTTTAAACACACAGAAAATTAGCCAGAAAGTCAGCAAGTATACTTTGTGAACTTATGCAATAATCAACCCTCTTGTCCTATACACTCACCCTTTAATTGTTTTTTCTTACGGTGGAGGTTCCTGAACAAGATGGTGTACATCTGTTGGGTCTTGCGGTGTTCGACACCGCACGGAAACAAAACCCGATAACCAGATCACATGCATAATAATTACAACATAAATAAAAGCATGCAAATAAACATAAATATAAGAGAAGAGAGAGAAGAGAGAGAGAGAAAGAATACTCACCCTAGAAGCATGCTTCGCTCAACCGTTGAGCTCAGACTTGAAAGCTTCAAGTTCCGCAAGTGAGAGAACCTTCGACGGCTCACAACCTCACTACCGAACCATAACCGGTCTCTACCCCGAAGCTTAGTCAGGGCTAGACCAAAACAACTTAGTGTTTACGAACAAAGGTTTTCTTGCTTTTGGAGATCCCTTAAAGTTCACCAACTCAAGTGAAATTCCCAATACCCAATGATGGGTATTTATAGGGAAATGTCCCCATGAATTCCCATCATCTTCAATGTGGGATAGTTGGTAAAAAGGCAAAAATAAGATTTAATTTAATTCTAAATTAAATTCAAAAGCCAAAACAACCATCAAATAACAAGTGGCATAAGGTGAGCAAGGGAGTAGGTGAGAACCAAAAGGGGAGGACCACCTTTCCCTTGCTCCCCAAGAAAACACTCCAAACCGGCTCTCACTCACACCAACCATGGCACGCCAATTGGCGCCTGGCCTTGGGCACCAAGGCATGCCAAGTTGGCGGCCTGGTGCTTGCCTGGCCTGGCTTACGAGTGTGCGTGGTCTAGCAAGCCTTGCGTGCTTGCGGGCTGCTGGGCACATGGTGCTAGCAGCAGCTAGCGAGGCCCAACATTGCTTGCTAGCTGCTCGCCTTGATAGCGTTGTTAACTTGCTAGCACGCTAGCGATGCTAGCTAGCTGTGTTAGCGAGCTGGCGCTGCTAGTATGCCTAGCGATGTGCGGCTGGCCTTGCTGGCCTCGCCTTTCCCATAAGGCTTGCTCGACCATGCGGCATGTTGGGCTTGCGACCGAGCCTTGCCTTACAACAAGGGCTTTGGCTAGCCATGCTAGCCCACCTAGCCCTGGATTGGCTAGGCCATTTTGAGGCTAGGATTTTCACGCGCGTTAACTTATTGTTTTACTGATTTTTCCGTTCGTCGACTCATAAATTCGACTCGACTTTCGACGCTCGGAGCTCTGTATCCGACGTCTTAGTTCGTAAAATCTCTATTGACTCATTTAATCCTTTGGATCAATTCGTCGCTTCGATTCGGTTACACGATTGGGTGTGACCCAAAGGGTTCAGTCAAGAGCAAGCTGTAATATTAATGTTACATTAATATTACTGATTGAAAGCGGTCTCTTTCTAGGCATTTCGATCACTTGACCTCACTGAATAATTAGCTTTCCTAATTAGTTCCGAACCCTATATCGGAATAATACACTTGTTCGAAGGACACTGTTCTTTTCAGTCTCCCACTTGTCCTTCCATACAAGTGTGCTATTTGTGTATAGCCCGTTTCCTATGCCACTTAATGTCTCTTCGTGAACTATAAGGTAAGATTTTTCATCATCCTTCTTACGTCTAGAAGTGTTTCTCGATTTCCGAGTTTGACTGTCAATAAGCAGATGATTTCTCAAATCCATCTGAGCACGACCATGCATTTTCACAGTCTCGCTCTTCGAGAGGCCTTATAAACAATAAAGACATGTTCCCTACTGTTTCGGGGGTATTTGGAGTCCCTCGGGAGAGTTACAATTCTGGGAATGCGCGCCGACCGTCTGTACCTGCAAAACCACGAAACTTCGGTTGGGTGGAGTTCCGCCTCCGACGATCAAGTAAGTATGTCTCCGGATGTGGAAAAGTGCGAAAAGTAAATAGGTTTTTCTCTCTGATTCAGAGAGATTCCGCAATTAATATTGCTCGGTTTTTGCGTTTGTATTTGTGAGTATTTGTGAATGTGCAATAAATGAGGAGTTTCCTCTATTTATAGCAGATAAAGATCTGCTCCCCCATTAGGGTTACAATGCCACGTGTCAGCATCCGATTGGATCTCATTGGGCCTTTGAAGGGCTGCCAAGTGTCAGCGCGGTATTGGGCCACGTGGCATGGGGGGGGGGGGTTTACCCCAAACATTTGCCCCTCACAGGTGTGACGTGGCTTGCCACGCGGCGCCTGTGACACGTGTCACATTCTGGGAAGGTGACGGTTCATCTCCTTCCCTCCATTTTTTTTGGATTCGAATTTGAATTGGAGGGGGAGGTGACGGTTCGCCTTCTGCCCCCTCCTATAAATTGGAGACCCCCTCCTCTCATTTGCTACTTTGCGTATTTTCACAAAAAATTACTTGAGAGAAAAAAGCTCTAACACCGGCTGCTCTTTCGTGCAACCAGCTTCTCCCTTCAAACGCATGCGGATACCGGTTGAGTACTTCTTTGATCCTCTCCAAGGTACCATCTGACTTAGTCAATTTCCTTTTCTTGATTTCAATAGAACCACAACCAGTCTTATACCGTCTACGACACTTTTAAGCAATTTCTTTCACAAATTGCATTTAGTATACCCACAGCCGGTAGTATACCGGCTGAGGTATCTTCAAAAAATTGTCTTCAAAATTGCAGTCAATAGACCCTCAGCCGGAAATATTCCATTTGGGGCATCTTCAAACAATTGTCTTGAAAAAATTGCATTCAATTGACCCACAGCCGGGAATATTCCGTCGGGGGCATCTTCAAACAATTGTCTTAAAAAATTGCATTCAATTGACCTACAGCCGGGAATATACCGTCTGGGGCATTTTCAAGCAATTTCTTTCTTAATTTGCATCCATAAGACCCTCAGCCGGTCTTGTGCCATCTGGGGTATTTTTGAGCAATTTTCCTCAAAAACTGCATCTTATGGACCCTTAGTCGGTCTTATACCGTCTAGGCTATCTTTGAGCAATCTTCATAAAATGTGCCCCATAGATACCGTCTGGGGTATCTTTGAGCAATTTTCAAAAAGGCACTCTATAGATACCGTCTGGGGTATCTTTGAGCCATCTTCATAAACTTCTTTCTATAGATACCGCCTGGGGGGTATCTTTGAGCAATTTTCTTTCAAAAATGCTTGACCATCTGCTTTCTTTATCACTTTCTAAATAACCACAGCCGGAAACTTCCGTCTGTGGTATCTTTTAGTGATTTTCTTTGCAAACGTCTGACTGCTTTGTTTTGTATTTCAGCTTTCAAAACATACACAATCGGACTCTTCCGCCTGTGACATATGCAAGCCACATTTTGAGATAACAGTAAAATCTTCTACAAACTTCTTCTCAAATTCAAGGTACCGTCTCTGCCCTTCGCAACTTTTTGAGTTTTTCCTGGTTGTATAGGTTAGAGAATAATGGACTCTCCCAACACACACACGGCACAGCCTAGGGCAGATGTCAACCGTTCACCGGATACGGCTGAGTCTAGGACTGAGGATGCTGTCTGGGGGTGTTTGGACCACCCTTATTCTTCTACGAATCCGACCGTCTCTATTCATGTGCAGGATAGAATGGCTCAGACACGGAAAACGGCTGTTGACCCCGAGTACCAATCAGATGATTCAGCCGTAACTCCGGTTGAGGATGCTCCTTTTGACCAACCGGGCGTACCTAGCACGCCCGGAGATGAGATTTTAGAAGAGTCTAGAAGCTCAGGCTGTGAGGAAACCGTCCAGCAATCTGACTCCACTGCGTCTACAATGACGCCGGATGCCCCTCAAGAGGATGAGGAGGCGTATAATTGGCCATCAACAAATAATCCAACAGAGGCGCACATGAGCGCCCGGGATGTTGTGACCTTAAATGCAACCCTCCCGGCTTTCTTGGAGAAGCGCCTGGTGGGCGCTGGATGGGAGGTAATTGTGCCACCGGCTGATGTTGCAGTCGTCTGGGATGACGACTTAGATCACACTGATAATTACTTTGGCTGTTATGAGGCGGCATTCAAAGTCGACTTCTAGTTCCCACTCCACAATACAATCAAGGCCATTCTAAGAGGTTACGACCTAAGCGTCTGGCAGCTCACACCCAACTCTTGGGTGAACATTTTGGGATACATTGTCGCCCGCAAGATGCAGGATGTGATGCCTAGCTAGGAGGCGTTTTCGCACATGCACTTTCTGAGCCGTGCCCCAAGCGGCTGGAATGCGTGTTACACCTTAACAACGCATCTGGAGTACATGATGACTTTGGAGAAGCCATCAAAATGAACCAACCGGAAAAACAAATTCTACATGGTCTCTTCTCCATCCTTGTCTGTTAACCACCGGCTGCGCCGGTACAATAAGAACCCGACTCTATAGGGAAAGAAATACGCTCTCCCCAAGATACCGGAGAGGTCTTGGGATGCGATTATGGAGCCGGGGCTCCTTAAGAAGAATACCATGCCACTGAATGAAGGGACACAAGTTATTGTCCCCAAGTTCTGGGTCCCTCATTCGGACTGGTTCATAGACGTGGCGTTCCTTTCTGCCTGCGGTCTTAGCACGTTTTGGAGCAAAAGTAGGTTTATTGCTTAACCGGCGTATTATGCCGCCTGTATGGTGTTTGAATGCTCTTACTTATTTTCTTTTGTATTTTTAGAGAAAGGACACGAAATGACTCCTCCCGAAAAAACGCCGGCTAAGTCAACCGCCGAAATTAGGAAGGAGCAGCTAGAGAAGAAAAAGGCCCAACTTGAGGCAAAAGGTGATGGGGTAAGCACCGGCTGATATTTTACCGCCTGTATGCCTTGTAACCCATCTTGATAATAACCGGTTGGTTTGATTTATTTTGCAGTCGGGGAGCCAAAACGTCCCTCGGTCTCTAAGAAACATGCTAAAGAGACTGGGAGAGGAGCCTGCCCAACCAGCTTCACAAAGGCGGAGGGTTCTGCCTGCCCCTGCTACTGCCTCAGCCGGAATACAGCCGGCTCCTAAGAGGCCTACGTTCGCAGGCAAAAGTCTGCGCGATCTGGGCTTAAGCTCAGGGCCGGCTGAGGCCAAAACTAGGGAAGCTGAGGTTCCCTCTAACTGGGTGCTTGCTGTTGCACTCGGGTTAAATGCGGCTGGGGGTGGTGTCACCCCTCAGCCTGATAACCAAGGTACGGTTCTCACTTTTGACCCCCCCTGGCCGCTTGGGCCGGTTCGAGTCAAGTCCCAAGCTTCTCAGTCAGGGGATTCTTCCGGAAGCCGGCTGAATGTAGGAGCTGCTTATGCCCAACACTTAACCAATATATCTCATGATGCAGATACTGCTTCTCGTTGGCCGGACATGCAAAGCTACGCCAAGAGAATGCTAAGGACCCTCACGCGGTCCGAGAAAGAGGCGGTACCAGATATCAACTAGGTCAACATTGACTGCATAACCTCACTGCTGGCTGAGGTAAAATACTGGTTGGGTTGATTTTGGGTAATTTTGCAGATATACCGGATGGGGTACTTTTGGGCAATTTTGCTAATTGGATGGTTGTGATACAACTAAACTAACTTCTTTTCCGGCTGACTTTGCAGGTTATGTTGAGGGTTGATGGGTTAAAAGCCCCCTTGCGGAAGAAGCAAGAGGAGGTAAGGGATGCCCAAAGAGGGGCAACCAAATTAATTGATGTCTGTCAATATAACTCCCTTATGCTTGAAATCCAAACTAAAGCCCGGGAGATGAAACAGGAGGAACTCATCCGGGAGCTCATGGCTGCTGCTGACACAACCAACAAGAATGCTGCAGATTGGCAACTCCAAGTTAACCAACTGAAGGTAGATGTCAAGGCCTTGGGGGAAGCTGACAAAGAGAATACTAGGTTGAAAGCTGAGGTCACCCGGCTGAAGGGACGAGCTGGGTAAGACCAAAAAGGAGCATCTAGACCAACTGTCGGCTGAACGGAACCGGCTGGTCACCGAGAATGAGCGTGACTGCGAAGCACGCATGAAGATGGCATGGTCCATGATCCACCCGGACACCGACTATGCTTTCTTCGACTTGAGGTAAAGATACAAAACTGAGGTATTTGACGCTCAAGTCCTCGGGACCGAGAAGTCGGCGCCCTTCGAGGAATGAGCCGACATAGAGGAGGACCATGCGGAGGAAAATGCGCCGGGTGGGGCTGGAGAAGCCCTAACCCAAGAAGCACAAGAAGCCCCTCTTGCCGGTCAGGACCAGCCGTCTGAGCAGCAACAACAATAGCTTTATTATTTTCAACTGTTACTTTCATCTGGCCTGCGTGCCGCGTAATTTTGTATCACTTTCTCCGGACAGGGGTCCGGTTATCATTTTGAATTTGAAAAATTTATATATATATGCCGACAGTGTCGGTTTGCTTTGCCACTTTGTTTCAATTTTCTGCAATTTTTTCCTGAAATGAAATCTTTGTTGCAATTTGAATTGATATGCCGGATGCATTAGCCTTGTCTGCCCCTAAATGATTGTTTGCTTAATAGTTACCAACTTGAAGCAAGCAACCGTCCATAAGCATTCGAATGAACGAATAGGTGGTCCTTGACCGTTTTAAAACAGAATAAAACCCGTTGAATTTGTCGGTTGTGTCGACTAAAACAAAGTTAGAATATGCGCTTAACCGGCTGAGGATTACCCCTTGGGTATCCAACAATGCTGTTAGTTGGCTATAGGCGGCCTGTGGCCGAACGTATGCACTTTAAACAATTGCGGATTAAGCGACAAGGTTTTGACCTTGATAATGGAAATGGTAGTCGGTTGTATTTCTTTTTGGAAAAAGCCGGCTGAAGACCAAGATTTAATTCACCGCCTGTATTGCCTTAGGGCAATAACCGGGTGTCTCTTGATTTTAACAAGGTTTTGACCTTGTTTATGGAAGTTGGAGCTGGATATAGTGCTTTTTGGCAAAAGTCGACTGCAGATTAAGAATTAATTCACCGTCTGTATTACCTTGGGGCAATAAGCGAGTGTGTCTTGATTTCGATAGGTCATTCTAATGGCGATGGGTATCTTTAACCTAACCGGTTAAAGCCGTTTGAGTCTATGACCTGTAGAACAATGTACCACCCGGAAGGGAGATGTTCTCTTCGACAAATTCTCCCAAATGGGCGTCGCCAGATGCCTGATCATGGTTAGAGCATGCGGTTTAAAATTTGTTGGCCTTTGGCCTTTTGAATAACTAAATTAGGTACTTTAGCCTTATACTCAATTTGAGCAAACGAGTGCCTAGTTGTGCATTGCACAGATGGGAATTGGTAGTTTCCTGGTTGTGCATTGCACATGGCACTTAGAAGTTTCCCAGTTGTGCATTGCACATGGGACCAAACCGGGTGATGATGTTTCTCCAAATGAAGGAGATGATATCCTTTGTCTTAATGCCCTTGACCACCTCTGCCTCAACCCATTTGGTGAAGTAATCTACAGCCACCAGAATGTACCTCCGCCCGCTTGTGGCAGGCATATATGGACCCAAGATGTCCATGCCCCATTTTGCAAATGGAACCGGGCTGTAGATAGTCGTCAGGTCTGTAGCCGGATGGTGTATGAACCGGCCAGATCTCTGGCACTTGTCACACTTTTTTATCATTCCATGGCGTCTGCCTCAAGAGTAGGCCAAAAATAACCCTGCCGTTTAACCGTTTTAGCTAGAGTTCTGCTTGCTGTGTGTATGCATATGTGGGCTGGCTGGCAAGCCCAGCCATAGTGCTAGGCGCCAGCGAGGCAGCCTTGGCAGCCAAGGCAGGCTGCCAGCCAGCTCATGCGTGGCCAGCTCATGCATGGTGGGCACCCGATTTTTGGTGGATTGCTTGGGGAGAAAGGGGAGTTTGGTCCCCCCCCTTGTGGTCCCCACCTAACCCCCTTGCTCACCTCTTGTCACTTGGCGTTTGTTGATTCACTTGAATTTTCAATTTGATTTTGAATTAAAATAAATTGAATAAAGTGCATTTTTACCAACTCTCCCACATTTATGGGAGATTGGATTTCAAGGCTCCCTTCCCTATAAATACCAATCATTTGGGATTGGGAAGGGACACTTGAGTTGTGAATTTTAAGGGATCTCCAAGAAGAGAATACCTTGATTCTAATACTCAAAGTTTCTTGGTCTAGCCTCGACTATCCTTCGGGGTAGGGGCCGTTCGGGTCGGGTCTCCAGGGCGGGAGCCGTGGGAGGCTTGCTCATTTGCGGAGCTAATGCTTTCAAGTACGAGCTCCTAGAAAGAGCGAAGCACGCGTTAAGGGTAAGATTGTCTTTCCTTCTTTCTCTCTCCTTGTTAATTAATTAATATGCATGTTTAGTTACATTAATTTGTGTGCGGATTTTAGGAGGGTTTCATTTCGCGTAGTGTCGGACACTACGAAACCCAACATAAAGCACCGCAAATCCTATCCCTCAGTGTTTAGAACACCTTAAGTGCACATAGGCATTGCACAATATTTTATTCCTGTGTACTAAGACACTTGATAGCTCAATTCCCATGCTTAAAGCATCAACAAAAATTATATAAACTACAATAAAATTCGCTTTTTATATTTCAAACCAAATTAAACATTTAGTTAAATTAAATATGCTCTCAATCATGCCAATAATAAAAGTGTAGTTCACATTTAACATGCCAATATAATTAATTCCAATCATTAATCCATCATAAATAATTCATACATCATAAATTAATCACCAACATCAATCCAATCACAATTCCAATTCACACCTAACATGATACTACCATGGAATTAATTATACAAAGCCTAGCATGCTTCATACACTTAAATAATTATCGAGTACGCGAACGTACCTTGAATATGATCTCAAAATCGCCACGACTACACAAAATCATTCACTTGGAAATATCCTACAACCCAAAATTACAAAGAGACATTAATACCTATTCAATATAAATTTCCAGCAATATATACATTCTTTAAATCACTTATAATCCCTCTAAAACAAGCTAAAAATTAATTAAAAACCCTTACTTTTATTCCCAAATAGTGGGTAATTAAAATTTCTTTCAAGAAATATAATTATAACCTTTATATAAAAATTCCAACTTTATAAAAACATGTAAAATTACTGTAATTATGTTTAAAAACATCTAATTTATTAGTTTCAATCACCTACAATCAATTTCCATCAACATACATTAATTTAGAAACCCAGGGTTTTCAATTTGGGGATTTTTAATTCAAAAACCAAATTTGAAAATTATATACATAATAATTATAATCAAACATCATAAAGATCATCACAAAACCCAAAAATAATAATTGAATCAAGGCTAGAATAATTTTAAAACAAAAAAAGAGAATTTTATTTTTTAAACATATGCACAACAAGGGGCAAGGGAGAGTGGCCGACGCCACCTCCCCGCGGCTACTGCTGCTGCCGGCTGGCGGCCTACTGTGGTGGTGGTGTGTGTGTGTGGTGATGTGTGTAAATTATAAGGGGAGGGTGAAAAATTAAAGGAGAGAGAAAATAAGAGGAGAGAGAGAGAGAGAGAGAGAGAGAGAGAGAGAGAGAGAGAGAGAGGGTTTACCTTTGGGCATTCTCCACCTTGGGCAAGATCTAACTTGCTCATAAGATGGGTATTAATGCAGTTTAGTGCAGTTTCCAATGAGTAATATGTCATTGAAATATAAGATGAGGAATGCGATGTCACTCCCACTAACCTTCTTGTAAACACAAGACTCATCTGTATTCTTGATAAAACCAAACTCACTAATTGCTTCATTGAATCACAGATTCCAACTTCTGCTTGCCTGCTTTAGTCCATAAATAGACTTCTTAAGCTTTCATACCTTCCCAGCATTGTTTGGATCTACAAAACCTTCCGGCTGTGTCATGTACACAATTTCTTCCAAATCCCTTTAAGGAAGGCAGTTTTGACGTCCATTTGCCGTATCTCATAATCATAATATGCGACAATTGCTAGGATAATCCGGACAGGCTCAAGCATGGAGACTGGCGAAAAGGTTTCATCATAATCAATGCGTGAATTTTCTTGTAACCTTTTGCCACCAATCTAGCTTTGTATACATATACATTTCCATCTTTGTCGGTTTTCAAATTGAAAATCCATTTGCAACTGATAGATGTATAACCTTCGGGTAAATCAACCAAGTCCCAGACTTGATTTTCAAACATGGAGTCTATCTTAGATTTCATGGCTTCTTGCCATTTTGCAGAGTCAGGGCTCGTCATAGCTTGTTTGTATGTCGCCGGCTCATCTTCATCCATATCTAGGATGTCTTGATTCTCGGTTAAGACAACACTGAGATATTTTTCTGATTCTCAGTTAATAGATTGAGCATTTGCTTTGTCATTTTGACTTCGACCATTTTCAACAGTTGTTTCCAAAGCACTTTGATTGTCAGTTTTGTCAGGTTGATTTTGTTGCTCACCTTCTCGAACTTCATCAAGTTCGATTTTCCTCCAACTTTTCATTTTGGAAAGATGCTCCTTTTCCAAAAGTGTTGGGTTTGTAGTGTCCGACACTACGCGAAATGAAACCCTCCCAAGACCCGCACATAAATTAATATAACTAAACATGCATGTTAAATAATAATCACATAATTAATTAACTAAGAGAGAGAGAGAGAGAAAGACAATCATACCCTTGACGCGTGTTTCACTCCTTATAGAGCTTGTACTTGAAAGTGTAAGCTCCGCAAATGCAAAAGCCTCCAATGGCTCTCACCCTCGAGATCCGACTCAAACGGTCCCTACCCCGAAGGTTAGTCGGGGCTAGACCAAGAAACTTAGAGTATTAGAATTAAGGTATTCTCTTCTTGGAAATCCTTAAAAATTCACAACTCAAGTGTCCCTTTCCAATCCCAAATGATGGGTATTTATAGGGAAGGGAGCCTTGAAATCTAATCTTCCACCAATGTGGGAGAGTTGGTTAAAATGCACACTGTTCAATTTTTTTTAATTCAAAAACAAATTAAAATGAGTGTGAATCAACAAACAACAAGTGTCCAGTGGAGAGAAAGAGGTTAGGTGAGGACCACAAGGGGGGGGGGCGGTGAACCATCCACCCCTTTCTCCCCAAGAAACCCACACAAACCGGCTCCCCACATACCCTAATCACTTGTGATCATGGAAATTTACCTTAAATTTCCGCACATTACACATGGATGCATGTTCATGTTACCATTCTAAAGCCACGACACATTTTAGCTCGTGCTTATAAACGGCTTCCTTGGTAAGGATCTGATCCTTGCTAAAGATGTGCTTGCAACATCAATTCTCAAATTACATTTTTTTCCATGGGTCAAGAATCCATCCCTTTTACTTATCCAAGTACTTTAGATGTTCTTGATCATAATCCAACGATCCATTACTTAGATTTAAATTGATTGGTATTTTATGCTTCTCATGCTCTAAGCATGTAAGTTGTGTGACGACTCCATATCATAGCATACATGATGGTTTCAATTGCAGAATTATTCCCAATATCATTCCATTCATGTAACCTTTTAGCTCATCTAGTTTCACCAAGTCTTGCTAAACTGTTTGTTATGTGATACGATTGAAAGTATCTACTAGAGTCTTTCTTGTTTGACTTAGTATTTTTCTAGCTTATACTTAGTTCAACCATTTACTTAGTTTTATACATATGGGTCGAAAGCCTTTTCAGGTCCTTCATGTTTAACATGGTAAATTTCTTTACTCGTTCAAACATTTTATTAAGTCTATCCAATAGATCTTAATCCCACTATGTACTAAGTATCGCCTTTTTCTTGGTCCATAGTCGAAAATCCTTTCAAATCCTAGCTATGTATGCATATACATTTCCACATTTGTCAGTTTTCTCCTCGAAAACTTATTTGCGATTGATGGGTCTTTCACCCTTCATGCAAATTTCAAACATGATTTTCAAACATGGAGTCTATTTTGGATTTTATGGCCTCTAACCATTATTCGGAATTTTGGATTCGTCGTAGCTAAATTACAAGAAATTATTCCCTTACCATCCAATAGTAAATAGTATTCTTGTAAGTCTTAGGTTTATTTCTAACTTAATAGAAATTTACAGGATTCAGTCCAAGCCTTTGGTGAATTCTATACCTATACGGGGTAATTGCATCAAGCACCGAGTTTCAAGGTGCTTTTAAAGCCCTTGATTGTATTGATCTTACTCCAACACTTCTAAATTAAAGTTTTGTGAGGATTGAATTCTCATTTAAGGCACTTGTGAAGTCCTTTGAGTATTCTTGATCAATCATTCCCATGAAGCCCTTCTAAAGTCTTCGGAGATTCTCAGTTTAGGTTTTTTGCTAATCTCGATAGTCATCGAGTTCACTTTCCTCCCGCTTGTCGTTTTGGAAATGTGTTACTTTCCATAAAGACACCACTTAGAGCAACAAATACTATGTTCTCAATTAGGTTGTGGAAGTAATGCCCATAGTCTTACTTGAATGCTTACAAAGAGACATGTATATAGTCTTTGGGTAAAAGTTCGTTGTGAAACAAATAGTTAACTCCCACTTGAGCTACCTTAGCCCTTATTGAGCCACTTAGCTCCCACTAAGCCAGTGATCCCCTACTGAGCTAAGAGCCCTAGACATATACCTGAAAAGACGCTAGAAACTATTTCTATCCATAACTAAATATGGTGCCCTTTCTTAGCTTTGACAATTTTATTTAGTGTAACACTAGTCATTTGTGCAAATCTATAAGAACTTTATAGGAAGTGATGTGATCCATCATCATTTGAGTCATTTCCAAATGGCATCGAGGTCTCCGTCAAAACATACTATATTCTTTGCGGAGCTAATTATGAAATTCCAATTTCATAACTTTGATATGATCATTCTTGGCTCAAGCAAACATCGCTCGATCTAATCTAGACGTTTTTATATCTTGCCAATTCGATTCTATACTTCATTGAACTTTTGAGCTACTCAAGGTCCAGTTTGTTCACATTTGATGAATATAGCCATATTCTTTAAAATTCTTGTGAGACATTGAAGTAATGGAATTCTCTTTAGCTTTCAGAGTCAATTGTCTATACCAAGCACAATAGCTCCTTTCTTTGTCGATTTCAACAAGTAAGATTTGCTTATCTCAGAATGATTTTGAATCGATCAACTATCAAAAGTTTATTTAATAGAGCATTGAGTACGTTCTTGTCGATGTGACATTGCTAAAGATGTTTGGAACACAAATCATGTCCATGACTTGAACCTTGTGAGTTTTTATGTTAGGGAAATGTTTGTTTATATTCTAGCATTCTTGACTCGTGGCTTAGACAACCATGCCATTCTAATAAAACCCGCAACTATTGCTCTTTTACTTTGAATGTGATTCTTTCCGTGTGTAAATGGATCGCTTGCTAATTATGGAACATAATAACCATTATTCGTTCCAGCCTTAGCTTAAAAGGTCTTTAAACAGAACAAATGACCTTACAATTGATGTAGCACTACTTACTTCATTCTAAGATTATAAGTCAATAACTTAGCTTAACTTCAATGGTTTGAGGTCACTTTCAAAGTGGAACACTCAAGCAGTATCCGATACTTGTGAAAATAACAAGTTATTATGTTAACTACAATGACATGAACTCATGGGTAGAAAAGGAATCTTATCCCTTTTCTTTGTTCCTTGTTTCCTATATTTCTTATCACACATCATCTCATAACTTTAAGAACCATTTCTTTATGTGTTTAGACTATTATACTTTTTAAGGCATAATTAAGCATCTAATGCGCCGTAAAACAAAGTTCCATCTTTTCTTTAATTCATGCTTGAATTACTACGCGCATTAGTTTGTAAGTGTTGTTCTTGAAAGGGCAAAATTAGCTTAATTTTATAAGGACTTAGGGTTTCTATGTTGGTTGATTTAAGTGAACTTAATTAATCATTGCAACATTCGAAATCCTAAACATGCATCTAACATACCATTCAATTCATTCATATATAAACATGATTATATATATAGAAAACATAAGTAAAAGATGCATTTGGCAACTAGCATGACCCCATGAGTTCTTAAAGTCTTCATGCATCCTCTTGGCTTGTCTCCTTACAAACGTCGTCTTTGAGACATCTCTACCAAATATGTAATTACTAGTAATTACGACTAGGACTAATATAAATATTAAGGTACAAAACTACGCAACGGTACGCAGACTATATTTAGATTTTCAAAAATACATAACGAATTGCAATCCGTATTTACTATCCTAATCGGGCCCCACTAGTTGCCATTTTCATAAAACCTGTGATAGAATATACATTCCATTCATCCATTCACTATATGTGAATGGCCCATGCATTTTACAATGAAAAACAAGTAACAATGCATAACACGCGGAAACTAGTAACTAACTTAGGTGGTTAATCTGATTAACGCGCCTTAATAAAACTAGTCAAAGTTGTTAACTGATTATGTGATTAAAACGCAATAAAATTAGCTCAACTAATTAACAAAGCTCCCACTAAATTCCGCATCCAACTTAATTAATCCAATTAATTAGGCAGGTTAACCCAAATTTTGCCAAATTATTTTGCAAGTGCCGGCAAAATCGAGGCCTAGCCTCGTTGAAAAATTTAAGAAAATAATTAAAACGGCAAAGAACGGAAAATTGTATAGCCCCTCGATGCCCGAGTGCCTGGCACCAAGCTCCGAGGCTCGGTGTGTTAGGCACGAAGGTGCAACTGTCATGCGTGGCTGCTACCCCTCGCACACCCCTTGCTACACCAAGCACGTGGGAGTGGCTGACAGCATCGCTTGCGCGTGATGCTTGCCACAACAGTGTGCTTGCGTGCAAGCAAGACATGGCCTCAAAGGCCCTAGAGTGTGCGGGGATGTGCTTCTTACCAAACAGCCAAGTGCCTTGACATTACGCGCATGGGTGCTTACATGCCTAGCTAGCAGCGCATGCCACGCCAGCTAGCACCAGTAGCCTTGCATCATGCTAAATATGCTAGCACGTTGCTGGCGCTGGCAGCGTGTGGCTGGCCTGCTAGCACTCGCAAGCCACGCTGCCCATTGCCGCATATTGCAGCCTCAAAGAGTGCACCGAGCTTGCACACATCACAGTCAAGCGCACCATCATAGCATGGTAGCCCAAACACGCACCTTGGCAACCACATGTGGGCTGTGTGACCCGCCCAGCTAGCCAAAGGGTGTGCTTGGTCGGTCTTTGCCTCGATTTGCGTGCTCTTAGCTCGGGATTTAATCTTGATTTATGTGTGATATTAAGATTGATTCTAAATTTATTGAAGGTACAATTTTGAGTAATTAAAATAAATCAAGTCCAAATTAAATAAATTCAATTTTAGCGCACAAACCAAAATCAATTCAAGAACCATTCTTTAAATTATTTTTGGTTCATCTTGATGCTACAAAATTGAAGGGCTATTCTCACAATTAATTTAACCATACATAAATAAATAATGAGATTTGACAAAATTAAAGGGGTTGGAAAAATAAACACAATCATCCAATGAAAAATTTCCTACAATAACTTGTGCAAACTTGAAAAATTACATCTTCCAATATGAAGATTAATTAAATTTCAATCACAAGTTTTGAACTTTCAAGACTTTAATCAACTAAAATAAATGATTAAATCCAAAATTAGTTCAACATGGAATTTAGAAAGTAAAGTTCTAACCAAATAAACAATTAAAGATTGGATCTTTAACACTTTTAGGGACGTCAAAAATTAAAAATTCACCATAAACATTCACACTTGAAGCAATTACTTTGCAAAATGTGAAATTGCAAGTTTATGTGAAAAATGAACTCACAAAATAAAGCACCAAATATGACTTCATAAACATGCTTAATAAGGGTTATTATTGTAGTAGATTAATGATGTAACCATACACATAATCTAACATTAATATATAATAATTAATCAAGGTTTAAAGATTTAAAATTTTTCGTCAAAAACGAAAAACCCCTCGTAAAACATGTTTTTGGGTGGATTGGTTTCTAGATAGCCCTTCATAGTGTTTCGGGTGTTTTTGGTCCCTCGGGAGAGTTACAATACGGAGTATGCGCGCCTGACTTCTGTACCTGCAAAACCACGAAACTCCGGTTGGGTGGAGTTCCGCCTCCGACGATCAAGTTAGTATGATTACGGATGGGTAAACGTGCGTAAAGTAAATAGGTATTTCTCACTGATTCAGAGAGATTCCGCAATTAGTACTGCTCGGGTTTTGTGTATGTATTTATGGATGTCAATAAATGAGAATGACTCCTCTATTTATAGCAGATGAGAATCTGCTCCCCCATTGGGGGTTCAATGCCACGTGGCATCCTCAAATAGGATCCCCTTGGGCCTGTACGAGGGTGACACGTGTCAGGCCCTCATTGGGCCACGTGGCAGGGGTTATATTTACCCTAATCATTTGCCCCTCACAGGTGTCACGTGGCTGGCCACGTGGCACCTGTGACACTTGTCACCATGCGGGAGGGCGACGGTTCGCCTCTTTCCCTCCACTTTTTGAATTTGAAACTGAAGGGGGAAAAGGTGACATTTCACCTTCTGGGATTTCATATATATAGGGAACTCATATAAATAGGGAACTCCCTCCTCTAATTCCTCACTTTGCCAAACTTGTGAGAGAATTTGTTTGAGATATAAAAGAGCTCCAGATACCGCCTGCTTTTTCGAGCAAACAACCTTCAACTTCAAGTCATCCGGATACCGGCTGAGTATTTCTTTGCCCGCTTCACTAAGGTATCCGTCTGGCCTTGTTATTTTCTTCAATCTTGGATTTTGATAAAGCTGTAGGCCGGCCTTATGCCGTTTAGAGCTTCTTTAAGCAATCTCATGATGAATTGCACCCAATAGACCCTCAGCCAGTTTTTTCACCGTCTGAGGTATCTTTAAGCAATCTCATTGTGAGTTGCATTCAATAGACCCTCAGTCGGTTTTTCACCATCTGGGGTATCTTCAAGCAATCTCATTGTGAGTTGCATTTAATAGACCCTCAGCCGGTTTTTCAGCGTCTGGGGTATCTTTAATAAAACTTTTTTTTTGAACTGCTTTGCTTTTCCCTCAGCCGGTCTCACACCGTCTGGGGTATGCGTGACCAATTCCCTTCTGAGCTGCTTTGCTGACACCCCAACCGACATTATGCCATTTGGGGTATCTACGAACAACCCTCTTGATTGTTTGTTGTATCGGATGCCCAACCGGCTTTTTGCCGCCTGTGGCAGTTCCGTACAATTTTCTTCGTAGTTGTCTTTAATGGTCCTCAGCCGGTTTATACCGTATAGGGGGTCTTTGGACAACCTTTCATAAAATCTCTAGACTAATTGCTCTGCATGTCTAACACAGCTGGCTTTTTCCGCCTGCGGTGTCTTTGGGCAACATTGGTAATTAACCTTGCTTTCTTTTGCCAATTTGCAGCCTGCTCAAAGTGATACCGTCTGGGGTATCTTTGGTCAACAATCTCAACTTCTTTTACCATCTCCTTTCAACTACAAGGTAACGCCTTTGTTCCTTGCTTTTTTGGAGGTTTTTAATTTTTCCAGCTGTATATATTGTTAGAATAATGGGCTCACCCAACGCACACACGACACACCACGATTTAGAGGTCAGCTGGTCTCCTGGTACGACTGAGTCTAGGACTGGGGGTGTCGCCTTTGGGTACTGGGACTCTCCTTGTTCATCTCCAAAACAGACCGTCTCTGTCTCTGTGCAGGACGCAATGGCTCGAATTAGGAAAACATTCGTTGATCCAGAGTACAGAGGGGAGGCCTCTAAAGAAATGCCGCCTGACTCTAATCAGGCTGAGATGACAAGGGGATCACCGCATGGCACCCCTAGCACTCCTAGTGATGGAATACTGGGGTTGGATCAAAAAGGTGGTGAAGATGCCGCCTCTCCTTCCAGGGTTGAACAGGAAAACCCGTCAAAGAACGCGAGCAGTGAAGAAGCCGCCTCTTCATCCGGCCTAAAGGAAAGCGGCAGCAGCATCAGCTTTCTCACGCTGGATGCTGATAGCGAGGAGGAGGAGAGGCCCACATGGAACAATAAGGGCGACCCTTTCCTTATCGCCGTCTCTGCAAGGGATAGGGCCAGCATGGCCAGAAACTTGGAAAACTTTGTAAAAATTCGTCCTCTTGGAGAGGATTGGAGAATAATCGTGCCGCCTGAGATGGGCACTATAGTATGGAAAGATGATCAAACGAACTCAAACGGGTATTTCGGCTGTTACGAGGCGGCGTTTCTAGCCGGTTTCCGCTTCCCTCTGCATGACACCATAAAAACCATTCTTCGAGGGTATGGTCTTGGTATTTGGCAGTTAACCCCCAATTCACGGGTTAACATCTTAGGCTATATCTCCGCTTGCGAGATGCAAAACATAAACTCTGGCTGGGAGGCCTTTTCCCATATGCACTATCTGAGTAGGAGCCCAGGCGGGTGGAGAGCCTGTTATACACTAACCACCTACCCTCAGTACTTGATGACTCTAGATAAATCGTCCAAGTAGTCGGGCTGGAAGAATAGGTTTTATCTGGTCTCTGCTCCCACCAAGGAGGAAAACCAGGAGTATAGGGTATACAACCGGAAACCAGACCTTCTGGGGCACAAGTGCAAGAAGCCTAAAATCTCAGATGAGGATTACGAGAGAATAATAGTCTAAAATTTTCGAACAGACCACCACCACCCTCTCTAATAGGGAATTAATAAGTGTGCCTAGGAACTGGGTACCAAAGCACGAATTTCTTTGTGACGAGGCGTTTTTGTCCGCCTGTAAACTTAGCACTGGGTTTGAAAAACGTAGGTTGCATTAGCGCTTGACCATATCTTGCCGTTTGCAAATGTGCTTTCAGTTCTTTTATAACCGGATGAATTCCTTTTTGCAGTGCGTGCCTTAGCCATGTTGTCAGCAGAGAAAACACCGGCTAAGTCTGCCAAAGAAATCCGCAAAGAGAATGCGGAAAAGAAACTTGCCGCCCAGGCGGCAAAAAATAAGGTATACTGCTTTTCCTTTCTTTTTTCCTTCAATCTTCCGTTTGACTTCGTGCCGGTTGACCTTTTTGTACGTTTGCTATTTCAGGATGGAAGTTAGGCGCCCCGTTTGCTAACAAATCTTATCAAACCCAGGCTGGGGGAAGAGCCGACTATTCAAAATAAGGCAAGGAAGACCTCCTCCCAGACAGTTCCCAGCCGGCTGACGGTTGGGGGTAAATCTGCCAAGACAACGGGTCTGGGATTCGACCTGGTCCCCAAGCAGTTGGATGTCCTAGGGGCATCCAAGGGAATGGCGCCGCCTAGTGCATCCGGCGCTTCAGTACCGACTGAGGGCAGTTATAACCCTTATCCAACATCCTAAGGTACAAATGATCCTTTCAACCCTTCTTTGCTTGGCAAGCCCATGTGGGTCAAGTTACACTCCCAGCTCCAGCCAGTAGACTCTTCTGGCAACCGGCATTCCGTAGGAGGGAAGTATGTTGCCTTCTCACCATCTTTTTCTGGTGCAGATCACTCCCTCGTTGGCCGAATGTACAGCAGTACGCCCATGCCATGTTGAAGGCCATTCCTAGAGAGGAGAAGGAGGCGATCCCAGGGATCAACACCTTCAACGCCGACCAAGTTATGACGGGACTTGCTGAGGTATATTCTCTCTTAATTTGTTTAAGTTAATTTGCCGTCTGACTCCTTTTAACACCGCTTGGCCTTTTGCAGTCAATGCTGCGCGTGGAGGGGCTCAAGAAAGCCTACACCCGCAAATGCGAGGAGGTAAGACGGGCTAAACGAGATGCGTTTGAGGCACATAACGTTGCCTAATATTCCATGATTATGCATGAATTGAAAACTAAAGGCATAATCATGCAATAGGCGGACTCCATTAAGGCTCTTAAAAAATCTCTCAATGAAGCCCAGACCAAGATCTTCAACCTCCAGGCGGCAAAAGAGAATGCTGAAGCGGAGTTGAAGAAGGTGACGGATTCTTCCAAACTTCTGGACCTGGCCAAGAAGGAGAATTCGACACTCCTGGCTGACAACGTTCGTTTGAAGAAGGAGGCGGCCAAGGCTAGTACGAACTTCAAATCTACGTTGGAGGCTGAACAGAGCCAGCTCATTGAAGAGAATGAGCAAGATTGCGTTAACAGAATGGAAAAGGCTTGGTCCCAGTTTCATCTGGACACGGAGTATACCGTTTGGGAGCTTGCCTATAAGTACGCTGATCTTGCCATTGAGGCCCAGGAGTCGAACCAGCTAGCTCCGGAGCCTTATGAGGAGTGGGTCCAAAAGAAGATTGAGGCCATGCAGGCGGAGATCGACTCAGACGGGGGAGAGAATCAAGAAGAGATAGTCCCTCCTGCTGTAGAAGCCGCCTCTCAGGACCCGGCTCAGCCTCAGTCTTAACTTTTTTTGTCTTCAAATTTTCCTGCCTGCGTGCCGTGTATTTCATGTATCTTTCACCGGACAGGGGTCCGGCTAACATTTGAACAAATTCTTATTTATATATATATGCGCCGATTGGGTCAGTTTTTTTTTTTTTTTTTTTTTTTTTTTTTTTTTTTTTTATCATTTTCAATTCTTTTTTTAATTTTTGCAACTTTTAGATTTTTGCTTTGGGATATGCCGGATGTATTCGTTATGTATGCCCCTGGATGGTTGGTTGCTTAGCTGATGAGTCTAAGCAGGCAGCCGTCCACAGTTATCTAGATAAATGAATATAAGACCTTTGACTTTTCCAAAAGGTTTGCCCGGCTGCATACAGGCGGCCTAGGACCGGACGTATGCTCTTTAGACCCTTTTTAAGTATGAAGCAAATTCTGGACTTCTTGACATCGTAGCCGGCTGTAATGCTTTCTTGCAAAAGCCGGTTGTGCACTGAGGTACAATTTGCCGCCTATATTGCCATGGGGCAGTAGCAAGGCGGATGCTGGGGTCCATAAGGTCTGACCTTCTGCATGGATCGTTAGGTCAGCTGGGGTGCTTTTGGGCAAAATCCGGCCACTGATCAAGGTTGATATTACCGTTTGTATTTCCTTGAGGCAATAGCCGGTTACAATTTTTAAGATATGGTTTCGATGTTAATTAGGGTTGAACTTCAGGATAGAAGCGGGGTCCGGCCATTGTGCTTTTGAGCAAAGCCGGCTTCTTAACAAGATTTAATTAACCGTCTGTATTGCCTTGGGGCAATAGCCAGGTGTATCTTGTTTACGATAGGTCATTCAAACGGACATGGGTTATCTTTAACCTAACCGGTTAAAGCCGTTTAAGTTCATGACGCATAGAACAATGTACCACCCGAAAGGGAGATGCTCTCTTCGACGAATTCACCCGGATGGGCGTCGCCGGATAACTGCTTAGGGTTAAAGCAGATAGTTTTTTTATTTTTTTATTTTTTATTTTTTATTTTTTATTTTTTATTTTTTATTTTGGTGGCTTTGGGCCTTAAGTAGCTAAGTTAGGTACTTAACTTCTTATTTTGAGCAAACGGGTGCCCGGCTGTGCATTGCACAAGGGACTTGGGAGATGCCCGGTAGTGCATTGCACATGGGACTTGATACAAAAAATTAAAATAAGATATTCCTTTCATTCTTTTACTCTTTATAAAAAGTATTTACAATCTCCTTAGAAGTAGTACTTTTTCAAGTTATCTACATTCCAGGTTCTGGCTAACTGCATGCCGTCTGGTGTTTCCCGACGGTAGGTGCCGCCTCTAATTTCTTCAAAAATCCGGTAGGGGCCTTCCCAATTGGGGGTTAGCTTTCCTTGTTCATTTGCCCTACTGGTTGCCTCCATTTTTCGTAACACAAAGTCCCCCACTTTGAAGGGCCGCTTGTGTACTCTTTTGTTGTAAGCCCTCGTCATTCTCAGACGGTATATCTCATGACGCAAGGCGGCGTTGCCCCTGCATTCTGGGAGAGAATCCAATGCAAGACGCATGGCCTCCCAATTAGCCTCTTCGTCATAGAGCATGAATCGGAGTGTTGGCTCATAAAGTTAAATGGGCAAGACAGCTTCAGTGCCGTATGTCATGAGAAACAGGGTTTCACTGGTTGCCCCCTTTTCAGTTGTTCTTAGGCCTAAAGGACGTGAGGTAACTCATCCGCTCAAAGACCGCCGGCTCTCTCAATCTTCTTTTTTATGTCGTCTGAGATGAGCTTGTTGAAGGCTTCAATCTGGTCGTTTGCTTGGGGCCGACCAATAGATGCGAAATAATGTGAGATCCCTTGATCTCCCAACCAATCCTTGAGGACAGACGTCTCGAATTGAGGATCGTTGTCAAATACCATAAACATAGGAAACCCAAACCGGGTGATGATGTTCCTCTAAATGAAGGAGATGACATCCTTTGTCTTGATGCCTTTAACCGCCTCTGCCTCGACCTATTTGGTGAAGTAGTCTACAGCCACTAGAATGTATCTTCTGCCGCCTGTGGCAGGCGTATAAGGACCTAAGATGTCCATGCCCCATTTTGCAAATGGGACCGGGCTGTAGATAGCCGTCAGGTCTGTTGCCGGACGGTGTATAAGCCGGCCAAACCTCTGGCACTTGTCACACTTCTTCACCAATTCCATGGCGTCTGCCTCAAGGGTGGGCCAAAAATAACCTGACCGCCTGACCCTCTTTGCTAACGACCTGTCGCCTATGTGTGAAGCACAAAAGCACGCATGTAGATCTTCTAGCACCTCTTTTCCCCTTTCTGGAGTGACACACTTCAGCAACGGCTGGAGGTAACTAATTCTGAAGAGTTCTCCCTTGTACATTTCAAAGCTCAAAGCTCGTTTTTTAAGTGCAGCCGCTTCTGAAGAGGCATCCGGCAAAGTGTCGTCTACTAATTAATCCCGGATGGGGTCCATCTAAGTGGAGCTTCGGTCAAGAATTCCAATGTGATCATGTTCAATACTTCTTTTTTCCATGACCTCCCAGAAGACTGACCTAGGCGTATCACAAGTGGCGGATAAGGCCAATTGGGACAGAGCATCCGCCTGATTATTTTCGACCGGGGCACCTGACTTAGATGAAATTCGTCAAATGTCCCTGCCTCTTCTTTGACCGCCTGATGGTATTTGATCATTGCCGGATGGGTGGCCTCATAGTCACCATTGAATTGGCTCACAATCAATTGAGAATCAGAACATGCGTCAACTTTTCTTGCCCCTGCCGCCTTACACATGCGTATACCGGCTAGCAGGGCTTCATACTCAGCTTCATTGTTTGAAGCTTGAAACTTGAACCGTAGTGCATATTCATACGTATCCCCTTCCGGAGACTTGAAAATTACGCCTGCACCACAGCCGTTCAAGGTAGAACTACCATCTACGAATAACTTCCAAACCTGATCGAAATTTTCTGGGTTTTCCAGCCTATTCATCTCGACAATGAAGTCGGCAAACGCCTGACCTTTCACTGCCCCCTAGGCTCAAAAGTTATCTCCAGGCTTTGCATTTCAACAGCCCACTTGATCATTCTGCAGGATGACTCTATGGTAGTCATTGGACGCTTGAGCGGCTGATCAGTGTAGATAGTCACCAGATGAGCCAAGAAGTAGGGCTTTAGCAGCTTGACTGCTTTGTAAAGAGTCATCCCAAATTTTTCAATCATAGGGTACCGGAGCTCAGCATTTCTATATGACTGATGAAATACACCGAGAGCTGTTTGCCGTCTCTCTCAGCAAGGAGAACAACACTAAGGGAGTGATCTGAGACAACTAGGTACATGTAGAGAACCTCCTTAGGCAGGGGGCTTACTAGCCTTGGCAGAGAATGCAAGTGTTGCTTTAACATCTGAATTGTCGTCTCAGCCTCTTCACCCTACTCAAATATAGATCTCTTCCTGATTGCTTGGAAGAAGTAAAGGCACTTGTCACCTGACCGGCTGAGGAATCTTCCTAGGGCCGCCAGGCAACCGGTTAATTTCTGGGCCTCCTTGACGGTTCGCGGTGATTTCATGTCAATCACCGCCTGGACCTTTTCCGTATTGGCCTCTATGCCTCTTTGATCAATCAGAAATCCGAGAAACTTCCTAGACTTAACACCAAGGCCACACTTTTTGGGATTAAGCATGACCTTATACCGCTTGAGGGTGGTGAAGGTTTCTCGGAGGTCGGCTAGGTGATCCACTTGTAGCTTGGATTTGACTATCATGTCATCAATATACGCCTCTACGTTCCTTCTGATTTGGTTGATGAAAACCGCGTTGATCATTTGTTGGAAGGTAGCAGGCGCATTTTTCAATCTAAACGACATCACCGTGTAGCAGTACAACCCCTGATCAGTGACGAAGGCCGTCATCTCCTGATCCTTCTTCCATAAGGGGATCTGATGGAAGCCTGAGTAGGTGTCCATGAAGCTCATCAAGGCATGACCGACTGTAGAGTCAACTAGACTGTCAATCTTAGGCAGCGGATAACTATCTTTCGGGCATGCCTTGTTTAGATCTGTGTAATCTACACACATCCACGAGGTCCCATTTGGCTTCTTGACAAGAACAACATTTGCTACTCAATTCGGGTAATAGCATTGCCGAATGAACCCAGCATCGAGGGGCTCTTTGACCTTGGCGGCTGCCACCTGAGACCTCTCCTCGCCATGATCTCTCTTCTTTTGCCTAACTGGCTTTATTTTGGGATCAACGGCTAACTTGTGGACGGCTAGATCCGGGCTGACGCCTGGCATCTCTTCCACTTCAAAGGCAAAAATGTCTTTGAACTCTTTCAGAAAATGGAGCAAGTCTACCCCCAACTTTTCAAAAGCAATTGTCCCAACCTTGACTGTTCTGTCAGGGCGGCTGTCTTCCAGGACAACATCAATGCTCTCACCAGCCAGCTATGGTCGGGAGTCATCCGGCCTATCCTCGGCGAGTGATTGCTATTTTGTTTTTCAGGCGGGGGCATATTGGTCCGCCTATCGCTTTTTGCCGGCTGCCTAAGGAGCAGGCGCGACTTCCTTGTCCTCGAGGTTAGAAGGTTCCTCATTATGACCGCCTGCTGTTACAGTCAGCCTAACGTATGAGAGATAGCACTCTCTTTCCGTCTTTTGATCCCCGCTTAGGGCACCCACTGTTCCGTCATCCCTCTCAAACTTGATCAGCATAAGAGAGGGGATGATGACTACCTTGGACTTGTTGTGGGTTGGACGGCCTAGAAAAAGATTGTAGGCGGTCAGTTCCTCGACCACGAAAAATTTGACGACCATGTGCCGTCCTTCCCCCTTGTCCCCCGGCCAGATGGGTAGGTCAATCCTGCCCATCGGATGCACTACTCCTCCCCCAAAGCCGACTAGGGGGTGAGGAGCCTTGTGCATACTGCTAGGCTTGTACTTGAGCTTTGTCAAGCACTAGTAGCTGATCAGGTCAGACGAGCTCTCGGTATCGATTAAGATTTGGCCAAATCATTGATTGGCAACTTTGCATTCGATTACAATGGGGTTATCGTGAGGCCGCCTGACCATGCCCCTATCCTTCTCAGATATGAAGACCTCAGGGAAGGTGTCCTGCGACGCCTGGCCCTCATCTTCTGGGTTGGATAATATTCGGATGTTATCCTTGGCACCCCGGATGGTGGGACCTCCGCTTGCTAAGCCGCTTGCTATGGTGAAGATGTGCTCTTCATCCGTTTCAGAGCTAACAACTGGTTTCTTAGACGGTTGTCCCCCACTTGGTTTGGGGTTGCCCTTGGACTTCACTAGATAGGACTCTAGAGCCCCCTCATCAGCCAGATGGTCCAATAGCCGCCTGAAGCTATAGCAACCATTGGTGTCATGACCAACGTCCTCAAGGAACTGGCAATACTTGCTTTTGTCTCTGTTCTTGACAGAGCTTTTCATTGCACCCGGATTTTCAATTGGTCAACCAGTCCTTTATCTCCATGAGGATGGAGGAGCAGTCTTGTTTGAACTCGTACTTAGGAACGTACGGTTTAAAATCCCTTTGCATCTTCTGGGCCGGCTGACCTAGGCGGTTTGCTGCCCAGACTTCTTTTCTTCTTTTTGGGCCGGCTGGGTAGGCCGTCTATCTCTCCTGTCAGACCGCTTTGGTTCCGACGGATGCTTGATGGCGTAGAGTTCTGTTGCCTGTATATAGGCCTCTGCCTCAATCAGCGCCTCCTGGAGGGTAGCTACCCTCTTGCAGACAAGGTCAAATTTGAAAGTTGACCCATCCTTCAGACCCTTGAAGAAGTCTGTATATGTAACTTCATTAGATAGCCCCTGAATCTGACTTCTCATCAGGTTAAACCGTCTAACATAGGACCGAAGCCCCTCCTTGTCATCCTGCTGGATTACCCCTAGGTCGAGACTAGTCTTTTTAGCCGGGATATTCATGGAAAAATTGGACGCAAACAGATATGCAAGCGTCTTGAAGTTGTTGACGCACCCAGCCGGCAAGTTGCCGAACCATCGCTGGGCTATGCCCTTCAAGGTAGCTGGGAAGCATCTGCACCAAGCGACGTCGTCCAACCCCTGTAGTTACATGAGGGTGAGGTATGCCATTAGGTGGTCTTCCGGGTTGGTGGTACCGTCGTAGGCACCGACCAACACATTTTTAACCTTGGCTGGCTGTGCCGCCTCGGTTATTTCCCGGGAGAAAGCCGAAGGCTGTTCCCCAAGGTTTTGCAGCCAGAGCTGCCAGTCCATAAGCTAGACCTGGTATGCCACCTGACCCCTGAAGGGAGCCGACTGCATGAATGGAGATCCATATAGGGCGTATGGTTGTTGGGGCACATACGGAGCATGCTGGATCACGTGAGGGCCAGTACGTGCGGACACGCCGCGTGACTGACTCCCTTGCTGCGTCTCCAAGTGCTTCATTGAAGCATTTGGGAAATTGTCCGAGTAGGTCGACGTTGAAGCCGACTGAGACATGCTCTTAATTCTCTTCTCCTAGATGAACATCCGGGCGTCAGAGAAAGTCTTTTTTGAACCATCCGGCTGTGTATGCCGGATGACCTTCCTTGTCCTTGATTCAGGGAAACGAAGTTTGGAGAGGTGGATTAGGGGCCCATCCGTCCCCTTGGGTTTGGGGTAAGGAGTAGGCACCTAGTCTTTGATTTGCTTCTTCCCGGAGGGTAAAGGCTTCTTTGCCGACTGACCCTTGCTTGAGCCAACTGACTTCTTGATTATGTCTTTGATTTCCCCCTTGTAACTAGTCATGAGATTCATGAGTTCGTCTCTAGTGACGGGGGTAGCACCCTCCGCCGCCTGGGGTTGTCCAGGGTGCTTGCCGCCTGGGTTGTTGGGACAAGCTTTATCTTGGCCCCGTTCCTTCTTTTCTTTGGAACGGGTGCGCCTAGAGTGGAATGACCCATCTGGGGCCTTGTAGGTTTCAACATTGTAGTCGTCACCACTACCACTTTCATGGTCCGTATGGACCTCAGGGTCAGTCGTGGGCCGGCTGCCTTCTGCATTCGGTACAGCATCAGATGCCATCTCAGTAGTTCTCTCCCCACAGACGGCGCCAAATGTTTCGGGTGTTTTTGGTCCCTCGGGAGAGTTACAATATAGAGTATGCGCGCCTGACTTCTGTACCTGGAAAACCACGAAACTCCGGTTGGGTGGAGTTCCGCCTCCGACGATCAAGTTAGTATGATTACGGATGGGTAAACGTGCGAAAAGTAAATAGATATTTCTCACTAATTCAGAGAGATTCCGCAATTAGTATTGCTTGGTTTTGTGTATGTATTTATGGATGTCAATAAATGAGAATGACTCCTCTATTTATAGCAGATGAGAATCTGCTCCCCCATTGGGGGTTCAATGCCACGTGGCATCCTCTGATAGAATCCCCTTGGGCCTGTACAAGGGTGACACGTGTCAGGCGCTCATTGGGCCACGTGGCAGGGGTTATATTTACCCCAATCAAATAGGATCATAAACAATTTAGAACATCGATTCCACCCAAAATTCACTATTTTTGGTTCGAAATTTGGTTTCTTGGGCTAAAATTAGTATAAATATGAGATTAAACTAATTAAAACGAGCTTCTAATCTAATTAGAAAGCAAAACAAAGAATTTAAATCCATTTTAAATCACCTTAATTAATTATTAGTTACAATAATTAAATGAGCGCGGCTCCGATACCGCTGTCGGGTTTCGTAGTGTCCGACACTACGTGGAATGAAACCCTCCCAAGACCCGCACACAAATTAATGTAACTAAACATGCATGTTACATAATAATCAAATAATTAATTAACTAAGAGAGAGAGAGAGAAAGACAATCATACCCTTGACGCGTGCTTCGCTCCATATAGAGCTCGTACTTGAAATGGTTAGCTCCGCAAATGCGAAAGCCTCAAACGGCTCTCACCCTCGGACCCGACCCGAACGGTCCCTACCCCGAAGGTTAGTCGGGGCTAGACAAAGAAACTTAAAGTATTAGAATTAAGGTATTCTCTTCTTGGAGATCCCTTAAAATTCACAACTCAAATGTCCTTTCCCAATCCCAAATGATGGGTATTTATAAGGAAAGGAGCCTTGAATTCCAATCTCCCATCAATGTGGGAGAGGTTATTAAAATGCACTTTGTTCAATTTATTTTAATTCAAAAACAAATAAAAAAACAAATGAATAAAAAAATAACAAGTGTCAAGTGGAGAGCAAGAGGTTAGGTGAGGACCATAAGGGGGGGGGACCATCCACCCCTTACTCCCAAAGCAACCCACATAAACCAGCTCCCCACATACACAACCAATGCACGCGCGCCACCTAGTGCTGCGAGCCTTGGGCACCAAGGCTTCCTTGCTGGCGGCCTAGCCCCTTGGCTAGGCCTGCTAGCTGGGCGCTATGCGTGCACGCATCCAATCACAAGCACGCACACCCGCAGCCAACGCATGCATTGCGTGCTGCTGCTGCTCCTGCGTTGCTTGTGCTACCGAGGCTAAGCAAGCACTTGCGTGCTGTTGGCCTTGCGATGGTGCGACTGGTGCTGCTATGTGCGAGGCAGTAGAAAGCTAGCACGCCTAGCGCGCCAGCAATGCTGGCCATGTCGCACCAGCTACCAAGCCAGTGCTGCTAGCTAGCTCGACATGGTTCTGTTGCCTTGGCTAGATATATTGCCCTTGGCCCTCGAATTGCTCGGGACATTCCAAGGCTAGGGGTGTATTTGTAATTTGTCGTTTGCTTGATTTCTCGTCTCGTCGATTCCTAATTTCGACTCGACCTACGACGCTTGGTTTCGATGCTATAAGCTCGATATCCGACGACTTTGTTCTTAATACTCTAATGACTCATCTAATGCTTTGGATTGATTCGTCACCTTGGATCGGTTACTCAATTGGGGTGTGACATGAAGGGTTCAGTCAAGATTAATCTATAATATTAATTATACATTAATATTACTGATCGGAAGCGGCCTCCACCAAGACATTCCAATCACTTGACCTCACTGAATAATTAGCTTTCTAATAATTTCGAACCCTCTATCGGAACAATACACATGTTGGAAGGACACATTTCCTTTCAAAAAAGACACCATCTTGAGCAATAAATACTTTGTTCTTAGATTGGTTATAGAAATAATACCCCTTTGTTTCTTTTGGATATCCCACAAAGAAACATATGTCAGATTTTGGTGCAAGCTTGTCAGATATGAGTCTTTTGACATATGCTTCGCAACCCCAAATCATAAGAAAAGACAACCGTGGAGGTCTCTTCGTCCATAATTCATATGGAGTCTTTTCAACAACCTTTGACGGAGCGCGGTTCAGTGTTAGTGCCGCAGTTAGAAGTGTGTGTCCCCAGAAAGAGATAAAAAGATCGCTAAGACCCATCATTGATCGAACCATGTCTAAAAGATTTCGATTTCTTCTCTCGAACACTCTATTCCATTGTGGAGTTTCGGGAGGTTTCAATTATGAGAGAATACCATTTTCTTTCAGATGATCATCGAATTAGTAGCTCAAATACTCGCCACCTCGATCCGATTGAAATGATTTGATTTTCTTGCTAAGCTGATTTTCCACTTCACTCTGAAATTCTTTGAATTTCTCAAAGGATTCAGATTTATGCGACATAAGGTAGAAATAGCCATATCTACTATAGTCGTCCGTGAATGTGATAAAATAGCGATAACCATTTCTTGTGGTTGTTCTCATTGGTCCATATACATCCATGTTTGTAAGACCCAATAAGTCACTAGCCCTTTCTCCCAACTTGGAGGATGGCTGTTTTATCATTTTTCCAAGTAGACATCCATTGTAGTTTTTCCAAGTAGACATCAAGTTGAATGAATCAATAATCCATTCATGAAGAACTTTCTTGATGCATTTGATGTTAATATGGCCAAGACGACAATGCCACAAGTAGGCTTGATTCGACTCAACGGTCTTAGTTTTTCTGGTTTTATCATTAACATTATAAACTTATTTGTCTATTCACATTTAAAATGTGTAATCCCATAAAATATATAAGCAAGACATTTAAAACAACCATTGTTATAGTCTTGTGATCAAAACAACCCGGCGTCTAACGCCATAGGTCAAAATATGTTCGATGGTAAGCAAAACATAATAAAACGAGAATTAGTTATATTACAAGCCGAAAGACAAATATTGTGCCTACAAACACGGCAAAAGGACCATCTTCATCTGGTTGTAGTCGTACATTCACTTGTGAAGTCTCTCACTTGGTCCTTGAAAATAAGAGCATAAAGTGAGTCATACATGGTATCCAATACCTATGAATAGCTTATACACAAGTGTTAATAAAGAAACCTGAGGTAGATGGAACATTCCTCTTTTCCTCATCTTCTCGGAAGATCTTGCATTCCCTCTTGTAGTGGCCTTGCCCACCACAATAGAAGCATCGCATCTTCGCTTTGTTCTCGAACTCCTTCTTCTTCACTCTCATGGGCATCTAGGTAGCTCCATAGGATTCGACCTTGCAAAGCATTTGCACCACCTCATTCAATGAGTATGACTCCTTCCTGGCTGCCATATGCATCCTAAGTGCATCATAGTCCGGGTGGAGTGAGCCAAGCAAGATATGACCCCCCATCTCATCTTCTAATGAGACTCCAAGTAGCTCCATGTGTTTGAAGAGCCTAGTCATTCTAATCACATGGGTTTGGAGGGGCATACCGGGTCTCAATTTGGTATTGTAGACCCTAGATTAAACTCAATACCTTTCCTTGGCAAGGCAACCTTCCTCCAGGGCTTTGATTTTCATGTTCACAAAATGACCTAGTCAAATTATGAACATTCAAGTCCCGAGTCTCGGAAGACATATTGACTAGTTCCTTAAGACTATAAAGAAGCATGTCCGGAAGGTATGAGGTGAAGTTCCTCTTCTAATCCTCTAGAAGGGAGTTCCTCTTCAAATTTTTGACCTTGTAACAATCCAGAGACCAAGTTTCATGAGTTTCATCACTCATGAGTCCCTTAGAGAAGAATCTTGGAATGGGAGTGTCCAATATGTAATCCATGGAACTATTCCGTATAGTTCTCCGAAGTTCCTCTTCCCATTCCTTGAAATTGACCAAGTTCAGGCAAAAAGCCAACTTGTTGGGGAGTTCTGGGCACATGTTGTTGTTGTTGTTAATTGTAGACATTTTTCTACAATTGAAAGAATTGGCAATGAAAAACCATTCATAAAACCAATAAGTTTGAAATTTAAAGCATACATGCAAACTTCAATCTTATTAAGCGTTTTATGCACACATTAAAAATTATCCCTTTTTGGCGAGAATAAAACAATTCCAAGACCCTAAAAATCAAAAAGTGATTAAGCAGCTTTGGCTTATCAAAAAAATTGTCCCTTTTTGGCGAGAATATTTTAAGGTAAGCAATCCAATTGCTTATAACTCTAAGCTATTCTTGGTTCGATAAAACGTCGCATCTAATGCTTTCTTGACGTTTATCTCCATTGCCACGACATCTAAGGACTCATTACTGATATCGTTGAGTTTAACCAAAACTAACGTGTATATGATGCCTTGCTTTGGAAAACCCATCAAAATACTTTACTTCCCTAGGAAAGTAGTAATGCCTTGTTTTGGCATAACCCATTACTATTCTCATTAGTTCCGTAAGTGTCATTTTGGAATGGCAAATTTAACTCAATATTCTTTGGAACTTAGGTTTTCTATGTTGGTTCATTTAAGTGAACTAAATTAATCATTCAACATTCAAAATCCTAAACATGCATCTAACATCGCAATTATATATAAGCATAAGCATAAATTTATAAAACATAATTAAAGATGCATTTGGCAACTAGCATGACCCCTTTAAACTTGAATCTTTAAATCTTCAAGGGCCTTTATTGCATCTTCTTGGCTTCGTCTTCTTAGAATTTCCGTCTTCGAGAAATCACCACCAATTATGCAACTACTAATAATACCGGTGTAATCTAAATACTAAGGTACAAAAATACTCAACGACACGCATTCCGTATTTAGATTTACAAATATACAAGACGGAACGCAGTCCGTATTTACTATCCTAGTCGGGCCCCACTAGTTGCCATTTTTTAAAACCTGCATTAGAATATCTATTCCATTTATCCATTCACTTCTAAAGTGAATGGCCCAAGCATTTTACAAATAATTCAAGCAACAATCCAAAACGAGCGCAAAACTAGTAACTAACTTAGGTGGTTAATTCAACCAACACGCCTAATTAAAACTAGTCAAAGTTGTTAACCGATTATGTGAATTAACGAAATAAAAATAGCTTAAACGATTAATGAAGCTCCCACTAAATTTCATATCCAACTTAATAAAAATTAATCCAATTAAAATAATTAAGCCGATTAACCAAAATTTTGCCAAATTATTTTGCAAATGTAGAGAAAAACCGAGGCCTAGCCTCATTTTAATTTAAAAAAAAAAACCCGCAAAATCACAAATTTAATAGCCCCTCAAATAGGCGAGTGCCTAGCATCTAAGCCACGAGGCTCGGCTTGTTAGACACCAAGGCCCCGCAACCATGCGTCGGTGCTGCTCGTAAAAGCATAACAGCGTTAAGCGACCTGCTAGTCACTGATAGCGTTGCATCTTGCGTTATGTGGGCGCTAGCAGCGTGATTTCACGCATGCTTCTGCAGGCTACGCTGTACGAGCTGCACACTGCCTAGAAGCAGCAACCTCGCACCACACGCATGCCTATCTCCGCACCAAGTTGCTGCTGCTCACATGCACACACACACCAGCACAGTGCACTCTCTCGGCAGCTACATGCGGGCTGTGCAAGCAGCCCTACAGGCCGAGGGTTGTGCTCGAGGCTTGGTGACTCGTTTTACGCGCTTGTGCTTCGGAATTTTATTCTGGTTTTGTGTGTGCCATAAAAAATAATTCTAAGTTTTTTTTAGAACTAATATAGAGCAATATGAAAATAAAACAAGTCCAAATTAAATAAATTCAATTTTAGTGCACAAACCAAAATTAATTCAAGAACCATTCTTTAAATTATTTTTGGCTCAACTTGATGCTATAAAAATTGAGGGCTATTCTCACAATTAATTTAACCAACATAAATTAAAAATGAGATTTGACAAAATAGTTGAATAAATAATCATTTATCTAATAAATTTTTTTTATACAACATTCACTTGTGCACATTTGAATATTGTAATCTTCCAATATGAAGAACAATGATTTTCAACCACAAGTATGAACATTTTAAGATTTTAATCAATTAATAAATGATTAAAACCAAAAATTTGTTCATTATGGTTTTAGAAAGTTAAGATCCAACAAAATAAACAATTAAAGATTGAATTTTTAACATTTTAGGGGTTTCAATAATACATTTTCACCATAAACATGAAAGGAATGGTGTCCTTGCAACAAGTGTATTATTCTGATAGAGGGTTTCGAATTATTACAGAGCTAATTATTTAGTAAGGTCAAGTGATCGGAATGCCTAGGTGGAGGCCGTTTCCGATCAGTAATATTAAGGTATAATTAATATTACGGCTTAATCTTAATAGAACCCTTTGGGTCGAACACAATCGAACAACCGATCCGAGACGACGAATCAATCCGAAGGATTCGATGAGTCGTCGGAGTTTTACGAACACAAACGTTGGATATCGAGCTTAGGGCGTTGAAACTAAGCGTCGCAAAATCACAAGCAACAAGTTCTAGCGCAGCCGTAGCATCAATATTGTTGGGTTTCGTAGCGTCCAACGCTACGCGGAAGGGAAACCCACCTAAGACCCACTCACTAATTAAAGCAACTAAATATTTAATCACATAATTAACAACATAAAGAGAGAAATAGAAAGGACATTCTTACCCTCGACGCGTGCTTCGCTCGCAAATCGAGCTCTTACTTCGAAAGCTCGTGCATCACAATTGTGACCGCCTCCAATGGCTCGTACCCACGAACCCGACCTGAACGGTCCAAGTCCCGAAGGTTAGTCGGGACCCGATCAATGAATACTGGAGTTTTACGAACTTAGAGGTTTTCTCACCTAATGGGAGATGCCTCATTTAGTTCCACTCAAGTAAGTTCCCATATGCCCAACCATTGGGTATTTATAAGGGAATGCTACTTGATTTCCCATTCTCCCACCAATGTGGGAGAATTTGCATTTCCATCATAAAAATGACAAGCAATTAATAATAAACAAGTGTCACATGGTGAGGAGAGGTTAGGTGAGGACCACCACCATGGAGGGGGACCATTGCCTTGCTCCCTAAGGCATGGCTCTAAGCCTTAGTCCCCACTCTCCTCAAACTGGCTTCAAGAAAAGAGGGTGAGCTGGCTACTAGCATGCACTTCCAGCACGCACAGCTAGCACGCATGAGCCCCCAACCAGCACATGCGTGCTGCTAGCGAGCCACGCATGCTGTTGTGCTGGGCGAGGCCCCTTCGCTGCTGCTGCTTGCTGCCTGGCGCTGCTCCTAGCTTGTTGTGCTTGGTGCTTCCATGCAAAGGCACACACATAAGCACGCAGCTATGTAAAGAGCATGCACACATACGCACACACGCACGGCTAGCAAAACGTGCTGCTACTGCTTGGTGCTGCCATGCAAAGGCATGCACGCAAGCCAGCACGCATGCTGCTGCCATGCGAGGCACGCACACACACGCAAGCACGCATGGTGCTGCGATGGTGCTGCCATGCGAGGCACACACACATGCAAGCACCTAGTGCTAGCAATGGTGCTGCCATGTGCGTCTAGTGCTAGCGACGGTGCGCCTAGCGCACATGGTGTCTTTAGGCTTGCGCCTAGCCATGCACAGTGTATGCTAGCTTAAGCTAGCCTAGCGTCCACATGGCTAGGCCAATGTGATGCTCTGGCTACGCTCGAACTTGTTGCTTGTTGATTTTTCCCGTCTCGTCAAATTCCAAATTTGTCTCGACTTACGACGATCGGTCTCGACGCTCCGAGCTTGATATCCGATGTCTTTGTTCGTAAAACTCCGACAACTCATCAAATCCTTCGGATTAATTCGTCGTCTCGGATCGGTTTTTCGATTGGGTTCGACCCGAAGGGTTCAGTCAAGATTAAGCTATAATATTAATTGTACATTAATATTACTTATCGGAAGTGGCCTCCACCTAGGCATTCCGATCACTTGACCTCACTGAAGAATTAGCTTTCCGATAATTCTGAACCCTCTATCGGAATAATACACTTGTTGGAAGGACACCATTCCTTTCATGAACTATTTATAAAGGAGCTTTTTGAGCCCAAAAAGCTATTTTAATGAGCTATTTACCAAACATTCAAATTAGTTTTTTTAAATAGTTAAACCTCTAATAAAGCATAATAAGCTAAAATCCTAACCATGTGGATGCTAGACTAGCTCGAGCTAGCATGCACAATGTGTGAGCTAGGCGCACCATGCGTGCCAGGCGCATAAGGCAGCACCATCGCTAGCACTAGGTGCATGCGTGTGTGCGTGCCTCGCTTGGCAGCGTGCTTGCGTGTGTGCGTGCCTTCGCATGGCACAGCACCACCGCAGCATGCGTGCTTGCGTGCCTAGGTTCTATCGCAAGTCCTCGCACAGCCTACGCATAGCACAAGCACTATCGCATTTCTAGGCATGTGCGTTTGTGTGTGTGCGTGTAGGCCATAGTAGCAGTAGTACGCTGTGCTTGCTTGCTTGCGTGCGTGCCTTCGCATGGAAGCACCGAGAAGCGAGCAGTGAGCAGCATGCTAGAAGCCTCGCATAGCAGCACCATGCCAGGCATCGTCCAACGCCCAGCAGCCAGTAGCATGTGTGGCTCGCTAGCAGCACGCATGTGCTAGCTGTGCTGGCTGGTGCGTGCTAGCCATGCTGGTTGTGCACAGGCTGGCACTTCTAGCTGGGCAGCAAGGTGGGCTGCCAGCTCACTCCTTGCTTGAATCTGGTTTGAGGAGAGTGGGGACCAAGGCTTAGAGTCATGCCTTGGGGAGCAAGGCAATGGTCCCCCCATGGTCATGGTCCTCACCTAACCCATTCTCTCCCCTTGCCACTTGTTGCCTTGTGATTGCATTTGCTAAATAATTTATTTTGGAATTAAATAAATCAGTGCGATTGCACATGATCCCACATTGATCATGAAATGGGATTCAAGTCTCCATTCTCTATAAATACCCACTTGATTGTGATTTTGAGAAAACACACTTGAGTGGAACTATATAGGCATCTCCATTGTTGAGAATACCTAAAGTTCGTGAAACTCTAATCTTTTTAGGTCGGGCCCCGACTAACCTTCGGGGCTTGGGCCGATCGGGTCGGGTTCAAGGGTACGAGCCGTCGGAGACCTTGCGTTTGCGGGGTTCAAGTAAGAGCTCTTTTAGCGAGCGAAGCACGCGTCTAGGGTATAATTCTTTATCCCTCTTTCTCTTAATTATGTATTAATTATGTTTTGCATGCATTAATTGCTTTAGTTATCAGGGCGGGTCTTGGTGGATTTCTTTCCGCGTAAAGTGGGTCTCTACGAAACCTTATAGCGGTATCGGAGCCGCGCTCTTTTTAGTTATTGTAATTATTTATTAATTAAGGTGTTTTAAAGAGGATTAAATTTCTGGTTTTTACTTTTCTAATTAGATTAGAAGTACGTTTTAAAATAGTTTTAATCTCGTATTTTTTCGGGTTGTGGTCTGGGAACTCGGATTTTTGCTCAAAAATAGTGTTTTTTGGGCGGAACCGACGTTCTAAATCAGTTTTAATACTCTTCGAGGGTTGTCCAGAAGCCAAATTCGAACCAGAAATCCATGTTTTTGAGGGTTTTTTCGTTTTCAACGAAAATTTTAAATCTTTTATGCCTTGATTAATGCAAGTATGTCAAGGGTAGATTAAATGCATTATTGCATCCCTAATCTACTGCAATTTAAATATCTTATAAGCATGATTATGGAGTTATAATGTGTTCTTTAGTTGATATGTTCTTTTTCACATAAACTTGTTTTTCACAATTATGAAAATAAATTGCATTAATGTGTGAATGTTGTTGTGAATGTGTAATTTTTAAGTTCCTAGTATGTTAAAGATCTAATCTTTAAATGTTTAAATGATTAGAACTTTAACCCTAAATTCCATGCTGAACTAATTTTTGATTTTTCATATTTAGTTGATTAAAATCCTTGAAGTTCAAATGCTTGTGAGTAAATGTTGATAAATCTTCATATTGGAAGATGCAATCTTGCTATTTTACACAAGTATAAAAGTTGGAAAATTTAATCATTGGACGATTAGTTTATTTTTCTAACTCCCTATTTGTCAAAATCCATTATCAATTTACATATTGGGTAAATTAATTATGGACATAGCTTTTTCAATTTTAAGCATCAAGAAAGACCTAAAATGTTCCAAGGTGATTTTGGAAATTAGGCTACACCATTAAAATTGAATTTAATTAAGTTGGACTTATTTTATTTTCATATTGCCCTAAATTAATTCTAAAAATAAATTTAGATTAATTTTACATCGCACGTAAATCTAGATTTAAATCCCGAGAAAATGCACGCAAATCGAGGCAAAACCCCAAGCGCCACCAAGGCTAGACGGGCTGCCCAGCAGCCCGTATGTGGCTTCCTATGGTGCGCACAGGGCTGTGCCTTGATGTTGCGTTGCTGTGTGGCGAGGGATGCAAGGGGCTGATGCGTGGGCTGTAGGCCAAGGCTGCTGGAGTGCTTGGGCACGCTGCTGGGCAGCATGGCAGCAAGCCCCAGCCAGCTTGCCACTTGCTGGCAGGCGCCAGCATAAGCAGCATGCAAGGCAGGCTGCTGGTGCTAGCAGCGTGGCATGCTACGCTAGGCGCTGCATGCTAGCACTACGCACCAAGCACACCCCATGGGCTGCTTGCCAGCCATGGTGTGCAACCCACGAGGATAGGAGTGGGTGTGTTTTTGGCTTAAGTTTGGGCTATGCGTTTTGCAAAAATTTTTCCGTTTTAAATTTTTTATGTAATTATTTTAACAAGGTTGGACTTCGATTTTTGGCTCTTGCAAAATTTTTGATTTTGACAAATTTGGGTTAACTAGCTTAATTAATTGGATTGATTAAGTTGGATGCGGAATTTTGTGGGAGCTTAGCTAATTACGTGTACAAATTGCACCTTAGTAATACATAATTTATTAAACAACTTTGACTAGTTTTAATTAGGCGCATTAATTGGATTAACCACCTAAGTTAGTTACTAATTTTGCGTGTTTACTTGTATTATCTCGTAAAATGTATGGGCCATTCACAAATAGTGAATGGGTGAATGAAAGATTGTTTCAAAACAGGTTTTGAGAAAAATGGCAACTAGTGGGACCCGACTAGGATAGAAAATACGCACTGCGTTCCGTCACGTATTTTTGTAAATCTAAATACGGTATGCGTACCGTTAAGTATTTTTGTACTTTAGATTAATCTTAGTCGTAGTAGCTAGTAATTTTATTTTGGCAAAGATGTCTCAAGACGGCATTTCGATGAAGACAAGCCAAGATGAAGGCCCTTGAAGATTTGAAGATTTCAAGGGGTCATGCTAGTTGCCAAATGCATCAAATTTATGCCTCATATATATTGTTGTTATATATATTGTGAATGATAGATGCATGTTTAGGATTTTGATATGTTGTGATGATTAGTTCACTTAAATCAACCAACATAGAAACCCTAGGTCCCTTAAAATATTGAGCTAAAATTTGTCGTTCCAAGAACAACACTTACCGAACTAATGCGCGTATGTGATGGGCTACGCCAAAGCGAGGCATCACTACTTCCCTAGGAACGTAAGGTATACTAGGTATATGAGCATGCTTAACCATTTCTTGATCTTTAGGATCCCGGAATCATTTTATTCTCGCCTAAAGGGACAAAATTATTAATGCGTGGATAAAATGCTCAATAAGATTGAAAATTTGCATGAGCGCTTTTAAAATTTCAAACTTATTGATTTTATGAATGGTTTATAATTCCAAATTCTTTCAACTGTAGAATAACGTCAGCAAGTAACTCAAATAACAACCCTATGTGCCCGGATCTCCCCGATAATTTGGCTATCAAGCTTAACTTGACAAACTTTGAAGAATGGGAAGAGGAACTCAAGAAAACTCTCCGGAGTTGTTCCAAGGAGTATGTTCTGGATACTTCCTTCCCAACCCTCTTCACCAAGAAAGACTTGAGTGACGAAACTTATTGTGCATGGTTCAATGATTGCAATATAGTGTCACAAGTCATGGCTAACTCCGTCTTGGAAGAATGGAAAGAAAAACTTCCATTCTCTTTTCCGGACTTATTCCTTGGAGGACTAAGGGATGTTGTCGGTGTGAGATTCTCTAAGAGTTTCAACTACAACAATGATGGACTCTTGTTTGAGGTGATTAGGTCACTTACAGACATGAATGTGAAGCCATCAGATCAAGGTACCATCTTTAGTCTAGAGTCTGCAACACCAAGTTGAGATTGGGTATGCCCCTCTGACCCCATGTGGCAAGAATGACTAGGCTCTTCAAGCACATGGAACTCCTTGGAATTCCATTAGAAGATGGAATGGCTGGTCATATTATGCTCTCTTCACTCCACTTAGGATATGATGCACTAAGGGCATATATTTCTGAAAGAAAGGAGACACATTCTTTGAATAGTGTGGTGGAGCTACTTCATCGAGCCAATTCATTTGGGGCAACCAAAAGACCATCAAGGAGAAGAGAGTTCAAGAAGGTCAAGGCAAAGATGCGTTGCTTCTATTGTGGTAGGCAAGGCCACTACAAGAGAGAATGCAAGCTATTCCGGGAAGAGGAGGAGAGGAATGGAGCATCTGCCTCAAGTATCTTCCTTAAACACTTGTGAATTAAGCTTATCATAGGTATTAGATACCAAGTATGACTCACTTTATGTTTCCTTTTCAAGGACCAAGTGAGAAGATTATCAAGTGTACGTGCAAGGACAAGTAGACGACGAAGATGGTTTTTCGGTTGTGCTTGCATGCACTATTTTGTTTATGACATGTAATTAAACTAATCTTAGTTTCATCATGCTTTTGAACATACTATGATCTATGGTGTTGGACACTTAGTTATTTTGAATGTAAGACTTTGACAATGGTTGTTTCAAAATTGTCTTGCAAATATATGTTCAATGAAAATTGCATGATTTTGACATATGATTAGGCAGAAGTTGATACCACTACTTAAACTCAGACCCCTAAGAATTCACATTCGTTAACAAACATTAGTAGATATGGCAATATCTACCTAATGTCGAATAAATCTGAATCTCTTGAGAAATTCAAGAATTTCAGAAAGAAGTTGAGAATCAACTTGGCAAGTAAATTAAAGCACTTCGATCTGATCGAGGTGGCGAATATTTGACCCATGAATTTGACGATCACTTGAAAGAAAATGGTATTCTTTCGGAGCTAACACCTCCCAGAACTCCTCAATGGAACGGAGTATCTGAACGGAGGAATCGAACCTTGTTACACATGGTTCGATCAATGATGGGTCTTAGTGAACTTCCTATCTCTTTCTGGGGACATGCGCTACAAACCGCGACACTAACACTGAATCGAGCTCCGTCAAAAGCTGTTGAAAAGACTCCATATGAATTATGGACTAAGAAACCTCCTAGGTTGTCTTTTCTCAAGATTTGGGGATGCGAAGCATATGTCAAACGATTAATTTTGGACAAACTTCACCCCAAATCAGACAAGTGTTTCTTTGTGGGATACCCAAAAGAAACCAAAGGGAATTACTTCTACAATAAATCCAAGAACAAAGTGTTTGTTGCTTGTGATGGTGTCTTTTTGGAGAAGGAACACCTTTCCAAATATGACAAGTGGGAGGAAAATCAAACTCGACAAAGTTCGAGAGGACGGGCAACAATGTCAACCTGATAAAACTGATAATCTAAGTGATTTGGAAGCAACTGAGAAGATTGGTCATAATCAAACAGACAATGTAAATGCTCAACTCGTTACCCTTAATAGGTCGCAACGGCCAAGATCTCAACCAAACAGATACCTTGGTATTGTCTTAACCGATAATCAAGACATCCTTGTTATGGATGGTGATGAGTCAGTGACATACAAACAAGCTATGACGAGCCCCGACTTTGCTAAATGGAAAGAGGCCATGAAATCCGAGATGGACTCCATATCTGAAAATCAAGTCTGGGACTTGTTGAATTTGCCCGAGGGTTACACACCCATCGGTTGCAAATGGATCTTCAAACTGAAGACAAACAAAGATGGAAATGTATACCATCACCATTCTCCTCCAGGGCTTCTTAATTAAGAAAAGGAAAATATGAGGTGACCTCATTAAAGAGAACATGAGTTTTTATGGTGGTTTATCTCTCGTGCCAACACTATTATTAGCTGTCGAGTTAACTCACGAATCTGATCAAGCTGGGATGCATTTCCACCATTAACATTGCTACTTAAAGGGTACTTTCTTTGTTTGGATCCCAGAATAGAACTACAGATATTATCCAGGAGTAGGTCCTTGGTTGTTTCAGTACATTCAGGGACCTTTTCTCGAAAAATTCTGTATCAAGAATCGGCATTCGTGCGATAGCGGAAAATCCTCTTTGGGAACATGCTTTTTTGATATTTTAAAAATCGATGCATACGCGAACACGTCCATCAAATACTCTTCTTAATGAGAAGTTGTCTTATAAGGAAAAAGAGAGTGAAAAGAGAATGGGTGGTGTGATAGTCATGTTAAAGCCGTTGATAGCGAAACCTCGGCCTGACTTTAATCAATACCCAATTCATTGAATACATTCAATGATCCTCGTGCATTTCCCCTTTGGAAAGAGATGTGATTCAAAGAAAGACTAAGCGAGCCACTTTCGTGTACCCATCGGACGGCATCCCTTTTGGGGGTTCTGATTTGCAGGTGAGCGAGATGCCGAGTCTACCTCGAACAACTACCTTTTTCTAGGAGGATTTTTTCAACCCAAATACCAAACACGCCCTCTATAGAATCCCCCACCTTTTAGCATTCTGGGCAATAAAGAAACCAAATTCAGAGACAATATCAATTACATAGTTGTAGATTCCTTCTTTTGGTTTATCTACATTCCAGGAAATTCATACGCTCTTTGGACGAAGTAAAAAGTGGAGTCTTGGTCAGAGCAAGTTGCCCTGTTTTACAAAGCTACACTGGTGGAAAAAGGTTATAGACAAATCCACGGGATTGACTTTGACTAAACTTTTTTCACCGATTGCAATGCTAAAGTCTGTCCGGATTATCCTAGCAATTACTGTATATTACGATTATGAAATATGGTAGATGGATGTCAAAACCGCCTTCCTAAATGGGATTTTGGAAGAAACTGTGTATATGACACAACCAGAAGGTTTTGTTGATCCAAGAAACGCTGGAAAGGTATGCAAGCTTAAGAAGTCCATTTATGGACTGAAGCAGGCAAGCAAAAGTTGGAATCTGCGATTTGATGAAGCTATCAGCAAGTTTGGTTTTATAAAGAATCCAGATGAATCTTGTGTCTACAAGAAGGTCAGTGGGAGTGACATCGCATTCCTAGTCCTATATGTCGATGACATGCTGCTCATTGGAAACAACACAAAATTACTAGAGTCCGTAAAGGGCTGGTTGGGAAAGTGCTTTTCAATGAAGGACTTAGGTGAGGCACAGTACATATTGGGCATCAAAATCTACAGGGATAGATCTAAGAGGATGATTGGATTGAGCCAGAGTACTTACATAGATAAAGTACTGGCACGATTTAGCATGGAGTATGCCAAAAGAGGGCACCTACCCATGTCCCATTGCGTAACTCTCAGCAAGAAACAGTGTCCACAGACATCTATTGAGCGAGAGAGAATGGATCAGATTCCATATGCTTCGCTAATTGGATCGATCATGTATGCCATGTTATGTACCAGGCCAGATGTATCGTATGCTTTAAGCGCTACGAGATGATACCAATCAAACCCTAGAGAGGTGCATTAGACTACGGCCAAGAATATTCTGAAGTACCTGAAAAGGAACAAGGATAAAATCCTGGCCTATGGTGGCCACAAAGACCTGGTTGTTGAAGGTTACACCGAGGTTAGCTTCCAGACTGACAGAGACTACTTTAAGTCACAGTCAGGGTACATATTTTGCCTAAATGGAGGAGCGTTTAGCTGGAAGAGTGCTAAGCAAAGCACCACTGCAGATTCTACAACTGAAGTCAAATACTTGGCAGCTTTAGAAGCCGCTAAGGAGACTGTTTGGATTCGCAAGTTCGTCCGTGAACTTTGTGTTGTACCCTCCATCAAGGGTATGATAGATCTCTACTATGACAACAATGGAGCTATCGCTCAGGCTAGAGAGCCAAGAGAGCACCAGAAGGCCAAACATGTCCAGAGGCAATTTCACATGATAAGGGAATGGAAATCCGAAGGTGAAATCAGAATTTGCAAGATCGGAACAGATGATAATGTGGCCGATCCTTTGACTAAACCTCTGCCTCAAGTGAAGCAAAACAAGCACATTGAGGCAATGGGAATCAAGCACGTTGGAGATTGGCTTTGAAATTCCCTATATATGTGTTTTAATTAAACTAGACGTTTTAATGTACGACACTATGTTGAAACCATTCATTTATGGAGTAATGAATTTTATATTTTATATTCACTCCATTGCTATTTAATTGTGGTTTAGAATTAAATAATGAGCCCATTCGATATATGGAAATATTCAATACAAGGTATTAAGACCATGTCTTGGATAAAGAAAAACATGTTAAGTGAACATTGAATATTTAAATCGAAAATTATCCCTAACGAAGGTCATCTAACTCATGGACGATTAATGACCACCAGAGATTAGTGTGTAGTATGATTTACATCACCGTTTTTTGTGCTGCAAGGACGATTGTCACAAATCATTTGCACAGGTGCTAGTTTAGAACTGCACTGGACAAACCTATGAGAGTACTTTAAGAGATTCAAAATTGTCATAAGTACATTTCTCATTATAGCTATCGGAACCTGTTTCCTCAACCATGAGTATTGTGAAGTTTTCTTGTTTGAGTACTAGGCTCTTTGATGTTGCCTAATGTCTGTCGTAACTGTATGCCCACTTGTCTGGAAGGACAAGTGGGAAATTGAAAGGAATGGTGTCCTTCCAACAAGTGTATTATTCCGATAGAGGGTTTAGAATTATCGGAATGCTAATTCTTCAGTAAGGTTTAGTGATCGAAATGCCTAGGTGGAGGCCGCTTCCGATCAGTAATATTAAGGTATAATTAATATTACGATTTAATCTTAACAGAACCCTTCGGGTCGAACCCAATCGAACAACCGATTCGAGACGACGAATCAATCCGAAGGATTTGATGAGTCGTCGGAGTTTTACGAACACAGACGTCGGATATCGAGCCTAGCGCGTCGAAACCGCGCGTCACAAAATCACAAGCAACAAGTTCGAGCGTAGCCGTAACGTCACTATGGCCTAACCATGTGGACGCTAGACTAGCTCAAGCTAGCATGCACAATGCGTGTGCTAGGCGCACCACGTGTGTGCTAGGCGCACCATGCGTGCCAGGCGCATAAGGCAACACCATCGCTAGCACTAGGTGCATGCTTGTGTGCGTGCCTCGCATGGCAGCACCATCGCAGCAGCGTGCTTGCGTGTGTGCGTGACTAGGTGCTATCGCAAGCCCTCGCACAGGCTACGCATAGCAAAACCACTATCGCATGGCTAGGCATGTGCCTTTGTGCGTGTGCGTGTAGGCCATCGTAGCAGCAGCACGCTGTGCTTGCTTGCTAGCGTGCGTGCCTTCGCATGGCAACACCGAGAAAAGAGCAGCGAGCAGCATGCTAGCAGCTTCGCACACCAGCACCATGCCAGGCATCGCCCAGCGGCCAACAGTCAATAACATGTGCGGCTCGCTAGCAGCACACATGTGCTAGTTGTGCTGGCTGGTGTGTGCTGGCCATATTGGCTGTGCACAGGCTGGCACTGCTAGCTGGGCAGCAAGCTGGGCTGCCAGCTCACTCCTTGCTTGAAGCCGGTTTGAGGAGAGTGGGGACCAAGGCTTAGAGTCATTCCTTGGGGAGCAAGGCAATGGTCCCCCCATGGTCATGGTCCTCACCTAGCCCATTCTCTCCCCTTGCCACTTGTTGCCTTATGATTGCATTTTCTAAATAATTTATTTTGGAATTAAATAAATTAGTGCAATTGCACATGGTCCCACATTGATCATGAAATGAGATTCAAGTCCCCATTCTCTATAAATACCCACTTGGTTGGGATTTTGAGAAAACACACTTAAGTGGAACTATATAGGCATCTCCATTGTTGAGAATACCTAAAGTTCATAAAACTCCAATCTTTTCAGGTCGGGCCCCGACTAACCTTCGGGGCTTGGGCCGATCAGGTCGGGTTCGAGGGTACGAGCCGTCGGAGACCTTGCGTTTGCGGGGTTCAAGTAAGAGTTGTTTTAGCGAGCGAAGCACGCGTCTAGGGTATAATTCTTTATCCCTCTTTCTCTTAATTATGTATTAATTATGTTTTGCATGCTTTAATTGCTTTAGTTATCGGGGCGGGTCTTGGTGGGTTTCTTTCCGCGTAGAGTGGGTCTCTACGAAACCTTACAAAACATTCACACTCCAAGCAATCAATTTGCAAAAATGTGAAATTGCAAGTTTATGTGAAAATAAGAGCTAACCAAATTAAGCACCAATTATGACTTCATAAACATGCTTAATGAGGGTTAAAATTGATGAAGATTATTGGTGTAATCAAACATATAATCTAAAAATTGCATGCCATAATTAATCAAGGTTTAAAGATTTAAAATTTTTCGTCAAAAACGAAAAACCCCTCAAAAAACCAATTTTTTGGTGGATTTTGGCTTTTTGAAGGCAATTTTTTTATACCAATTGGGTAAAGTCTAATTTAGAACGTCAATTCCTCCCAAAATTCATTACTTTTGAGTCAAATTCGGTGTTCGTAATAAAAAGATTAACATAAATGCGATTTTAATCCGATTAAAAACGAGCTCCAAATCTCATTAGGATGCTAAACTAGATATTTATATCCATTTTAAATCACCTTAGTTAATTTTTAGTTGTAAAAATTAAATGCAAGAGGCTCTTATACCGCTGTTGAGTTTTGCGGTGTCCGACACCGCGCGGAAACAAAACTTGATAACCGAATCGCATGCATAATAATTACAACATAAATAAAAGTATGCAAATAAGCATAAATATAAGAGAAGAGAGAGAAGGGAGAGAAAGAATGCTCACACTAGAAGCGTTCTTCGCTTAACCATTGAGCTCGGACTTGAAAGCTTCAAGTTTCGAAAGTGCAAGAACCTCCGAAAGCTCACACCTTCGCTATTAAACTATAATTAGTCCCTACCTCGAAGCTTAGTAGGGGCTAGACCAAAACAACTTAGAGTTTACGAACAAAGATTTTCTCGCTTTTGGAGATCCCTTAAAGTTCACCAACTCAAGTGAAATTCCCAATACCCAATGATGGATATTTATAGGGAAATGTCCCCAAGAATTTCCATCACCTTTCAATGTGGGATAGTTGGTAAAAAGGCAAAAATAAGATTTAATTTGATTTCAAATTAAATTAAAAAGCCAAAACAATCATCAAACAACAAGTGGCATAAGGTGAGCAAGGGAGTAGGTGAGGACCACAAGGGGAGGACCACCTTCCACTTGCTCCCCAAGTAAACCCTCCAAACCTGCTCTTACTCACACCAACCATAGCGCGCCAACTGGCGCATGGTCTTGGTCACCAAGGCATGCCAAGCTGGCGGCCTAGTGCTCGCCTAGCCTGGCTTGCGAGTGTGCGTGGCCCAGCAAGCCTTCCGTGCTTGGAGGCTGCTTGGCGCTTGGTGCTAGAAGCAGCTAGCGAGGCCTAGCATAGCTTGCTAACTGCTTGCCTTGCTAGCGAGCTGGCGCTGCTAGTATGCCCGGCGATGCGCGGCTGGCCTTGCTCGCCTCGCCTTGCCCACAAGGCTTGCTCGGCAAGCATGCATGGCCATGCGATGCATGCTGGGCTTGATGCGTGTAAATAAAATCGACTAACTTAGTTTTAAGTATCACGTTGCATATATTGTTGGTGATGAAATTGTGAAAGCAGAAGAGCTAGTAGAGGCCGCAGTAGGGCTAGGATGGGGATTCACCTCAAAAAGGAACTTTATCTTAGTACTCTTGCTCCCGAACTCATTTTTGGTACAAGTAGACCAATTTGAGCATGGGTAAACTTATGATTCGTGCTAAATATCCCTTGAACTCTATTTGGGAGAAAGGCATGAACGAGGTTTATGGGTTTTCCTAAAATTCATTGGCAACTCTCTATGGGTTTCTTATGAAAAAACAAATGATAAAATCAATTCTAATTCAAGGTCCCCCAAACAGTCAGGAATTTAAATCCTAACGCACCTTAAAAAAAGTGTAAAGTCCTAGACTTTTATAGGGCCATGGGCATAGAGGAAGTGGGATCCCCAACGACGAGCTACCCTCCTCACAGTGGCAACTTCACTGGAGTCTTAAAGGTTATAAGATTAGCTTTTGGTTATGGTTTAAGGTTTCCAACTTAAGTTACCTATGAGTTGTAATGAAAGGTTAACTTGGATAATCTCTAATTAGAGAGCGAGACTTGAACGCATAATATCTTCCTTCTTCACAAAATTAAAAGCAAAACAAGCAACATTGCATCATGCATAATCATAGCACACTTTAAACAATGGGGGTTGGCTCATTTATTAAGGGTCGCCAACACTAGGCTTCTATCCCGAAATCAATAACAATCATCCCACCCATATCGCCAACAAAATGTTGGGAGAATCACGTCATGGGTGAACACGTTGAGTTATTGATTCGTGCATCACTTCTTAAGATATGGTACCTTTTGACACCCAAGCCTTGACCTTAGAATGGCATAGTATGCTTTAACAGTTCCTCTCGAATGCTTATGTGATTGCAAGATTATATGTGACGTGTATGGGATAGTCTAACCCCTTTTAGGAAGACCCCACTTGGATTAGCTCATTTATGTCCCTTGACATGAGTGAATTAATTTGAGTTGGCCAAGGAATGTAATAGCTTAGTGCTTTAAGTAGAACCTTGTTAGTGTGATCCTTCTTCTTAAAAGTTTTCTTTTTTTAGTGTTAGCTTAGGTTCCAAACTACGAAGTTGTCCCTTAGTAGTTTTGAGTCGCGTTCAAGGGATATCATATATATAAAAATATAAATAACATTCAAAATATATATATGATAAATAAAAAAATCATTCGAAAAAAAGAATCATTTGAAATAGGTGGCGCGTGCAACTCATAGAGACACGCGACTCCATCCAGCGCAAGTCTAGAAGTTGCGCGTGCCAGTTATGCGTAACTCTGAATTTTGCGTGTTCCTTTTTCTACGAGGCCATTTTGATTCTTTGTGAACTAATGACTCGTCAAACAATATCATTCTTTATTGTTGAGATAAATATTGTTCTCTACCAACAAGTCAAATAATCTATATTGTTCTAGACTATTAGGGGGCTGCCCCTCGAGTTACCAGTTTCAATATTGATAACCTTGCTAACGTAAAACAAAACAATAAGAAAGATATCCCAAAAGAAGTAAAACAAGTTAGATTGCTAAGAGAAATGAGTATATAAACAAATAACATAAGAAACAAATGCACTCCATTAATTAAGGGATAGAGTCAGATCAACAATTGTACAAGTTGAAAGAGTAGTTACCTCCATGATCATACAATTGGAAAAGACGATCGATCTTCAATACATGCTATGTGATAACTATACTATCGCTTGGCTACTAAGCCAAGGGAAACTACGAAAGCTAAGAAGAAAGCTTAAAAGAAATGAAATGCTTGTTGTTGATCGATTTGCTGATGTCCTCTTTTGATCCTTACGTTTCTATATATAGGTAAAATGGAGCAGTTATGGCTGACTCCCATAACTGTAGTACGGTTATGCTTCTTCGCGCCAACACTTCTTGGATAATTAAAATCATCCATTAGCCTCTTAATCCGGCCTATATATTATTGGACCTTTTATAATACCAGCCCAGTTACTGATATGCTTCGGTCAAATTGGCCTAAAGGCCTTTTACTAACTTTGAAAACCCCTTAACTTGGTCAAAGTCCAGAAAATAAAACAAAAATTCAAAAATCAGATTTTTGTGTGTTACAAATGCCCCCCTAATTTGGGTGGTTGATGGCGTTTGAAACCAACCAAATTATGACTTTTCAAGCATAAATATAAAGAATTGTGTATGTCTAACTCTGCAAATATCAAACACAGAATATAAACATTACTTAATATTTATGATAAGATAATTACAAAATGAGAACATTTTAAAACTTATAAGTTTTTAAATGTGTATGCTCTTTTTGAAAGGACTTAAGGCTAAAAAAATATAGTGATATACTTATTGAGATGCCTTTTAATATCCTGGGTCATCTTAAAGCGTCGCTACACGGATTTGCAGTCCAAGTTCATCGAGACAGTCTTCAAACTGATCATCGCTAGGCTCTATAAGGAGCCAGTTATCCTATGGCGCTCGAAGATCTCTTCATACCACAATTAGCAAGATCACTTGTACATCAAGGTATAGATTTCCCCTTCTGTACCCCTGGTAACCTTAACTTTGTAGTCCGTCTTGGAGTAAGGGATAGTTCTTCCTCTAATTTCCTATTGAATGTGGGAGGAAAGATCGATTTAGTCTCCCTGGCCCAACATTTGCATACCAAAGCAGCGTTCGCCTTGTCCTCTTTGTCCTACAAGTGAGGAAGTATGAAGTTCTTCAATAGATCAGCATTCGCACCTACATGAAAAGTGCTAGGCCCAGCAAGTCCATCTTCATCTTCTAAAATGGCGGGTCTATCCCCCATCGCTTCTTAACCCTCTGGTTGAGGCGATTTCTCTTACGGTTCTGTAGTTCCTTCTCCATTTAGCGCATCTATCCATTGCTAAAATGGTGATTTTGGCACTCATTTGGATACTCAATGGATCCATGGAGTGTATTGTCGACATAGAACATGCCAACTTCATAAACTTCTCCATTAGGCCCAATGTGTAGCATTTGAATGGCAGGTATGAGATCTTCCATGGTATTTCCAAAATTCAAATTTATAAAGTAGTTGAAGAATTCTGAGAAATTGAATTTCTTAGAGAGAGAAAGTAAGAGAGATAAATAACATTGGCTTAATGAAGAAGGAAAATTTTGAGTGAAGTGACTACTTGTATTTATAGTCACTCTCGTGTCACTCCCTTGATAGTTGAAATCCTCCATTACTTCAATAGATTGTGGTGAAACCCAGTAACTCTCCAACATCTTGAAAGTCGTTTATCCAAAACTCATATTAAGGGGAATGGATTTGGAACTAAATGTCACATAATTTACATAGTAACTTCCACTTTCAAGTTAATGATTTTACTTATCATTTAATTTTATAGGGAACTTATAAGTGTCATTTCGATTAAATGACAATAATTATGGTCGTCAGTCACTTGGTAAATCGTGAAAATAATTATAATTACGACCCATATATTTTAATTTCTAGAAAAATCAAAAAATATATTTGTGTGGGTATAATTATAACAAATCAATTACATCGCTTGATTAAATTGATGAACAAAATATTCATAATTTGTATTGATCATATAATTTAAACAAACCCAAGATCATACATACATAGAAATTAAGTTCTAAAAAGTTAAGACATGATAAAAAAAACATGTTTAAGTACTTAGTTTTAAAGAACCAAGAACATATAACAACATCATGTCTGAGTACTTAACTCCTCAACCAAAAGTTAGTTCAATTTAGATAAAAGAAATCAATCTTGTAAACCCTAGCCTTTGATCAATCCCAAGTGTGATTGAGGCTTTTAGGGCTTTTGTGCACTTGTTCAAACATATCAGAGGATAAATAAGAGTTATCTCCTTGCTCTCGTATCATCATCCTTCCCAAACTTCTTGGTGGAGACTTCTTCATCCTCTTCTTCTGTCACTTCTTCTTTGAAGGTTCATCTTCATCTCTCTGGCGCATGTGACTTTTCTTCCTCTTCACTAGCTCATCTCTTAAAATCAAATCAGGGTCAAAGCTGAAACATGAATTGCCAAATCTAGCTTGGAGATGAAATTTAACATCTTCTGGCCTTTTAACATCCCTTTCCATTACATCCCACTTCTCTAAAGTTAATACCTTTAGCTCCTAGTTGTCCTCATCTCGCGAGAAAAGCTTTCCTTTCCCTGGGAACTCCATAGAGAGAAGATACACCTTGCTTAATTTAGTAAAAAGTGATTTAATGTTCTCAACCTATATTTATAAGTTGAAATAAATGTTCAGATCACTTTAAAGATTATATAATTTTCAGAAATTGCTTAACAATTACCTCATAAAAGGCTACCAACAATGTTATTTTATAGGCTTTGTCGAAGGGTAATTTAGTAATTTCTTACTTTCATCGCTTGATTTCTAATTACCAACTAGAGTCCTTAAGTGCCTTGTTTAAGGTTGCGTATCTCAATTCCAATTGAAAATCAAAGGGCACAATTTAAATAACTCTCTAATGTTTGGAAAACTATAAAAAACCTTTAAGGCATCCTTCACCCTATCCCATCACCAATTCACTCTTTGATCTTCCAAAGTTTCAATCTCCAATCTTTGAACTTTGTGAAGTGTGAAATGGCTTCTCTTCCTTTGCAAGAAGTGCTCAAATCTAATCTGGTAAAAGATTATTTGATTGAGGCTCATGAATTATGCGAGTTAATAAGAAAATACCCCCAGAAACTCATATCTTCCTATGGCATATTTCATCTTCGACCACCGAAGAAAGTGTTCTGAACGACACAGCCTCAATAGGGCAAGCATTTCACTTTGACCTTTCCTCTCCTGATGCTCTACAAGATTTCCGAAAGGAAATTCAACCTAAGTTAACCAAGCGTATCCTTGGTAAAGGTTCATCCTGCCCTGCTGCATTTAATTAATCGTATCCAAATGGAAATTGGGTTTTAAGCCAGAATCTAATTAAAGGTTGGGCACAAGACATGACAGCCAGGGGTTGGTTTATGTTGCTTTCGAAATTCCACTCCTTATGGGAGAAGAAGAGAATTTTTTGTTTCCTAATACTGGCAACGTATGACAAAATTCCATTCAACTGATCACTCACATGTGCCCTTTTATCGGTTTGTGATCTCGTGTTAAACTGTTTCATCCTGCGCCAGGGTTGCATGACAATCATATTTGATGGGTCCGACGGGAATGACCAGTCCCTTGTGGTGTAGTTTATCGAAGGTTGTCTCGTAGCTCATGCCAAGTAGAGTAAATACTCTTTTCAACCTTTGTATTCATTGTTTAGGAGTGTCTATAGCATGTACTTCTTTAATGGGAGAGGAAGAAGAAGGATGGTTGTTCTTCTTTCCTTTTGCATTATTATTATTAGCTGCCAATTTTATAAGGTCGTCCTCAATTTTGATGCCTATATCGTAGATAGCCTTGAAAGTGTTCAAAATTTGATATTTCAGGTGCTTTTAGTACTTGTCTTGAAGGTTCTTGATGAACATTCTCACAGAGTCTTTTTCGTTTGGGGCCTTGATCATCCTAGCAGAGACTTCCTTCCACCTATATAGAATTCGGTGAAGCCTTCATTATGTTTTTGTTTCAAGATTTCGAGCTCTTTGTAATTAGTCTCTGCTTGAACATTGCACTGGTATCTTTTGATGAAAGTATGTACAATACTCTCCTAGTAGCAGTGTCCTTGGAATACAGGAAAAAGAACCATTGTTGACACGCTGGATCTAATGAGAGATGGAACAACGAAGGGAAAAGTTGCTTGTTAGCCTCCTTGGTTTCCATGATTGTTTCAAAAGCTTTCATGTGGAAGTAAGGCTTTTTTGTGGGCTTGAACTTAGGAATGTCAGTGGTAGAGAACTTGTGTGGAAGAAGTTCGTTAACTAGTAAGTACATTGGTACTCATATCAAGATAATTATAACTATTGGAAACTTGGCTTAGTGTCCCTTCAATGCGTTTGATTGTCTTAGGTGGAACTTGCTTGTCAGGATCTTTGACCTTCTCTATTCGAATGGTGAGTCCCTTAACCATCTTGGCAAGACCTTCCATGGACTTTTGAAGTTTTTCAACATCTTCTTATTTGGCTGCCATTGGTTTCTTCTTCCTTTAAATTGTGTTCCTAAAGAAGACCTCTTGAATGTAGGAGTTGCCTCGAACTAAGCGACCCTCTTTCCTTGACCAAATGTTGTCGAAAGGGAATTCATGCACAATTATTGTCAATTACTTGACTTGAACTCAATTCAACATGCATAGATGGGGAAAGATCATAGTGTATGAGGGGAATGATATGTATGGGGAAAGCATGAAAGAGGAAAGTATGTGAATGTGGAAAGTGTTTAAGAAGGAAAGTGTAAGTTATGTAAGTATGTTGGAAGGTATATTTGACTGTGTAAGGATATGGAAAAATCTGGGAAAAAGATGGACCCTCAACTCAAATGACAGAAAGGATGACTCATGCATGGACCTAAGACATGGTCATGGTGTAAGAAAAAGTATGACAAGGTGTATGAAGACTCGTGAGTGCAGGTGATCTTACAAGACTCGTGTGATGACCATGGGACTAGACATGTGGTTAGACTCAAACAAGACTAGGGAAAGACCAATTATGCACATTAAACTGGTTAGTCGTGATAGTGAGACTTGATGCGAAGACTCGGAAAGAAATGGCTGAACCATCGCGTGGTGATGGAACTATCGCCTGACGTTAGTACCAACGCGTAACGACAAGGCTGTCACAGCGCGCTGGACACAAACGTACGGTGTCACGGATTGAAGTGACGCACCAATAAATGGAACGTCAACACAATTTGTTTTCAGCGATTCTTTCGAAGGTTTAAGCCTATAGCATTCTAGGTCGAGCATATTTAAACTTTATGGGTTCATATTAATTAACCAATTTAATTTAGCAAAGTCCTCTTAGCTTTGGATTAGTACGTATAAACATGTATACAAGAAACAAGTTACCACAAAGGGTTAGCTTAATCACAAACAAAGGGTTAGTTTAATCTTAAACAAGGTATGCGCAACTAAGACATGCACAAGTAGTCAAGTAATCATAACATGATGCAATGATTTTGCAACCTAATCGTGGCTCTAGTTCTCTAAGGTCAAGGATTATGGTGTCCTAAAAGGGTCCATTGTTAAGATTCCTGATGTATCGCGCGGAAGCCTTACCTTTGAAGGGATGGCATGATGGACGGGACCCCGCGAGTTAAACTCAATTCCATGGTTTGGTGAATTTACAAAACTAGAATGCACCCAATATTGCATGGAGCGTTTATTAGGGTGGACGGAGCGTGAATTCCCAAGGGTTAAAACCATATGTAAAACACATATGGGTTCCGAAAGGTCGAAAAAACTTAATCAAGAAGTAAAATTGTCGTGACAGTACTAGAACAGGCAAAACATGAAGACAGAAAGCTGGCGTAGAATCGCTAGATCGTATTACAGGACGGCAGGGTCCAACGTATGGCGACAGCATTGTCGCGATGCGACAGTGGTGTTGTGCGGCGTTGGTCACAGACGCCTCTAACGTAGGGAAAACTAGGTCGTTGACTAATCCTCCCTAGAGCCAAACAAAATTTATAATCACTTAACAAACCTATATACAAGTATAGAGGTAATTCAAGGGTCGACCCACTAGGAACGGTTATGCTTAAGTGTTTCCAATATGCGCCTAAGCTAGATCGAAGTTAAGGGTGAAGAATAGAGTAACCAATACTATTCATCTACCAAATTAAATAAAAAAAGAAAACAAATGAAACACTAGGGAATGGGGATCAACTAGTAATCATGACAATTGCAACAACTTGGGAAGGTTAATCTAATCAATGGTTGTGAAGACTAATGATAGGAGCTATCAATTAGAATCAAAGAGCTATCTCCTAATCGTTAAACTAGGTTTCCTCTATGAATAACAAACTAAGAGAATCACAATCCAAACCAATCAACAATTACAAATCGTAAATCAAGTTGTCATGTCATTAGGAATCACAATGCAATATAGTATAGTTCTCAAGGCCTAATCAAACTACACACATGCAAACTTATATTAATCACTTTAATCTCAACAATCAATCAACATAATTCCCAAATCCATCATAAATAATCACTCATACAAGTTTCATCCAAACCCTGGCAAAACAACTACTCAAGAATCATCATCTAATCAAAAAGCAAGTAAATGAAATCAAGAATCAACAAATATGAAGAACAACTATAATAATCAAGATTCAATCATCAAAACCAAATCAAACAAACAAGGAGTTAAACTAAGCAATAAGATGAGATAGAGTTAGAAATGCTCATTGATAATTGAGAAGATCTTCAATACAATTGTCACCCTTGCATCATCAATCTCTCAAATCACCATTGAAATTTCTCACTTTCTCTCTCTAAATCTACTCCTAAAACTAACACTAAAACTAGAGAGAGAAACTCTCAACAAAGGTAAAATTATGAGGAAATTAATTTCCCTCCCCAAATTTCTTAAAAAAAACGATTAAATAAGTATTTATAAGAGGCGGGAAAAATGAAGTAGAAACAATCTGGAAAACATGAGGACGCGCCCGCGCACGGGCTGTGCGCCCGCGTTGAGTAGGGCACTCTTCTGGGTTTCTTCGAGTTTTTCATAGCTTCGTCCTCTCGCAAATGGTTCCTTGTGTGCGCACGCAATGCCTTTATGATTGTCACTAAGCATGGAAGATTCAAATGGACTTGACGGTGGGTTCAACACCATGGTTTCATGAGAGCAGAGCATGAGAGCGCAAGGGCTAGAACTTGGAGCATGCCACTTTCTTACTTCTTGAGCTTTCCCAATGCTATAAGCTTGCTCCAAAGGAATATTCCAACTTAGTAAGTGACCAATATCTAGACCCGAACCTCATAAAATACCTACAACCACGAAAAGAGAACAAAAGAAGGAGAAACACTAGAAAATCCCCAAAAATACAAAATAAGAGAGAATAAGGAAACTAAAGAGAAAATGAATAAAACTAAGCATTAATTAAGAAAGAAAGCTATAAAAAGAAGGTAAAAACTACCTAAAAACTCATCAAATGAGTGCCATAAATGGCACTCATCTGCCTCACGGTGGTTCTGACGCTCTGCGGCAGTTTTTATTTTCGACGTTTTTTCCGATTTTTCATAGCGTCTTTTCGATTTTTGTTTTGAAATATATTTTCGGCCTTTCCTATGTGTATGTCCTATGTTTTTGTTGCATTACAAATGGTCTTTCCAATGCGAACGTTTTAATGCTTATGCCACAATGTTAATCAAAATTACGCACATGAATATCTAGAATATTTCAAGTCTCATCTACTCTTTCTAAATCAATTGCTAAAATAAATTAGAAATTGTTTCGGGGTTTTTTATGTCCCTCGAGAGAGTTACGTCACTAAGTCTTAACTCCGAGTGGTGGGAGCTCCGCCTTCGACGATCAAGTTAGAACCTGTCGAAGAATGTAAAAAGGTGCGGAAAGTAAAGTGAGATCTTCTCGGTTTCCGAGATCGAGTGTTTTTCTCTATTTTCGTGAGAATTGATTAGTGCGCAATCATTGAATATTTTTCCCAAAGTGGGGAAAACCTCCCTATTTATAGGGTCATTGGGATTTGTGCTCCCGTCCTAAGTTACGGAAACCTAGGACTTATGGGATGCGTCGGTTTTTGGGCAGTCTAGGGAATTGGGCCTTTTAGGCCACCAATTCCATATAGGGTATCTTTTTGCCACGTGTCTAGCCCTGGTAGGTCCAATTTGGGCTCCCCCTAGGGTGACACGTGTCACGCTCTGGTTGGTCCATGTGGCGAGGTAAAATTACCCGAATCATTTGCCGCTCACAGTGGTGACGTGGCGCGCCACATGACGCCTTTGACAAGTGTCATAAATGCATGGTTGAACAAAAATTTTATTGTTTACCTTCTGGAGTAATGTCAAGGTTGCTCCTGACATTTTTACCCTTCTATATATGTGGTCTTTCCCCCCCTCCCCCCCTCATCTTTGACCTTTCTAAAAAAGTCTAGAGAGAGAAAGAGAGAAGATTTTAGAGAGAGACTCTGATAACTGTTTGCATTTGCCTTCACAAAATTTCAGTCTCCTGGTACGGCTGAGTCTAGGACTGGGGGTGCCTTCTTTGGGTGTTTGGACCACCCTTGCTCTTTCCCGAATCCAATCGTCTTTGTGCATGTGCAGGACAATATGGCTCGGACGATGCGGACGACACTAGACCCAGATTATAGGTTAGATGGCTCAGCTGAGGCGCCGACTAATAGAAAATATGATTATCCTCCTGGTGAACCAAGCACTCCGAGTGACGGTATTTTGGAATATTCTGATCAAGGAGACGGCGATGAGGCCGTCCAATGATTTGACTCAGAGGATTCGAGCTCACTACAAGCGAATGCCGACATTGAGGAGGGTGAGGCGTCCCTGTGGCCATCTATGAACAACCCAACTAAGGCGCATATGTCCGCCGGGGATAGAACCACTTTAGAAACAATCTTTCTCGCCTTTGTAGATAAATGCCCAATGGGGGATAAGTGGGAAATAATTGTGCCGCCTGCTGAGGCAATAGTCGTCTGGGAGGACGATATTGAACATGCCAACAATTATTTTGGCTGTTATGTGGCGGCATTCAAAGCCGGCCTTCGCTTCCCCCTTCATGACGCAATCAAAGCCATCTTAAGGGGCTATGAGATTGGCGTATGGTAACTCACACCCAATTCCAGGGTGAACATCCTTTGCTATATTGCTGCCTGCGAGTTGCAGAACTTAACGCCCAGGTGGGAGGTGTTTGCACACATGCACTACTTAAGCCGTACCCTAGGCGACTGAAGAGTGTGGTACACTTTGACCACGCATCCGGACTACATGATGACGCTGTATAAACCATCTAAGTGGAGCAACTGGAAGAGCAAGTTCTACTTGGTTTCCTCTCCATCTAGATGTCAAAACCATCTCCTCCACCGGTATAATAAGAAACTGGCTCTCTTGGGAAAAAAGTGCACCCTTTTCGCATATCCCTAAGGAGGCTTGGTCATAGATAATAGAGCCGGAGTTTTTCAAGACAACCACCATGCCTCTAAAAGATGACATTAAAATAATTGTACCCAAGAATTGGGTACCACATCCGGATTGGCTCAAAGATGAGGCTTTCCTCTCCGCCTGTGGTCTTAGTACCATGTTTAAGAAACGTACGTTGACCATATAACCAACACTTTGATGTCGCCTCTAGGGTTTTGTGATTCGTTTTGTATTTAACCAACCAGTTCCTATTTTGCAGAAAAAGGTTTAAAAATGGTGGACTCTGCAAGGATGCTTGCCAGGTCAGCAACCTAGATCCAGATGGATCAATTAAAAAGAAAAAGGCCCAGCTTGCGGGCAAGAATGATGGGGTAAGCTCCTGTTGTATCCTTTAACTTGTAAACTTTTATTGTCATTAGACGAATTTTAACCGGCTGTAACCCTTGTGTTCCACTTTCAGATTGGAAGCAAAAACATTCCACGACCCATCTCCAAGATGCTCAAACAAAAGGCTGATGAACCTATCAAGACTCCCTCTAAATTAAGGAAAGCCCCACCTACCTAGTTGACATCATCTTTGCCGCCTGTGCAGGACCGACTAACTTCTCTAGGAAAAATCTAGAAGGATCTTGGTCTAAGAACTAAGTCGGTTGGTAAAGAGCCGGGCGTCCCTAAGATGCCTAAGGGTGTCATGCCGCCCGATGCTGCATCGGCTGGGGGTGGGGAGACCCTTCAGTCGGAACCTTAAGGTATGACTAACCGCCTTGATCTCTCATGGCCGCTTGGGCACAAGTGAGTCAAATCTCAGGTTACCCAATCGGGGGATTCATCTAGCAGCCGACACAATACAGGTGCCGCTTATGTTGCTATATCACCACATCCTTCTATTGGTGAAGATGCCTCTCCAAGGTGGCCGGACCTCCAACAGTACTCTAGGCGGATGATGAGGTGCCTCACCTGGTCAGAGAAGGACTTGATTCCTTGGGTGCATCAAGTCAACATGGACCTCATCTCTGCCTTGCTAGCTGAGGTAACTTAGCTTTTTTCAAATGTTTTTTTTTTATTTATTTTTTCAAATTTCAGCTAAATTATCTTTTCGCCGGCTGAGTTTTGCAGGCAATGCTGAGAGTGGATGGGCTCTAAGCCATGATAAGTGGCGTTTACGCCACCATTTCACCCTTTTTCACTAATGAATTCCCCTCATTTATCACTTGTCTATGCCTTCTCTTACAGTTTTTACCTCTGTTTTAGTTACTTTTGTTCTTTCTCGTGTTTTTCCTTTTCTTTTATCTTTTGTTTTTCTTTTTACCCTTTATTTGTTTGCTGTGATAGCTCCTGGCACTCGTGGGCGGGATTTGAGTTTCTAAGAGGAATTTAAGTTGCTAAAGTGGCGTATTCCAAGAAGAGGAAGTGCTTAAAAGTGAGGGCGCACTGCCACAGCAAGACGCGGGCACGGGTGCCAAAGCCGCGGGAGCGTGTGCCAAAGCCGCGGGTGCGGAAAGGAAGGTTCTGAGTTGAACACCAGTTTCTGGATATGGCTGGGAGAAGGCTTGGAGAGGGCACGACCCTGGTGGCCGCGGGCCCGGTGAGTTGGGTTTTCCCAACTTCATACCCATAGCAATGAGGGCGTGACAGCTTGCTGAAGAGGCCTCTCCCTCACCCGTTTTCTTTGTTTTATCAAGAGACTATAAATAGTCCTTGGATTGAAATTTCATGACATTATACACTATTCCATTGCCATCTTGAACATTTTTGTAGAGAGAGAATATCGACATTTTAGATAGAGAAAATACCTTAATCATCAAGTTTCCATTATTGTAATCAAGATTTTTTCAAGTTTCATTCAAGTTTTCATCTTTTCAATGCAACTAGTCCATATTTGCTTAATCCTTCAGGTTTAATAGTAGTAATCTCTTTACCACTTATCTTTTGTTTGGTTTTATTGCTCTTAATAGTGTTTATTTCCATAAAGTTCTTTGCTTTCACTTATTTCATTGCTTTTTCTTTGATTTTGAATCATGTTTTGTTTTGTTAGGATTGAATCCATGTTTAGAGTAGTTGGTATGACTATCCTCTTTTCTCTAGCTAGGGAAGGGGGTGAAAATCATGATTGATTGAGTTTATATTGATGATTGAATGGGTTTTGCCTTGAGTTGACGATTTTTTGCTTATAATGCTTAGAGCTATTGTTGTGCACCTCTAGCCCCCTTATTTGAGTTCTAGATTAGATGCATGAGAATGATCTAGTTTAGGTTTGATCGATTTCATCAAATTTCTCTGAGTGATTGCGTGAGAATGAATTATTTTGAGTAGAGTTTGTACTCCTTGGCATGAATCCATGATGATTATCATAGTTGTCTTAGTTGATCATGATTGGAGACCCCTCTTCCTAGTGTTTTTTATCATATTTCCCTTAAAATCTTATTTTTCATCTTTATTTTGGTGATTCTATTTCAACTTCTTATTTTGCTTGTTTTAATACTTTCTTAGTAGATAGTTTAATCTTAGATATTCACAAAAACAAACTAAAATACCCCTTGTTACTTGCAATAGATTCTTAATTCCACTTTAATTGTGCAATACCCCGTTTCCTTGTGGTTCGACCCTAGCTTGCCACTATCTAGTGTAAACTTGATAGAGTTAGGTTAGGAATATAATTTTATTTGATTTAGGATTGTAGACACGACCTATCGTCCTCCGATTAAATTTTTGGTGCCGTTGCCGGGGAAACGGCTAGTTTTGCACTCTTTTGTGTTATTATTGGATTTGTTTCTTTTTATTTTGTTCCTTTACTCTCTTGCTAGTCATTGCTAATCATTTTCTTAGCTTTGGTGGATGCTAAGGATATCTCAAGGACCACCTACATATTACATTGACCACGAGATCGACTGCACTTTAAGATAAGTCCGTAGGCTTTATCAAGAAGAGGGGCGAGGTCTTGGTGCTATTATTGAGAGTGAGAGTGATTCTTGGTCTTCGAATTCTCAAAGTGAGGCAATGACAGGACAAGAAGATGATGTTTTGTATCGTGAATTTGGGAATCCGGAGGATTATGAGCTCACGGGAGGGATTTTGCTACTCATGGAAACCAATTTTATCATTCATCCTCAATACACTAGAATGGTACAAGCGGAACAATTTTCGGGTTCTCCAAGTGAAGATCCTATTGAGCACCTTGATAGATTCCTTTATCTTTGTGCCATGATTAAAACCAATTAAGTTTCTCAAGAATACATCCGTATGCACTTATTTCGAAAATCTCTTTCTGGTATAGCAAAGAAGTGGCTCAAACAAGTTAAGCCAAATTCTCTTATAACATGGAGAGAGATAGTTAAGGCATTCTTGAAGAGGTTCATTTCCGAAGAAAAGACCGCCGAAATGAGAAGGTAGATTGAATCATTTGAATAAGAAGCGGATGAGAGTCTTAGTGAAGCTTGGGAAAGGTTCAAGGAGTTGGTACAAGCATGTCCTTACAATGAATACAATCAAAGCTTGCTCATGTGATTCTTCTATGATGGATTGGAACCTATGTCTAGAGCTAACTTAGATGCGGAAGTGGGTGAACAATTGATTAAGATCCCCCAAAACCAAGTTGAAGCAAAAATTGAAGAGGCAGTGAAGAACTACTCTTGGGGTGGTAGAAGGAGGAATGCACCAAAGAAAGGGGGAAAGTATGAATTGGATAAGGTTGATCAATTGCAACATAAAATTGAGCTTTTGACAAAAGGATTGGCAAAGTTGAATAATAGTGTTAATAGTTGGGCAAGCTCCTTTCAAGTCAATTCTTTCTGTTATCAAAATTGTGGTGGTACAAACCACGATACATCTCATTGTGGAGGTTTGAGCCCCGAACATGTGGCGGCATACAACACAAGGCAAGATAGATATAGGGGAAGTGGCGGTGGATTAGCTTGGAGGCAACTACCACCCGAATTTGCATACCAACCTCAACAATGGAGTCAACAAGCTCAATAATCATACAACTCCAACCCTCAATACCAAAACCCATCTCCATTTCAAAACCAAAACCCAAGAGGAAACTACCCAAGAAACAACCAACACTAAAATCAAAACCAATACCACTACTAGAAATAGGCCATTTTCCAACGGAATTGTTCCGACAGACTGACCTAAATTCCGTCGGAAAATTCGAACTTTCCGACGGAATTAGGATCTGTCAGAAAATTCCGTCAGATTAGGTACATTACGACGGAAAATCCCTCGAAAATATTCCGACGAATTTTTTTCCCCTCGGAATTTACTGCTTCCGACGGAATTTTCCGTCGTTTATTGACTGTTTTCTAGTAGTGTATAACAATCAAAATCAAGTGTCTCAAAGGAGCCAAGAGCAAGCATCTCAACCCGATTCTACACAAACCTAAATTCTTCAACAACTTCAAGCCATGAATCACAAATGCAAGAGGTCAAGGCTCATAATAAGATGGTTGATTCACAATTAGCTCAATTGGCCGAGAGAGTCCCTTTCAATTCACCTTCTACTATACCCGGACAATCAAAAACTAACCCATACAACATCATAAAACCTGACTCTTGCAAGGCAATCACATTAAGATTGGGTACATCCTATGAAGGTCTTAGGGAGGGGGTTAGTGAGGAAAAGAAGGAAAGAGAAGAGAGTGTGGGTGAGGAAAAGAATGATGAGGAAGAGAAGGTTGTTGAGAAAGAAAGAAGTATGGAGAAGAAAAAGCTTAAAGATGAGAATAAAAATTCAAATCCTAGTGAGGCTAGGAATCTTGATAGGCCTATTCCATTTCCCGATCGACTTACGGAGAGGAAGTTGAATGACAAGTTTGCAAAGTTCCTTAGTGTGATGAAGAATTTCCACATCAACCTACCTTTCATTGAAGTTGTCACATAAATTCCTTCGTACTCCAAGTTCCTAAAAGATATTCTCACTAACAAGAGGAAGCTCAATGATGAGCTCATCACTCTTCCTCATTAAGTGAGTGCACTTGTCCAACATAAGATGTCGAAGAAGCAAAATGATCCAGGAAGTTTCACTTTGCTGGTAAAGATTAAGAACATGGAAGCTAGAGGCGCCTTAGCCAATCTTGGAGCAAGTGTTAGTTTGATTCCCCTATCCATTGCTCAAAAGCTTAACATTGAAATGATCCCTACAAGGAAGACTATCTGATTGGCCGACCGTACGGTGAAGTTACCTTGTGGTGAGCTTGAAGATGTTCCTATTGAAGTTGGGCATATTTACGTGCCTTGTGATTTTGTAGTGATGGATATGGAGGAGGATGTTGATGCTCCTTTGATTTTGGGTCGTGAAGCTCTTAAGACTTTGGGGGCGGTGATAAATTGCAAGAACAACACCATTACATGTGAGGTTGCCGATGAAAAGATTGTTTTTGAGTTCTCTAACTTACGCAAGACCCCCATGGTTGAAAAATGCTATAGGTTGACGTTGTGAATGAGGAGTTAGATCGCTTGGGAAGGGTTATGATGAAGCCTCAAGATCCAATGGTTGAAGCTCTTACATGCAAGGAAGAGTATCACTCTCAAGAAGCAAAAGAGTTTGTCGTGGCCATGGAAGAAACTCAAATGGAAGAAGACCATGAACAACAAGAAGATAAAGAAGAGCTTGAACTAAAGGAGGAGAAAATGGAGGAGAGTTCCAAGCTTCCTCCCAAGGTAAAACTCAAACCCCTTCCCCCCTCTTTGAAATATGCTTATCTTGGAAATGAAGGGGAATACCCTATTATTGTCAATGCTACCCTTGATGGTCTTGATTTGGAAAAATTGCTTGCTGTGTTGAGAAAATATAGAAATGTGATAAGGTATAGCATTGACAATATCAAGGGTATTAGCCCCTCTTTGTGCATGCATCGTATTCATCTTGAGGATGATCAATCCACTTCAGTTGAACCTCAAAGAAGGTTGAACCCCAACCTCTAAGAGGTTGTCAAGAAGGAAATCTTGAAATTGCGTGAAGCTGGAATAATTTATGCTATCTCCGATAGCAAGTGGGTTAGCCCAATTCATGTGGTTCCAAAGAAAGGTGGAATGACCATCTTCAATGGAGAAGGAGGAGAGGAAATCTCTACCCGGAGGGTGACCGGGTGGAGAATGTGTATTGATTATAGGAAGTTGAACAAAATACAAGGAAAGACCATTTTCCTCTCCCTTTCATGGACCAAATGTTGGAGATACTTTATCACCATGCTTTCTTTTGTTTTTTAGATGGGTACTCCGAGTTTTTCCAAATCCCTATCCACCCAAATGACCAAGAGAAAACTACTTTCACATGTTCATATGGAACATTTGCATACCGAAGAATTCCATTCGGATTATGCAATGCTCCTTAAATATTCCAACGATGCATGACTTCATTTTTTCTGAGATGCTTGAAAATGAGATTGAGGTTTTCATGGATGATTTTAGTGTCGGTGGCTCGTCTTTTGACACTTGTCATTATAATCTTGAAAAAGTTTTCAAAAGGTGTCAAGAAACAAGTTTGGTTTTAAATTAGAAGAAAAGACACTTTATGGTTAAGGAGGGTATTGTCCTAGGCCATAAAATGTCAAAGAAGGGCATTGAGGTTAATTCGGCCAAAGTTTCGATGATTGCAAAGTTGCCCCCTCCTACTACCGTTACGAGAGTGAGAGTTTTTTTAGGGCATGCCGATTTTTACTAGAGGTTTATCAAAAAAAAAAATTCATCAACCGCCAAACCTTTGACCGAATTACTCAAGAAAGATGTTGTGTTTAGCTTTATTGAGGCTTGTCTTGAGGCATTTCAAAAGCTCAAGGAAGCTCTCATTTCCTCTCCCGTGGTGCAAGCTCCGAAATGGAGCTTGCCTTTTGAGCTAATGTGTGATGTGAGTGATTTTGCATTAGGTGCGATGCTTGGGCAAAAGAAAGAAGCAAGATCTCATGTCATCTATTATGCAAGTAGAACCCTTGATGAAGCTTACAAGAATTACACAACGACGGAGAAGGAAATGCTTGTGGTTGTGTTTTCCATGGATAATTCTCCAAAGTGATTGTGTACACGGATCACATAGTGGTTGGCTATCTTATGACCAATAAGGAGGCAAAGCCACGCCACATCCATTGGGTTCTTTCGCTTCAAGATTTTGACATGGAAATGAGAGATAAGAAAGAAGCAGAGAACTATGTGGCGGATCATTTGTTTAGGATTCCTTTTGAGATTAAGGAAGATGTACCAATCAATGAAGAAGTAGGATTTGAAACTCTTATGGCTATAGCTTCAACATCTAGTCCATGGTATGCGGATATAGCCAACTATCTTGCTTGCGGAGTCATTCCCCCGGAGTTTTCTTCTCAACAAAAGAAGAGGTTTTTCAAGGAAGTGAGGAGATACTTTTGGAATGACCCCTACTTGCTTAAATAGTGTGGAGATGGCCTTTTCCGGAAATGTGTTCCGGACCATGAAATCGAAGGAGTTCTTGAGCATTACCACTCGTTGCCATGCGGAGGACATGGGGAGTTGATAAGACGGTAGCAAAGATTTCCCAATCTGTCCTATGGTGGCCAACGATGCGTAAGGATGCTCACAAGTTTTTTTTAAGATGCGATGTGTGCCAAAGAAGTGGTGGCATAACCAAAAGAGATAAAATGCCTCAACAAAATATTTTGGAAGTTGAGCCTTTTGATGTTTGGGGTGTCGACTTTATGGGTCCTTTTGTCTCTTCATGTGGGAATTTACACATCTTGGCAGCGGTTGACTATGTGACTAAGTGGATTGAAGCCATACCTTCCCCTACCAATGATCATAAGGTTGTGCTTAAGCTTCTCAAGAAAATCATCTTTCCACGGTTTGGGGTTCCTATGGTGCTAATTAGTGATAGAGGTTTCCACTTCGCCAAGAAGCAACTCGAAGCTCTTTTCAAGAGGTATGGAGTTCATTACAAAGTTGGTCTACCTTATCATCCTCAAACTCAAGGGCAAGTGGAGGTGTCAAATAGAGAGATCAAGAACCTTCTTGAAAGAATGATGAACAAATCTAGGAAGGATTGTTTCCTCAAGATTTACGACACACTTTGGGTCTTGCAGACGGTGTACAAGACTCCAATTGATACAGCCCCCTATCGGTTGGTCTATGGGAAGGCTTATCATTTTCTAGTTGAGTTGGAGTATGATGCTTGGTGGGCCCTCAAGGAACTTAACATGGATATGTCGTTGGCCGGTAAGAAGAGATTGCTCAAGGTCAACGAACTTGAGGAGCTTAGATATTTTGCCTACGAGAACTCAAGGCTATACAAGGAGAAAAATAAGAAATGGCACGACCAACACATAAGAAACAAGAGCTTCAAGGTTGGAGATAAGGTTTTGTTATTCAACTCTAGGCTTCGGTTGTTTCCCGAAAAGCTTAAATCCAAATGGTCGGGGCCTTTCGTGATTTCAAAGACTACTCCTTATGGGTCTTTTGAGTTAGAGGCGGGTGACAACAAGTTCATGGTTAATGGTATCGTTTGAAGCACGGCTGCTTTGCAAGGATGAAGTGGGTTTGATTGAATGCATGAGGCTTAATCCGATGGATCTTAAGCCACCCTCTTGATGATAATTTCTCATGGTCAAGTTAGTGACCTCGTAAAGAAGTGCCTCTCGGGAGGCAACCCGAGTTCTCAACTCTTTTGTATCTTTATTTCCTTTATTTGCTTGATTTTGGTTGATCTATCTATTGGTTCTTATCTTATGGTCTTTGGCTTTTCTTTTGTAGGTACTTGAACTTTTGGACATTGTATTTGTGGACTAAGATTCGAGGATGTTTTCACCTCAAAGGAATTGTTTTCAAGAGACAAGATGGAGTTATGGAAGAAGAAAGCATCGAAATTTAGGTCTCAAGAGCTTAAAGTGCATGCGTGCCTAGGGAGAGCCCTCTCCAGGGACCCGCGGGCGCGGACTGGAAGACTTGCGGACGTGGCTTCACAAGGAGAGGGCGTGGACAGAGATTCAAGGACTCCCCCTAACTTTCTAGAGATGCCTCGTTGCGCCCCTGGAGAGGGCGCAGATCTACGTGCCGCGGGCGCGAGGGTTTAACCCGCGGGCGCGGACAGGAAGACCCGTGGGCGCGGCGAATTGGGTTTGCAATTTTACATTCCTTTTCATCAACAGTCCGCCCTCCTTGTTTCCCCTAACTTCGAACATCTCACTCTCTCTAAAACCCCATTCCCCCTCAAGCCCTAACCTCCCCAACCTCACACACTCATCAAAAATCATCAAAATCAACAAAAAATCCATCAAATTTCTTCACTCTCCTTTGGTTTCCTCATCAAATTTCTGAAAATTTACCATTCAAGACTTACTTTGGGCTATTCTTCTTGCGGTTCTCTTGGGTCTCCATTGCTAGATTATTGATGGTTGCTTGGATTTCTTCTTCACAAGGCTAGTTGAGGTGGATTTTGGTCACTCATTGTTGGTATATTTCACTCTTTCTCTAGTTTTAATTGAAATTCGAAGCAATTTCTTTAGTGAGAAAAATTATTGTTCTTCTGAATTCATTTGGGGATTTTTGATATTTGCATGCCAATTTGTGTTGAAGTATCTTGTTAAGCGTGGTTAATTTTGATTATTTGTTGATCTTGTTAATTGTTGGTGAGTTGTATTGATTAGTTGGTGTTGTTGGGTGAACTTTAAAGTGTGGAATTTATGAAGGCTTGTTGAAGTAGTGGGATTGTTATTGTGATTTGAGTTGTGTTTGATTGAACTTGGGCGTTAGTCAAAATTGTGTTCGGTTCAAAAAAGAGAAAGAGTGGAAAGGAACCTCAAGGTTCTACCTCCCAAAACCCCTAACCCGATGAACAACCACCACCACCACCTTTGCCACCTCTCAAATTTCACAATAAAAACCACAAAACCATTTATGACTGCTTGCAAAATCGGAAGTTTAGCCCCACCAAAAACTACCACCAACCTTTTACAACCACACTTGGCATCAATGACAATTGTTGGTTCCTATTCAACAATTTAAGGTTGGGCTCTTTTATGGAAAGCACTTACCGAACATACAAAGAGCCTACTCTTAAGTTTTTAGCCTCTTTCGAATGCCACGTCGCAGGATAAAAGGACCTCACCATCTCTTTCCAACTCTTCAACAAAAAAGAAACATTAAACCTTCGCCAATTCAACCAACTCCTAGACCTCAACCCTGACGCTGACATGTTCTTCCCTGAGCACGAAGTTCTTCGTGATTATAACCCCCTCAAGTGGTGGAAACACATTTCGAGAATGGATGCCTTCAATGCCAAATATTCATTGGCTAGTCAAATCATGCACCCTGCTATAAGACTTCTTCATAGAATACTTGGATACATGGTTTTCAACAAACAAGACTTGGGAAAGATTACCGCGGAAGAGATCCGAATTTTGTGGCTAGCTACAAAGCCGGAATTGGGGCTTAGAGTGAATGTGGGTTTTCTTTTCACCAAGTGCATTGAAGGAATTCTTTTGAGGGCAAAGAAAGGGAAAATTCATTATGGCGGGATGGTCACAAGGTTGGCTGAAAAGCTAGGTCATATGGATAAGTTGCGTTCTTGCATCCCCGTTGGGAGAAGTGATGGAAGTGACATTTGGTTAGACATTGACCAATTGAAAATAATGAATTTTATTGGGGACACGGAGGATAGAGGAAGGACTTGGAGCTTTCTTGTCTCCAGGGAGCATCATTGCCTCCTCCCCAAACCGGAGTTCACTTCTTTTTCAAGGGAGGGAGTTAATCACCCATGGTGGGTGAGAAATGATTCGGGTGTCCTCTCGGTTGCAAGAATGGAGATTGGCGAAGGTCATGATGATGGTGATGATAATGAGGAGGATGAAAATTAGGTGGACGTAGTCCCTCCAATTCAACATCAACAACAGCAACATCACCAAAGAAGAAGAAGACAACAACAACAACAACAAAATCAACAACTTGACTACCATCAAGAGATGGCGGCGATGCGGGCTCAAATGGAGAGCATGCAACTCGGCATGCAAGGTATAATCGCCTCCCAACAACACCATTTTTTTCAAACCAATGCCCTTTATGATGCTAGCGTGTGTAGAGGGGATGTCATCCCCCGGTTAACTATCCATATGTGCTGGCCCAATAAGCGCCCGTGCCATCTTGGGGGGGTGACAACCAACCTGTGTACCCTTATTGGCAAGGTCCCTCGGACCCCAATGTGCCAAGGCGTGAGTTTCCCGATGAGTCCGGTCATTATAACTACCGGGTTTCGGGTGGGAGTGATTATAGGGGGGACCCAACTACCCCTACGTTGATCCCTCTCACCGTTTGCCTCTAGATCAACCCGAGCAATTTGACCAATTATCCGTATCCCAACTAGACCTTTTAAGGGTCATTTTGGGTTGCCTCCCGGTTACACCGGAGGTTGGTAACCCCATGGCCCCCCTTCGGGCTTTTCATATGATAGTTGGAATGCGGATGACTGTGGTGCCGGCCCTAGTGGCCAATCCCCTTTGGTTTGTTAGTTTCCCCCACTTTTTGGTCCCTCCCTTTCATTTTTTTGCATGTGGAGCATCGAGGACGATGCTCTTATCTAGTGTGGGGGGGGGGGGGTATTTGAATCAAAAGGGTGTGTTTTGAGTAAGTGTGGGGGAAGGCACCAAGGACTCATGGGAACAATAAAGGGATTGGTTTGATTTGGTCTTATTACATGGTGTTGTTGGTAAGCATTTGGTAGCCTTGTTTTTGTTTGTTGTTGGTGATGTCTAGGTTTATGATGATGATGATGATTTGAGAATGAGTTGAGTTTGGGTAGTTAGTTATGCCCAAAGTTTGAGTTGGTAGATTTTTCTTTCTTTTTCTTTCTAACCTTTCTCTTTGTGTAGTGTTTGTTTTTGCTTTTATCTCTCTCTTTTGTAGCTTTGAAGAAAATTGGATGCAACATTTGGAGCCATGTAAATTGTAAGTTTGCTTTATTTTTCTTTAAGAGACATATGGGTGAGATCTTTCCTTTACTTTCTCTTTTCTTTCTTTGGCGTGCGTAGTTTAGGATTAGTATAGGAAAAAGTTGAATGGTTCGAGGTTGTTTGCATTTGGTTCTAAGTAACCTGGGATAGTTGGTGTTGATCCCGAATAATCATTGTATGTCGATTGGGATTTATTTGGATTTATATGCCTCATTTGCGAACCTTTTTGATTTCTTTCTCTTTCTATTGTTTTGTTTTTATTTTTGTGTGACGAACATGTCCATGGCAAGATGTTATGAATGTGTTTTGGAATTTGCTTGTGCATTTGGACTCTATTTCTTTGATGATGCGCCTTAGAATGCTTGTTTTTTCTTAACTTAATAATGGGATGCACAGTTTGAGAATTCCTTTGGTTTATTTAGAAGAATCTTAGCTAAGGTAGCAAGGTTAAGAACTTTTGAGGAAATTTGAACCCTTAGTTCATGGGAAGTGCTAAGATGGAGTTTCCCCATATAGTGAATATGAAGCCCTTTAGTTGGCATTTGCTTACCTTTTCATCCCTCGTGAGGTTTATATTGTTCGAGCCTTCATCAATTTGTTGTGCGGCATTTTAGGATCCTCAACTACGCATGTCTCAAACCTTGTGTTGATCTCTAGCTCCCGAGATCGTGACCTAACACCTTTAGAGGAGGAAAAGTGATGTGAATCAAGAGGCAAATTCTTTTGAAGGGTCCAAGACACTTTTAGAAGGTCCAAATAGCTTCATTATAGGCTGCCCAAACAAATAAATAAACAAGGAAAGATCCACTAGTTCAATAGGGAAAGAAGGAAGCATGATTAGCAAAGAAGAAATGGAGCAGTTCACTTCCGGCGAGGAGCACGGTGGCCACGCGCCGAGATGGGGTCCACGCGCCGGCTTCCCGGCACCGGACTGAACCCGGCTACATGCTGGTGTGGCGCATGTCAACAGGGGTGGCGCGTGTGGTGGCGGCGATATGAAAAGAATGATTTTATAGACTTAGTTTATTTATAGAGTTTTTGCTTACAAGTTTTTACCTTTCACTTGAAAGGGTTTTTCTTGGTTTAAGCACTTAGGATAAGATTAAATTTCTATCATTTAGTTGCTATAAATTTCTTAAGTTTATTAGGAATGTTTTTAGTTAGTTAATTAGAGTTTTATTAGGATAAGTTATCCTATTTGAGTTAGAAGTAGTAATTCTATTCTAGTTAGGATACTTGGGGAACAAGGTTAGGGGTTTGTTCTAGTCCTTTTAGGAGTAGAATTAGTTGTCTCCTATGTATATAAATAGGGGTAATTTTCATGGCTTTAGATGGAGATTATTATTGCATTGTTTTGAGTTTAAACACTTGAGTTTTAATTGATGGATTTCAATTTCTGTTTTGCTTGTTTTATTTAAAACATTCGTTTGGGTTGATTAATTAGGTGAATTCTTAGTTAATTAATCTACTTTCTTGTTTAATTCTTGGTGGATTTTCCTGTATAGAATTAAGCTTGATTCATATATGTGTGTGTTTTAGTTTTAGGACTAACATCCACATAAAAAAGAGCACCTTTTCTCATTTTCTTATATTTCCTTTTGTTTAGTTACAAATTTGATTTTCTATTTTTCATCAACCTACCTGCTAACCAATTTGAGCCTAATGTTTCCCTTTCTCGTCTTAACCGCATTACAATCCTAATGACCTATATTTTACCAACCCTCTTAGTTAGTGAAGCATTGGACATGTGAAGTTAATGTTTTGAGTGTATTGAATATGAGGAAGAAATGTTTTGAGAAGTGGTTTAAGAAAAGAGTTTAAAGTTGAGCTTGAATATGAATATGCAAGAAAAATTTGAAAAGAAAGACGCAATTCAGAGGTCTGAAACCTAGAACCCGATTAAGCACTAAACAAGCTCAAAATCAGGAAGAAGGAATAGGATCTAAGATCAGCTGGCTTAATGGGAATGAGGAAGATGATCCTTCAAAGAGGGTATCTTAGGAAGATAAGGAGCGGCATGCAGTGCAATTTAATCAATGGTTACAGGTAATCCATCAAAACTCTCCTTTATCTGAAGTTGATTTCAATGGAACAGTGAATGGGTCTGTTGGGTTGCATTCGGGCTCTGTTCACCCGACCCCATTGATGTTGATTCGAGACAACATCTCTGTCTCTAGTGGGTCTGGGGTTGGTCTGAATATGAATATGACTCCTAGCCCTCGGGATACTCCTCCACTTCGGGAAACGCCCTATTCTAGGGATCCTGCTAGTGCTGGGAATGGGGGAACTAGAAGTTGGAATGCGCTTTTCAGTAACATTAGGGATGAGGGTATAAATTTAACTGGGAAAAATCGTAGAAGCCATGACAAAAGTGATGATCGATCAAATAAGGGGAAGATGCAGATAATGGTTGAAGATGTTGAGCCTGAAATCCAGTTTTGGAGTTCTTCTATTATTTGCTATGCTCTAGGTGCTAGAGTCCCTTATTTCGTGATGAATGGTTTTGTTAGACATATTTGGGGGAGGCTTGGGATTGATAGAGTTAAATTGTTTTCGAAAGGAGTTTACCTTGTCAGATTTCAGGTAAAGGAAAATATGGAGAAGGTTTTGGCTGGGGGGTCCTGTTATGTTTGATAGTAGGCCAGTTATTATGAAAAGGTGGGAACCAGGCATCAACCTAGACAAGAAAGGTGTTTCTGAGGTTCCTATTTGGGTCAGGCTTCCTGGCCTTCATCTGAAATTCTAGGGTCAGAATGCTCTTATGAAGATAGGGCAGCTGATAGGGAAGCCGGTGAAAACTGATAAGGTGACAGCAAACAAGGAGAAGCTTGAATATGCAAGGGTGATGATAGAAGTATCAATTGATGGTGAGTTTCGAGCAGAAATAGATTTTCTAGATGAATCTGGCTCCAACTTAACCTAGAAAGTCATTTACGAGTGGAAAACCATCCATTGTAAGAGTTGCTCTAGTATGGGGCATGATGAAGAGAAATGTCCTGGAAAATGGAATAGACAGTAGAAGAGACGAAGAGGCCCTCTAAATAGAGAATTTGTAAGAAGGGAATGGAGACCTGTCCAGAACCAGGCACGTAGTTAGGCTCAGGTTAACAATCGGGATGCTGATACCAGTCAGAGTACTCAGGAAGCTGTGACAGTGCAGGTTGAGACAGGAAATAGGTTTGATTGTTTGGGTGATGAGGAGGCTGAACTGCACAATTCAATTCTCCAAGAAGCTCACTTGAAGGGTCCGGCTAGGAATGGAAGATTGTGTTGCATTGAGGAAGGGAGGGTTCTGTATGGGAATTTGGAGGAGGAAGAATGTTCTTACTCTCTTCATGGATAGTGTCGGTTTTTGGAATGTGAGAGGTCTAAATTTTTCTAATAAAAGGTGCGATGTTTCTTGGTTTTTGAATCATCATAACCTTGCCTTATTTGGGCTCATGGAAACGAAAGTTAAGGCTAAGAGGTTTGGGTCCGTTTTTTGTAGTTTTGGAAGAGAATGGTCGGTTGTTGCAAATTACTCTAAGAGCGACAAAGGTAGAATTTGGGTTATGTGGCTAGCTTCTGTGTTCCAGCTTAATGTGGTAAGAATTGAGGAACAGTTAATTCACATGGAGGTTTGACATAGAACCTCTGGCAGTGTTTTTATTATTTCTATGGTCTATGGACTAAATGATCCTAAAAGAAGACTTGAGCTCTGGCAGAAGTTAACTGAGATTGCTAGTAATAATAAGTTACAGTGGATTATAGGGGAGGATTTCAACAACATCCTTAATCTTGAAGATCGGATTGGTTCTCCTTGTACGTTTGAGGAAGTCAAGGATTTCAGAGCCTTCCTGGGAAATAATGGTCTGTTCGATTTTAATGTTGGTGGATTGTTCTACACGTCGAACAACAAACAACAAGGGCAAAGGCGTGTTTGTTCGAAGATTGATAGAGTTTTGGTTAATAGTGAGTGGTTGAATAGGTTTCCTAACACTATTGCTACGTTTCTTCCTGAGGGATTGATGGACCACAGCCCTTGTTGCATCAATATTTTTGGTGTGAATGAAAAATCTGTAAAACCGTTCAAGTTTTTTAATTATTGGACGAATGCTCCTGGTTTCTTGGATGTTGTGAGTATGGCTTGGGGTACAGATGTTAGAGGTACTGCCATGTTCAGAGTTGTTAAGAAATTACAAACAGTAAAAAAAGGCTCTAAAGGAGGGGAGCTTGAGCTCTCTTTCAATGATTGAGGTTGCTGATGCCGATGCTTCTGTCAACCTAATGAATGTCCATAAAAAGCTGAACTTAGACCCGCTCAATGAAGATCTGATTGATGAGGAGAAGCAGGCTAGAGTTGCCTTCCAAAAGGCTCATGCTGACAGGTACTCTTATTTGAAGCAAAAAGCCAAAATGCACTAGGTTAAGGAGGGTGATTTGAAGACAGCTTATTTTCATGCCTTCATTCAAACGAGAAGGGTTCAGAATAGGATATGCAGTGTTATTCATGAAGATCAGACTATTCAAGAACCTAGCTTGGTGGTAAATGCTTTTTTGGAGTTCTATCAAAACTTGCTCGGTACTAGTTCTGAGCTAGAGAAAACGGCTCACAATGCTATGATTGGGGTGGGCAGAATCCTTTCTCAGGAACAGCAAATTGATTTGTGCAAAAGTTTTACAAACCATGATGTGAAAGCTGCGCTTTAGAGTATAAAAGATGATAAAGCTCCGGGTCCCGATGGTTTTTCGAGTAAGTTTTTTAAAGCTTCTTGGGATATTGTTAAGAGTGATATTTGTGAAGCGGTGTTGTCTTTTTTTAACCATGGGAGTTTGCTTAAACAAGTTAATAATACTTTGCTCACTATGGTTCCAAAAGTTGAAGATGTTGTTTATGTGTCACAGTATAGGCTTATAGCTTGTTGCAATGTTTTGTATAAGCTTATCTCTAAACTTCTTTGCTCTAGACTAAAAACTGTTTTGCCTGTGTTGATAAGTGAGAATCAAAGTGCCTTTGTTGCTGGAAGATCTATTTTGGATAATATTTTGGTGTCTCAGGATATGTTAAAAAATTATAATAATAAAAGGAAGGCTCCTCGTTGTACTGTTAAAGTTTATTTGAGGAAGGCTTACGACTCAGTTCATTGGTCCTTTATCAGAGATATGATGATTGCTTTGAATTTCCCTCCTCAATTTGTTGGGTGGGTGATATTCGTGTTACTACCCCTTCTTATTCTGTGATGATCAATGGGGGGCTTCATGGCTTTTTCAAAGGGAAGAGAGGCATTAGATAAGGGGACCCCATTTCTCCCTTGATTTTCGTTATGGTTATGGAATACTTATCTAGACTCCTTAGGAAGGTGGGGAATTTGGAAGGCTACAAATTTCACCAAGGGTGTAAGCATCTGGGGTTAACTTATCTTGTTTTTGCTGATGATCTTATGCTTTTTTGAGACATGGGGATAAGAAGTCTTTATCTCTTCTTGTGAGGGCTCTTAAGACCTTTAAGAAGGTTTTGGGACTTGTGGCTAATTCAGAAAAAACAGTTGTGTATTGTGGTAGCATGGATTCAGTGAAGAAGGAGGAGCTTCTGAGTGGATACGGTTTTGCTATTGGCGATTTTCCTTTTCGACACCTTGGGATCCCTCTCAATGCTAAGTATATGAGAAGCTCTGATTTTGATAGCATTGTTGATAAAATGCTGGCTAGGATTACCTGTTGGTCGAGTAGGAACTTGTCTTATGCTGCAAGGACTACCCTTATAAACTCTGTTCTCATGAGTCTTCATTCTTACTGGGCTCAATGTGTCCTCTTGCCTAAGGGGGTTATGCATAGAATTACTCAGTTGTGTAGATCCTTTCTATGGGATGGAGCTGCTATGGTAGGGGGAGCCCCTCCTATTTCTTGGGATTGGGTGTGTAAGCCTAAAAAGTATGGTGGGATAGGAATGAGGGATTGTTCTAGATGGAACAACGCTGCCTTGGGGGAGTATGTTTGGAAAATTGCAAAGAAAGAGGATACATGTGGGTAAAATGGGTGCATAGCATTTATTTGAAAGATAAAGATTGGTGGTCGTATAGTCCTAAGAAGTGCGATTGACGGTTTTGGAGGAGATTGTGTGCTGTGAAAGATGAACTTCACCAAGGTTTTGAAAGTGGTAACTGGATTAGCAAAGACTACAAGATTTCAGAATGCTATGAATGGTTACAGGGGCTTCAAACTAAGGTTGGATGGGATAAATGGGTTTGGAATAAATATAATGTGCCAAAGCACGCCTTTATAGCTTGGTTGGCTGCTCAGAAAAGACTAAAGACCAAAGACAGATTAATCTCTTTTGGTTGCAGTTTTGACTCCTTGTGTCTTCTGTGTGGCAATGCTCCTAAGTCCCATGATCATTTATTTTTTGATTGTTTCTACAGTATATATTGCTTAAAGACTATTGCAACCTAGCTTAGAATAAACGAGAGGAATTTTAGGTTGGATATGTCTTGGAAACACTAAAATAGATAGCGACTAGATATGATACAAAATAAAATATTTCTAGCTGTCTTTTCTGCCTGTGTTTATTATATTTGGTTTGCTAGGAACCATGTTATTTGGGATAAAGCTGTGATTATTCCTAGTAAGCTGTGTCATTCCATATGCTTAGAAGTGCTATGCAGATTACAACAGTTGATTGATAAGTCTTGGTCCCGAAATCATTGCAAGTGGCTACAAAATCTGAGATACAATCTACCTTCCTAATTTTCTTCATGGTTATGTGCTGCTGTCTTGATCTAATAGCTGCTGCGTTTTTTCTCTGACTTGTTGAGTTGATTCTCCTCTTGTTTGGCTGCTATCTGCTGCTCTTTTTCCAAGGCTGTTGTGTCTGTTTGAGAGGCTGCTGGTGTCTGTCAGTGTGGCTGGTTCTGTGCAGCTCTTGTACTTGCAGGTGGTTTGACAGTGCTGAGTAATGGAGAGTGTGTAGCAGCTGGGTGTTTTTTTGTGTTCTAGTGTCCTTGGTGACTGTCTGCAGAAACTACAGTCTGACTGTTGATGGCTGGTTCTTTCTGTGCTAGTCTGTGATGTTCTGGCTGGTCTGAAGCTTGATCTGCAGGAGTTGTTTTGGTGTCAGTCCTGGTGCTGCAGCCTGCAGGTGGCTGGTCAGTCTTGCTGGTGTTGGTTGCTACTTTGGTTTTGTGCTTGTTTTTGTACAGGCTGTGTTATATGCTTTTGTTTTTGATGGTTTTGGTCTTTGTGTTTGTTCTTATTTGCTGTTTTTGTCCTAGTCCTAGCGTGTTGTACCCTTCCTAGAAGGTGCCTTCTCGCTTGAGGCTAGGTAGGAGTTCCCTCTCGCTGTTCCTGGCACCCTTCGTAGAAGGTGGTTGGTGACAGTGTAGGGAGGTAATGGTGTTGGTGTGCCTTCGGGCTTGTGTAGGTTTTGGAGTTTTGCAACTTCCCTTCTTTGTAAGTTGTATTTTTTCATTCTTTGGTAATAAAATCTCTTATTTACCAAAAAACAAAAAAAAAAAAAAAAAAAAAAGAAGTTTGAAAAAAAAAATATAAAATAAAAATATGAGAGCTTTGAAGTTCCTTTCCCTTGAATAAGGGTGGTAATGTAATGAAACTGAAATGATGGTTGTTTGTTTGATTTTTAGTCGTTTCTTAGGTTTTGTTTATGAGAGTTGGCCACTCTCTTGCTTCACTTAGGATTTGCCACCAATTTTTCAAATGATTCCCTACCTTTACCCTTAACCAAGTCATTACAACCCTAGTGAAGACCCTTAGACTTTAGAGGGGCGTGGTCAAAGACCGGTGGAGGGAGATGGATTTCAACCATATGGAGAGAGCATGCATGGTTGAGATGTCGGGATGACCTTATACCTCCTCAAAATGAATCTTTTTCGGTTCAGTCGTGGAATTGTGAGGAGTCAACTAGGGGGATGATTTTAAGCTAGTGGGGAGAACGCAGACCGTTTTGGAGGGGACTAGGGCGAAGAACGAATCACTAGTTCACTATGCTTAGCTTAGGCTCGACTCTTGCAACCACGAGCATCTTGGAGTGTGTTTTCATCATTTAATTGAGAAAGGATAATATTCTTTGACGCTTGTCTATCCTTTTGAGTCCGAATAGAGCATATGTCCACCCTAAAACTTGATTTGCTTTTCTAAGCCTTGCCACGATGTGTTTGTCTTTGTACTGTTTGCTTTTTTCTTTCTTTTCTTAGTTTTGCTTAAGGACAAGCAAGAGGCAAGTGTAGGGGATTTTGATGAGTGGCATTTACGCCACCATTTCACCCTTTTTCACTAATGAATTCCCCTCATTTGTCACTTGTTTGTGCCTTCGCTTACAGTTTTTACCTCTATTTTAGTTACTTTTGTTCTTTATCGTGTTTTTCCTTTTCTTTTATCTTTTCTTTGCTTTGAACCTTTTATTTGTTTGCTTTGATAGCTCCTAGCACTCGTGGGCGGAATTTGAGTTGCTAAGCAGAGTTGAAGTGGCTAGAGTGGCTTATTCCAAGAAGAGGAAGTGCTTAAAGGTGAGGACGTGCTACCACAGCAAGCCGCGGGCGCGGATAGGAAGGTTCTGAGCTGAACACCAGTTTTTGGAGATGGCTGGGAGAAGGCTTGGAGAGGGCAAGCCCCTGGTGGCCGCAGGCGCGGCGAGCTGGGTTTTCCAACTTCGTACCCACAGTAGAGAGGGCGCGACAGCTTGCTGGAGAGGCCTCTCCCTCACCCGTTTTCTTTTTTTTATCAAGAGCCTATAAATAGTCCTTGGATGGAAATTTCATGACATTATTCACTATTCCATTGCCATCTAGAACATTTTTGTAGAGAGAGAATATCAAAATTTTAGAGAGAGAAAATAGCTTAATCATCAAGTTTCCATTATTGCAATCGAGATCTTTTCAAGTTTCCTTCAAGTTTTCATCTTTTCAATGCAACTAATCCATGTTTGCTTAATCCTTCAAGTTTAATTGTAGTAATCTCTTTACCCGTTATCTTTTGTTTGGTTTTATTGCTCTTAATAGTGTTTATTTCAATAAAGTTCTTTGCTTTTACTTATTTCATTGCTTTTTCTTTGATTTTGAATCATGTTTGGTTTTGTTAGGATTGAATCCATGTTTAGAGTAGTTGGTATGACTATCCTCTTTTCTGTAGCTAGAGAAGGGGGTGAAAATCATGATTGATTGAGTTTATATTGATGATTGATTGGGTTTTTCCTTGAGTTGATGATTTTGTGCTTATAATGCTTAGAGCTATTGTTGTGCACCTCTAGCCCCAATATTTGAGTTCTAGATTAGATGCATGAGAATGATTTAGTTTAGGTTTGATCGATTTCATCGACTTTCTCTGAGTGATTGTATGAGAATGAATTATTTTGAGTAGAGTTTGTACTCCTTGGCATGAATCCATGATGATTATCATAGTTGTCTTAGTTGATCAGGATTGGAGCCCCCTTTCCCTAGTGTTTTTTATTATAATTCCCTTAAAATCTTATTTTTGATCTTTGTTTTAGTGATTCTAGTTCAACTTCTTATTTTGCTTGTTTTAATCCTTTTTTAGTAGATAGTTTAATCTTAGATATTCACAAAAACAAACCAAAATACCCCTTGTTACTTGCAATAGATTCTTGATTCCACTTTGATTGTGCAATACCCCGTTTCATTCCTTGTGGTTCGACCCTAGCTTACCACTATCTAGTGTAAACTTGATAGAGTTAGGTTAGGAATACAAATTGTTGATTTCATTTAGGATAGTAGACACGACCTATTGTCCCCCGATCAAGGCCCTTTTAAAAGGAAGCATGAGGAGGTAAGAGACGCGAAAACGGGCGACTGATGCCATTAACTCTGAATGATATTAAGACTAAAGCCAAAGAGAGTAAACAGGAGGAGCTGGTTAAGGAGCTAAGGGCTGTTGTGGAGACGGCCAACAGTAGGGCGTCTGACTTTGAGCTTGAGCTTAAAAATGCCCAGTTATATCTCAAGGCACTGGATAGGCCGGCCAAGAAAATACCCGGCTTCGGGCAGACGTCGGCCGGCTCAAGGATGATATAGTTCATATGCAGATTGATCATAAGGCTGAGCTGGCGACTGAAAAAGAGCGCACTACTAGAAATAGGTCGTTTTCCGACGGAATAGTTCCGACAGACTTAAATTCCGTTGGAGAATTCAAAAATTCCGACGGAATTTTGGTCTGTCAGAAAAATCCGTTGAAAAAAATAAGTTGCGACGGAAAATCCCACGGAAATATTCCGACGGATTTTTTTTCCCTCGAAATTTATGTCTTCCGACGGAATATTCCTTCGGAAAATATCCCTCGGAACATATTAATTTCCTACGGGTTTTAATTCCGTAGGAAATTTCCGACGGATTTTAAATCCGACGGAATTAAAACTATTCCGACGGAATTTTATTTAAAAAAAAACACCTAAATCTAAAAACACGGAATATTTGACCCCCCCCCCTTAATTCTGTTTCTTTCCTATTCTCTCTCCACACCCCTCTTCTTCTTCTCTCCTTTCTCCTTTCTCCTCTCTTATTTCTTTTTCTTTCCCTCTCCTCTACATGACTGTTCTTCTTCTTCTTTCCCTTTAATTTCTCAGCGCTCCTTCTTCTCTTCTCATCCCTCCTTCTTTTCTTCTCATCCCTCTTTTTCCCCCTTTCTCTTTCTTCTCGATCTCCTTATCACTCCTCTTTACAACACCACCACCACTACAACAACCGCCAAGAAGAACACCACCGCAAGAACCACCGGCTACATCAAGGCCGCCCAAGGACACCACCACCGCAACAACCTCCGACAACACCAACACCGAAGAAAGATCTACATTTAATTTTGGTTAGAATTAGATCTAGTTTTATTTTGTTCAAATTTTCAATGTATAACTTTTAGTTTTTGAAATAATTGTATATTTAAGTTAAATTTTTGCTAAATTTTGAATTGTTAAATTTCAATGTATATTTTTGTTAAATTTCGAATTGTGTTGATTTTAGATCTATTTATTTAATTTTTAATTTCTATTTTTTATTTTATGTTATGAATTTTGTTTAATTTTTTTTTCATGGGTTAAGGGTTTTTTTGGTGGGTGGTGAGGTGGGTTCAGGTTGGTGTGCTATGGTGGGGTTAACGTGTGGTGGGTTAGGGTTAGGGTTTGGGAAAAGGTGTAGTGGGTTACGATGGTTAGGCGTGGTGGGTTAGGGTTTGGGTTAGAGGTTTTGGTGGGTTACAGTGTGGTGGGTTACGGTGGGGTTAAGGTGTGGTGGGTAAGGGGGCAGCGTTGGTGTAGGTGGGTAGGGGGGTAGTCAGGGGGCAAGGGGTGGGGGGTGGGGTGGGCTGGTGGTGGTGTGGGTGGGTAGGGGGGTAGTCTGGTGGTGCTGGGTGGGGGTGGGGGTGGTCTGGGCAGGTGGGGTGAGGGCTGTTTTTTTTTTTTTCCGACGGAATATCCCCATCCGACGAAAATTTCCGTCGGAACCTTGCGACGGATTTACTCTAAAAGTCAACAAAAGCGCCGACAGAACAAAATCTGTCGGAAATTCCGTCGGAATAGACCTTTCCGACAGAATATCGCAAAATACCTACAAAGGGTCTTCCGACAATGCTTTCCGATGGAATTCCGTCGGAAATGGGCATTTCCGACAGAATTTCAGGGTTATCCGACGGATTTTTTCCGTCGTTGATTGACTGTTTTCTAGTAGTGGCGGCTGGTGGATGAGAATGAACGAGATTGCAAAGCACGCATGAAAATACCATGGAATCTCATCCATCGGGACTACGACTGGGAGTTCTTCAACCTAAGGTACAAGTATGCCACTGAGGTATATGATGTCCGGTCGCTCAGTCTGAAGGCGCAAGCTCCTTTTAACGAATGGGCCGACATCGAACCGTCTGATGAAGAGCAGGAGGATGAGCTTTATGAGCATGAGGAAGACCCGCTGCCGGTTGATATTGGCCAAGTTTAACCAAGGCAACCTGAAGGCGAGATCCCCTCCAGCCAGGACTAGTCAGTGCCTTCACCTCAGCAAAAGCAAAATTAAGCCTCTTCGGCCCTAAGCCGTTTATGTTTATGGCATGCGAGCCGAGTATTTGAATTTATTTCCTACAATTTTTTTAGTTTTCCAGATATGGATCCAGTATAACATTTTTTCTCTAGCTATCTAGGTCTTATAGAATAGGCGGTAATCTCTAGCTATCTAGGTCTTATAGATAGTTCAATTCAAACAACTGCAAGCTTATCTTAATCCAGACACTCGGTTGGGCCGTTTTTATTTTTATGTTTATAGAGCAATGTACCACCCAGATGAGAGATGCTCTCTACGACGAATTCACTCGGATGGGCGTCGCCGGATGTCTACTCATGTTGGAGCAGACGGTTGGTCTAGATTTAGTCGTCTGCACAATGTATAGGCGGTGTTCCCATTGGGAGACATATCTAATAAAGAATAAATAATCAAAATTGAAAACAAAAAGCAATTTTTCATTGATAGGCTTTTCGTTTACAAAAATTTACAAATCTCAGAAGTGGTAACTTTTGAGGTGGTTTACATTCCAAGTTCAGGCTAGCTTCCTGCCGTCTTGTGTTTCCAGATAGTAGGTGCCGCCTCTTACTTCTTCGTAGATCCGGTAGGGACCTTCCCAATTGGGTGTCAGCTTGCCCTGTTCATTGGCCCTACCGGTTGCCTCCATTTTCTGTAACACAAAGTTCCTTATATTCAAGGGTCGTTTGTGCACTCTTTTGTTGTAGGCTCTTGTCATTCTCAGACGGTAAATCTCATGATGAAAGACGGCATTGCCCCTACGTTCCGGGACTGTATCCAATGCTAGCCGCATGGCCTCCTTGTTTGCCTCTTCATCATATACCATGACTCCAAGAGTCGGCTCATAGCTAGACGACCTCAGCATCATACACCATGAGAAATGGGGTTTCACTGGTTGCCCCTTTTGATGTTGTTTTGATGGCCCATAGGTCATTAGTTAACTCTTCTACCCATAGACCGCCAGCCCTTTCAATTTTCTTTTTTATGCCGACTGAGATTAGTTTGTTGAAGGCTTCAACCTGGCCGTTTGCCTAGGTACGGCCAACTGATGCAAAACAGTGGGAGATCCCTTGGTCTCCCAGCCGATTCTTGAGGGTAGGCATCTCAAACTGAGAGCCATTGTCAAAAACCATAGGCATAGGTACCCGAAACCGGGTGATGATGTTCTTCCAGATGAAGGAAATGACATATTTTATCTTGATGCCTTTGACCGCCTCTACCTCTACCTGCTTGGTGAAGTAGTCAACTTCAACTAGAATATACCGCCGTCCGCCTGGCGTAGGCGTATACGGTCCCAGAATGTCCATGCCCCATTTAGCGAATGGTACTGGGCCATAGATGGTCGTCAGATCTGTGGCTGGATGGTGTATGAGTCTGCTAAATCTTTGACATTTATCACACTTCTTCACCATTTCTATGACGTCTGCCTCAAGAGTGGGCCAAAAGTAGCCTTGCCGCCTAGCCCTACGCGCTAGTGCCCTGTCGCTTTTGTTAGAGGCGCAGTAGCCCGAATGCAATTCTTTCACAATTTCTTGCCCCTTTTCAGGGGTGATTCATTTCAAGAGAGGTTGCAGAAAACCCTTCTTGAAAAGCTTTCCATTATGAATCTCAAAGTGGGCCTCACGTTTTTTTATTGTAGCCATTTCTAGATATGTATCTGGCAAAGTGCTATCTTGCAGATTGGCCAGGATGCTGTCCATCCAGGTAGAGCTTCGGTCCAGTACTCCAATGGGATCTTCTTCAATACTTCGTTTTTCCATTATTTCCCAGAAGAATGACCGAGGCATATTACATGAGGCGGATGAAGCCAATTTCGACATAGCATCTGCCTAAATGTTCTCAGATCTGGGCACCCGACTTAACTGAAATTCATCAAGTGTCCCAGCTTTAGCTTAGACCGCCTGCAAATATTTGAGCATGGCCAGATGGGTGGCCTCATATTCACCATTGTACTGGCTAACGACTAATTTTAAATCAAAGCAGGCGTCAATTTTTCTTGCCCCTGCCGCCTTGCACATGCGGATGCCGACTAGTAAGGCTTCATATTTTGACTAGTAGTGCATGATCGGAGGACAATAGGTCGTTACTACTACCCTAGATCAAATCTACATAACTCTATCAAGTTCACACTAGATAGTGGCAAGCTAGGGTCGAACCTCAAGGACTAAGTGTATTAATTTAAGGTAATTAGACTAGTAGGAAGGTTGTGAGATAGAGAGAGAAACATCTAAAATACTACTTAAAGCAATTAACAAGATAATAGGGAAAGGGGAATTAAATTACATTAATGAATTCAATAACAAGTCGCAATTAGATGATCATGATCTCAATTAGGAACGATTAACACACTCAACTCACTCCCGCGCAATTAAGCATGCTAATTATCCTACTAAGCTAAATCAATCCCGCGCAACTAGCCTAACAAAGGTATGGAAGAATCTAGACTCTCAATCAACTCACTTCCGCACAATTGATTGAAAGCACAATTAAAAACCAAGAATCAATTAGCTAAAAAGATTCTAGTTGATGTAAGCATCATCCAAACACAATAATCAAGAATCAATTGCATACTTATTACAACCAATCACTCAATTCATCAACATAACCTTCATCCATTTCCCTAGAACAAAATCTAAGCAAACATAATGATAATGAAGGAAAACATGGAAAACAAAGTAAAACTAGAATTAAAGCAAGAATCAAATAAGTACTAATTAACTACTCTAATAAACAATGAAATAAGCAAAAACAAGAATTAAACTAAACAATAATGGAATAGAAATAACCAAGAAACACCGAAATAAACCTAAAACTAAGGGAGAAAAACACCCTAATATGTGCCATAAATCACACTTATCAAATTCCCCTATGCTTAACTCTTGCTCGTCCTCGAGCAAGACAAAACCAAAAGAAAAAAGGAGATGGATTTGTTCAAGCAAGACTAGCACACTAAAGTAGACGAGAATGTACACTAACTCACTTTCGTAGGGATCACGGTCAATTTTAGCAACTAAAGACAAGCCCTTTAAACCCTAGATCGCTCTAGAGGACGAGTGTGCTCTCGTGAAGGTTTCCTAAGAGTTTAACCCACAACTTTTGAAAAAAACTAAGCAAAACAAGGCAAAGAATAAAAAGGAAATCAAAAGAAAAGGAAGGAAAACAAATCACTACTGCAAAAATAGGCAAAGAGACCTGTTATAATAGGCCTAAGAAATCTCATTAGAGGAGGTCTCTAGCTCACAGGTCTCTTTGGCAAAGAGACCTGCTCTATAAAACATGTCTCTTTGCAATTAATAAGAGACCCCTCGTAAGTGAGATAACAGGTCTCTTTGGGCATAATAATATTTTGAATCTATGAAGGCAAAGAGACCTGTTATCTTTCTCAACAGGTCTATTGAACGCATTAAAAAGACCTGTTAGGAGAGATAACAGGTCTCTTATGTCTTTAATTTTTTATAAAAAAAAAAAAACAAAATTTGATACCCTATACAATATTTGTTCCTGTAGGGTACCTATATAGTATTCATGTACCTGTATTTTGCAATTATTCCATAATCTCATAATGTCTATGTATAATATATTATTAAACTTCTATTAATTTTTTTTTTATTAAACTTAAGTGGATAAACACTTTTACAAACATTCATTAATAAAAATTCAAATGTAACCTTCAAAAATACTATACAAAAACATCTAAAAATACTCTATTTATTCTCCAAAAATATAAACCATACTCATTAACGTTAGGCACCAGCAGCAGCTACACCAAAAGTAAAACAACAACACCCCAGGAATAGGCAGCCCAACAGCAGCAGCAGCTTCAAAAGTCTAAGAAGAACAACACTAAACCCCACGCAGGCCACAAGAACATCAACACCCTGAATACTCACTCCCTGATCAGGAACTGGTTTGCTAGGAAGAACACCTTTCTTGCTAGATTCTTGCACCGACCTGTAACAACCAATGCAGTACACAAGTGATAACGAAGTCATGAATAAGACAATGAAATCTCCGTAAGGAAAACGTTGAGCATGATGTATGAACAGAAAAAAGATGAAATTTTAAAACGAATAAATTACACATCAGTAATATCAGTAGATAAAACTAATTACAGGGTAAAAGTGGGCTTACAGGATTTGGAGGTTAATTGACTGGGGACCTTACATGTTTTGTAGTAGAAAATATCAATAAATAGCTCTAATCCTCTTTGCCACTATATGGTAATTGATACACGTATGAAATCATATCAAAAGCACATAACCAACTGGAAAAATGTATAATATTCTAGAGCTGGTGACTTTTATTCATACAACTAAACACATTAGTATTACTGTCAAGATAATGTAACCTTACCTTGGTAGTCACATTAGGATTTCCATCTCGATCACCTCCCATCCATGAACCAAACTTTATGGGCGTACATGTCAAGGGAAGTGCGTTACTAGTGTGCTACAGAAGCATTACATATAAAAACACAAACATAAGAAACAGTTAGACATCTTCTATAAGGAAAAGGTAGAGACAATTCACATGGAAACAGACCTTCTTTAAGGCATTAATAACACGGCGCAGATAGTGAGGAATGTCTCTCCAAAGAGATTGCTCAACAATATGTAAACGTGCAGAACAATCCACAATTAAGAAAAGGAAATTCTGAAATGCATGATTACATTAGTTACAACTTACAAGTATCAAAAGGTTAAGAAAGATTACATGCCCTAGCTTCATCTACCGGAGTAGGTTTATGCCTTCTAAGCTCATCTGTTTGCCAAACTGATGTTATCTCTCTTACCTGAAAAAAGGATCACTATATAGATCAATTAGTCAGTATCGAAAATGATACTGTGAAATAAAGGGTCATTATGCAGTACATTACCAGATCTTCAATTAGCATCTCTCCATCTTTATGACCAAGGTCAGGTCTATCATTATACTCTAGAAGATGCTGCAAGGAAAATTCAGAGTTTCACATTTATTAGCTACTCAAAGACAACAAACATTCAAAATTCATCCAAGTTATCAGATATTTGTAGAGCTTACAACGATTCTTATATGCTTGTATTGTAAGGAGCGCCTATTTATCTGTGTGGGATGCGCAGTTAAAACAATTTCTACCTCCTACAAACACAAGGCACCAATGAAGTTTGTCAAGAACTCACATCTTAGAAGAGATAATTTTGCAAAGGTCATCAAACTTCCAAATACTACATATTATATTAGTTGAAAACAGATAGGCTGAGAAACATGGTTGTAAAGGTCTTCTAGGGATACTCCTTCCCGAATCAGCTTACCAAAGATATCATCACATGATTTTGACAGTTGTGGAACATTTCGCTGTTTATGCAGCCTACATTGGATAAAACTATGTAAATAAATTTAAGGAAAAAGTTCATAGTTGAAATTCCAAAAAAAACCAAAATCTTGTAGCAACCTAGTCGAATTCCATCAACACCAGAAATACCCACATAGAAAAACTTCATATTTCCAAAATTTGATAGAAAACAGCTCAATTACATAAGAATAATCATCGTTTTCCAAATCAATGGTCAGAATTTGAATACAATTAACAAGTTGAAGGATCAAAATTTTCAAATAATATCAACTACATAGTTCAATTCCTCAAAATAAGCACACAAATTAACAGCAATCACACTGCAATTCCACCAAAATCAAAAACTCAAGATCTAGGAGCATATGACTTTCGCAGCCTACATCAAATTGATGAAACTCAGAGAAACAACTAAACTAGTGTTTCAAAAACAGAGAACAACCCTCGTAAATAATCATATATTAAAATCAACAAATTAATTTAAATTCAAAAACATATACTCAATTATTCATACCTATTCATTCATACCATTAAAGTGCTTTTCAGAGTACCTCAAAAACAAATCCTTCCTCCGGCCCATTGTCTATGCGATGATGGTTCTGAAGAATCCAAATTCTGAAACTATAATATCATTAAGTGCTTCAATTGCAACTTTAATTCATCAACAACATAAAAAAATCAACCAAAGAAAGATAAATCATTCAAATTCAACACACAAAAAAAAAAAAAAAAAAAAAAAAAAAAAAAAAAAACAAATAAACCCCAAAAAAATTGCAAAATTGCAACCGAAAAAATAAATTGCGAGCACACAGTAAAATTGTTTTCTGAGGTGAAGCCGGTGCTTTAGGCTGTAAAAGGGACAGTTAATCTTTAACCAAAAGATTCAAATTGCAATTCTAAACACCCAAATTCAAATGAATATATATAGACTCTAAATCAAAGTTGTTTCAATATTTAACATCTAAGCTAGTTCATAGAAATACTCACTTTCTCACTTCTATACACAAAAATCAACCAAAATTTAGCAATTTTTCATGATTAATACAACAAAATTAAGACTTCATTCCATTATAATTCCACGCATTCTCCTTCCAAATCATAAACAAAATCACATACTAAAATACAATCATTCACAAAATTCAGTAAATAAAATCATACTTGTATATAAATCAAAATTTAATGCCAACAAACAATTGAGAAAAAAATTGAAAAAATTTACCTATACCAAGATCTGAGTGTATGATTTCTATCTCTAACTTAAAATTTTACTTCGTCAAATAAAGAAGCCCATCCAGCAATCGAAAGAGGAGAGAAGCCGATAAACCCTAGGAAAAAAAATTAATATGGGGAAAAGGGTATTGATGGCAGCTTTGGGTGGGGGAAGCTTCGAGTATAGGAGGGGAGTAATGGAATCGGTAGTCGCCGCCGGCAGAGGTTAGGGTCGCGTTGTATGTGGAAGTCGCCGGAGGTTCGAGAGGGAGATGGCAATCTTCGGGTTGTGTAGGAAAGAAACTTCGGGTGAGGGGAGAACCATACCGACACTAGAGAGGAACACCGGAGAGTAGCGGCGGTGAGAGTAAGACGGCGGCAGTGTGGGAAACGACGGAGGGGGCAGTGAGTCAAGGTGAGAGCCTGAGAGGTGACTCAGGCTAGATTGGGGCGATAAATAGGAGTTTTTTTTTTTTTTTTAAACAAGGTAGCCTAATTCTAATACTAGGTTTTTTTTTATTTTTTATTTTTTTGAAATATGATTCTATTACTATAATATTCTAATATATTTTTAATAAATAAAAAAATATTATACAAAGAGACCTGTTAAAGATAACAACAGGTCACTTTATTTTTTTCCCACCATCAATTTCCACATAAGAGACCTGTTACTAGTAACATTAGGTCTTATTGATCAAAGAAACCTGTTATATGATATAACAAGTCTCTTTTAATAGGTCACTTTGGGCATTTTTGTAGTAGTGAATGTTCATGAATGGACTTTTGCAAATGAACAAGCACAAATAAATATAAGTCTTTCTAAACAATAGAGGAGTGCACGCTTCAAGATATCCAAGGTTGATTGAAACATAAGAATGCTAAGCATAGAGAACTAATAAGACACAATTCACCTTCATCCCAAACGATCTTACCGCGTTCTCCCTACTAGTTTCAAATTCACCTCTAGTGAGAATCTCAATGATTCCACTAGGGAACCGGAAAAGAAGAGATTTTAGGGCTACTAGACATTTTGACTATGCAAACCGCTCCATAAGCTTGACTCCCATCTCCCTCCACCGACTTGTGACTCAACCACAAAGGTCAAAAGGTCTTTGAAGGGTTGTAACGTATGGGCAAAAAGGGGAAAGGTAGGCTAAAAAATTTGGAAATTGGTGGAATACCTAATTGTGAAGCATAAGAATGGCCAATTCTCAACACCATAACCAAGTTATCACCAAAACTCAAACAAAAATATCAACACCCCCAAGCTTATTCAAAGCAAAATCACGAACATATGTACAAAAAGCGTAGACACTCTTCCCCCAAGCTTAAATGGAGCATTGTCCTCAATGCTCTAAATTAGGGAAATCATAACTACATGAAAATAAATTTGTGCTTTTCATTTTTTTTATTACTTTGTCCTCGCCTCTTTTGACTATGGACAACTTTTTCAAATTTACATTTGCTTTTATTCACAAACTTATACAAAATACATAATTGCTATACAAAATGAGCTCATAACTTCAAACTATTGCACTTATAATCCCTAAACAAACTCATACCACTAGCTTCACAAAAACCAAAGGTGAAAAGAATGAAATAAATGGTATGAAGTCTAATAACATGGCTAGAAAAGAAACTATAAGGTTCAAATGGTTAGCAAGGAGGAAAATGTAAACCTAAAACCAAAAAATATAAAACCGAAACCTAGAATAGAAAAAATAACCACCCCGAAAAGATGCCTTCGTCCTTCCTAAATGGTTTGGTCGCGATCTCGTGAGATAAAAGTCAAGTTCTAGATAAAGTAAGCGATAGTCAAGGATCCATGTGCCACTTATGCAAAATAGGTAGAAGGCTAGAGAAATGAAACCTCACATGGTTGTAGCAAAAACTCACTATTGGCTTCAAATTCACTATAGGAAGCGACTCCTTCTTACCACAAACAAGTGGACTAGGGCTTCAAGGTCCCAAAGTTCTTAGCATACTACCTTAGCATACTCTATCCTAGAATCAACCCAAAATATCTCAAAGCATGCAAACCACTACTATTTAGGAAGAAAAGCATTCAAGAACACAAATCCAAAAGTATTCTGTCCAAATCAAGAATAAAACAAAACACATTGCAAAATATAAGAAAACACATGGAAATGCATATACTCAAGTGCATGGCAAAAATGGACCAAAATTCTACCCAAGCATGATAGAATACCCTCCCCCAAGCTTGAATGAGACAATACACTCAAATCATAAATCATAGAGTCTATGGGAGGGGAAAAGAAAGTAATCAATCCAACAAAGCAGGACATGGTCTTCAAGCCACCAACGATTAGAGAAAGAGCAAGGAAAGATATTACCGGATATAGGTGGGTGTAAATACCCGCAAGTGACCCAATTTAACCCTTCAAAGCCAATTTCCTCCAAAAATATGCCTCATATACCATATGATAGGAAAGAGGAGTCAAACTTCCTTGATTCTTGATCCAATACCAATGTACCAAAGTAAAACAAGTTATGTACCTAGCAAAGGGCACACAAAAATTTCCATGAGTGAAAATCTATACTAAAGAGAAAAGAAAATGAAAGCAATAAAACACGGGTTACTTCTCGAGAAAGGCTTGATTTAGGTCCTAGCTTGACCGCTCTAGTAAATAATATTGCAACGAACGCAAGAGCTTGTCAAATGCACTACTACACATTTCATAGGATAAACGGCAGGAAAATGACGGGAGGAGGAAGTGCAACAAGATTATTGCACGCAAATGAGGTGGGAGATGCCAAAAGAAAGAAGAAAAATCAAAAGAAAAATCAAGAAAATAAGAAAATGTAAAAGAAGAAAATGAAAAAGAATAAAAAGGCAAAACCTCCTCAAATTCTTTTTGGGTGGAAAAATCACCCTTTTCCTCAATAAACGATGAGATAGGGGCTTAGATATCACCAATAGAAGGAGGGTCCCTAATAGGCTCTTTGGAAAAAGAAGGGAGGGACATAGGATAGTAGCGGATATGGTTAAATCTTCTTGAAAAAGGGACATTACAAAAGGGAATAGGAGCAATGGTCTCACCTATGAACTTTTCCTCACCACCATTCCACAAATCACCAATAAGAGCATATGAATCAATTATAGAGTCCTCAAAAGAAGAACACTCATGATCGCCATCTCCCTCAAACATCCAACCTCCAAGAGAAACCACATCTTACTCTCTATCACAACGATGGACAACAACTCCCTCAACATCCTCAAAGCCTAGAGTCTCAAAACCATGCATGAAAGGATGCAAATTCATTTCGAACTCATTTCTCTCCCATGAAGCATTATCAATGAACTCAATCAAAAGGCTATGAGTTTTCGTTACTCCTTCAATGAAAACACTAGTCATAACCTCAAATGAGTCCAAATACTCATGGATCGAAGGGTCAAAAACATGCAAGGTAGACTCATCAAGATGGGGAAGGGGATTGGAATCCACAAAATCAACATTTACTTCATTCTCAACTCCTCCACCATCATCCAAGGGATTCTCAATCTCTCTTGTTTGCTCAAATTCATCATCATCCTCATGAAATCCCTCATCCAATATTGAAGATGTCTCACTCACGTCCTCACCAAGGGAAGCTCTCAAAGGGGGTGAATAAGGGGAAGGAAGGCGCTCAAGCTCAAAAGGGGAATGAAAAGGATCAAAATCCTCTCATCACAATAAAATCTCCCCTCACCTTTACATCGTTGGCCCATATCATCCTCAAAAGCACTCTCACACTTCAAGTGAGGTGCCTTGCATCATTTCCAACAACCTTCGCACTCATCACTTGGGCAAGTCTCACTTCTCTCAATTTTTGTTCCTCTTGAAGCTCTTGGACTTGTTTGGTGAGATATTGCATTTGGAAAAGAATTTGGGCATCAATGTTATTGGGTTGAGGTTCACAGTCACCATTAACATGCATATCAGCATCATTAGAACACACCTCATCATAATGTGCATAAGAGGGAAAGGGGTTAACACGCATATTTGGATGATCACAAGGCATATTAGAAGCATCAGGCGAATTCATGCAAAAATTAAAAGAATCTTGACATTGAGAATCAAAACAAGAAACATGACGTTCTCAATCATAAGTATCTCAAGCAAGCCGTGTGAAGAAATTCCAAGCATCATGCATAAGCAAAATATGGAATCTACCGTTATACATATTCTCAACCATTCCCCTAGAATACTCATTCATGCCCCAATAAACTATACCACAAGCATCACTAAGAGAACAACCATGGACACTAAGGAAACCATCAAGTACTTCAAAGTAAGCATAGAAGGGTTCATGATCAAATTGAGGAAAAGATAACCATGCCATTTTTTTTTACACAAAGCAAAGAAAAGCAAACAAAAATCAAAACTATACACAAGAACCTAGCTAATCTAATTAACACAAACTAATGAACACCTTAGTCCCCGGCAACGACGCCAAAAATTTTATTGGAGGACAATAGGTCGTTACTACTACCCTAGATCAAATCTACCTAACTTTATCAAGTTCACACTAGATAGTGGCAAACTAGGGTCGAACCTCAAGGACTAAGTGTATTAATTTGAGGTAATTAGACTAGTAGGAAGGTTGTGAGATAGAGAGAGAAACATCTAAACACTACTTAAAGCAATTAACAAGATAATAGGGAAGGAGGAATCTAATTACATTAATGAATTCAATAACAAGTCGCAATTAGATGATCATGATCTCAATTAGGAACGATTAATACACTCAACTCACTCCCGTGCAATTAATCATGCTAATTATCCTACTAAGCTTATTCACTCCCGCGCAACTAGCCTAGCAAAGGTATGGAAGAATCTAGACTCTCAATCAACTCACTTCCGCACAATTGATTTAAAGCACAATAAAAAAAACCAAGAATCAATTAGCTAAAAAGATTCTAGTTGATGTAAGCATCATCCAAACACAATAATCAAGAATCAATTGCACACTAATTACAACCAATCACTCAATTTATCAACATAACCGTTGATTAGGGGATTTTTATCCACCAATCACCGTCTGACAAGTGGACCAACCAGGTTCCGCCACGTGTTCTTCACGAAGGCCAACAGGAACCTGCCACGTGTCAATCACAGATACGTCCTCCACGGACCACTTAAGACACGCCACGTGTCCACCCATGCCAAATGGGACAACCGGCCATCAAGGCCCAATTTAGTCTAGAGGCCCGGTCAGCCCTAGGTTTACCTTAAACCTAGTGAGTTGCACGCTTCCCAAGGCTATAAATACTCGATTAATCCTCATTAATCAGGATCGAATAATTAAGAGATCAAGCAGAGAAGAACAGAGTTATTACCAACCGGCTAATCTCGCTAACAACGCAGATTACCAACACTAAGCACTCTCACCTAGAGAGATCTCATTACTTTAATTTCTGTATTGATTACTCCTTAATCGGGTACTAACTTGACCGTTGGAGGCGGAGCTCTCAGGAGTCTCCGTTATTTTGCAGGTACAGGCGTCCGGTTCCAGTCTCGGAATTGTAACTCTCCCGCAGGACATCAGAAAACCCCGAAACATTTGGCGCCGTCTGTGGGGAGAGTACTTCAGAGATGGCATCCAAGTCTGTACCGACTCCAGAAGAGAGGCGTCCCCTAGACGACCCTCAAGTTCAGTCGAACCATGATACCGAAAGTGAATTTGAAGTTGAAACTCATACAGCTCCAGACGGGACCCTAAGGGCCCGACGTACCCGCCATACCGAAATGAGGGAACGGGAGTATCCTCAAACAGGAAGCGAGCCAGCAGGCGCATCGCTTGCTCGGCAACAGCCGACTGATGGGTCTGCTCCCATCACAAGGAACGAACTCATGACCTTCATGAGGGACTTCAAGGGAGAGATCCAAGAGTTGATCAACAAAAAACCGCCTGCTTCAGTCAAAGAGCAGTCGGCCAAGAAACCTTCAACTTCACTGAAGAGGAAGCCAGTTCAAGGGCGAGAGGCGACTCCCCATCCTAAATCCAAGAAGCGGGAGCCGTCTGCTCTTGATTTCACAAAACTCCGTTATCCTACGGGAAATAGGAAACCGGTTCGTCATATTCAGGCGAACGGGTCAAAGCAAACGTTCACAGATGCTCGGCACCTGCTAGAGCAGAAGAAGAGTGACCGATTATCAGAGTCGGCTTCTACTTCAAATTTTCAGGACAGTTTGCGAAATGCCTCGATGAGGCCAACTCAGTCGTACCATGAGAGTCAGTCAGGCGGCACCTCCCGTCAGTCCGACTTTCATAGTGCCCAGGCGGTACCAAACTTGCCATTTGTGCCGCAACAACAGTATTTTATGCAGCCACCTCCATTTGGTGGACCTGCAGCAAAAAACGTCCAACCTATGGACTGGCAGCTACGGCTGCTTAGACTTGGTGAACAGCCGTCGGCCTTCTCCAAGGAAATTACTGAAGCCGCTCAGCCGGCCAAAGTAAAAAATGTTCTAGTAGGCGCCTATGACGGCACTACTAACCCAGAAGACCATCTGATGGCATTCACCAACCTGATGTACCTTCAAGGGTTGGATGATCCCACTTGGTGCAAGTGTTTCCCAGCGACTCTCAAGGGAATTGCACAGCAATGGTTCGGCAACCTGCCGACTGGTTGTGTAAACAGCTTCAGGACGCTTGCTTACTTATTTGCCTCCAACTTCGCAATGAACATCCCTGCGAAGAAAACAACCCTTGATTTGGGAACAATTCAGCAGGGCGAGAAAGAGGGGCTTCGTTCCTACATCAGGCGGTTCAACCTGATGAGAATACAGATTCAGGGGTTACCGGATGAGGTAGCTTATACTGACTTTTTTAGAGGTCTCAAAGACGGGTCTACCTTCAAATTTGATTTAGTTCGAAAAAGGGTGGCGACTCTTCAAGAGGCCTTGATTGAAGCAGAAGCCTATATACAGGCGACTGATCTGTGTACGATGAAACAGTCGGACGGGAAGAGGTTCGACAAAAGAGAGGGACGACAGAAACAGTCGTCCAACAAAGATGAAAAAAGAAAAGAGGTCTGGGCGGCTGATTCCTCTAAACAGCCGGCCCAGAAAAAGAAAAAAGAATTCAAACCATACTCCCCAAAGTATGTGTTTAACAAGGATAACCAATTTATCCTAAAAGAAATAAAGGGACGGCTCTCAATTGAGAAGCCGCTCCCCATGAAGGGTTCTGCGAGCAACCGGAACCAAGACAAAATCTGTGCTTATCACGATGACATTGGTCATCACACCAATGACTGCATCAGTCTCATGCGGTACCTAGACCGCTTGGCTGATCAAGGTGATCTTGACACTTATGTCAAGAAATCTACGGGGAATACTTCCTCAAAAAAGCAGTCGGCCAAAAAGAATCAACAGGCCGACAGTTCCGATACAGATGATGCAGTCGTCTACACCATTGCAGGCGGCTTCTCAGGAGGCGGCCCCACTATTAGGGGCAACAAAGATAATATAAGGCGGTTAGATGTAAATTCCGTTCACCAAGAACGGCCGTCCAAATATACATTTCCTGAGATTGTCATCACTGAAGAGGATCTAGGAGGAATAAGGGGACCGCATGACGACCCTCTCGTTGTTGAATGTAAAGTGGCCAACCAGAGAGTTGGCCGAATCCTCATAGATACCGGGAGCTCTTCAGATCTCATCAGCAGCAAATGTCTGTCAAAACTGAAATATCAGACGGACTGCATACATCCGGCCTCCCACCCTTTAATAGGTTTTGGAGGAGGAGTCGTCCACCCACTGGGACGAGTGGATCTACCCATTCGCCTGGGCGAAAAAGGGGAAGGACGACACATGGTAGTCCGGTTCCTAGTGGTAGAGGAACTCTCGGCCTACAACATGATTCTGGGTCGACCAACCCTGAATAATTCCAAGGCTGTTATAATCCCGTCACTTATGCTGCTTAAGTTTGAAAGGGATAATGGAACAGTCGGCTCCCTAAGGGGAGATCAGAGGATGGCCCGAGAGTGCTATCTCTCGAATGTCAAGCCCACTGCTATGGCCACTGGGTCAAGTGGAGAAAAAACAGACCTTGACAATGTCAAGGAAAGTGCGCCTGTTCAAGAAACAGGCGACAGAAAAAGAAAGGCGTCCCAGACAGAGTCCGCCAGAAAGGCAAGAAAATAGCAATCATTGGCAGAGGACCGGCCGGATGAGTTCCGCCCTCAGCCGGCTGGTGAGCATGCGGACCTGATATTAGACGACTCCCATCCTGACCGAACAGTCAAAGTAGGGACGACTGCTCTGAGAAACCTTGGTGACGACTTTCACAACCTGTTGAAAGAATACAAGGACATCTTTGCATTTGAAGTCTATGAAATGCCAGGCATTAGTCCTGATCTGGCAGTACACAAACTCGCTGTGGATCCGAAAAAGAAGCCGGTACGACAAAAGAAGCGGAACCATGGTGAAGAAAGAGGTCAGGCGGCAGCCGCCAAAGTCAAAAAATTACTTGATGCAGGGTTCATTCGGCAATGTTACTTCCCAGATTGGGTTGCAAATGTGGTGCTTGTTAAAAAGCCGAATGGCACCTGGCGAATGTGTGTAGACTACACAGACTTGAACAAGGCGTGCCCCAAAGACAGTTACCCTCTGCCTAAAATTGATAACCTGGTCGACTCAACAGCCGGCCATGCCTTGATGAGCTTTATGGACGCCTATTCTGGTTTTCATCAAATTCCTTTATGGAAGAAAGATCAGGAGAAGACGGCCTTCGTCACTGATCAGGGATTATACTGTTACACGGTCATGCCGTTTGGTCTTAAGAATGCCCCGGCTACCTTCCAACGAATGATAAACACAGTGTTCTTTGATCAGATTGGGAGAAATGTCGAGGCATACATTGATGATATGATTGTCAAGACTAAACTTCAGGAAGATCATCTGACGGACCTCCGAGAAACTTTCGCCACACTCAGGCGGCACCATGTCATGCTCAATCCCAAGAAATGTGTATTTGGAGTTGAGTCTGGGAAATTTCTCGGATTCCTTATCAACCAGAGAGGAATAGAGGCGAACCCTGAGAAGGTACAGGCGGTCATTGACATGCAGTCGCCTCGTACCGTCCGAGAGGTTCAGAAGTTAACAGGTTGTCTGGCGGCCTTGGGAAGATTCCTAAGCCGATCAGGCGACAAATGCCTATACTTTTTCCAGGCAATTAAGAAGAAGGCAAGGTTTGAATGGGGGCCGGATGCTGAGGCCGCCTTCCAGAAATTAAAGGTTCACTTGCATTCCTTGCCGAGGCTGGTCAGCCCTTTGCCCAAAGAAAATCTCTACATGTACCTGGCCGTCTCTGATCATGCGTTAAGCGCGGTGCTCCTTGCTGAAAGGGACGGCTGTCAACTTCCGGTCTACTTTGTCAGTCACGTACTGAAAAATGCCGAGTTGAGGTATCCCCTAGTGGAGAAATTTGGTCTTGCACTCTTCATGGCTGTTAAAAAATTGAAGCCCTACTTTCTGGCACATGCAGTCGTCGTGTATACCGACCAACCGATCAAGCGGCCCCTTACCACCATGGAGTCCTCCGGACGAATGATCAAATGGGCCATAGAAATGCAGAGTCTCGAAGTTACTTTCGAGCCTAGAAAAGCAGTGAAGGGGCAAGCCTTTGCTGACTTTATTGTAGAGATGACTCGTCCTCCTGACTCTCAAGTTCCAGACCAAGTCTGGAAGGTATATGTGGACGGAAGCTCTACTTCAAACGGTTGTGGAGCAGGCGTCGTATGTCAATCTCCAGAGGGCGACAGGTTCGAGTATGCTCTACGCTTCAGTTTCCAGGCTTCAAACAATGAGGCAGAATATGAAGCTTTACTAGCCGGGATCCGCATGTGTAAGGCGGCAGGGGCAAGGAAAATAGACGCCTGTTCTGATTCACAACTGATAGTGAGTCAGTACAATGGCGAATACGAAGCAACACATCCGGCCATGATCAAGTATTTACAGGCGGTCCGACAAGCGGTCGGCTCCCTTGAGGATTTCCATCTGATCCAAGTGCCGAGATCAGAAAACAACCAGGCAGATGCACTTTCGAAATTAGCATCATCCGCCTCCTCCGATACTCCTCGAACTGTGTTTTGGGAAGTAATGGAGAAGAGAAGCATCGAGGAAAATCCTATTGGAATTCTAGACAGAAGCTCAACCTGGATGGATTCAATCAGGGCATATCTGACAAACGGTACACTGCCGGATGATCCTCAACAGGCGGCAGCACTGAAAAAACGAGCCTCCTGTTTTGAAATGATACAGGGAGAACTTCACAAGAGGGGGCACCTTCAACCCTTCTTAAAGTGTGTTACTCCTGAAAAGGGACGAGAGATACTAGATGATCTTCACTCTGGTTTCTGTGCTTCCCATATAGGTGGTAGGATGCTTGCTCAAAGGGCAAGGCGGCAGGGCTACTTTTGGCCTACTTTGGAAGCAGATGCAATGGAGATGGTGAAAAAATGTGACAAGTGCCAAAGGTTTGGCAAATTAATTCACCGTCCGGCTACTGACCTCACTACCATTCACAGCCCACTACCGTTTGCTAAGTGGGGCATGGACATTCTGGGTCCATATACGCCTGCTACAGGCGGCAGAAGGTATATACTTGTTGCCGTTGACTACTTCACTAAATGGGTAGAGGCGGAGGCTGTAAAGGGAATCAAGACGAAAGATGTAATTTCATTCATTTGGAAAAACGTCATCACTCGGTTCGGGGTTCCCATGTCTATGGTTTTTGATAATGGTCCCCAATTTGAGACGCCTGTTCTCAAAAGCTGGTTGGGTGACCAAGGAATTGCACACTACTTTGCATCTGTCGGCCGTCCACAAGCAAACGGCCAGGTAGAAGCCTTTAATAAAATCATCTCAGACGGTCTCAAGAAAAAGATTGAACGAGCAGGCGGCCTATGGGCAGATGAACTACCACATGTTCTTTGGGCCATTAGGACGACTGAAAAAGGGGCGACTGGAGAAACTCCCTTCCTCCTAACTTATGGTGCAGAAGCTGTTCTTCCAATAGAACACTACGAGCCGACTCTTCGAGTAATGCTATATGACGAAGAGGCAAACTGGGAAGCTATGCGCCTGACATTAGACTCACTTCCTGAAAAGAGGGGCAATGCTGTTTTGCGCCATGAGATCTATCGCCTGAGAATGACTAGATCATACAACAAAAAAGTACACAGGCGTCCACTCAAAGTAGGGGACTTTGTACTTAGGAAAATGGAAGCAGTTGGTAGGGCTAATGAGTCTGGCAAACTAACTCCCAACTGGGAAGGACCCTACCGAATCTATGCGGAAGTCAGGGACGGTACCTACCGTCTGGAAACACCAGACGGACAACCGTTGCCTCGAACCTGGAATGTAGATAACCTTAAAAAATATTTTTTCTGAATGATGTAAAGTAAAGAGCTACTTAATAAAGTTTGCACTTACTATTCAATTTTGTATTACGAGGGGCATGCCGTCTGTACCTTTACAGTCGGCTACTCTCCATTGAGTTTCACTCTTTATCTTTAGAGGGGCATGCCGTCTGTTCCTTTACAGTCGGCTACTCTCCATCGAGTATTTTACTCACAATACTTAGCTAAAAAGATTAGGGCCTGGCCGATCCTGTAACTAACAGGCGGCTACCCTTCTTTTACTTAGCACCTACGTTCACCAAGAACTTACCAAGGCCACCGGCCGAATGATCAGACCAGGCGCCAAGCCACCTGATCAAAACTACAAAACTAATTCGACCTGTCCCAACATCATAGCAGGCGTCCGACGGCATCCCTCCGGATGAAATTCGTCGCAGAGAGCAGCTCCCTTTTGGGTGGAACATTGTTCTATAAACTAATTACACGGCACCTATACGACTGTCCCCAAGGGCAACCACGTAGCCGTTTTTGAGACAAGGATAACTCTATCACTAACCAAACCAGTGGTAGCAGTTGACATCTGAGTCAGATGACCGCCTGTATTACTTGGGATAAATGCAGGGGGTACCTATTGAGTTAATAGCCAACAAACATTGGCGAATCAAGGGGTCTAGCCGGCCTACGCCGCCTGGTACCTCTACTTCTCAAACAAAAGTGATGGCGACTGAGTAACTCCAAAGTTAACTCATAGTCACTCCTTCAAATTTGGTATGGAATCTAAAAAGTTTGAGTCGTCCGCCTATTTTAAACAAACAAGGGCACTCGAACCCCTATTCCTACTGGATAACCTATTGAGTTAATAGCCAACAAACATCGGTGAATCAAGGGGTCTAGCCGGCCTACGCCGCCTGATACCTCTACTACTCAATCAAGATTGTGACAAAGACTAAGTAATTCCTATGTTAACTTAATAGTCACTCAAACTTAGTATGGAGCCTAAAAGGTATGAGTCGTCCACTTGTTCTTAATAAACAAAGGCTCTCAACCAATACTCTTGCTAGGTTAACAAATAACGAATTAAAAGCCAACATTGGCAATAAAGGGAAATAACCGGTACCCACCGCTTGTTTTCCTACTTAATTCCTTGGCTACTAGTTAATTCTATTTACTTGGTCAAATTGAATAAAGAGTTCGTATACCGATTGATTAAATGGCCGACTAATCATCTATCCTGGAAACAGATAACCAGTCGTCCAGGGGCATAGGCGGCATACTTACTATTTGTACCTGTCTTAACGTTCGGCCATACACAACAGTCGGTCTAGTGAGCAAATTTCAAATACTTAGACAAATTTGAACCAAAACTGAAAATTTGATTAAAAATAAGCCGGCCACAAAAGACCAGCAGAATATTCAAAACCCCGGCCCCCTGGCCGGGTAATTACAAAGCAAACAGCACGCAGGCCGTGAAAAGAAAAAAAATACTTAAAAGCTTAAGAAGGGGGCAGTTCAGTATCAGCAGCAGCCGCCTGGTCAGCACTCTTCTTGCTGGACTCGGCCTTAGCTGCACCATCTTTTGATGCCTTACCCCCAAGTGGCACAAGCGCCACAACCGGCTCTTCCTCCTCCAACGCACCATCCAACGCCTCTTCTTCAGCAGCCGCCAGGATCTGTTGATTATATATCTCCGAACACTGGCGGTACGTTCTTTCCCATGAGGCAAAGTCGGCACTGGGGAACAGTCGTTCCCAGGTCATGCGTTGGATTTGGGCGGAGTCTTCCACCATCTCCCGGACGAGCTCTTGTTTCTCTTGCTCGGCCTTATCCGAGAGCTCTTGGGTAAGACTCTTCTCCTGGTTCACCAGGCGTTCTTTTACGTTAGCCAAAGATTTCTCCATGGCTTCGTAAGAGTGCATTTTTTGGCGAAGGGGTTTCAGCTCGGCTTTAAGGTTGGTGACGGTCCCCTCCAGCTCGTCAACCTTCTTTTGGGCCGTCTCTAGCTGAGCCCGAACAGCGGCGGTCGCCTGCGCCTGATAATAAAGAAGATCAAGGGTCAGTACTTCATTTTGGGCAATTTGAAACATTGCCTTATCACAGCTGGAGGCGGCCATAGCCTTTGCGGCCTTTACCTCTTTGTTTTTCCGATCAATCGGCTTGCGAAGGCTGTTGACTCGGAGCAGGGCCTAAGTACAAAGAAAAACAGGCGTCAGTTTCCAATCAAAAGAGTTAACAGGCGTCCTGGAACTCAAAAGCTCAAAAAGGTGCTAAGTATACCTCAGCTAGGACCCCTGAAATTCCATCAAGGTCAAGGGTGCCGGCACCCTTGACCGCCTCCCTGTCAGAAGGAGGAACTACTTTAACCATTGACTTGGCTACCTCAACCAAGTCAAGTCCCTGGGGGCCGGCTGCATTAAGCGAAAGGAAAAAACAAGTTAGACCTAATCAAGAAGGAAGCAAGGGTGAGTTTTTACAAGCAAGTGTCCATACATCTAGGCGGCCCCGCCTGGGTTTTTGAAGAAGTGGCCGGCTGCTTCTCAGCCGCCACTGTTTTCCTGGAAGACCCAGGAGAGCTTGCAACAGTCGTCCTCCGGGCCTTGGGGTCCGGCTGTTGCGAGGAAGAAGCCCTTGGAGTGCCAGACTGAAAACAAAAAGAGTTAGTATATGCATAATACAACTAAAAGGAGAAGAGTTTTCAAAGCTTACCAAGGGTGCCTCCTTGCTGGGGGAGTCGGCATACGACTGCTTCATTAGCGAGACCCGCAGCATGGCCGCCGCAGTCTTAGATGTTGTTATTTTACTCATGGCGTCGGCTGAAAGAAATAAACAGCAAAGTTAGTAAAAATCCCAAGTAAACAAGGCGTGAAAAAACAGAGTATTCGTCAGGCCGGCTACCTCTAGAGCACCGACTGCTGAGGCCACAGGCGGCCAAGAAGTACTCGTCATAGAGCCACTTGAAGCTCGGGACGCAGTTTAGGGGTACTTGCTCTCGTACCCCTGAAGTAGAGTTCACCCTAGTCTCTACTTTGAAGAGTCCTTTGTCTAGGATCTCTTTTTTAGCCTTTGGGGGAACAGGCGGCATGCTGCGGCCGCCTGCGAGAAGAGGCGGATCCCTGTTCCACTTGTTAAAACGTTTGTTCAGCTCCGTGTCTGAACTCTCGATAATAAGGAAGGTGTTCCGCCAATCCTTCCATTTGTTTGCCTTACCTCTCGTCATGAGGTAACCCCTATGGCTTGTTAATTGATACCAGCCGGTACCTCCCGACTTAGGGGTCCGGCTGAGATAGTTCATGTGGGCGAAAGCCTCAAAACTTGGCTCCACCCCGTTCAGTTCGCACCCGGCCACATAGCCGAGTACGTTTACCCAAGAGTTGGGGGCTAACTGCCATAACCCCAGATCATACCCATCTAAAATCCGCTGAACAGCCGGATGTAATGGGAAGCGCAGTCCAGCTTTGATGGCCGCCACATAGCAGCCAAAGCAGCCGTCACCATAGCTGGTACCAGCCGGCCAGACGACAGTATCTTCTGGATCCGGCACAAACAGTAAATACTCCGGGCCCATTTTGTGGTTAGCAATAAAGCTCGCCACGTTGTCTCGCATGGTTGCAATCCGGCCCCGGGGTACCCTGCAGTAGTAGGGGGCGTTTTCCTCTCTGTACGAGGCGGACGGCTCTGCCCAATTATCCCCCTTCTCAACTGCATGAGAACGTCTCGCCTCTTGTAGGCGGCTATGTTTTTCTTCTGAGCCAGAAGAACTGTGGCCAGAAGAGCTGGATTCGGACTCGTCCCCTGACGAGTCCGAAGAGGACGACTCCTCCCCTCTCCTAGAGGGGCCCGCCTCCTCTCCCTTAGAAGGAGCAGAAGGAAAATTAGACATGTCCACGGTAAGATGGGAAGGGAACACCTTGGTCCCTCTCTCAGAACTGTCAGCTTGACAGTCGCCTCGTTCTACATCTGGCGCCTGGTCAGATGTTTCACTAAGGAGCACCCTTTGGGAGGAGCCGTCTGAGTTTGATATCATAGCAGTCTTTTTTGTTCTGGCCATCACGTTCTGCATAGACACAGATACAGTCGGACTTTGTATAAAGGGCAAAGATGGGTCCAGAAAAGGGCAGGCGGCACTCCTAGTCCTAGATTCAGCCGTCCCCGGTGACCGGCTGATCACTAACTTAGGGCGTGTCGTGTGCTTCCATGGTGCCATTTCAAAAAATAAAAAGAAAATTAAGAGTAAGAGAACTGAGTTACCTGAACGGGTGACGGTTGATGAAGTCCTGGAAGTTCGGGTCAGTCGGCTTGTCAGAACAGGCGGTAGGCAGAATAAGTCTTAAATGTCAGAGCAAGTTCAGGGGTCCGAATGTTCTCGCAAAAGTTCTCAAATGTGAAAATGACCGAAGTCAACACTTCCTTTTATAGGCAAAGTGAGAAGGCGAAGGGTCGCTTCCAAATTCAAAATTTGGGCGGGAAAATCTCTCGGCCGTCTGCAAGGTGACACCTGTAACAGGCCGTCGCCTGTCACCGTGCGACACCTGTCACAGGCGACACGTGACCAGTCGCGTGCCACCTGTGAGGGGCAAGTGATTAGGGGATTTTTATCCACCAATCACCGTCTGACAAGTGGACCAACCAGGTTCCGCCACGTGTTCTTCACGAAGGCCAACAGGAACCTGCCACGTGTCAATCACAGATACGTCCTCCACGGACCACTTAAGACACGCCACGTGTCCACCCATGCCAAATGGGACAACCGGCCATCAAGGCCCAATTCAGTCTAGAGGCCCGGTCAGCCCTAGGTTTACCTTAAACCTAGAGAGTTGCACGCTTCCCAAGGCTATAAATACTCGATTAATCCTCATTAATCAGGATCGAATAATTAAGAGATCAAGCAGAGAAGAACAGAGTTATTACCAACCGGCTAATCTCGCTAACAACGCAGATTACCAACACTAAGCACTCTCACCTAGAGAGATCTCATTACTTTAATTTCTGTATTGATTACTCCTTAATCGGGTACTAACTTGACCGTTGGAGGCGGAGCTCTCAGGAGTCTCCGTTATTTTGCAGGTACAGGCGTCCGGTTCCAGTCTCGGAATTGTAACTCTCCCGCAGGACATCAGAAAACCCCGAAACAACCGTCATCCATTTCCCTAGAACAAAATCTAAGTAAACATAATGAAGGAAAACATGGAAAACAAGGTAAAACTAGAACTAAAGCAAGAATCAAACAAGTAAACTAATTAACTACTCTAATCAACAATGAAATAAGCAAAAACAAGAATTAAACAAAACAATAAAGGTGAGAGAAAGTTAAGAAATATTATTGAATAGATGAGAAGATAATACACAAAATTGCTTCTTCAAGCTCTCAAATCTCCATTGAAATCCAAGCTTTCTTTCTCTAAAACTACTCCTAAACTAGAGAGAGAAAATCCTCATCTAACCCTAATCCTAACTAGAAGAGAGAGGAAATGTAAAACTTGTCTTAAGGAAGTCTAAGAAGTCCTCTATTTATATTACAAGAAGAGAAAGAAAGAAATCCAGAATTTAAGCTCGAAAAAGACCCAGAAAACCGCGCCCGCAGCAAGGCTTCTCCAAGGCATCTCCAGAAAGTTGCAACAGTTGGGAAGAAAAGAGGGTCGCGCCCGTGGCTATTGCATAGCCTGGCAGCGTCTTGCAGATTCAAACGGCCATAACTTCTGTTCTCGGAAGCCTCTTGGGGTGTCAGACCTACCGTTAGAAATCTCTTCAAGTCTAGTTTCCAACGCAATTTGAATCATCTCAGTCCAATAATTAGATCAGGAGTTATGGCTGAAAGAGTGAGCAAAACTCGGTTTAAGGCCTTCTACAAGCTTCAAGCTTTCTTGTCTCAAGCTTCTTAGCTTCTTTCTAAGATTCAAGCTTCTTCTATTGAACTTTCTTGCCTTTTCTCGGGTCATAATCATCGAAGAAAGCGTCAAGCACCTACAAAAATAAACCAAGAGAGAAAAGAGTGAAAGAGCACATAGAAAAACATGTAAATCAAGCTAGAAACCAAGAATAAAGCATATTGTTCACAACTAAGGCCTAAAACCATAAACTAAGACAAAGATAACTAAAATAAGACTAAAAGGAATAGAAATAACAAAGAAACACCGTAATAAACCTAAAACTAAAGGAGAAAAACACCCTAATATGTGTCATAAATGACACTTATTAGTGCATATTTGTACTTTTCCCCTTCAGAGGACTAACATATAATTCCAGCATCACAGTCGTTCGTAGTAGAGCTCCCATCTACATACACTTTCCAAACTTGGTCCAGATTCTCCGCCACAGCCGGCCTTGTCATTTCGACAATGAAGTCGGTAAACGATTGTCCCTTAACTGCCTTAATTGGTTCAAAAGAGATTTCAAGACTTTGCATTTCAATTGCCAATTTAAGTATTCGGCCGGATGACTCCAAAGTTGTCATTGGCCGCTTGAGAGGTTGATTTGTGTAGACCTTAATCGGATGTGCTAAGAAGTGTGGTTTCAACTTCTTGACTGCCATAGAAAGAGCAAGGCCAAAATTTTCAACTGTTTGGTACCATAGTTCAGCATTTCAAAGAACAATACTAATGAAATAGACCGGGAGATGGATGTCATCTCTTTCAACAAGGAGAATTGCACTGAGAGCATGGTTTGAGACGACTAAGTACATGTAAAGCGCCTCCTTTGGTAGAGGGCTTATAAGCCCCGACAAAGAGTGTAAGTTCTCTTTTAATTTTTGAAAGGCCGCCTCAACATCCTCCTTGAAAGGAATGGTGTCCTTCCCACAAGTGTATTATTCTAATGGAGGGTTCAGAATTATTACAGAGCTAATTCAATAAGGTCAAGTGATCGGAATGCCTAGGTGGAGACCGCTTCCGATCAATAATATTAAGGTATAATTAATATTCAACTTAATCTTAACTGAACCCTTGAAGTCGAACCCAATTGAACAACCGATCCGAGACGACGAATTAATCCAAAGGATTTAATGAGTCGATGGAGTTTTACCAATACAGACGTCGGAAATCAAGCCTAAGGCGTCCAGACCGAGCGTCGCAAAATCATAAGCGACAAGTATGAGCGTAGCTGTAGCTAGGCTAGGCTAGCTCATCGCAAGCTTAGGCGCATCATGGTGTGCTAGGCGAGGCAAGAGTGCCTAGGTGCCATCGCAGCCCTAGCATAATGCCTAGGCGCCATCACAGCCCTAGCACCACGCACAACACCATCACAGTGCTAAGCACATGCGTGTGTGCGTTTACGTGTGCACCATCGCCCAGTAGCCTCGCCATGCGGCACTAAGCCTTCGCATAGCTGTGTGCTTGCGTGCGTGCCTTCGCATGGCAACACCAAGCACAATAAGCTAGCAAGTAGCACTAGCCCCGCTCAATGCGTGTGCATGTGCACCATCGCCGAGCACCAAGCCCAGCATGCGTGGCTCGCTAGCAGCACGCATGCTAGGCAGTGCGTGCGTGAGGGGTTGGCTAGCATGGCTGCGCGTAGTATGCGAGTGTGTGTGCGAGGCAATGCGTGGGAGTTCTAGGGCCAACGCTAGCATAACGTGCTAGCAGTGCCTAGTACTAGCACGCAGCAGCGCCTAGTACTAGCACGCACCAGTGCTAAGCATCGCCCAACACTAGCACGCACTGCCTGGCTGGGGATGCAAGGCTGCTGGCTAGTGCTAGCCGGCAGCCAGAACAACCCTCCTTGAGGCGGTTTGTGTGTGGATGTGGGGACCAAGCAAAGCCTTGGGGAGCAAGGCTATGGTCCCCCCAACCTAACCTTGGGCATCATTCATTAGCATGTAATTGTGCTACTTGTCGCGTTGTGATTGATTTAATTATTTATTTAATTTGGAATTGAATAAATTGTTTAATTTACCAACTTTCCCACATTGGTGGAATATTGGAAATCAAGGGTGCATTTCCCTATAAATACCAAAGGCATGGGTATTAGGAATACACAACCTTGAGTGGAATTAAAAGACAACTCTTGATTTGAGTAAACCTTGATTCGTAAAACTCATAGTTTTATTTGTCCGGGTCTCGACTAACCTTCGAGACTTAGGACGCTCGGGTCAGGTTCGAGGGTACGATCCCGTTGGAGACCTCGTATTTTCGGGGATCAAGTAAGACCTCAAAGTTTAGCGAAGCACACGTCAAAGGTATAATCTTTTATCCTTTCTTGTATTTAATTATGTTTTGCTTGGTAATTGCATTTATTATGGGGGCGGGTCTTGGCGGGTTTCTTTCCGCGTAGTGAGGGTCACTATGAAACCCTACACTCCCCCCATTCAAACCTATTCTTTTTGATGGCTTAGAAAAATAGAGGTACTTGTCACCTGGCCGGGTGAGGAATCTCCCAAATGCCTCCAGAAAATCTGTTAACTTCTGAACTTCTTTGATAATGCGGGGTGACTTCATGTCAAGGACCACCTGTATCTTCTCTAGGTTGGCCTCTATTCCCCTTTGATCAATTAAAAATCCAAGAAACTTCCCAGACTCAACACCAAAGACACACTTCTTAGGATTGAGCATGACCTTGTGCCGCCTGAGTGTAGTGAAGGTTTCTCGGAGGTCAGCAAGATGATCCGTTTGCTTGGATTTGACTATCATGTCATCAATGTACGCCTCTACATTCCTCCCATTTTGATTAATGAAGACTGTATTAATCATTCGTTAAAAAGTAGCAGGCGCATTTTTCAAGCTAAACGACATCACAGTATAGTAGAATAATCCTTGATCAGTGACGAATGCCGTCTTCTCTTGATCTTTTTTCCACAGAGGTATATGTTGAAAGCCTGAATAGGTGTCCATAAAGCTCATCAAAGCATGTCCGGCTGTAGAGTCCACCAGACCGTCGATCTTTGGAAGTAGATAACTATCCTTTGGACATGCCTTGTTTAAATTAGTGTAATCGACACACATGCGCCAGGTATCATTCAGCTTCTTTACAAGCACAACATTTGTAACCCAATCTGGTAAGTGACACTGCCGAATGAACCCGGCGTCTAACAGCTTTTTCACTTTGGCGGCTGCCGCTTGACTTTTCTCCTCGCCGTGGTTTATTTTTTTCAGCGTAACCAACTACTTTTAGGGATCTACGGCGAGCTTGTTAATTGCATTTATTATGGTGGCGGGTCTTGGCGGGTTTTTTTTCCGCATAGCGAGGTTCACTACGAAACCCTATAGCAGTATCGGAGCCACGCTCCTTTTAATTTTGCAATTATTGATTAATTAAGGTGTTTTATAGTAAGATTTAAATTCTGGTTTTGTTTTTCTAATTAGATTAGAAGCTCGTTTTAATTAATTTTAAAACTCGTATTTTTATCGATTTGGCTGTCGAACCCAGATTTAGGCTCAAAAATAGTGATTTTTGGGTGGAATCAACATTCTGAACAGATTCAACCCTTTTCAAGAACTGTCCAGAAGCCAAATTCGAACCAGAAACCCAAGTTTTTTGGGTTTTTTTCGTTTTTCAACGAAAATTTTAAATCTTTTCAAGCCTTGATTAATGCAAGCATTACAAGGTTAGATTAAATGCATTATTGCATCCCTAATCTACTGCTATTTTAAATATCCTTAAGCATAATTATGGAGTTTTAATTAGTGCTTGAGTTGATATGCCTTTTGCACATAAACTTGTTTTTCACAAATCTTGCAAATTAATTGCAAGAATGTGTGAATGTTTGATGTGAATGTGTAATTTTAAGTTCCTAATATGTTAAAGTTCTAATCTTTAAAGGTTTAAATGATTGGAACACTAACCCTAAATTCCATATTGAACAAAGTTTGGATTTTTCATTTTGGTTGATTAAAATCCATGAAGTTCAAATATTTGTGAGTAAAATTTTGATTAATCCTCATATTGGAAGATGTAATCTTGGTATTTTCCACAAGTATGAAAGTTGGAAAATTTTATCATTGGATGGTTAATTTATTTTTCCAACTCCCATTTGTCAAATCCATTATTAAATTTCATATTGGCAAAATTAATTATGGACATAGCTCATTTAATTTTAAGCATAAAGAAAGACCTAAATTTGTTCAAAAATAATTTTTTTGGATGACTTAGGCTTGTGCACCCTTAAAATTGAATTTAATTAAGTTAGACTTATTTCATTTTATTTTTCCTCAAATTAATTCTAAAATGTAATTTAGAATTAATTTTGTCACACACAAATCGGAAATAAAATTCCGAGTGATATGCACGCAAATCGGTGCAAAACCACAAGTGTCACCAAGGCTAGCCGGGCTGCCTAGCAGCCCACATGTAGGCTGCCTATGGTGCGCGCATGGCTGAGCATCAATGTTGCATGGCTGTGTGGCGAGGGGTGCCAAGGTGCTGGGCTTGGCAGTGGCATTGGCTGTTGTTTGCTTGGGGTCTAGATGGAGCTGTCCATTTCAAGTATCCAAAGTCTTTCCTTATGGCTCAGTTGAGGTATTCAATGACAAGTACCCTCCATTCAAAGTGAATGGGAACCGTCTTAAGCCATACTATGAGGGTCAACTAATCGAGAAGCCGGAAAATTTATCGCTCATTGATGTTTTCAAATCACCATGATTCTTTTGTGAAGGGCATCAAGCTAATGACGTTAAAGAAGCGCTTACGGGAGGCAACCCGGTTTCTAACTTTTTATTTATTTATTTTATTTCCTTGCCACACTTGAACTAATCTACCTAACACTTTTCTTAATCAATTGTGATGTAGTTGTGATTGTGTATGTCCTTAGGAAAGAGAGATAAGAGTTGAAGCAAAATGAGAAAAAAAAAATTAAATTTTGAGGAGTTGTGGTCGAATAAAGACCAAAGACAGAGAGCCAGCGCGATTTCGACGCGGTAGAGGAGCGAGCGCGAGAAGAGAAAGGCACGGGCGCGCATCAAATAGGCGCGGGCGCTCCAGTTCTTGGGTCACAAATTGCCTTCATTCCAGAACATATGAGCGATTTTGTCGCGCCATAGGAGCGGTTCGCGTCATCATAGGAGCGCGGGCGCGCCTGACTCTGTCGCGGGCGCGCCATCTGCTTGATCTAAAAGGTCTCCGATTCCAGAACGAAGGAGCGATTTTGTCGCGACTAAAGAGCGGCCCGCAATATCAAAGAGGCGCGGGCGCGTCAACAGTTTGGTCTAAATTCTAGGGAGTTAGAGCTATTTTGTCGCGATTTAGGAGCGGTCCGCGTATACAATGAGGCGCTGGCGCGCCTGTATTTGTAGCGGGCAAGCCTTTCTGGGTTTCAGAAAAAAATTACGGCTTCGTCTCGGTGCCAGCATGCGAGCAGGTATGCGTGGTGCTGGCCAGCGTAGTGTGCTGTGCTGGGCGCAGCATGCTAGCACCAAGCGCCAGCCCAGCCCTTGATGCCACTGGTGCTGTGTGGCGTAGGCTGCTGCTGGGCAGCGATGCAACAAGCCTTAGCCAGCCAGCCCACTGCTACCTAGCAGCCATGGTGCGCAATGCTCCATGCTTGGTTGGGGCTAGTTTGCTTAATTTTTAAGCTATATAATTTTGCGAAAATTTTGCCGTTTTAAATAATTTATGTGATTTTTTTTTAACGAGGTTCAAACCTCGATTTTCGGATTTGCAAAAATTTGACAAATTATGGGTTATGCCGACTTAATTAATCGAATTAATTAAGTATGGATGCGGAATTTAGTGGGAGCTTAATTGATTACGTGAGCAATTTGCTTCTAGAAATAATGAATTCAACAACTTTGACTAGTTTTAATTAGGCGCGTTAATTGGATTAACCACCTAAGTTAGTTACTAGTTTTGCGTGTTTAATTATGTAATTCATAATTTGCATGGGCCACTCATAAATAGTGAATGGGTGAATGGAAGATTGTTTTCAAAACAGGTTGTTGAAAATGGCAACTAGTGGGTCCCGACTAGGATAGAAAATACGGACTGCGTTCCGTTATGTATTTTTGTAAATCTAAATACGGTCTGCAAACCGTTAAGTATTTTTGTACTATAAGATTAATCTTAGTCGTTCTAGCTAGTTATTTTATTTTGGCCAAGATGTCTTAAGACGGCGTTTTGATGAAGACGAGCCAAGATGAAGACCCATGGAAATTGAAGATTTCAAGGGGTCATGCTAGTTGCCAAATGCATCAATTTATGCTTTATATATTATTGTTATATATGAATGTTAGATGCATGTCTAGGATTTCTACATGTTGCGACGATTAGTTAAGTTCACTTAAATCAAACCAACATAGAAACCCTAGGTCCCTTAATAATATTGAGCTAAAATTTGTCGTTCCAAGAACAACACTTACCGAACTAACGCGCGTATGTGATGGGCTACGCCAAAGAGAGGTCTCACTACTTCCCTAGGAACGTAAGGTTTACTAGGTATACAAGTTGTCTTGGTTAAGCTCAACGATATCAGTAAGGAGTCCTTAGATGTCGTGGCAAAAGAGATAAAATTTCAAGGATGCATTAGATGCGACATTTTATCAAACCGAGAGTAGCTTAGAGCTATTAGCAATTGGATTGCTTACCTTAAGATATTTAATGATTAAGACAAGCCAAAGCATGCTTAACCATTTCTTGATCTTTGGGATCTCGAAATCATTTTATTCTCGCCTAAAAGGGACAATTTAATAATGCGTGGATAAAATGCTCAATAAGATTGAAAATTTGCATGAACGCTTTTAAATTTCAACTTATTGATTTATGATTGGTTTTTCATTTTAAATTCTTTCAATTGTAGAACAATGTCTGCAAGTAACTCAAACAACAACCAATTCTCTTTACGCTCAATTTTCTTGATTGACAAAGGAATTTGCGCATTGTACTAATGCAAGAGCAAAAGGAATATGTCCTTGATGAGGAAATGCTCGACGCTCCCAATGAGGAGGTCACTCAGGCTGCCCTTAACCGATGGCAAAGTGCAATGGAGCAAGAATGTCTGCCGTCTCCGTTGGAACTCTCAGTTTGTCATTGCCCTCTGGGCTTATTTTAGAACTGAACAATTGTTATCATGTTCCTAGAGTTACAAAAAACATTATTTCAATATCGGCGTTGGACGCCAACGGTTTTGAATTTTGAATTAAGAACACTAGTTGTTCATTTTATTTCGATAATGTTTTATATGGTAAAGCGTATTCAGAAAATGGTCTTTATGTGCTTTCTCTTGACAAACAAGTCTATAACATTGATGATACCGCCAAAAAGTCTAAGACCATCGAGTCGAATCAAACCTACTTGTGGCATTGTCGTCTTGGCCATATTAACGTCAAACGCATCAAGAAACTTCTACAAGAAGGTGTTCTTGACTCATTCGAATTAGAGTCGTTTGAAAATTGCAAATGATGTCTAATAGGCAAGATGATAAAACAACCATTCTCCAAGTTGGGAGAAAGGGCAAGTAACTTATTAGGTCTAATACACACGGATGTATATGGACCAATGAGTACACCCGCAAGACAAGGTTACCGATATTTCATACCTTTCACCGACGATTTTAGTAGATATGGCTATATCTATTTAATGTCGAATAAATCTGAATCCTTTGACAAATTCAAAGAATATCAGAAAAAAGTTTAAAATCAACATGGCAAGAAAATTAAAGCACTTCGATCGGATTGAGGTGGAAAATATTTGAGCCATGACTTCGACGATCACTTGAAAGAAAATGGTATTCTTTTAGAGTTGACACCTCCCGGAACTCCTCAATGGAACGGAGTATCCGATCGGAGGAATCGAACCTTGTTAGACATGGTTCGATCAATGATGGGTCTTAGTGAACTTCCTATCTCTTTTTGGGGACATGCGCTACAAACCGCAGCACTAACACTGAACCGCGCTCCGTCAAAAGCTGTTGAAAAGACTCCATATGAATTATGGACTAAGAAACCTCCTAGGTTGTCTTTTCTCAAGATTTGGGGATGCGAAGCATATGTCAAGCGATTAATTTCGGACAAACTTCACCCTAAATCGGATAAGTGTTTCTTTGTGGGATATCCAAAAGAAACCAAAGGGTATTACTTCTACAATAAATCTGAGAACAAAGTGTTTGTTGCTCGTGATGGTGTCTTTTAGAGAAGGGACACCTTTCTAAAATGACAATTGGGAGGAAAATCGAACTCGATGAAGTTCGAGAGGACGAGCTACAATGTCAACCTGATAAAACTGACAATCTAAGTGCTTTGGAGTAGCTGAGAAGATTGGTCAGAATCAAACAGACAATGTAAATGCTCAACCTATTACCCTTCGTAGATCGTAACGGCAAAGATCTCAACCAGACAGATACCTTTGTATTTTCTTAACCGATGATCAAGACATCCTAGTTATGGATGGAGATGAGCCAGCGTCATACAAGCAAGCTATGACGAGCCCCGACTCTGCTAAATGGCAAGAAACCATGAAATCCAAGATGGACTCCATGTCTGAAAATCAAGTCTGGGACTTGGTGAATTTGCCCGAGGGTTACACACCCATTGGTTGCAAATAGATCTTCAAATTGAAGACAGACAAGGTCGGAAATGTATCGATATACAAGGCTAGACTGGTGGCAAAAGGTTATAGACAAGTCCACGGGATTGACTATGATGAAACATTTTCACCGGTTGCAATGCTAAAGTCTGTCCAGATTATTCTAACGATTTCTGCATATTACGATTATGAAATATGGCAGATGGATGTCAAAACCGCCTTCCTAAATGGGATTTTGGAAGAAACTGTGTACATGACACAGCCATAAGATTTTGTCGATCCGAGCAACGTTGGAAAGGTTCGCAAGCTCAAGAAGTCCATTTTTGGACTAAAGCAAGCCAGCAGGAGTTGGAATCTGCGATATGATGAAGCCATCAGCAATTTTGGTTTCATCAAGAATCAAGATGAATCTTGTGTATACAAGAAGGTCAGTGGGAGTGACATCGCATTCCTAGTCCTACATGTCGATGACATACTGCTCATTGAAAACAACACAAAATTACTAGAGTCCGTAAAGGGCTGGTTGGGAAAGTGATTTTCAATGAAGGACTTAGGAGAGGCACAGTACATATTGTGCATCAAGATCTACATGGATAGATCTAAGAGGCTGATTGGATTGAGCCAAAGTACTTACATTGATAAAGTACTAGCAGGATTCAACATGGAGAATGCCAAGAGAGGGCATCTACCCATGTCCCATGGCGTAACTCTCAGTAAGAAACAGTGTCAACAAACACCTGTTGAGCGAGAGAGAATGGATCAGATTCCATATGCTTCGCTAATTGGGTCGATCATATATGCCATGATATGTACCAGGCTAGATGTCTCGTATGCCTTGAGTGCTACGAGCCGATACCAATCAAACCTAGGAGAGGCGCATTGGACTGCGACCAAGAATATCTTGATGTACCTGAAAAGGAACAAGGATAAATATTTGGTTTATGGTGGCCATAAAGACCTGGTTGTTGAAGGTTACACCGACGCTAGCTTCCAGACTAACAGAGGCGACTTCAAGTCACAGTTAGGGTACATATTCTGTCTGAATGGAGGAGCGTTTAGGTGGAAGAGTGCCAAGCAGAGCACAACTGCAGACTCTACAATTGAAGCCGAATATTTGGCTGCTTCAGAAGCTGCTAAGGAGGCTGTTTGGATTAGCAAGTTCATCTATTAGTGAACTCGGTATTGTACCCTCCATCAAGGGTCTGATAGATCTCTATTGTGACAACAATGGAGCTATCGCTCAGGCTAGAGAGCCGAGAGAGCACCAGAAGGTCAAACATGTCCAAAGGCGATTTCACATGATAAGGGAATGGAAATCCGAAGGTGAATTCAGAATTTGCAAGATCGGCACGGATGATAATGTGGCCGATCCTTTGACTAAACCCTTGCCTCATGTGAAACACAACAAGCACATTGAGGCAATGGGAATCAAGCACATCGGAGAATGGCTTTGAAATTCTCTGTACATGTGTTTTAATTAAACTAGTAGTTTTAATGTAGACACTGTATTGAAACCATTCATCAATAGGGTAACTTATTTTGTGCAAACTTATCATTCGCTCCATCACTATTTAATTGTGGTTTTGAATTAAATAATGAGTCCATTTGATTCATGAAAATATTCAAAACAGGGTATCAAGACCATGTGTTGGATAAAGAAACACCTGTTAAGTTAACATTGAATATTTAAATCGAAAATTATCCCTAATCGAGGTCATCTAACTGATGGACGATTGATGACCACCATAGATTAGTGTGTAGTATGATTTACATCACCGTTTCTTTTGCTGCAAGGACATGATGGTCATAAATCATTTGCACAGGTGCTAGTTTGGAACTGCACTGGATCGACCTATGAGAGTACTTTAAGAGATTCAACTGTTTGGTACCGTAGTTCAGCATTTTGAAGAACAATACTAATGAAATAGACTGGGAGATGGATTCCATCTCTTTTAATAAGGAGAATAGCACTGAGATCATGGTTTAAGACGTCTAAGTACATGTAAAGCGCCTCCTTTGGTAGAGGGCTTATAAGCGTCGGTAAAGAGTGTAAGTGCTCTTTCAATTTTTGAAAGGCCGCCTCAACATCCTCCCTTAAAGGAATGGTGTCCTTCCAAATAGTGTATTATTCTAATAGAGGGTTTAGAATTATTACAAAGCTAATTCTTTAGTAAGGTCAAGTTATCGGAATGCCTAGGTGGAGGCCGCTTCCGATCAGTAATATTAAGGTATAATTAATATTACAGCTTAATCTTAACTGAACCCTTCGAGTCGAACTCCATCGAACAACCGATCTGAGACGACCAATTAATCCGAGGATTTAATGAGTCGACGGAGTTTTACGAATACAGACGTTGGATATCGAGCCTAGGTGATGAGTGACATTTATGTCTCTCTTAGGGTAATCTTTTCTAGTAGTTTTAGTAATAATTCGGTCCATTTTAGTATGTTTTTGCTATGATCCGCCTAGTTTGAGTATTCTACCTTTATAATGCGTAATGTGTATTCATGTGGTTTAGGTAGTCTGTACTCCCCTCCCCTTTCGTTGTATTACGCTTTGCCTTCCTGTTCCATGATTGTAGGTGTACGCCGTTGATTCGAAGATGGAAGGAACAAGGGAAAAACAAGAAGTATTCCAGACCAGACAAATGGATCGAGCGCGCCACCTATAAGCGCGGGCGCGCCTCTCTTGAGCGCGGGCGCGCTGATGAGCTGGACCAACAATTAAATACCCACTTTGGAGTGGGCGCGCATTTCAAGGAGCGGTCGCGCCATCATTTAACGCGCGGGCGCGCCTGATTGCTGCAGATTCAAATCCTGAATTCAGTCCAATCAACAAAAGGGAGGCAAAACGACTAACTTTGGACAACTTTCTATCATTAGGATATTTTTTAGCATAGAAACCTTGGAGGAGAGCTTTTAAGGAATTTTTCTAGGTTATTGTTTTATCCACTTTTGTATTGAACAATCTTGAGAGTTTTTAGTGTAATTTCATTGCCCATCAACAGATTTACTCTTAGTGTTGAAGAAGTATTTTGCAACATTGATGTATGGTCAAGCTTGGAGATTGGACGATGTATGGTTCTTTATTTGGATTTCAATGAAGGTTTTGGTATATTTCTCTATTTTCTCTTGTTTTTATGATTAAAGTTTCTACCTTTGTTAGTTTAGTTGATAAAAACCTTGTCTTTCTTACTATTTCATTGGTTATAATGTTGCTTAGTATGATTGTAGTTGTAGTTATGGATAGTGAGTAGTTTCTTGTTGCTAGGGGTTTGGTGAAGATATGCTTTGAGTTTGATGTATGTTAGGCTAGGTTAATTTGGAATATTTGTGATTAAATCTTCCTTGTGCTTATACTTATTAGCCACTCCATGTTTATGGCCATATGCATATTGTGGTTGAGTGACTTGAACTAAATCATGACGATAGTGTGATTTAAGAATAGTCATTAGGTGATTGATTATTGCATAACCTTAGATTGTATGCCTTATGACGATAGTGTAAGTGTATGCTAGCTAGGATAGCTCTTAATCCCGATAGGTGATTAGAGAGTATTCTTGACATTGCCTTGTATGAGTTGCTTGGGTTACATGTAAACCTATTTTCTGATGCCTAACTTCGTTGAATTCATAGCATGTTTGATCCTTCCCCCTATTGCTTGTTTTAATTGTTATTATATCCCCTTTAGTCATTACTTTACCCACCATACTTCTTGATCGAACTAGATTAACATTAGGAGATAAATAGCGGTGCTTAATCGTTTCCTTGTGTTCGACCCTTAACTTGCCTCTATACTCTTTTAGTTGCATGTTTAGGACTACAAATATCATTTGATAGAGGTGTCTTAGTAACGACCTAAAATACCGCCTGTCAAATTGTCGCCGTTGCCGGGGAAACGGTTTCCATTGTGTGTTTATTTTCTTGTTGAGACTAGTTCTTTTCCGCTCTTTTGTTTTTCCGTATCTTGTTAGTGATCACTTTCTGCCTAGATTTGTATGTGCACAGGAGGCTTAATTTCTCTAAGCCTTTGGTTTCCATAGACCTCGAGCTAGAGCATACTCTAGCCCAATTGAGGAGACAAACAAGGGAGAGAGGTGAAGACCCACTTCAAGAGGAAGTGAGAAGTTCCCCTACCCCATCTTCACCCACTTCAAGTGAAGAGGGTGAACCATCCACAGGCTCAATTCCCAACCCATTTGCCAATAACCATAATCAACAAAGCATGGCTAATCAAGGAAACATGGGTGATCAAAGGTCACTAAAGCAACTTGGAGCACCCGAACCATATGCCTCTCAAAGTGGGGTCTTAGCCCCCACCACTCAAGCAAACAATTTCGAGATAAAGCCTAATTTCATTTCAATGATAGAGAAGAGGCAATAAGATTGATGATGTTCCCGTTCTCACTCATGGGAGCGGCGGAACATTGGTTGAACAAGGATGTTACCCCCGGTTCCCTCACAACTTGGAATGAGGTAACTACGGCGTTCCTAGGAAGGTTTTACAATCACAAGAAAACCGCCGAGGCTCGCTCAAAGATTCAAAGTTTCCTCTAAAGAGGTGGAGAGTCTCTTTGTGAGGCATTGGAGAGATTCAAAGAGTAACAAAGGCAATGCCCACACCATGGGATTCCTAATTGGCAAGTTCTGCAAACATTCTATGGAGGACTCTCCCCTCAAAGCAAGACTAGCCTTGATGCTGGAGCCGGAGGCCCAATCATGAACAAAAGGGAAGATGAAGTGGAGAGTATCATAGAAGATGTTGAGCGCAATTATGAGGATTGGTACGAAGGTTAGAGGGAAGCCACTTCTAGCAAAGGAACGGTAAAATCCGTCGAGCAAACTAATGCCATCACAAATCTTTCCAACCAAATGGCAAAGATGGCGAAACAAATGGAGGAGTTCATGAAATCAAGTTCTCAAAATACTTCCTCCCCTTCTCCCAAGGGAGGCCATGGTATGAATCCTTCTACTTCTTCTCCCTCTAATTACAATGCCATGCCTCCCTGTTGTATGTTTTATGATATATGTGGAGGCTATGATCATAATTCTCAACAATGTATGTCCATATATATAGGTCCCCCTCCCCATGAAAATGATGATAATGTCGAAGATGTTAATGCCATGAATTTTGTGCCCCGTAAGGGAAATTCTGGAATGCGGCCAAATTGGAATCAAAACCTAAACCGTGGTTGGAATCAAAACCAAGGTTGGAATCAAAATCAATGGAATAAAAGTGGTGGTGGTTATCATAACCAAGGCTAAGGTAAGGGAAACTCTTCCAATTACAATGGAAGAAGTTACTCAAACCAAAGGCCCAATTGGAATCAAAACCAACATCACTATTCCAACAACCAACAACGTTTTAATTCCAATCAGGGTTCCGGGGGTAATATACCTCAAAATGCTTCTACTTTCTCACAAAATAGTAGACCCCCCGGTTTTGACCAAGTAAGGCCCCATTCTCAAATTCCCCATACTCAACCCCTCCAAATAGAAGCCCCTCCGGATCCTATGATGACTATGCTTCAAAATTTCATTAAAAATCAAGTAAACCATAATAAGAGTCAAGAGGAAGAAAAGAAACAAATCAAGGCACACATGAAAATGCTTGAGACCCAAATCTCTCAAATTTCCCAACCAAGTTCTTCATCCTCCCCTTCTTCATCTTCTTCTTTACCTAGCCAAGGTGTCAACCCCTAGTCTATGTATGCCATTACTACTAGAAGTAGGAAGATCCTTGAGAGTGATTTAAATGTTGAGAAGAGTTCCGATGTGGGGATAGGACTTGAGGTTGAGGATGAGTCACCAAGAGAGAGTGAGATTCTAGAGGGAAGTGCCGGAGGGAATGAGAGGGGTGAGAAAGAGAAAGAGAAGGAACCCGAAAAGGAGAGCACCAAAGATCAAACACCTTTACCCCTTAATCTCCAACCTAGGAATGAGAGGTTGCCTTTTCCCCAAAGATTTGCTAGGTCTAGGCTTGATGTCCAATTTGGAAATTTTTTAGATGTAGTAAAGAGCTTGCATGTTTCTATACCCTTTGTGGATGCTATGAAAAAGATGCCACACTAATCTAAATTCCTAAAAGACCTCCTGAATGGAAGGAGAGAAGTCGAAACCGTTAGCCTAACCGCAAATTGTAGTGCTATTCTCTCTAGTAAGCTACCAACCAAATTACAAGATCCCGGTAGTTTTTCCATCCTTTGTTCTATCAATGAGGTTCATTTGGGGAAGGCTTTGTGTGATCTAGGTGCTAGTGTGAGTTTAATGCCCTTCTTAGTCTACCAAAAGCTTAATGTGGGAAGTATTTCACCTACAAACATCACCCTCCAACTTGCGGATAGGTCCACAAAATTGCCTATAGGGAAAGTAGAGGACATACCCCTTAGAGTTGGTAAGTTCACTTTTCCGGTGGACTTTTATGTTCTTGAGATGGATGAAGATGAAAGAATTCCTATAATCTTGGGTAGGCCATTCCTAGGTACTTCTAAAGCAATTATTGATGTCAAAGAAGGTAAGATGACCTTGAAGGTTGACAATGATTTTATCAAATTTGATTTGAATAAGGTAATGAGACAACCTTCCTCTAGTAATGAATGCTTTAGAATAGATACAATTGAAAACTTGATGAATGAGTTTAGATATCCTCATATGCATGCTTCTAATGATCTACTTGAGAATGTTTTGTTGAATGAGAATGAGGTAGGTGATCAAAAGGAGATGCAATTATATGAAGAAATGCTTGATGAGAAAGAGGAGAAAACCCCCGACCAAGAGATGCTCCAAACATATGAAGTCTTCCAAGTAGAAGAGGAGGAAATCTCCAATGGTGAGGGAGCTCCGAAGGTAGAATTGAAACCTCTACCTTCGGGCTTGAGGTATGTCTTTTTGGATGCTAATGATACTTTTCCGGTCATTGTCAATGCTAACCTCACGGAAGAGCAAACCTCCTCATTGCTTAATGTTCTGAAAAAGCATAAGAAGGCTTTGTGTTATACTCTTGATGATCTTAAGGGTATAAGCCCCTCCCTATGCTTGCATAAAATCGATTTAGAGGAGGGTGCTAGGCCGTGTAGGCAACGGAAAAGGAAACTTAATCCTCCCATGCAAGAGGTCGTGATGAAGGAAGGTTCTAAGCTACTTGAAGCGGGGATCAGCTATCCAATCGTTCATAGTGATTGGGTGTCCCAGGTTCAAGTAGTGCCGAAAAAGGGAGGTATGACGGTAATGGTCAATGATAAGCAACAATTGGTCCCAACTCGGCTTGTTATGGGTTGGCGTATGTGTATTGATTACCGCCAATTGAATGCCAATACTTCCAAAGACCATTTTCCATTACCGTTTATCGACCAAATGCTTGAGAGGCTTACAAAGCATGCCTTTTATTGCTTTCTTGATGGTTATTCGTAATTCTTCCAAATCCCAATTGACCCAAAAGATCAAGAAAAGACCACTTTCACTTGTCCCTACGGTACTTTTTCTTACCGTAGGATGCCTTTTGGTCTTTGTAATGCCCCGGCTACCTTCCAAAGATGCATGATGTCAATTTTTAGTGAAATGATCGAGGAAGAAATGGAAGTTTTTATGGATGACTTTTCCGTTGGTGGAGGCACATATGAGAAGTGCCTAATGAATTTATCTCGTTGTTTAGAAAGGTGTGAGAGTGCTAACTTGGTGCTTAATTGGGAGAAATGCTACTTCATGGTGGAAAATGGCATTGTTCTTAGCCATAAAATCTCCCAAGCGGACATCGAAGTTGATGGTGCGAAGGTTGATGTGATTGAGAAGCTTCCTCCTCCCACAAATGTGAGAGAAGTGAGGTCCTTCCTTGGTCATGCCGGCTTTTACCGCCGCTTCATCAAAGATTTCTCTCTGATTGCTAAGCCTCTCACATCTCTCTTGCAACAGGATAAAGAATTTGTATTTGATGAAGCTTGTCATGAGTCATTTTGTAGGTTGAAAAAGGCTCTTTGCACCGCCCCCATAGTCCAAGGACCGGATTGGTCTTTACCATTCGAGCTAATGTGTGATGCAAGCGACGAAGCCATTGGATCGGTTCTAGGACAAAGAAAGGATGGGAAACTTCACGTTATATACTATTTGTCCAAGACTCTCAATGATTCTCAACGGAATTATACAACCACCGAAAAAGATTTCTTGGAAGTTATTCATTCATTTGAGAAGTTTAGAACCTACCTCATTGGTTCTAGGACGATAGTGTATACCGATCACTCGGCTCTAAAATATTTGATAAGCAGGAAGGAGGCCAAACCGAGGTTGTTGAGATGGGTCTTGGTCCTTCAAGACTTTGATTACGAAATGAGAGATAAGAAGGGAGCCGAGAACGTGGTGGCGGACCACCTTTCTAGGTTGGGAGGTGCAAGAATACATGAAGACGGTTTGCCAATTGAAGATGCCCTAATGGATGATGTCTTATATGCTCTTGAGGCAAAATCAGAGCCTTGGTATGCGGATATTGTGAGCTACTTGGCTTGTAGTGCCATACCTCCGAATTTCACTCCTCAACAACATCGAAGGCTCAAGCATGAAGCAAAGAAGTATATATGGGATGACCCCATGTTGTTGAAGAGAGGGGTAGATGGACTTCTGAGAAGATGTGTTCCTAATGAAGTGTTCCAAGATGTGCTCTCAATGTGCCACTCATCCCCTTGTGGTGGTCATATGAGTGCTCAAAAGACCGCTTCCAAGGTTTTGCAATGCATGCTCTTTTGGCCATCTCTATTCAAAGATGCTTGGCAATTTGTTAAGACTTGTGATAGGTGCCAAAGGATGGGGAACATATCAAGGCGTGATGAGATGCCCCAAAATCCGATTCTTGAGCTAGAAATTTTTTATGTTTGGGCAATTGACTTCATGGGCCCCTTCATCTCATCCCAAGGAAACCAACACATTCTAGTTGTCGTTGATTATGTTTCCATGTGGGCGGAAGCCGTGGCATCTCCCACCAATGACTCAAAGGTGGTCATCAATTTGTTCAAGAAAGTCATCTTCCCAAGATTCGGTGTTTCTAAGGCAATCATAAGTGATGGAGGTTCACACTTCAAGCACCATACATTCAACAAGCTTCTTTCATAGTATGGTGTATCGCACAAGCGAGGCCTTGCTTACCACCCCCAAACAAGTGGTCAAGCGGTGGTCACAAATAGGGAGTTGAAATTCATCTTGGAGAAGACCGTTGCTAGAACAAGGATGGATTGGTCTAGTAAGCTCATTGATTCATTGTGGGCATATAGGACCGCCTTCAAGACTCCTATAGGGACTACCCCCTATAAGCTTGTTTATGGGAAGAATTGCCATTTACCCGTAGAAATGGAGCACCGAACGCATTGGGCAGTCAAGGAAATCAACTTTGATCTCCATAGTGCGGGTGAGAAAAGACTTCTAGAGCTTCATGAGTTGGAAGAGTTGAGAATGAACACCTATGATAGTGCAAGCCTCTACAAATTAAGAACCAAGGCATGGCACGACGCTCAAATTTCCAAGAAGGAATTTGTGGAAGGACAAAAGGTCCTACTCTACAATTCAAGACTCAAGCTCTTCCCCGGGAAATTGAGGTCTAGATGGAGCTGTCCATTTCAAGTATCCAAAGTCTTTCCTTATGGCTCAGTTGAGGTATTAAATGACAAGTACCCTCCATTCAAAGTGAATGGGAACCGTCTTAAGCCATACTATGAGGGTCAACTAATCGAGAAGCCGGAAAATTTATCGCTCATTGATGTTTTCAAATCACCATGATTCTTTTGTGAAGGGCATCAAGCTAATGACGTTAAAGAAGCGCTTACGGGAGGCAGCCCGGTTTCTAACTTTTTATTTATTTATTTTATTTCCCTTGCCACACTTGAACTAATCTACCTAACACTTTTCTTAATCAATTGTGATGTACTTGTGATTGTGTATGTCCTTAGGAAAGAGAGATAAGAGTTGAAGCAAAATGAGAAAAAAAAAATTAAATTTTTGAGGAGTTGTGGTCGAATAAAGACCAAAGACAGAGAGCCAGCGCAATTTGGACGCGGTAGAGGAGCGAGCGCGAGTAGAGAAAGGCACGGGCGCGCATCAAATAGGTGCGGGCGCTCCAGTTCTTGGGTCACAAATTGCCTTCATTCCAGAACATAGGAGCGATTTTGTCGCGCCATAGGAGCGGTTCGCGTCATCAAAGGAGCGCGGGCGCGCCAGACTCTGTCGCGGGCGCGCTATCTGCTTGATCTAAAAGGTCTCCGATATCAGAAAGAAGGAGCGATTTTGTCGCGACTAAAGAGCGGCCCGCAATATCAAAGAGGCGCGGGCGCGTCAACATTTTGGTCTAAATTCTAGGGAGTTAGAGCGATTTTGTCGCGATTTAGGAGCGGTCCGCGTATACACTGAGGCGCGGGCGCGCCTGTATTTGTAGCGGGCAAGCCTTTCTGGGTTTCAGAAAAAAATTACGGCTTCGTCTCTTAATTCCTCACAAACTCCCTCAACCCTCACAAACATAACCCACCTCCCTCATTACCTTTATCTCTCTTCGCGGCCGCTCTTCACCACCCATACTCAATATCCGTTGCCACCATCTTCTACCATCCCCATAAATCAATCATCCTCAAAGCTTCAATCATTCATCATCATCACCGTTTCTTCATCACCAAAGAAAGCAAATAGGCATCCTCAACACCAACTGCAACGAACTTCTTTGCTACTCAAAATCTTCAACAATTCGACACCAAAGCAGCAATTTATTCGCATAAAGGCAAAGGTATTCAAATTCCTTCGTTAATTATTCTCTTTTAATTAATTTTAAAGCAAGGATTTTGGTTATCTTAGGTTATTATCGAGATTTCATTAATTATTGCTGAAAATATTGCTGGATTCTGTTGAAATTGTTGTTGGATATATTCGTTGTGTTAGTTGGATTATTATTGCTTGTAGACAGGTACATTGTGGTTTTGTGGAGGTTAAGGGTGGAAATAGCTAGGAGTTGGCTTTGAAAAAGGAGTGAAAAAAGAAAAAAAAAGAAAAAAAAATAGAGAGGTGGGTAGTCATGAGTCTAAGGATTGGGAAGAAGAGAAAAACTGCAAAGTGGGGAAAATCGTCCCAAAACACAGAGTCGGACCAATCCAATGTCTTACCCACCTTAAAATTCTTAAACAAAAGCCACTCCTCCATATACTCTGACATGAAAAAACGAAAGTTGTGACCTTTTAGGCACTACCATCGTGGAGACATGATAAAACTTGGGATAAATGACGATTTGTGGATTCTTTTTTACAACCTTCAACTAGGGTCATTCGTAAACTCTTCATTCATGACCTACCAAGAACCCACCTTAGATTTTTTCTCGTCTTTTCAAGTTGACACACTAGAAGACAACGACTTTCAGATATCTTTCCAACTCTTCAACAACCCCCACACCATGTCACTGGCACAGTTTAACCAAGCCCTGGACTTTCACTCAGATGCAGACCTCCTCTACCCGCTTTATGAGAACTTTAGGGAGTTTAGTGAGTACGCTTGGTGGCGTTCCGTTTCAGGTAAAGATGAGTTTCATACCAGGACTTCCATAACCAGTGAGATTTGGCACCCTGTCCTTAGGATCCTACACCGTTTATTAGGGTATTCTATCATTAGTAAATAGGACCTAGAAAAAATGACTAAGGAAGAGGTCCTTTGCCTGTGGGTAGCCACAAAAGGAGAGCATGCACGGAGGTTGAATTTGGGATTCCTCTTTATGCAAACTTTCCAAGCCATAGCAAAGGGAAAAAATCCAGGGGAGATACATTGCAGGGCGATGGTCACTAGATTGGCCACCAAGTTAGGTTACACTGACCTTCTACCTCTACGCACGGCCGTAGGTAGTAGTGGGGATATTTACCTTGGACCAGCTTTGCTGCTCTGATTTTATTACTCCCATGGAAAACCCCAATGCTTTTAGGTGGCTAGTTAGAGGAGCCCACCATTGTTTCCTCCCTAAGCCTCACTTCACCTCCCTCACGCATCAGTCCTCTAATGTGTGGAGAGTTTTGAGAGATAGCGGGCGAGTGCCTGATGTTGATGGGGACAATGATGTTGGGATAGGTAATGAGGAGGAGGTTCAGGAGCAGCAGTAGCAGCCGGTTACCCAGCAACCCATAGGTACAGGTACATTTCAGCTATCTGACATAGCTAGACAGTTGCAAGTGATTTATGAGTCACAGTAAGGCCACCATCTACAACAGCAGGCCCTCTATGACTCAGCTGTGGGTAGAGGAGAGATTGCTCCAACCGTGAACTACCCCAATTGGCCGCCTCAGCACGGCCCTGTTCCTTCTTAGGGGGAGGGGGGACAATCTCCCCACTTACCCCTACTGGCAAGGTCCTTCTGAGCCTGGTAGGGAGCTCCGCAACTTCCTAGAGGACGGGCAGTACGATTATCGTGTGCCCGGCGGGTGTGACTTTAGAGGGGACCCTGCTTACCCCTATGTGCATCCTGATCACCCCGCCCCCCTGTATTCCCAGTCTGAGGACGCTCTCTCTGATCCTTTGCCTAGTTAGCAAGAGGATCTTTACAGAGGTCACTATGGTTGGCCGCCGGGCTTTGACGGTGGTTGGGGCCTTTTCGGCCCCCCTAGTGGCTTCACTTATGACGAGCCGCCACGTCGGCCTAGCTCACCTAGTGAGCCCAGCTCTAGTGGCTAGTAGGCTACGTCCCTTGAGTATATCTCTCTCCCCTGCTTTTGTATGCTTATTTTGATGAGTAGGAGATATACTCTTGGTAGGGAGTGACTTGGCTGGGATTCTTACTTGCTTGCCTACCGGTCTTTAATTGTTTTACTTGTACCTTTATGTTTTTGATTCTGCTGAGTTGCATGACTGTTTTTTTTTTGTTGATTTTGCCCCTGTTCACTGATATTGTTGATGAGTTTTTGATATGGTTTTGTTGATGATGTTGTTTTAGGGACGCTTCTCTCGGTTTGATGGATACCGGTGAGTCCGCCCCCCCGTTTTTCCTGTTGATGATGATGATTACTGGTATTCGCCGACATGGCGATTGACCAGTGCAGGTGTGTATATATGGTTCGATGATTTTTGAGGTAATGTTGATTTTGGAGGAGATCTAGAAATTTTGTCAAGGGTAGATTAGTTTATAGTGAAGCAAAAATAAAAGTTTACAAAAAAAAAAAAAACAGCCGAATGATAGTTGCATTTTATTTCTTTTTTTCATTTTTCATTTTTCATTTTTCAACCTTCATTAAGGCTAACCCTTTTGTGTATATAATTTTTTTTTCTCTTTATTTGGATACTCACCCCTTTTAGGATGCATGCTTTCACTTCGGATATGCTCACTTGGGCGTCATTTCGGTAAGATCTTTCTTTTTCTTTTTTTTTCTTTCCTTCACTCTATTTTTCGTTGGTGTGCTCTAGGATAGTTGTAGTTTAACGGAAGTTGAATGGTTCGAGGATGTTTGCTATTAACACTTAGTGTGTTCCTGCATTTTGAATGTCTTTATTCCTAAGGATTAAGAGTTTCCGCATTCTTGGATTGCCATTGGTTGACTCTAAGATATGTCTATGCTAAGGTATTTGTGCTAGAACTCGTAAGGCCCACTGAACCCAAATTCGCTTGTTTGTGGTAAGAAGGTGTTGCCCTCATTGGGAGATTTGAAGCCCTAAAGGTAGTTTTTGTAACCCGAGGTGAGTTTTACTGTTCAAGCCTCCAACACTTATTGTATGAGCGGCATAGAATCCTTACCAAGGCATGCTTAGATCGAGAACTTGATGTCTAGCTACCCGAGATCGCGACCAATCTAAATCTAGGGAGGACAAATGCATTTTCTTCGGTGACTATTTTTCTTTTCTAGGTTTAGCTTTTCTTTTGTTGCTTCCTTGTAATTTCATTTGCATATCCCCCTTTCTAGCCATGTTGAGCCTACACCTCCTTGAATGTGAAAGGAATTGTGTCTTTCCAACAAGTGTATTCATCCGATAGAGAATTTAGAATTATTACAGAGCTAATTCTTCAGTAAGTTCAAGTGATCGGAATGCCTAGGTGGAGGCCGCTTCTGATCAGTAATTTCGAGGTACAATTGATATTACAGCTTGATCTTAACTGAACCCTTCGGGTCGAACCCAATCAAATCACCGATCCGAGTCGACAGAGTTATACGAATACAGACGTCGGAAATCGAGCCTAGGGCGTCGAGACCGAGCGTCGCAAAATCACAAGCAACAAGTATGAGCGTAGCCGTAGCTAGGCTAGGCTAGCTCGTCGCAAGCCTTGGTGCACCATGTGTGTGCTAGGCGGGACCATGGTGTGCTAGGCACTATCGCAGCCTAGGCGCGGCCTGGCAGCCTATCGCAAGCAATAGGCGCACCTAGCAAGCCATCGCAAGCACCAGGCGCACCAGGGGCACCTAGCAACCCATCGCAAGCACCAGGCGCACCATCGCAGGAACTGGGTGCTGCGTGCGTGGGTGCCTGACATGGCAGCACCATCGCTGGCACCATGTGCTAGCATGGGTGCCTGGCTCGCATTGACGCACCATGTGTGTGCTTGTTTGTGTGCTAGCCTTCGCATGGAAATACCAAGCATCGCACTATATGCGAGGGCCTGGGCGCCTGCATAGTGCTAGGCCACGCACAGCAGCCCAGCATCACCACGCACCAAGACTGCTGTGTGATGCATGGGCGTGCGTGTGGTGCGAGGCCAATGCACGTTGCGCATCATGCGTGGCCAGTGCGAGAGGTGTTGCGAAGGGTTGTGCATGGTGTGCGAAGCTAAGGGGGGGGGGCCAGCATGCGTGGCTCGCTAGCAGCACGCATGCTGGGAGTGCGAGGCATGTGCGTGCGTTGGGGAGTGCTAGGCAGCCAGCAGCGCGCAGTAGCTAGCACTGGCCAGCACCAGCGCCTAGCACAGCCTAGCACCAAGCATGCGAGGCTGCTGGTCAGGCACATGCTAGCTGGCGTGCTAGCTGGCAGCAGCCCAGCACCCCTTGTGAGTGGCGGTTTAAGGAGAGGTGGGGACCAAAGCCACCAAGCTTCCCTTCGGGAGCAAGGCAATGGTCCCCCCCGTGGGATATGGTGCTCACCTAACCTATTCTCTCCTTTTGCCACTTGTTCGCTTGTGATTGCTTTTGCATAATTATTTATTTTGGAATTAAACAAATTATTGGAATTGCACATGATCCCACATTGATCATGAAAAGGGGTTTCAAGTCCTCATTCTCTATAAATACCCACTTAGTTGGGATTTTGAGAATATATAACCTTGAGTGGAATTAAAAAGGCAACTCTAAGAAAGAGTAAACCTTTGATTCGTAAAACTCATAGTTATTTTGTCCGGGTCTTGACTAACTTCAAGACTTACGACGCTCGGGTTGGGTCGAGGGTACGATCCGTCGGAGATCTCATCTTTTCGGGATTTTGAAGTAAGAGCTCTTTGGGAGCGAAGCACGCGTCAAAGGCATAATTCTTGTTCTTAATCTTGTTTGATTAAGTTTATTATGCTTGTTAACTGCTTTAATTAAGGGGTAGTTCTTGGTGGGTTTCCTTCCGCGTAGTGTCGGGTTACTACGAAACCTTACAGCAGTATCAGAGTCACGCTCCTTTTAATTTTTGCAATTATTGTTTAATTAAGGTGTTTTAAAAGAATTTATTTTTCTGGTTCATGTTCATCTAATTAGATTAGATGCTCGTTTTAATTATTTTTTTAAGACTCGATTTTATTTTCGATTTGGCTGTCGAACCCAGATTTTGGCTCAAAAATAGTGATTTTTGGGTGGAATCGACATTCTGGAACTGTTTCAATCCTTATAGGGTTTTCCAGAAGCTAAATTCAAACCAGAAACCCAATTTTTCTGGGGTTTTTCGTTTTTCAACGAAAATTTTAATTCTTTTTAAGCCTTGATTAATGCAACCATTACAAGGTTAGATTAAATGCATATTTGCATCACTAATCTACAGGTTTTAAAATATCCTTGAGCATAATAATGGAGTGTTTATTAGTGCTTAAGTTGATATACCAATTTATCACATAAACTTGTTTTTTTCACAAATTTTGCAAATAAATTGCAATAAGGTGTGAAAACTTGTTGTGATTTTGTATTTTAAGTTCCCAAATAATATTAAAGTTCTAATCTTTAAAGGTTTAAATGACTGGAACCCTAACTCTAAATTCCATGTTGAACAAAGTTTGGATTTTTTCATGTTTGGTTGATTAAAATCCATCAAGTTCAATTACTTGTGAGTAAAATTTGATTAGTCTTCATATTGGAAGATGTAATCTTGGTATTTTACACAAGTATGCAAGTTGGAAAATTTTATCATTGGATGGTTAATTTATTTTTCCAACTCCCATTTGTCAAATCCATTATTAATTTGCATATTGGCAAGATTAATTTTGGACATAGCTCATTTTATTTTAAGCATAAAATTTGACCTAATTTTTGTTCAAAATTGAAATTTTGGATAAATTTAGGCTTGTGCACCAATAAAATAAATTTATAAAGTTAGACTTAATTTTATTTTATTTTATTTTTTCTCAAATTGATTCTAAAATAGAATTTAGAATTAATTTATGTCACACGTAAATCGGGATTAAAATCCCGAGTGCAAATCAAGGTAACACACCCAAGTGCCACCAAGGCTAGCCGGGCTGCCTGTGGTGCGCACAAAGGTGAGCCATGATGCTGCTGTGCATTTTTGTGTGGCGGGGAGGCATGGTTGATGTGCGTGGGCAGTGGCTAGGGCTGGCTTGCGAGGGATGCTGCTTGGCAGCAGGGCAGCAAGCATCAGCCCAGCGCACCACGAGCATCAAGAGGCGCCTGCCCAGCAGGCCAGATGCTCGCAGGCACCAGCATGCTAGCAAGCATGCGCAACATGCTTGCAGGCAGCTGGAGCTTACAGCGGTGCTTGCTAGGCACAGCAAGCCTCACCCACGCACCATGGCACCATGCCATGGGCTGCCTAGCAGCCATGGTGCGCAGCCACCAAGGGTTTTCTTGGGTGGTTTTGCTTAGTGTTTGAGCTATGATTTTTGCATTATCCCGTCTTTAAAATATTTTTGGTAATTATTTTAACGAGGCTAAAAACCTCGATTTTCGATTTTGCAAAATTTTGACAAATTATGGGTTATGCTGACTTAATTAATCGGATTAATCAAGTACGAATGCGGAATTTAGTGGGAGCTTAATTAAGTGCGTAAGCATTTTGCGTTTAGAAATAATAGATTAAACCACTTTGACTAGTTTTAATTAGGCGCGTTAATTGGATTAACCACCTAAGTTAGTTACTAGTTTTGCGTGTTTAATTATGTATTTCGTAATGGGTGAATGGAAAAGATTGTTTTCAAAACAGGTTCTTTGAAAATGGCAACTAGTGGGGCCCGACTAGGATAAAAAATACGGACTGCGTTCCGTTATGTATTTTTGTAAATCTAAATACGGTCTGCGAACCGTTAAGTATTTTTGTACTATTAGATTAATCTTAGTCGTTCTAGCTAGCTTCTTTTATTTCATTTTGGCAAAGATGTCTCAAGACGGCGTTTCGACGAAGACGAGCCAAGATGAAGACCTATGGAAATTGAAGATTTCAAGGGGTCATGCTAGTTGCCAAAATGCATCTATTTTATGCCTTATACATATTGTTATTATATATGATCGCTAGATGTATGTCTAGGATTTATATTATGTTGCGACGATTGGTTAAGTTCACTTAAATCAACCAACGTAGAAACCCTAGGTCCCTTAATAATATTGAGCTAAAATTTGTCGTTCCAAGAACAACACTTACCGAACTAATGCGCGTACGTGATGGATTACGCCAAAGCGAGGCATCACTACTTCCCTAGGAACGTAAGGTATACTAGGTATACAAGTTGTCTTGGTTAAGCTTAACGATATCAGTAAGGAGTCCTTAGATGTCGTGGCAAAAGAGATATAATGTCAAGAATGCATTAGATGCGACATTTTATCAAACCGAGAGTAGCTTGGAGCTATTAGCAATTGGATTGCTTACCTTAAGATATTAAATGATTAGGACAAGCCAAAGCATGCTTAACCATTTCTTGATCTTTGGAATCTCGGAATCATTTTATTCTCGCCCATAAGGGACATTTTAAAATGCGTGGATAAAATGCTCAATAAGTTTGAATATATGCATGAAAGTTTTAAATTTCAACTTATTGATGTATGAATGGTTTTTCACTTAAAATTCTTTCAATTGTAGAATCATGTCTACAAGTAACTCAAACAACAACCATATGTGCCCGGAACTCCCCGAGAAATTGGCCTTTTCCTTAAACTTGGTCAACTTCAAGGAATGGGAGGAGGAACTCATGAGAACTCTCCGAAATTGTTCCTTGGAGTATACCCTTGATACTCCCATTCCAAGCTTCTTTGCCAAGGGAATCATGACCGACGAGGCTCATGAAGAATGGTCTTTAAATTGCAAAAGGGTCTCACGACTCATGGCAAATTCCATCCCGGAAGATTAAAAGGAAACTCTTTCCTCCTACCATCCGGACATGTTCCTCAAAGCACTTGAGGACGTTGTCAATGTAAGAGTCACCAAGAGTGACAATAAAAATTTTAATGGACTCGTGTTTGACTTGACTAGGTCACTCTCAAATATGAGGATAAACCGCCAAACGTGGGATGCCTTGCTAAGGAAAGGCGACGGCTTTGGACCAAGGTCTACAATGTCAAATTGAGACCCGGCATGCCCCTCCGACCTCATGTTCTTGGTATGACTAGGCTCTTCAAACACATGCAGCTTCTCGGAATCTCGATAGAAGATGAGATGGCGGGGCATATCTTGCTTGCTTCACTCCACTCGGGCTATGATGCCCTTAGAGTGCACATCGTTGCGGGAAAGGAGACACACTCCCTTAAGGAGGAGGTGCAACTACTTAGCCAAGCCACCGCCTATGGAATGACCAAAAGACCATTGAGAGCTAAGAAGAAGGAGTTCAAGAAAGTCAAGGCAAAGATGAGATGCTTCCATTGTGGATGCAAGGCCACTACAAGAGGGAATGCATGCTCGTCAAGGAAGAGGGGATCACTCCGACTACCTCAGATATCTTCCTTAACACTTGTGAAATAAGCTTATCATAGGTATTAAATACCAAATATGACTCACTTAATGTTGCCTTTTCAGGAACCAAGTGAGAATCTTATCAAGTGTTGGTGCAAGAGCAAGAAGACGACGAAGATGGTTTTTCGGTCGTGCTTGCATGCACTATTTTGTCTATGACATGTAATTAAACTATTTCTAGTTTTTCTTCATGCCTTTTGAACATATTATCCATGGTGTTGGACACCTAGGAATTACAAGTGTAAGACTTTGACAATAGTTGTTTCAAATTTGTCTTACAAAATTTATGTTCAAATTAAATTGCATGTTTTTACATAAGATTAGACAAAATTTGATACCACTAGCTAAGACCATCGAGTCGAATCAAACCTATTTGTGGCATTGTCGTCTTGGCCATATTAACATCAAACGCATCAAGAAACTTCTTCAAGAAGGTGTTCTTGACTCATTCGAGTTAGAGTCGTTTGAAAATTGCGAAGGATGCTTATTAGGCAAGATGATAAAACAGCCATTCTCCGAGTTAGGAGAAAGGGCAAGTGACTTATTAGGTCTAATACACACGGATGTATGTGGACCAATGAGCACACCCGCAAGACAAGGTTACCGATATTTCATCACTTTCACCGACGATTATAGTAGATATGGCTATGTCTACTTAATGTCGAATAAATCTGAATCCTTTGAGAAGTTCAAAGAATTTCAGAAAGAATGTGAAAATCAACTTGGCAAGAAAATTAAAGCACTTCGATCGGATCGAGGTGGCGAATATTTGAGCCATGAATTCGACGATCACTTGAAAGAAAATGGCATTCTTTCAGAGTTGACACCTCCCGGAACTCCTCAATGGAACGGAGTGTCTGAACGGAGGAATCGAACTTTGTTAGACATGGTTCGATCAATGATGGGTCTTAGTGAACTCCCTATCTCTTTCTGGGGACATGCGCTACAAACTGCAACACTAACACTGAATAGAGCTCCGTCAAAAGCTGCTTAAAAGACTCCATATGAATTATGGACTAAGAAACCTCCTAGGTTGTCTTTTCTCAAGATTTGGGGATACGAAGCATATGTCAAGCGATTAATTTTGGACAAAATTCACCCCAAATCGGATAAGTGTTTCTTTGTGGGATATCCAAAAGAAACCAATGGGTATTACTTCTACAATAAATCCGAGAACAAATTGTTTGTTGCTCGTGATGGTGTCTTTTTGGAGAAGGACCACCTTTCCAAAATGACAAATGTGAGGAAAATCGAACTCGACGAAGTTCGAGAGGACGAGTAACAATGTCAATTGAACAAAACTGACAATCTATATACTTTGGAAGCATCTAAGAAGATTGGTCAGAATCAAACAGACAATGTAAATGCTCAACCGATTACCCTACGTAGGTCGCAATGACAAAGATCTCAACCAGACAAATACCTCGGTATCGTCTTAACTGATGATCAGGACATCCTAGTCATGGATGGTGATGAGCCGGCGACATACAAGCAAGCTATGACGAGCCCCGACTCTGCAAAATGGCAAGAGGCCATGAAATCCGAGATGGACTCCATGTCTGAAAATCAAGTCTAGGACTTGGTGAATTTGCCCGAGGGTTATACACCCATTGGTTGCAAATGGATCTTCAAAGTGAAGACAAACAAGGATGGAAATGTATCAATATACAAAGCTAGACTGGTGGCAAAAGGTTATAGACAAGTCCACGGGATTGACTATGATGAAACCTTTTCACCAGTTGCAATGCTAAAATCCGTCCGGATCATCCGAGCGATTGTTGCGTATTACGATTAAGAAATATGGCAAATGGATGTCAAAACCGCCTTCCTTAATGGAATTTTGGAAGAAACTGTGTATATGACACAGCCAGAAGGTTTTGTCGATCCAGGCAACGCTGGAAAGGTTTGCAAGCTAAAGAAGTCCATTTATGGACTAAAGCAAGCCAGCGGAAGTTAGAATCTGCGATTTGATGAAGCCATTAGCAAATTTGGTTTTATCAAGAATCTAGATGAGTCTTGTGTATACAAGAAGGTCAGTGGGAGTGATATTGCATTCTTAGGCCTGTATGTCGATGACATACTGCTCATTGGAAACAGCACAAAATTGTTGGAGTCCGTAAAGGGCTGGTTAGGAAAGTGCTTTTCAATGAGGGACTTAGGAGAGTCACAGTACATATTGGGCATCAAGATCTACAGGAATAGATCTAAGAGAATGATTGGATTAAGCCAGAGTACTTACATTGATAAGGTACAAGCTCGATTCAACATGGAGAATGGCAAAAGAGGGCATTTACCCATGTCCCATGGCATAACTCTTAGCAAGAAACAGTTTCCACAGACACCTATTGAGCGAGAAAGAATGAATCAGATCCCATATGCTTCGTTAATCGGATCGATCATGTATGCCATGATATTTACAAGGCCAGATGTATTGTATGCCCTGAGTGCAACGAGTTGATACCAATCGAACCCAGGAGAGGCGCATTGGACTGCGGCCAAGAACATCCTTAAGTACCTGAAAAGGAACAAGGATAAGTTCCTGGTGTATGGAGGCCACAAAGAATTGGTTATTAAAGGTTACACCAACGCTAGCTTCCAAACTGACAGAGACCACTTCAAGTCACAGTCAGGATATGTATTATGTCTGAATGGAGGAGCGTTCAGCTAGAAGAGTGCCAAGCAGAGCACCACTGCAGACTCTACAACTGAAGCCGAGTACTTAGCCGCTTCAGAAGCAGCCAAGGAAGCTGTTTGGATCCGGAAGTTCATCAGTGAACTTGGTGTTATACCCTCAATCAAGGGGCCGATAAACCTCTATTATGACAACAATGGAGCTATCGCTAAGGCCAGGGAGCCGAGAGAACACCAGAAGGTCAAACACGTGCAAAGACGATTTGTAAGATCGGCACGGATGATAATTTAGCCGATCCTTTGACTAAACCTTTGCCTCAAGTGAAGCAGAACAAACACGTTGAGGCAATGGGAATCAAGCTGATAGGAGACTGGCTTTGAAAATTCCTTGTACATGTGTTTTAATTAAACGGGTTGATTTAATGTAAGACACTGTATTAAAACCATTCATTAATATAGTAATTAATTTTGTGCAAAATTATCATTCACTCCATTACTATTTAATTGCGGTTTAGAATTAAATAATGAGTCCATTTGATTTACGGAAATATTCAAAACAGGGTATCAACACCATGTCTTGGATAAAGAAACACCTGTTAAGTGAACATTGAATATTAAATCGAAAATTATCCCTAATCGAGGTCATCTAACAGATGGACGATTGATGACCGCAATAGATTAGTGTGTAGTATGATTTACAGCACTGCTTCTTATGCTGCGAGGACGTGACGGTCATAAATCATTTGCATAGGTACAGTTTGGAGCTGTACTGGATAAGACCTATAAGTGTACTTTAAGAAAAATTTAAATTTTGTCATAAGTACATTTCTCATTATGACTATCGGAACTTGTTTCCTCCGACCATGAGTACTGTGAAGTTTTCTTGTTTGAGTACTAGACTCTTTGATGTTTCCAAACGTCTGCCGTAACTGGGGATCATAACGTGAACACTCGGGAGACTATGTCCTCTTAGTAAGAAGAACTTACAATACAAGACTGGGATTGTCCCCCTACTAACAATAGGGAAATTTTTTTGTTGTTTACTAGGCCGCTCGAAGAGCGAGACTGTGAAAATGCATGACCATGCTCAGATGGATTTTAGAAATCATCTGCTTGTTGACAGTCAAACTCAAAGATCGAGAAACACTTCTGAACGTAATAAGGATGACAAAGAATCTTACCTTATAGTTCACGAAGAAACATTAAGTGACATAGGAAATAAGCTATACACTGTATGCACACTTGTCCGGAAGGACAAGTGGGAGATTGAAAGGAATGGTGTCCTTCCAACAAGTGTATTCTTCCGATAGAGGGTTCAGAATTATTACAGAGCTAATTCTTCAGTAAGTTCAAGTGATCAAAATGCCTAGGTGGAGGCCGCTTCTAATCCGTAATATCGAGGTACAATTGATATTACATCTTGATCTTAACTGAACCCTTTGGGTCAAACCCAATCGAATCACCGATTAGAGATGACGAATTAATCCAAAAAGATTTAATGAGTCGACAGAGTTTTACGAATACATACGTCGGAAATCGAGCCTAGGGCGTCGAGACCGAGCGTCGCAAAATCACAAGCAACAAGTATGAGCGTAGCCGTAGCTAGGCTAGGCTAGCTCGTCGCAGGCCTAGGTGCACCATGGTGTGCTAGGCACTATCACAGACTAGGCGCGACCCGGCAGCATATTGCAAGCAATAGACGCACCAGGGGCACCTAGCAACCCATCGCAGGCACCAGGCGCACCATCGCAGGCACTAAGTGCTGCGTGCGTAGGTGCCTGGCATGGCAGCACCATCGCTGGCACCATGTGCTAGCATGGGTGCGTTCCTCGCATTGGCGCACCATGTGTGTGCTGGCTTGTGTGCTAGACTTTGCATGGCAGCACCAAGCGTTGCACTATATGAGAGGGCCTGAGCACCAGCATAGTGCTAGGCCACGCACATCAGCCCACCATCATCACGCACCAAGACTATTGTGTGATGCGTGGGCGTGCGTGTGGTGCGAGGCCAATGCACGCTGCGCATCATGCGTAGCTAGTGCGAGAGGTGTTGCGAAGGTGTGTGCGTGGTGTGCGAAGCTAAGGTTGGGCCAGCATGCGTGGCTCGCTAGCAGCACGCATGCTGGGAGTACTAGGCATGTGCGTGCGTTGGGGAGCACTGGCCAGCACCAGCGCGCAGCAGCTAGCACCGGCCAGCACCAGCGCCTAGCACAGCCTAGCACTGGCCAGCACCAGCGCCTAGCACAGCCTAACACCAAGCATACGAGGCTGCTAGGCAGGCACATGCTAGCTGGCTGGGCTGGCTGGCACATGCTAGCTGGCGTGCTAGCTGGCAGCAGCCCATCAACCCTTGTGAGTGGCGGTTTAAGGAGAGGTTGGGACCAAAGCCACCAAGCTTCCCTTGGGGAGCAAGGCAATGGTCCCCCCCATGGGATATGGTCCTCACCTAACCTATTCTCTCCTTTCGCCACTTGTTGGCCTGTGACTGCTTTTGCATAATTATTTATTTTGGAATTAAATAAATTATTTCAATTGCACATGATCCCACATTGATCATGAAAAGGGGTTTCAAGTCCCCATTCTCTATAAATACCCACTTGGTTGGGATTTTGAGAATATATAACCTTGAGTGGAATTAAAAAGGCAACTCTAAGAAAGAGTAAACCTTTGATTCGTAAAACTCATAGTTATTTTGTCCGGGTCTTGACTAACCTTCTAGACTTAGGACGCTCAGGTCGAGTCGAGGGTACGATCCGTCGAGATTTTGAAGTAAGAGCTCTTTGGGAGCAGAGCACGCGTAAAAGGTATAATTCTTGTTCTTAATCTTGTTTGATTAAGTTTATTATGCTTGTTTATTGCTTTAATTAAAGGACGGGTCTTGGTAGGTTTCCTTCCGCGTAGTGTCGGGTCACTACGAAACCCTACAGTTTGTAGCGTATTACAAACCCTATGGCCCTTCTATTTCATTTTCTTCACCCGTAGAATTGTGAAGTTTGAGCCATGAAAGTTTGTTGTGATTTTGGTTTGATAAGTTGGAAGGTAATGGTTTGATATGAAAAGTAAGGTTGTTTTTGATATTTTTGGTGTTTATTAAAAGCAAATGTGAATTTAAGAAAAAGCTGTCCATAGTTATAAAAGGCAAGTACAAAGTAATAATGGTTGACAAAAGCATGAGCTAAAAAAATGAAAAATGAAAAAATTTGCAAAAAGATTTTGATGTAGTGTCCTCCCTAGTTTACGCATTGAGGACAATTCTCAATTCAAGCTTGGGGGAGAGGTTCTACGCATTTTATTTATAGTTTTGTGAGATTGTGTTGAATAAGGTTGGGGGAGATGTATTTTTATTTGGAAATTGGTGATATTATTCTACGTTCTTTTCGGGAATTAGCGCCATTCTTTTTTTCACAATTAGGATTTACCACCAAATTTTCATATTTTTTGTCACCTTTACCTCCTAGCCTACATTACAACCCCTTTTAAAGTCCTTTTGACTTGGATTAGTTGAGTCACTAGTCGGTGGAGGGAGCTAGATTTCAAGCATATGGAGAGAGCATGACTTGGTAAGATGTCAGGTCACCCTTGTTTCATTTGTTCCGGCTCCTTCGTGGAGTCATGAGATGCTACCTTGAAGGGTGGATTTGAATCTAGATGAGGGAACGCGGTAAGAATGTATGGAATGCGGGTGGAGTGGAGCATGTTAGAGTTCTCTATGCTTAGCATAACTATCTTTCAATCAACCATTGGCATCCAAAAACGTGCTTACTCTTAGTGCCTAGAAAGATTGTCATCCATCTATGCTTGTCTTTTCAATATGCTCTTCATTTCCATGTTTTGTTCCGTGTTTGTAGTTGATTTTCTTCTTTATTTGCTCCTTTGTTTGGGTTTGTTTTGAGCATGTTGCCAAGAGTTGTGGGTTAAACTCTTTGGAAACCCCCACGAGAGCATACTCGTCCTCATTGGCGACTTTGAGGTTTAAATGGCTTGTTGTTTATGCTAAAAACAACCGTGATTCCTACGAAAGTGAGTTAGTGTAAATTCCTTTCCCTCCTTTTCTATTTTTCTTGTGTTTGAATAATTGTTTCTTATTTTTCTTTGCCCTTAGCTTTGCTCGAGGACGAGCAAAGGTTTAGCTTGGGAGAATTTCATGAGTGACATTTATGTTGCTCTTAGGGTAGTCTTTTCTAGTAGTTTTAGTAATAATTCGGTCCATTTTAGTATGTTTTTGCTATGATCCGCCTAGTTCGAGTATTCTACCTTTGTGATGCGTAATGTGTATTCATGTGGTTTAGGTAGTCTATACTCCCCTCCCCTTTCTTTGTATTACGCTTTGTCTTCACTAGGCGAAAAACCCCAATCTCCACTGGTTCAAACTAACATTTCCCACCGGTTTTGAACCGCTCTTGATTTGGGGGGTGCTGAATCCCCAAAGATTTCCCACCGGTTCAAAACCAGTGGCAAAAATAGCTTTTCGCACCGGTTTTCAAGTGGACCGGTGGCAAAAACATGGGATTCAGCACATAGCTTGAGGATTTCGTAGCGGTTTTCAACTGAATCGGTGGCAAAAACATGGGATTTCCCACCGATTTTCACATTGAACCGGTGCCAAAAGTTAGCGCGCCATTTTAAAAATGTTTTGGGCACCGGTTCTATGTAAAAACCGGTGCAAAAAACCTCTATTTTTTTTATAAAATTTTTATATAATTAAAAATAATTAAAAACCTGCACATCATGTATTAATTCTGCCATTAATATATATTATAATAACAGTAATAATAAAAATAATTATTGCCATTATTATTATTATTATTATAATATTCTTATTAAAAATACTATTAATATAATAATTTTTACATTTAAATAATAACAACAATACATAAATAATAATTAATAATCTTAAATGTGATACAAAGAAATGTCATATAGCTTTTACAACTCATATAGCAATATCAATATGTTCACCAACCGACTGGGGACGGAGTTCATCCGACCGTTCTCTGGTCAGTGATTGCTATTGCTTTTCCTTCTTTATGGCCACCAAATGGTCGGCCTTTCTCTTCTTGTCAACTGTTGTAGGAGCAGGCTCGGCTTCCTTGAAATCATCAAGGTCTATTGGCTCCTCACTCTAGCCGGCTGCGTCCACCGTGGGCTTGACGTAAGAGAAGTAGCACACTCTAGCCGTCTTCTGATCCCCGTTTAGGGAGCCAACAGACCCATCATCCTTCTCAAATTTCAAGAGCATGAGGGATGTAATAATGACGGCCTTGGATTCGTTTAGAGTTGGACGACCCAATATCAGATTATAGGTAGTCAGCTCCTCTCCCTGCCTTTCTATTCTATAAAGGTAGTTTTGTAACCAGTATGGAGCCGCTTCTTCATCCGACTTTTGTCGGTAGCTTGGGAACCCCTTCCTAGGAGGGGACCGATGATCGGCCACCTGTGGGACCGACTCCCGACCAGGAAGTACCGACAGCTACTCTACCTTTTTCTGATCAATCTCCGCCTTCTTGTGCCATAACCCAGTTTCCCCCTAAGCTGCTCAATTGAGCCTTGGATCTTATTGCTGTTTTTGCAGCTTTGCCAAGCATTTTTATGAACAAATTAGGGACCTAGGTTTTGCATTTTTCTAAGAATGTCTACTTAACTTCTGAATCCCCACAAACCTCGCATGCCCTAAGAATCCCTAATTACGGTTTCTTCAACCCTACAGGGCTATTGTTTTTGCAAACTTCCTTCTTCGGAAAACTCTCCCCCGTGGGGTTGGGGGGTCGCGTTCCTTTTTGCTGTTTTTTTAAAGCGGAAGTTCACCTACTCATTTAGGGAAAGGAATGATTTGGGGGGCCGTAGGCTTACAGCACAAGGATGGGGACGCTACTCCCGCGAAACATTCAGGCACTCCTTTCTTCTAAATCCATGGTCTCAATCTTCCTCCTAGTCATGAGAATTTTCCCCTGCGCAGCAGACTTCTCCCCTGGTTCTCTATCGAGATCTACCGCTTTGCCGAGGTAATGGATACCGCCCTGGCGTTTCCTTTAACCTAGATGAATGGTTTAATTAAAAATGCGAACCCTTGGGAGCACCAACCCTACTGAGGTTTCTAGCAACCCCCTAACCTTCTGGGTTGAGTGCCCGCCTCCTCTTCTTGTAGGGGTCAGCCATTCGTCGTATCAGATGACTACTCAACAAGTCTTAATAGCGCATGCGCTATAGCGATAGGACCGTAAGGAACGGGCGCGTGCTGGGTAGTAAGCCCAGCCTATCCGCCGCCAAAGATTCTGAAAGCTCGTATGGCAAGAAGGAACCTCAGAGGTTCCAGACTTCTTTCTTGTATCTACAAAATCGAGGAAATGGTGATTTCGAAAATCACTTATTGGTTTTACGAAAAAGCTTATATTTCCGTTTCTTTAGATCTTTCTTTTCTTTCTTTTTCTTACCATCATGAAAAGGGTTTCAAAGGCTTCAGTTCTTCTTTTTCTTTCGAAAATGGAAAGGCTTTCAATCATATGTTTGCACGAGAAACAGCCCCCCTATTCCATAGCTTCCTTTACGAGGGCTATGCTCTGCTTTGCCCACCACCTGGTTACCAGTATAGAATAGAAGATTATGTATTCTTTTTCGGTTGTTAACCTGCTCAGTCCAACCAGAAAGAAAGTCTCCTTCAGCTCTAATGCGGATCTGCAGATCAAACACTGAACTGCAGCTGAAGACGAGCTCGTCTTTGGTACGGGCAAGGTCCCCCCCAAGGGGGCTAGGGGGGTAACAGTCCGATTAATCGGCGCGCCGATAAATTGGAATAATTTCCAACCAAGAACTAGACTACCATATGGTGTCCCTCTCCCTTCTCCCCTAGTCGGATGGGTAGGTCAAGCAGTCTGTCTAGGTGCACGACCCAACCCCTAAAACTAACCAATGGGCAAGGAACCTTGTGCATGATACCAGGCTTGTATTTCAGTTTAAACAAGCACTTGTAGCTGATGATGTCGAACAAGCTTTCGATGTCAATGAGGACCCGACCGACCTTCTGGTTGGCCACATTGCACTCAATGATAATGGGGTCATCATGTGGTCGGCGGACCTTGCCCCTGTCTTTTTAAGCGATGATGACCTCAGGGAAGGTGTCAATAGACACCTGACCCTCATCGATTGAACTGACGTCCAACCGTCTGACATGGTCCTTGGTGCCCTGATGGTTGGACCTTCTCCAGCAAAGCCGCCTACTTTTGTGTAGATCGACTCTTTGTCAGTCCGAACTTATAACAGGCTGGGCATCCTTTTTGGACGAATGCCCGTGGTTTGTCTTCAAGGTTATCTTAGACTTCAGGATATAAGACTTCAACACCCCTATATCAGTCAGACGGTCCAACAACCGATTTAGACTATATCAGTCGTTGGTGTCGTGGCCAATATCCTCATGGAAATGGCAGTACTTGCTATTGTTCCGGCTTTTGGCGGAATATTTCATAGCAGCGGGCTTCTCTTTTGTCACCCGGTCCTTTATCTCAATGAGGATAGAGTAGTAGTCTTTGTTAAACTCGTACTTTGGGGCGTACGATTTAAACTCTTTCTTTTTCTTTTGGGACGGCTGATTAGAGTCTTTAACTGCCTAGATATCTTTTCTCTTCTTGCTCTCTTCGCCTTTCTTAGCCGGCTGAGCTTGTCGACTCTTTCTTTTGTCAAAATTCTTGAAGTTTGACTACTTTCTGATGGAGCATAGCTCGGTCGCCTGTATATAGGCTTCCTCCTCTATCAACGGCTTCCTAGAGGGTGGCAACCCTCTTTCTGACGAGATCAAACTTAAAAGGTTACCTGTCCTTCAGACCCTTGAAGAAGTCTGTATAAGCCACATCATCATACAACCCTTGAATCTGGATTCTCACCATATTGAACCGCCTGACGTATGACTGAAGCCCTTTTCTTTCCCGTTGCTGCATTGCACCCAAGTTAAGACTTGTTTTCTTGGCAGGGATATTCATAGAGAAGTTAGAAGCAAACAAAAACGCAAGCGTCTTGAAGCTATTGATGCAGCCGGCTAGCAAGTTGCCAAACCATTGTTGGGTGATGCCCTTTAATGTAACCGGGAAGCATCGGCACCAGGTGGCGTCATCCAACCCCTGCAATTACATTAGGTTGGTGTAGGCTATGAGGTGGTCTTCAGGTTTGGTGATACCATCATATGTACCCACCAAAACATTTTAAACCTTGGCCGGCTGTGCCGTCTCGGTTATTTCCCTGAAGAACGTAGAAGGTTATTCCCTAAATTTAAGAAGACGGAGCTACTAGTCCAAAGGTTGGACGTTTGGTGCCGCCTGACCCCTAGAGAACAACCTTGAGTATTTTGGAATGAACAACCTTGAGTGGAATTAAAAAGGCAACTCTAAGTAAGTGTAAAACTTTGATTCGTAAAACTCATAGTTATTTTGTCCGGGTCTTAACTAACCTTCAAGACTTAGGACGCTCGGGTCGGGTCGAGGGTACGATCCGTCAGAGATCTCGTGTTTTCGGGATTTTGAAGTAAGAGCTCTTTGGGAGCGAAGCACACGTCAAAGGTATAATTCTTGTTCTTAATCTTGTTTAATTAAGTTTAATATGCTTGTTAATTGTTTTAATTAAGGGGCAGGTCTTGGTGGGTTTCCTTTAGCATAGTGTTGGGTCACTACAAAACCCTATATCTCGGTCCCTGATAGTCTTGTTCTTCTAAGAGAGAGAAGGCTTCTTTGCCGACTGACCCTTGTTGGAGCCAGCCGTCCTTTTGTTGATCAGGTCCTTTATCTCCCCCTTGAAACTTGTCATGAATTTCATGAATTCGTCTCGAGAAGGCTGTGCCTTCAACCGCCTAGTGTTGTCCAGACGGCTATCTGAATGATTTACTTGGACCAGCTTGATCATCGCCCCGTTCCCTTCTTTCCCAAGGACGGGTGCGTCTGGTTCTAAGTGACCCATCAGCGGCCACATACTTTTCGACTTCAAAGTCGTCATCACTATCCTGGTTCGAATAGACCTCAGCTTTGGTGGTAGGTCGTTTTTCATTAGGAGGCGGTACAAACTGTTGTGAAGCCATCTTAGAGGTAGTCTCCCCACAAACGGCGTCAAATGTTTTAGGGTTTTTTGTGTCCCTCGGGAGAGTTACGTCACTAAGTCTGCACTTTAGGCACCTGCACCTGCATAACAACAGAGACTCCGGGTGGTGGAAGCTCCGCCTCAAACAATTAAGTTAGAACCGTTCGAAGAATGTAAAAAGGTGCGGAAAGTTAAGTGAGATCTTCTCGGATTCCGAGATCGAGTTTTTTTCTCTATTTTCGAGAGAATTGATTAATGCGCAATCATTGAATCTTTTTCCCAAAGTGGGGAAAATCTCCCTATTTATAGGGTCATTGGTATTTGTGCCCCCGTCCTAGGTTACGGAAACCAAGGACTTATGGGCTGCACCGTTTTTTGCGCAGTCTAGGGAATTAGGCCTTGTAGGCCGCCAATTCCAAATAAGGGGTATTTGCCTGCCACGTGTCTAGCCCTCGTAGGTCCACTTTGGGCTCTCCGTAGGGTGACACGTGTCATGTTCTGGTTGGTCCATGTGGCGGGGTAAAAATACCCAAATCATAATAATTTTCGAATTCCTCCCTAGCAGAGTCGCCAAAACTATGGGGACTTTTTCAACTCTTGCCCTACTGTGGTTCATGCTTTTATACATGGCGGCGTTCTAAGGAAAAAAAGCTAGAAATAAAAGAGTCATCAACAAGTTTTAGGAACTTGTGAACTGTTCACGGGTGTGAAGGTTACACCTGATTAATAATAAAGAAGATTGATAACTCCATAGTGTTCTGGAACCATGACAAGAATTTTTGGATGATTGTATGAATCCAACCTTAAACAGATTAAACCCTCCGAAAATAGGCCTCGACTCAATTATTATGATAATCATATGCGCTTTTCGATCAACATGTATACATCAAATTAATCCTAAACCTGTTTAATCTATGTTGGTTAATTATTACTGCACTATAAAATCTATTATTGGTGATCACTTGAACTAAAATTATATTAAACTAAATTCAATTATTAATTATTTCATTAGGCGTGATTTCTAGTACAAATTCCCTTTAAAGCTGCAAAAAGGGGCGTGATCAAGCAATAACAATAAATTTTGAATAATCAAGCAACATATGATTAATACAACAATAACCATCATAACAATATCATCAAAACCACGAGAATAGTAAGATCCTAGGCATGATACTAAACGGATTAATAATAGATCCTAACATGTTACTAATAATCAAATCAAAGCATTATCCTAAACATGATACTAGAAATCATAATAACATCTGAAACATGATACTAGGAATTAATATAAAGTTGTAAACGTGGTTTCTATTCCTAAAACAATGAATAATAACAAGGGTAATTGAATTACTCACTTTGATGCCTCAACCTTCTTGCTATCAAAACAATACAAACGTTAGTAAACTTCAATAAAGTTAAATTAATAAAGTAAATAAATCAAATACAAATTGAAATATAGATTTGGGACCAAAACCTCTAAACTATCCACTTTTCACGCCGAGGTCGAAGGCAACGTCGAGTATGGTTTGGAGTATTCGAATCTTGTGAATGAGGTATTGTGACTAATTTGGGATGTATCAAGGAGGTGTTTAGGCTAAGAACATGGATGATAGATAAGGATTGATTATAGCTTATAATTGATGGTTCTAGCTAATTTGAAAACGGGGAAAACGACCTCTATTTATAGGGAAAAAAAGAGTCGCAGTGATAAAAAAAGATCAAAATTTGGAACAGAATAGAAACTGCTCTTGACGCGAGGCGACATAATTATTGCGGCGTGCAGATATCCATTATGGCGCGTTGAAGCTGACGTGTCGCGTTGGTTTTGTCATCCTGTGATGATTTCTGAAGATAATAAAGCCATACAGAGTTTGATTTATAATAGAATTAGATTTGTGGACGTCTTTTAATTTGAACAGAATGAGGATTATCAAAAGAGAAGTTTTATTTGATTTCAAACTCTATGACGTTTATCTTTTTGGAAAGGATAAACTAGAACCTTCTACAGAATCCTAGAAGTTCCTAACTGACTTAGGATTGGGAATAAGATATTTAGATCCTCATATGATCATTGGGTCGTAGCAAGGTGAACCTAGGCTCGGTTTAGTATTTTGGCCATAACTTATTCATTTTAAGTCGGATTTGGGTTTATAAATATCGTTGGAAAGATCTTTTCAACCCCATCCAACTAAGCAATACTTGGACCGGGATTATGGACTAAAATAATCAGGTTTGGATGTTTTCATGAGTTGGACACGAAATAAATGATTTTGGTTCTAAGGACACGAAATGAATGATTTTGGGTATAAAGAAACGAAATGAATGATTTTGACTTAAAACTTTTTAGGTAAGGTTAGGAATATGGTCAAGGCTTAAGGAAACTTCACGAGACTCTTCAACTCTTTAGCGAACTCGTTAATAAAAGACTTAAAAGGTACTCATCATTGGGTTTGGTTTTTGGGGAGACATATTAGGTGTCTATAGAAGCCCCCAGTTTGACTGAGTTTGGAGAAACGTAAGTTTCGAAAACAAAAGTCAAAGAAGGTCGAAAGGGACGCAGAATAATCTAGGACGTTCAGCAATCCTAAATCATCCTTTTTAACGCCAATACCTGCAGAAAGTGTCAGTTCTACAAATAAAGGAGTAAAGGGGAAAGAAACGCGTATCTGGGTTTCCTGAGCCCACGTCCCTAGGTGACATCAAATCAAAGGTTATTTTGTTTGAAAACCTCCAAATTCTCAGGGAAGGGTATCGGAGATCACTACGCTTCGAGACGTCTTCTCAAGTTGGGTGACAACCTCCACATTCTCAGGGAGCGTTGTTGATATGTTCAAGCGTCTCTGAACCAAAGAGCTTTAAAAGGAATGTTCACTAGTCTCTGAACAAGGGCTTACTCAAGGAATGTTCACTCGTCTCTAAACAAGAGCTTTAGAAGGGATTGTCCGCAGGTCTTTGAAAACATAGAGCTTTGAAAGAAATGTTCACTCGTCTCTGAACAAAAGAGCTTGGAAGGGTGGGAGTGCTTGATTGACTGCAGAAAGGAGCTTCAAAGAATCGTTTTTGGAATGGTGAAAGTGTTCGATTAGCTACGAATAGGAGCTTCAAAGAATTGGTGACGGATGGTTAAATTGTTCGATTGGCTACAAACAAGAGCTTTAATGAACTGTTGTATATTGTAAAATTAAATGTCGCAAAAGGACTTTGCTGGTGATTTTCTTGGGGTTGACCCAAGGCTTAGTGTACTTAACTCATTGTGGTTGGTTGGCTTGAGGTTGACTCAAGGCTTGGTGTTACTCGACTCATTTTTTGACTTAATGTACTCAACTCGACTCGATGTGTTTTGACACGTGTGTGCAGACTCAACTCGATGTGATGTCATGACATGTCTTAATGTGCATGACTTGTGTGTGTGTGTTGTGATTGTGCTCCTACGACTTGAAAAATGAAGAAAAGAAAAACAAAATTGTTATTTTTATGGAGGGTACCGACTCCTCCCAAAAAGAAAGACGTGAAATGAAAACAGGTAAGTGTTGGTGAAAATAGAAGTTTTTGAACTTCCCCAAAAGGAAAAAAGGATGAGAAGAATGAATCGAGTAATGGTGCATGTTGAATGAGCTTAATTAATCAAGTGTATTAATGTTGTATCCCACGATGCAAGGATTGTAGCATCCTAGGCTATCTTAATTAATGATTCAATTATGAAAGTAATTAGGTAACTGAGGCTCGGAGGTTAAGTACTTTATACTTTGTGATGCAATGATGATCGTGAAAATGATTGATTCTCATATGACAAGGCATGCTTCAAAGTTGTATCATGATTTCATGAGAAAGGGTTCCTAAGGGAAGGATTATTTGGCTATGTAGGTGTGACGTGTGTGTGAGTGACACTAAGGTTAGGCAGCAAAAGCTAAGGGTATGGAAAAATATTTTAAGAAGAGCCAAATGATGGTGACTTTTAGGTTAGGTAGGCTAATGATTAGGGATCAAGCCCCAAAGTCTAGCTCTAAATGGATAGGAATGAGCATTGGAAATCCCTTGATATGATCATGATGTGAATGAATGTGTAATGAATAACTATTACGGCCGCACCTCAATGTGAGGTTGCCTATGTATACGTTAAGAATCAGGCCAAACGTAGCTCTAGCCGAACCTCGCACAAGTATGTGTACACCTTAAAGAGGTCTTTCAAGGGTTATAACAGGGTTAAGCTAAAGGTTGAGGAAGAAAGAATAAAGGCTCAAGACCCAATCTAAGCCCCAAACGTGTGCAACCTTGCATTTGAATCTTGGTATTTGTATGCTTGAGGTTTCCTGCTTTTGAACTTATTTTTTCTTTGTTTTTGCATTTTTTGAATCTTTTTTGGATAAGTGTGGGCAATCTCGATCATGAGGTCTATCACCTACTTGGCATTCATGTTTCTTAGGTTCGGTGCCGAGCCCTTGATAAGAGACGCAATCCGAGATGTGTTCATATCAAAGACATTGGAACACTTGCCCTTTGCACACTTTCATTGCTTTTTTTAAACTTTCAAAATTTTGGTGAAAATCACTCAAGCTTTTGTAGGCTTTGAGAATTGCATAAGTTGCACACATCCCATCCGAAGGTTAGGTAGATGTGGGTTGAAAAAAAAAAGGTCAATCGTTAGACGAGACTCAAAGTGGTTTATCAAGAAAGGATCATGTAATTAAAAGGGTAAAGGTGATATGATGTGGCTACAAGGGGTGATGCCTCAAATCATAGGTATACCTTGTGTTTACTTCAGCATAAATATTTTTTTTTTTTAAAAAAATTAGTGAGATGCAATGCAATGATCACATGCAAGGAAAAAAATGCTCATTTTATTAAAAATGGAAAGGGAAAAATCAAACTTATGAAGTAAATCTAAGAAATGATAGAAGGTTCCTATGCTAGACTTATTGGGGGGAAGGGGAAAACAAGAATAAGAAAATAATCATGAAATCTTGTTGTTGGAGCCTGCCTCATGCTTTGTGCTTATCATCACTCGGAGGAACATGAAGGCAATTCTAATCAATGAGTTCTTGAATGCGGTCCTTGAGGGTGAAACATTTCTTAGTAGTGTAACCGATTCTCGATGGTATTTGCAATAGGAGCTTGGATCACAAGTAGGAGACCGTCTCTCACTGGATCTTGGATTGGACCAATGGGATAAATGAAACCTTGGCCATGGAGATTGTCGAAAGCTTCGTTACAAGTCAATCCTATTGGTGTAGATTCATCAATGGTCCGTTTTACCTGTGGTTTAGGAGCATTGAGTGTTTTCTTAACCTTTGAAGGGAAGAAGAAGGAGGAGGATGATTGTTCTTTTCATTCTTCCAATCATGGCAATAAGGGTTTAGTTCAATGACTGGCATTAGATTTGCAAGGTTTTCCACCATACTTGTAAGCTTGGTAATGGAATCTTGGTGCTTATTAATGTTTTCTTTTAGATATGCTGAGTTTTCCTCGGTGGTATCTAAGAAAATTTCTTCATCCTCCTCAATCATAGTCACTTTGCTAATGAAAGTTATATAGACTACTTCGATCATGGGCTCATCAATAGGTGTAATGAGGATAGAGGGGTCAAAATTTTTTTGATCCTCTACAACGGCTAAAACCTCAGAAAGTTTGTTATCATTAATTAAGTCCTAGATAGCTTCTTTAAGTTTCCAACATTCCTCAATATCATGATCTCTACCTTGGTGGTACTTACAACGTTTATTAGGATCCCACTTAGGTGGTCTGGCCTCTAGGACTTGATATTTAATGGGTCCTATGGGCATGACCAGTCCTTGGTGGTGTAGTTTATTGAAGGCTATCTCGTAGCTCATGCCAAGTGGAGTAAACACTCTTTTTGACCTTTGTATTCGTTGTTTAGGAGTGTCTATAGCATGTAATTCATTAATGGTAGGGGAAGAAGAAGGATGGTCGTTCTTCTTTCCTTTCGCATTATTATTAGTAGCTGTCAATTTCATAATATTGTCTTCAATTTTGATGCCTATATTGTAGACAACATTGAAAGTATCTAACAGTTTATATTTAAGGTGCTTTTGGTACTTGTCTTGAAGGTTCTTGATGCCTAGGGTATTTTTTAGGTGGAACTTGTACTTAAAGTTTCTTGTACTTAAAAGTATTAAAAAGTATTTAAAATTTCGATGTCTTGAAGGTTCTTGTACTTGCCTCACAGAGTCTTTTTCGCCTGGGGCCTTGATTATCCTAGTAGAGACTTCCTTCTACCTATTATAGAATTCAATGAAGCCTTCATTATGTTTTTTTTTTAAAGATTTCAAGCTCTCTGTAATTAGTCTCTACTTGAACGTTGCACTGGTATATTTTGATGAAAGTATGTACAATACTCTCCCAAGTAGTAGTGTCCCTGGAATCAGGGGAAAAGAAACATTGTTGTCACACTTGTTCTAATGAGAGATGGAACAACAAAGGGAAAAGTTGCTTGTTAGCCCCTTTGATTTTCATGATTATTTCAAAAGTTATCTGTGGGCTTGAACTTAGGAATGTCAGTGGTAGAGAAATTGTGTGGAAGTAGTTCTTTAGCTAGTGAGATTCCCTTGGTACTCATATTAAGATACTTATAACTATTGGAAACTTGGCTTAGTGTCTCTTCAATGCGTTTGATTTTCTTAGGTGGAACTTGCTTATCAAGATTTTCGACATTCTCTATTCAAATGGGGAGTCCCTTGACTATCTCAGCAAGACCATCCATGGTCTTTTGAGGTTTTTCAAATCTTCATGTTTGTATGCCATTGGTTTCTTCTTCCTTCGAACTGTGTTCCTAAAGAAGATATCTTGAAGGTAGGAGTAGCCTCAAACTAAGCGACCCTCTTTCCTTGACCAAACGTCGTAGAATGGGAAATCATGGACATTTATCGTCAATTACTTGACTCAAACTCGATTCAACATGCATAGATTTGGAAAGATCATAGTGTATGAGGGGAATGATATGTATGAGGAAAGAATGAAAGAGGAAAGTATGTGAATGTGGAAAGTGTTTAAGAAGGAAAGTATAAGTAAGTATGTGGGAAGGTATATATGTGAATGTGGAAGTATATAGAAAAATCCAGTAATAAGATGTACCCTAAACTCAAATGACGGAAAGGATGACTCATGCATGGACCTAAGACATGGTCATGGTGTAAAAAAAAGTATGTGCAAGGAGTGTGAAGACTCTTGAGTGCAAGTGATAATTACAAGACTCGTGCGATGACTATGGGACTAGACATGTTGTTAAACTCAAACAAGACCATGGAAAGACCAAGTATGTACATTAAACTGGTTAATTGTGATAGTGAGATTTGATGCGAAGACTCGAAAAGAAGCGGTTGAACCATCGCGTGGTGATGGAACTATAGTCTGGCGTTAGTACCAATGCGGAGCAACAAGGCTGTCTCAGCGCGCTGGACATAAACGTACTGCGTCATAGATAAAAGTGATGCGCCAATAACTAAAACGTCACTGCAATTTGTTTTCAGCGATTCTTTCGAAGGTTTAACCTTATAGCATTCTAGGTTGAGCATATTTAGACATTATGGGTTCATATTAATTAACCAATTTAATTTAACAAAGTCCTCTTAGATTTGAGTTAGTATGTATAGACATATATACAAGAAAAAAGTTAACACAAAGGGTTAGCTTAATCACAAACAAAGGGTTACGTTAATCACAAACAAGGTATGCACAAGTAAGACATGCACAAGTAGTCATGTAGTCACAACATGATGCAATGATTTTGCAACCTAATCGTGGCTCTAGTTCTCTAAGGTCAAGGATTATGGTGTCCATAAAGGGTCCATGGTTAAGAGTTTGGATGTATCGCATGGAAGCCTTACCTTAGAAGGGTTGGCACGATGGACGGGACCACGCAAGTTAAACTCAACTCCATGGTTTGGTGAATTTAACAAATTCGGAAGCACCCATTATTGACTCGAACATTTATTAGGGTGGACGGAGTGCGAATTCGCAAGGGCTAAAACCATATGTAAAACACATATAAGTTCACAAAGGTCGAAAAAACTTAATTAGAAAGTAAAATCGTCGAGACAGTACTAGAATCAGGCGAAACACAAATAAAGAAAGCTGGCACATAATCGCTAGATCGTATCGCAGGGCAGCAGGGTCCAACGTACGGCCACAGCTTTGTCGTGATGCGACAGTGCTATCATGCGCGTTGGTTACTAACGCCTCGTGAAAGTTATGACACTCTGCGACAATTTCTATTTTCGACGTTTTTTCCAATTTTTAATAGCGTATTTTCGATTTTAGTTGTGAAAAATATTTCGGCCTTCCCTATGTGTATGTCCTATGTTTTTTACGCATTACGGATGGTCTTTCCAATGCGAACCTTTTTATGCTTATGCCACAATGTTAATCAAAATTACGCACATGAATATTTAGAATCTTTCAATTCTCTTCTACTCATTTTAAATCAATTTCTTAAATAAATTAAGAATCATTTTTGAAATCCTCCCTAACGGAATCGCCAAAAACTTAAAGTAATTTTTCAACTCTCGCCCTATTGTGTTTCATGCTTTTAGGCATGGCGGCATTCCAAGGAAAAAAGCTAGAGATAAAAGAGTCGCCAACAAGTATTAGGAACTTGTAAATCGTTCAAGGCTGTGAAGGTTACACCCTATTCATAATCATAGATATTGCTAACTCCATAGTGGTCTGAAACCATAACTGGATGTTCGGGGATAATGGTACGAATCCAACCTTGAAGAGATTGAACCCACCCTAAATAGGCCTTTACTCAATTCTTATGATATTCATATGCGCTTTTTGATCAACATACATACATCAAATTAATCCTAAACCTGTTTAACCTATGTTGGTTGATATTAATGCACATAAAATCTATTATTGGTGATCACTTGAGTTTAAATCATATTAACCTAAATTCAATTATTAATTATCTTATTACGAGCGATTTCAAGTAGAAATTCCCTTTAAACCTGCAAAAAGGGGCGTGATCAAGCAATAACAATAAATTTTGAATAATCAAGCGACATGAATAATACAACAATCATCATCATAACAATATCATCAAAAAAACGTGAATAGTAAGATCTTAGGCATGATACTAAACGGATTAATAATAGATCCTAACATGTTACTAATAATCAAATCAAAGCATTATCCTAAACATGATACTAGAAATCATAATAACATCTTAAACATGATACTAGGAATTAATATAAAGATGTAAACGTGATTTCTATTCCAAAAACAATGAATAATAACAAGGGTAATTGAATTACTCACTTTGATGCCTCAAACTTCTTACTATCAAAACAATACAAACGTTAGTAAACTTCAAGAAAGTTAAATTAATAAAGTAAATAAATCAAATACGAATTGAAATATAGATTTGGGACCAAAACTTCTGAACTATCCACTTTTCACGCCGAGGTCGAAGGCAACGTCGAGTATGGTTTGGAGTATTCGAATCTCGTGAATGAGGTATTGTGACTGATTTGGGATGTATCAAGGATGTGTTTAGGCTAAGAACATGGATAATAGATAAGGATTGATGTGTTTAGGATTGAATATAGCTTATAATCGATGGTTCTAGTAGATTTGAAAAAGGGGAAAACGACCTGTAATTATAGGGAAAAAAAGAGTCAAAGCGATAAAATAAAGATCAAAATTTGGAACGGAATAGAACTACTCTTGACGCGAGGCAATATAATTGTATTGGCACGCCAGTATCTATCGCGGCGTGTGACGTTGGTTTTGTCGTCCTGTGATTATTTCTGAAGATAATAAAGCAGTATGGAGTTTGATTTCTTATAGAATTAGATTGGTGAAATATATCTCGACGTCTTTTAACTTGAACAGGATGAGGATTATCCAAAAGAGATGTTTTATTTGGTTTCAAACTCTTTGATCTTTATCTTTTCGGAAAGGATAAACTAGAATCTTCTACAGGATCATAGAAGTTCCTAAATGACTTAGGATTGGGAATAAGATATTTGGACCCTCATATGATTATTGGGTCGTAGCAAGGTGGACCTAGGCTCGGTTTAGTATTTTGGCCATAACTTACTCGTTTTATGTCGGATTTGGGCTTATAATATATTGTTGGAAAGCTCTTTTCAACCCCATCTAACTAAGAAATAATTAGACCAGGATTATAGACCAAAATAATCAGGTTTGGACGTTTTCATGTGTTAGACACAAAATGAATGATTTTGGGTCTAAGGACACGAAATGAATGATTATGGGTATAAAGAAACGAAATGAAAGATTTTGACTTAAAACTGTTTAGGTAAGGTTAGGAATATGGTTAAGGCTTAAGGAAACTTCACAAGACTCTTCAACTCTTTAGCGAACTCGTTAATCAAAGACTTGAAAGGTACTCATCACTGGGTTTGGTTTTTGGGGAGACAGAATCAGGTGTCTACCGTAGCACTAGGTCCAATCTTGTTAGGACAATTGTACAGATGTCTGTTTAGATGTAGGGAAGCTCCTAATGAAAGTTAGACCTTTGAAAATTTGGGTGGACCATTGTGGTTGGTCACCTGTTTGGTTCACCTCTACTCTAGTTTGTGTATGGAGAAGACCGAGGAGGAAGTTAAGAAAGAGATGGCAGTCGAGTCAGCTTTGTATGTATCCAAACTTGACTGTAAGGAGAAAGCTGTGAAGGTGAACTATGAAAGGAATGGTGTCCTTTCAACAAGTGTATTATTTCGATGGAGGGTTTAGAACCATTAGTAAGCTAATTCTTCATCGAGGTCAAGTGATCGGAATGCCTAGGTGGAGGCCGCTTCCGATCAGTAATATTTTTACCCCTTAATTATCATATTTCAACACACTTAAAAAATCCTACAAAACCTCTCTCTAGAAAAATCCTTCCCGAATCTCTTATTTAAGTTAAAATCTCTTTAATTTAGCTTTATTTTAAGTTATTAGCTTATAAAAAAGCATTATCTAGTTAAACTACTATTTCTATGTTTTATTCAAGTAATGTTATTATCTCTAATTCCTATAAAAAAAAACCACAAAAAATATTTTTCCTTAAGTTCAAGTATTATTGTTATTTCATATGTTTGTTTCAACAAAAAAAGATTAGTTTAATTGCTTAAGTATACCTAGTCAATATTTAAAAAAAAATTAAATAAATAAATAAAACCCAAAAAAGTTTATTTCTTAAGATCTAGCTTTAATTTTAAAAAATTAATTCAATTTTATTTTCTTTAATAAAAAATCTAAAAAAAAAGAGCTTTATTTTCACTTGTCTCTCTTAATATCTCAAAAGTTTCAAAAATATCAGTTAGCCTTCTCATAATTCAATTTAATTAAGGAGATCTCATCCTTTAATTTTGGTAAGCCAAAGGAGTTACCTAAAAAATAGCTACATCTAGCTCAAGGTATTATTCTTCTTCCTTTCTCAAATTCCTTGATTATTCCTATTGTACTAATTAATGTGTTTGATTCCAAGTGATGTTACCAATAGAAGTAATGGCGATGTTAGATGCTACATTAGCCCTAAATCTTACATTATTCCATATTGGAAAACCAAGCTTAGTGGTGAGGTGATATGATGTGGGAAAAAGGGGGTTTAGTTGCATTTGCATTTTATCTTTGTCTAATGTATTAAAATATAAAGTGTTAATGCATTCATGTGTTTGTCTAAAATAAATATTAAGAACAATTTCCTTTTTAATGTGAATTTAAAGACCTAAGTGTTGGGTTTCGTAGCGTCCAACGCTACGCGGAAGAGAAACCCGCCCAAGACCCGCCCCAATAATTAAAGCAATAAAGCATGCATAAACATAATTAAACAATAATTAAGAAAATGGATAAAGAAGTAATATTCTTGACCCGTGCTTCGCTCGCAAACCAGCTCTTACTTCGAAGCTATTAAGCCTCACAAGCATGACGGCCTCCAACGGCTCGTACCCACGACCCGACCCGAACGATCTTCGCCTCGAGGGTTAGTCGAGACTTGACCAAGTATAAAACTAGAGTTTTACGAACTTAAAGGTTTTCTCAATAATAGAGATGCCTTTTTGAGATCCCCTCAAGTTGTATTCTCAAATGCCCAATAATGGGGTATTTATAGGGAATGGCAACTTATATCCCCATTTCATGATCAATGTGGGATATTTGCATTTTTCACTAATTTATTTAATTCCAAAATAAATTATAAAACAATGGAATTACAAATCAACAAGTGGCATGAGAAGAGGATAGGATAGGTTAGGTGAGGACCATGACCATGGGGAGACCATTTCCTTGCTCCCCAAGGCATGACTCTAAGCCTTGGTCCCCACTCTCCTCAAACCGGCTTCAAGCAAAGGAGTGAGCTGGCAGCCCACCTTGCTGCCGAGCTAGCACTGCCAGCCTGTGTGCATAACTCAAATTTCGCCAATTTAACATAAATTAAGTTTCGAATCAACTTCTATTCTATAGCTCAAATTATAGAGCTTTTCAAGAGCTTTCCAACCGTATCTTACAATAGTTTTTTTTATTTTTCTATGATTTTTAATGAATTTTTTTCTTTCAAACTATTAAAAGTATAAAAAAGCACGTATTCTCTCTTAATTCATTAAAAAGAAATATTAAAATTGAACTAAATCATATTAAGATACCAATGGTGTCATGGAACCTATACTACAATATGTAATGTGATTTTAACTTATAAGTTTTTATTGTTATGTGATTTTTTTTTTTAATTTTAACTATATCTAAAGATGATTTTAGAAATAAGATCTTTAGGAGCTTTAATTTCATCTAAAGATGACTTTAGAAATAAAAAAGTTTTTTTTTAGTACTTTAACTTTATCTTAAGATGATTTTGAAACAAAATAGTTTTAAGAAAAATTAAGTTTATTTTAAGATGCCTTTAGAAATAAAAGATGTTTTAAGAAACTTCAATTTTATTTTAAGATGACTTCAGTTTTAAAAGTCTTTTATAAATTTGGTAAACACTTTATTTCAAATCCTATTGTAGCACAAGAATGAATCATAAAATTTACATACTTGTTCAAATGGTTAATGATAATTAATATAAGGTAATGGTCTCGTTCCATACATGAGGTTAAGACTAATTATTTAGTTGTATAAGGCTGTAAACATTATCCATCTCCTTAGAAATAAGCCTATATCCCATTATAATTCCCCGATGGATTAATTGAAAATTGAATATGATTAAATAGTTTATTGTTCCCTTTTATTTGGAAGTAATTCCTTGACAAGTGTCGTGTTTTATTTGGCAAATTACATTAGCATAAACACACAACCCTTAAAACATTACAAGAATTATCTTTGAGTGATTTTAAACCCAAAGTGAGAGTATATAGTGAACCCTTATCCCTTTACTCCAAAAAAAATACCTTGACCCACTAAAAAAAATCTTCAATTGGGACGGATTTGTTGAATTGTCTTATTCAAAGGACATTTTTGGTAATCACTAATCGAGGTGATTTTCCTCAACCAAGGTGGTTCATTTTACTTTTATGAGTGAATCCGTCAAAGATCACTAATATCCCACTTACAAAAAAATGACGCTTATGTCAACTACCCAAATTTAAAACCCATTGGAATTGGTTATTTAAAACATGGCATCTGTCCGAACTACTATGGTTTTGATCCGTGAGTGGATTCAAATCCCACTAAAATCAGTACGTAGTGCAACTTCGGTGCTCAAACCCACCGTATTCTAAATATTAGGATTTTTTTACATTTACCACCTATAATTGATGTTGTTTTAGCAATTACCACCTACAATTATTATTTTTTTTTCCGAATTTTACCACCTACTATTTTTTATAACATTAAAACTTCCCACCTACTTGGCTCTCAACTCATGATGGCATGTGGGGCCCACTAACTACCTTCCCACCCTTTTCCCCCCTTTCTTTCTTTCTCACCCAATTTCCTATACCCCTATACGGTACTTGATGCAAGTCTAAGCATGGAGAACTTCGAATATTGTCTTATCATGCATCAAGATAGCTTGTCTCTAAACATTGATTCAACCCAAGTGATGCATGGACACTTTCTTGGATACCAAAGCAAAGCTACGGTTTGCTTGGTGGCGTTTCTTGGAGTCTAAACTAGTTTCTTTAATTTTATTACTTAGATTTTTCTTACAAGTTTTTACCTTTCACTTGAAAGGGTTTTTCTTGGTTCAAGTATTAGGATCTTTAATCTTTTTATTAGTTTCTTTAAGTTAGGAAGCAATCAGTTCGGGTTTCTTTAATTAGTGGTATTAACTGATTTTAGGCGTGTGGTCTTGCATGGTGAGCAAGCTTGATTAAGGTTGTTAGGGTTTAGTTTGTTTTAGGAAACTAAACAAATCTTATCTAAGAGTTGGTTAGAGTTCTAATTGGTTTAGATAACTAATCAAATTCTATCTTATTTGAGTAGTTATAAAACTGTGTGCTTGCTCCTTGCTCTCCAAGTCGCTTGCTTCCTTGTTTACCAAGTCAGTTTAGATGTCTAGTTTGATTAGGATTGAATTAGGGAATTTTCCTAATCTTCCTAGGAGAGACTAGCTTATAAATAGGCTTATAAACACACGAAATATTCAGATTATTATGCTTTGCTTTGAGTTTAAACACTTAAGTTTTAATTGATGGAGATCAATCGTTGTTTTGTTTGTTTTAGTTAAAACATTCGTGCTTAGGGTTAATTAGCTAGGTGGATTCTTAGTTAATTATGCTTGATTCTTGTTTAATTCTTGGTGGATTTTCTGTATGGAATTAGGCTTGAATGAACTATCCTTCTGTGTTTTAATTTTCGGATTAAAATTAACATCAGTACTCCTCTCAAAATTAGGGAAAAAATTCAATTCGTGAAATAATTAACATGAATATGTAATTTAATTTGAAGTTTTTCCTCAAATTTTGAGAGGAGTACAATATAGGGGAATGAGAAATCGAGAGAGAAAGAAAGAAAAGGAGGGAAATAGGGTGTGAAGATAGTTAGTGGGCCCCATATGACATCCCACTTCAGTTCAGAGCCAAGTAGGTGGGAAATTTTGATGTTTTAAAAAATAGTAGGTGGTAAAATTCAAAAAATAAAATTGTAGGTGGTAATTGCTAAAACAACAATAATTGTAAGTGGTAATTGTCAAAAAATCGTAATTATTATATTATTTAATGTGACTAACATGCCTTAAAATTTTATTTTCTTATACCTACAATAAACCTTTTTTTAAACAACGCAATATTAAGTGCCTGTTCTTTAGAGCCAAAGAGAAGATGAATGTAATCCCCCGTATTTTTAAATAATTTATAAATGAAATTTTATTTTTATTTATAATACTTATTTGTATTTTTCCGGAATATGTTTTAATTAAAAGTTTGAAATTATTTTTAGGTGAAAAATTATTTTATTACAATAGGATTTTTATAAACCTACATCCTACAATTCATGATCATAAAAACAAAGTCTAACCCATTTTGTTTATTTAATTGGCCGATTATTTTCATGAGGCCCAATTTTACCCCACAACTCTCTCTCATATAAATACCCCATGAATTCCCAAATTTTTCCCCACACAAAAAGGTTAGTCATATTTTCTTTCTCCTTTATTTTTATTTTATTTTTCTTTTCTTTTATCTTTATTTCCTTTATTTTTCTTTTTTTTTTCCTATCTTTTTCTTTTCCTCTTCTTCACGTGAGAAAACTCACAGCTCATGATTGCTGCCCTTTCTACCGCCACTGCCGCCCAGACCACCGGCAATCCACAAGTCGTGGCCGAGCCGTGGCCCACTCTTCCTTCCTCATTGTTTTATTTATTTTTCATAATTGATTTAATTGTTTTTGGTTGTTGGTGTTTGAAATTAGTTTATTTAGTATCAAAATCACGTTTTTAATGTTTTAAACTTATAATTTCTCATTGTAATATTAGTTTTAATTTTCAGAATTTATGAATTATAAACCTAAGGTTTTAATTTATTTAAGATAAGATTTTAGGGTTCTTATGAACAATTAAATTGGGGCTTTTGTTCCTATTGAATTTCTAATGATAAATTAAGCATAAAAACATGTTTTTAAGGAAGTTTTAATGAGTTATAAATCAAGTTATATTGCTGGAAATTAGTTGGGATATTAATTTTTTATTATTGATTGTTTTCCAAGGAGGTGATTATTCCCTAGGAGACTTTTAAGTGATTAAAAGTTGCACAAAGGATTGTTTAC